>NW_027361760.1:6567500-7167500 GCF_039654945.1 Dendrobates tinctorius | reverse complement strand
CCCCATAGTATTTCTAACCGCTTTTACTAGGTTATCTAAGCTGTCCAGTGGAAAACATGCGCGTCCTTCCATCTCCGAGGATGACGATGAGGACGTGAATGCGGAGCCTGAATTTAACTCCTGTTCTTCCTCTGACTCTGAACTAACAACGACCTGTTTCTTATGACTGGACTCTGAGGGAGTGCTGGCGCGGTTGATGGCTTGTATCTCCTCCCCAATTATGGCTCGGATATCTTTAGAAGATATCGTCGACCCCTGCCTGGTTTCTTTCATGCATTGTTTGCAGAGTTTTTTGGGGTAGGAGTCAGGGAGAGGCTCTGAACATAATGCGCATTCTTTATGTTTAGTTTTTTCTTTGACTGAAGTGGTAGGTCAAAGGTAAAGAGAGGGGGGGGAGGTTAGCTTAATAGGTAGAGTATATACTTTGCACACTCACCCAGTGAAGCTTAATACCGGGTCGGATGGCTGAGACGGTCTGGATCTGGTTTCTGCTGCCTCGCTCCTGCGGGCAGTCTCTGTCCTGGCGCTGCGGTCCCTGGTGGAATTGCCCCCAGCTGAATCCCCTGCTGGGGCCTGCGACTCCGTGGGGGACGACATGGTTCCATCGTTGCAGCGCTACAGCGCTGTTTTATCTTCACTCCTGTCGTGCCCCCGGAAGTCGCCCTGTGTCAGGGCGCATGCGCCATCGCCATCCTACCCCGGAAGTTCAACCATTACTTCCGGGGTATAGGAGCGTCGGGCGCCGGCCGGCTCCTGCGCCACCGCTACTCACACGAGAGGTTCGCACGCTCATGGCTTCACCTCCCACGCTGTATCTCCACCGATGGGGGGGGGGTGTTCTGCCTCCGGATGCCAGACCGGCCCGCTTCCTGGTAAGACCGGGCGGCCCTCCCTGGACCCGGTCATCACCGTTATGCCACCAGATGAGGGGGGAACCGTCAAACGGAATCTCCCCCGACGCTGCTTCCGGACCGCAGCCCCTGCCGTTCCCGAGGAGACCGCACAGGCGGATGCATGGCCCAGGTAAGATCTTGCAGGATCCTGCTCCATTTGGAACAGGAAACCAAAAACTGAGGAGGAAAGGCGGACCGCCCCTTTTATCTTTCCTGTAGGGTTTCCTGTTCCAAATGGGCGGATCCGATACCTCCAGTGGGTGCTGTCGTGGCGAAGAGTAAAAATAAAGTTTATAAAACTTCTACAATCCCCAGGCCTGGTGTCATGCTGAAGTGAGGACGCAAAAAATAACGCATCCTGAATTCAGAATGTTATCACACATGGGCAGGTGAATACACATATGAGTTAAACTGCAGCATCGCTCCAGTCTGTGTGAAATAGATAATGCAGACTGAAGCAACGCTGCAGGTTAACTCATATGTGTATTCACCTGGCCAGGTGTGATAAATAGTTATGATATGAGACCAGGGTTTTGTAGATATGACATGTATTTTCCCCCATCATCTCCTCAGTTTATTCACCACACACTGAATAGAGGATGTGGTTACTTACAAGGTATATCTAGAATCCCCTGGCCTTGTGTCACAAAAAGTCAATTGATGATGGTAAAAACACACCATCCTCAATTAACTTTTTATAATACCTGGCAAGGTAACAATAGATATGCCTTGCAATCAACACCACCCTCTATTCAGTCTGTGAAATATTAGCAGACTGAAGACACAAATGGTGGTGAAAATACAAGCCATGTATTTGTGTTTTTGACTACACATATCTCCAGGAATGACAAGAAATGTGTCATTCCTGGAGTTATGTTGTGGCAAAAATGCAAAGTGTACGGCGCAGTGTGTGTAGGCGGCAAAATACTCCGTAACCAAACAGTATTATGGTAAACCATAATTTAACATTTATTTTAAATTAAAAAAAAGGCGAGGAAGGGGTTCTAGGGGAAGGGGTGATGAAAGTAATTGGGGAAGGGAGCTCAGGGATGGAACTGGAAGCAGTGTGAGACACATTAGGAGGAGAGGGGGGAGCGACAGACAAAGTCTTTGTTTTTTTTTTCCTTTGGCACTGGAGTCTCCTGGCTGGACCGCTTTAAAGTGCTTGACCGCCTGGAGCTGGTGGACCTTGGTCTTGAATCAAAAGAGAGGGAATGCGGGTCACCCCTCTGATGCTCGGTAGCAATGGTGGTGGTGCTCCTAGCAGGATGAGGAGTGGTGGCAGTGCTCCTAGAAGGAGGGGCGCTAGCGGTGCTCCTATCAGGATGAGGAGTGGTGGCGGCAGGGTCGGACTGGGGTGACTAGGGCCCACCCTGTGGCTACCATAAACAGTTTTATTACGTGTTCATTTTCTGGCCTCTCCCACTAAAATGTGTGCCTTTTAGCAAGCTGTACAGTATGGAAAAGAGCAAAGGAGAATGCTCTCAGCCAGGGGCGTAACTAGAACTGATTGAGCCCCATAGCAAACTTTTAAACGGGACCCCCTCAAAGACACACTCCTCCAGGAACTACATTTCCCAGAGGTCCATGCGGCAGGCTGCTCTGCAGAGAGCTAATAGACAGCGAGGGCTCAGGGAAGGGGCGGGACTGAACTAGTCTGAAACAATACACTCTGACTGGCTGCAGGCAGGGTGGCTGGCCCAATATGTGCTTCGCTCCGCACAGCAGGCACAGAAATGCAGCGTAGGCTGCAAAATCATAGTGTACATTTTTTTCCGACGGGGCCCCGGATCCCCTACACCAGTGGTCCCCAACCTTTTTTGCACCAGGCACCTGCTTCAAGCAAGACCATTCTACCATGGCCCGGCAGGGCGGGGATGGAGGTGTGACAGGTCATAACGGGGCAGGGCTATGGACGCGGTTGTAGTTTAGCAGTGCATACTTATTTAATTATAACATTTATAATGTGACTCAACTCACCATAGGTTTTGAATGAGTGGGAGCACCTGGCTTGTTTGTTTCTCTGTTTCAGTGGGAGCACTGGGCTACTTCTACTGATGACCGTCACTGCTAATGAAGATTGGAACCTAGAAGGAAATGGAGCATTGAGCACTTAAGAAAAATTGTACTGGAGTACTGTACATGCTGATTATTTTCTAATCATCAGAAAATGTATGTGTGATTCCCCCCGTCCTGTCCAGCTCTGTGTGGCTTCCCCTGTTGTATAACAGGGGAAGCCGCACAGAACTGGACAGGACGGGGGGGAACCACACATACATATATACAATCCATGTATACAAGCATGGCTCCCTGGTCCCATCCTTGTATACATGGCTCTGCCCCCACTCTCCCATCCTGTATACATGGCTCTGCTCCCACTCTCCCATTCTGTATACATGGCTCTGCTCCCACTCTCCCATTCTGTATACATGGCTCTGCTCCCACTCTCCCATTCTGTATACATGCCTCTGCTCCCACTCTCCCATTCTGTATACATGCCTCTGCTCCCACTCTCCCATCCTGTATACATGCCTCTGCTCCCACTCTCCCATCCTGTATACATGCCTCTGCTCCCACTCTCCCATCCTGTATACATGGCTCTGTTCCCAACCTCCCATCCTGTATACATGGCTCCGCTCCCAACCTCCCATCCTGTATACATGGCTGTGCTCCCACCCTCCCATATACATGGCTCTGCTCCCACCCTCCCATCCTGTATACATGGCTCCCCTGTCCCATCCTGTATGCATGGCTCCGCTCCCACCCTCCCTTGTATATATGGCTCTGCTTCCACGCTCCCTCCCTTGTATATATGGCTCTGCTCCCACTCTCCCTCCCTTGTATATATGGCTCTGCACCCACTCTCCCGGCCTCCCTTGTATACAGTATATGGTTCTGCTCCCACTCTCCCGGCCTCCCTTGTATATATGGCTCCGCTCCCAATCTCCCTTGTATATATGGCTCTGCTCCCACTCTCCCGGCCTCCCTTGTATATATGGCTCTGCTCAGCTCCCCCATCATACTTACCCTCCCGTCGCTGAACTTCCCTCCTTGCATCTCGCAGAGCTTCAGCTTCTTCCTGTGCGGAGCGGTCACGTGCTACCGCTCATTAAAGTGAATGAATATGGACGCCACGCCTATGGGAGAGGAGTGGTGTCCATATTCATGACCTTAAATGAGCGGTACACTTGACAGCTCAGCGCTGGATGAAGCCGCCGCGCCGACAGGGACTGCTATGCAGGGTGAGTATCAGCTGCTACACAGCCGCCGGCTCCCCTTGTGTCCGGGGACCAGCAAGAGCACTGCAATGGCCCGGTGCTGGGCCGCGGACCGGTGGTTGGGGTAATTAAATTGCACTACTGGGTAGCGCCGATCGGAGCCGGGGACCCGGGCCCCTAAGCAACCGCTTCGGCTGCTACCCCGGTAGTTACGCCCCTGCTCTCAGCCTCCTATATATCGTACAGATCATACTCTCAGCCTCCTATATATCGTACAGACCGCACTCTCAGCCTCCTATATATATCGTACAGACCGCACTCTCAGCCTCCTATATATCCTACAGACGCCTCCTATATATCATACAGACCGCACTCTCAGCCTCCTATATATCATACAGACTGTTCTCTTGGCATCCTATATCACATACAGACCGCACTCTCGGTCTCCTATAACAGAGTACGATATATAGGAGGCTCAGAGCAGGGGTGGAACTACTGGGGTAGTAGCAGAAGCGGTTGCTTTGGGGCCCGGTAGTGCAATTTAATTAGTGTGGTGTGTGTATCTTATATAGAAGGCACTGGCAGAAATTGTGATCTGTGATGCTGCATCATGTCATGTGTATGAGCAGGGCCGGTTTTAGGTAAAGTGGGGCCCTAGGCAAAGTTTAAAATGGGGCCCCAAATGCTAACATATTGCACATCACACAGAAGCATTTCGATTGTATTCACATGCGCTGAGTTCAGGATGCTAAATGAGTGTGAGCGACAATAAGTCGTTCAACACTTGTTTCCCGGCCTCTTTCCACCATCTGAGAAAGAATGATGGGGACAGAACAATCACTAATGGATCAATCTGTCCCCATACAGTATCATGTTATCAGCAGCACATCTACAGTTTACACCCCATAGTCCTCAATATAATATAATGTGTCCCATAGTCCTCCATATAGTATAATACACTCCTCAGTCCTCCATATAGTATAACATACTATATGGAAGACTATGGGGAGTGTATTATACTATATGGAGGACTGAGGAGTGTATTATACTAAATGGAGGACTATGGGGAGTGTAATACACTCCTCAGTCCTCCATATAGTATAATAGACTCCCCATAGTCCTCCATATAGTATAATACATTATACTATATGGAGGACAATGGGGAGTGTAATACACTCCTCAGTCCTCCATATAGTATAATAGACTCCCCATAGGCCTCCATATAGTATAATACACTCTCCATAGTCCACCATATAGTATAATGTATGGAGGGCTATGAGGAGTGTATTATACTATATGGAGGACTATGGGGAGTGTAATACACTCCTCAGTCCTCCATATAATATAATAGACTCCCCATAGTCCTCCATATAGTATAATACACTCCTCCATATATTAAAATACACTGCTCAGTCCTCCATATAGTATAATACACTCCTCATAGTGCTCCATATACATTAGTATAATACACCGCCAGTCATCCATGTAGTACAATTCACTTCCCATTGTATAATGCACCCCATAGTTCTTCATATAGTATAATGTATTCCCCATAGTCCTCGATACAGTATAATACAGCCACCCCATAGAGCATAATGCAGCCACCCAGAGTATATGCAGCCCCGCCATACAATATAATGTAACCCCCATAGAATATAATGCAGCCACGCCTTAGAGCATAATGTAGCCACTCCACAGAATATAATGTAACCCTCCATAGAATATAATGCAGCCCCCCTCATATAGTATAATGCAGCCCCTCCATAGAATATATGGCAGCCCCTTATATACTATAATGTAGCCCTTCAGTAGAATACAATGTAGCCCTTCTCATAGTATAATGCAGCCCAAATAGATTATAATGTAGCCCCCTCAAAAAGTATAATAAAGTCCCCATACAATATAATGCAGCACCCATAGAACACAACATAGCCTCCTCATATAGTATAATGTAGCCCCTTCATAGAGTATGATGCGATCACCCCCCATAGAATATAATGTAACCCCGAATAGAATATAATACAGCCCACATCCTCATAGAATATAACATAGCCCCCCCATATTATATAATACAGCCTCCCCCATAGAATATAATGTATAATGTACCTTCCATGGCAAATACACAGCCACATAGTATATACCACAGCCCACACAGTATATAACACAGCACCACACAATATATAGCACAGCACCACACGGTATACAGCACAGCACCACACGGTATACAGCACAGCCCCACATGGTATATAACACAGCCTCACATGGTATATAACACAGCCTCACATGGTATATAACACAGCCTCACATGGTATACACTGCATCACTAGATCCTTATACAGGTGTGTAATGAGGCCTCACTGTACAGGAGAGACCAGAGCGAGGAGCAGGGGCCTGATCACAAGAGCTGACAATCTGAGGAAAAAGCAATGCTGAATAACAGTCTACACTGTATCACTAGATCCTGTGGGTGTATAATGAATGAGGCTCTCACTTTACAGGCAAAGACCAGGCTAGAACGAGGACCGTGGAATCTATTTAAAAAAAAAAGAGCCCGAACTTCCCATCTCATCTACTACTCACCGGACCGGAGGGCTGTGTTTACACACACACACTGAGGCACAGAGGGAGCGGGAGCAGCAGGGTGAGCACAGTGCACTGCAGAGCGCGGGAGCCTCCTCCTCTTGTCTGTGTGCTGGCGTTGCTATTAGCCAGGCAGCAGCAGCCAGCTACAGAACAGGAACTCAGTCGCGCGGGGCGGTTGTCACCGCCCATCAAGAACAGGCCTCTGAAGGTCACGCAGCGGCGCTGCGGACAGGGTGAGCCATCACAGCTAGGAGCCGCCGGAGCCAGCCAGCAAGGGGGTCGCCGCACGCTAAGGTATGTGCACGCGCGTGGCTGCAGCTCTTAAAGGGCCATCACCATCATCATTAAAGGGGCAGCAATTTTAAAGGGCCCCCGCGACCCTCGGGGCCCACCGGGCATTTACCCGGTACCCCGCCAGGCCAGACCGAGCCTGGGTGGCGGTGCTCCTAGACGGAGAATTGTTGGCGGTGCTCCTATCAGGATGAAGAGTGATGCCGGTGCTCCTAGACGGAGAAGTGGTGGCGGTGCTCCTAGACGGAGAAGTGGTGGCGGTGCTCCTAGCAGGATGAAGCGTGGTGGCGGTGCTCCTAGATGGAGAAGTGGTGGCGGTGCTCCTAGCTGGAGAATAGGCAGCAGTGCTCCAAGAAGGTGGTGCGGTGGTGGTGCTCCTAGGAGGAGTGGTGGCGGTGCTCCTAGCAAGAGAATAGGTGGCAGTGCTCCAAGCAGGTGGTGCGGTGGCGGTGCTCCAAGCAGGTGGTGCGGTGGCGGTGCTCCAGACAGGAGCAGCGCTTAACATGGTGGTTGCGGGGGGGGGGTTGTGTCCAGCAGCACTCGGACTTGGGGCAGTGTAGTGGTGTCTGGCTTAGCTTGGAATGCAGGTGGCCGTGCAGTGGTATGCAGCAGAAGTCGGTAGTGTGGTGAAGCGAGTCAGTGGTGGCACATTTGGAAATGACACCACTGACTGCTGCACGTACTGATTCTGCTGCATAGCCTGCAAGTAAGCAGTGTTGCAGGCCTGCATCACATGCAGCTGTTGATCAGGACTAAGGTGTTCCGCCATGGCCCGTTCAATTTTGTTGAAAAAAAAAATGGTGCGCTGGTCTGTTGAGATCGGCCTCCAGACGGTCAAGGCGACTGTCGACAGAGTGGAAGCGGTGGTCCATGTGGTTAAAACCACTTTCCATGAGGGCAAAACCGCTTTCCACTCTGTGGCTAAGGCTGTTCTGAAAGGCCGAGCTCAAGTGCATGAACTCTGGTATGACATTCCTGTCCGAGGCCCTCTGCCACTGGCGGGAAGTGCCCACAAAACCAGTGGCAGAGACCTGGGACAGGGGACGACCTGACATACCAGTTTCCTGATCTCCAGATGTCTGTATTGCATACCTGCAAGCTGTTTCCTGGCTGTCGGATGGCTGGGACGGGTCTGAGGTTATTCGATGAAGGACCGCTCCAGGGACAGGTTGCAGGGTGCTGCTCCAGGTGCTGTGAAAAGAAAAGAAAAACATTAGTATCATGCATTTACAAGCGCCAACTGCTGTGGAATAGAAAATCACTGATTAAAAAAAAAATACAATACATCAAAATACTTACGCTCTGACGACAAGGACCGGTCTTAGGAATGCCAACTCCCGATGATACCAGTATTTTCTTCTGGTCCTTGCCGCTGAACCACTGCGAACCTGGCCCTCATCACAAACATCCCTGTTGAAGCGGTTCTTCATCGTGCACCAACGGGTTCTGACTTTGTTCACTGTGGGGAAAACAAAGAAAAAAAAATTAAACAATGCACTGAAGGCAAAATCTCTATCATCACACACAACTGTGTTATCACGCCCAATAGTCAATGCGGCACCAAACAGCAATACAATACACAAAGCACTCACTGTTGGGGATGATAACACAGTTGTGTACCATGCTGGAAAATATCCAGCATGCCACACAACCGTTATCATGCCCAAGGTGACTGCGGCATCACTGAGCATTGAAATACTTACGAAAATCCTTGCGGACCCTGGCACAAGCTTGGTCCCAGCCATCCAACAGCGCAGCGGCCACCTCATTCCATAGCATTTGGGTCACCGACGTTTCCACGTGCTGTGGATCATGGCTGTCCCACAATGGGACACGCTCCTGGACCAAGTTGATTAGGGCCTCGTTGTCCAGATAGATGTCTTCTTCCCATTGTGGAACCTGGAAAAAAAAAAAAAATATATATAATCTTGGAAAAATTTGTGAATGAAAAAGATAGAAAAAGAAACAGAAAAGAAGAAAGATTGAAGTTGAAAATCAGGACAGAAAAAAAAAAAATGCAGGAGAAAAAAAAAAAAAAAGTCAGTCTGTACTTACAGCTCGTCTCCCCGCCGGGACTTGGTGTGGCTGCTCCTGCACTGCTGACTGATGCCATGTCCGAAGATGTCTGAAAAAGATCAAAAATTATTGTACACATGTGTAGATGCAGCAGCTATACTTACCCAAAATGTAGGGCAGGAAGATACTCATATCACAATCTGCTTGGGCCACTTCTTCACGGGATGGTGTGCATTCTGATCCAGAAGACATACTGCAATAAAAAAATGAATAAATAAAAGGCATTAGTACATAATACATTAGAAAGGACAGGCAAACATTAGGTTTAAAAATACTCACATTCTTGCTGCTGCAGCTTGGATCCAAAATTTCTATTGTCTGTGGCAGGCTGTGTCTCTTGTCTGTGGCAGGCGGTATTTTCTCCTCCAGGCTTTCAGAAGCTAGTGGTCAGCCAGTGCACACACCTTCTTTTATCGCCACAACGCCCAAACAATGTTTCTTTGTGTAGGAGGTGGTTTAACCAGTGTGTAGACATTGTTTACTCCAAAATTGCATGCGCTCAAAAGTGCTAAAGTGAGCATGACCAAGCGCACGCCAGCGACTGCATAGACTGTAATGTGATTTTTTTGGCGCATTCTGTTTGCGCTTTTTTGACGAGGTTGGGCGGAACAAAAAATGCAACATGTAGCGTCTAGCGCGTCTGGGCGCAAATCTGGAAAAAGTGCACGAAAACGCTGATGAACGCGTGCAAGCGCTAGACCATGCGCCCACCATGTTAAACATAGGGGAGCATGGCGCAAGCGACCGATAGCGTTTTTGCGCGCAGCGCATTGTGCGCTAACGTGAAACCTGCCTTAGAGAAATGTCATCTGAACCGACCAACACTGATGTGTTTGGCAGACAGTCTAATGGAGACCTTAAGATACCATGGCCCAAATGAATAATCATTAGCGGCTGGTGATAGAACCTGTGAGTTACACTAGCCCTATCCCCTGATGAAGATTCATTTGAGAGAAGTGCTAGACGCTGTGGGGTGGCGCTGGTGTCACTCACTTCTGTCACCACCCCTGACAACATTTTCTTTCAGATATAAGCAGAGTGCTGGCGCTGCACTCACCTCTTCCACAGCATCTATCACCCAGGACATCTTCAAAGGGGACGGTGATGCAAGAAACTAGTGAGTAACTGCATGGTTGCTCCCTGTGACATCCTTTGCTAGGAGGGGTGATGGACGCTGCGGGGAATGAGTGCAGCACTAGCCTCCCATGACATTACGTCTGAGACTTTTCTCAAATGAAACCTCACAACACGTACAGTAAAAAACACGTCTACCTAGATAAGTAAAGTGTAGGGTGTTGTGTAATAAAGCAAATTACAAAAGTGGTTAGGGGGCAAAGATAGACAGAGCATACATTTTAGATGCTGGGCAATCCCTTTAAGTTAAACCTCTCATGATAAAACAGTGCCCTATGTCTGTATATTATGTAATATGGCCATACAGGAACGTTCGCTGTTATGTGCTTGTATCAAGCACATACAGCTGTTTACATAAAGGAGACATTTTATTTTTTGTTTGTTTGTAAACGTCTGCATAACTTCATTCCGTTTAGGCTTGCTCTTGAAGCCTTTTTTTCCTCTGCCTTTATAACTGCGTTATTTTAAAGCAATGAGGCAAAATTTGGGGCATTTTCAAGCTAAATTCGTTAGTAACAGTTTTACAGATCTCATTTTGTAAACCCTGTTAAGCTTTATTCACAATTATTTTAAAAAGGTTTTACCCATCATCTGAAAGGAATCCAAAACATTCAGATTACAAACTGAAAGATGGATAGGAAGTATTTACACTGACCACTGACATAGTACACTCTAGCAAACTACAAAGACTATTTTAAGTGATAAATCTTTGGAAACAAACCAATTTAAAATAAATAAGTTTGGTAAAAAAAATCTCCCATATGTGGCAAACATGATATTTTTTTTAACACTAAATATTTATTGTAGCAATAGCAATATATTACTACATGTTTTCCCTGTGGCTCCTCTAAGGGCCCCGTCACACATAGCGATCTCGCTAGCGAGATCGCTGCTGAGTCACAAGTTTTGTGACACAACAGCGATCTCACCAACGAGATCGCTGTGTGTGACAGCGATCAGCGACCGGCCCCCCTGCCGGTATCGCTGATCACTGCAAGAAACCTCTGGACATTTTTTTCGTCGTTGATCTCCCGCTGGCCAGCACGCATCGCTGCGTGTGACAGGCGGGAGACCAGCGATCAGCTGGTAACTAACGTACACGTTAGTTACCAGCGAGTTACAGGTGCCGCCGCCTCACGCTGGGGACCAGGAGCCCGCGGAGTGTGTACCTTAAGTTTGCCGCCGCCGCACGCTGGGGACCAGGAGGCAGCAGGACGCCACCAGGAGAGGCCGGGGATGCAGGCGCGCCCTCTGCTGGTGGAGGACTAGAACAGCAGGCACACTTGACTGCTGCTCCCGGGCTCGCTCCTCACCTCGGCGTGCTGATCGCTGGTGAAGCTGTCTGTGTGACAGCTCACCAGCGATCACATAGCGACTTAACAGCGATCCTGACACGTTGATATCGTTGTCGGGAATCGTTGGTAAGTCGCTATGTGTGACTCCAGCTTAATGGAAGAATTATTACTTCTATGGGCAGTTGTTCGCGGATGAACTGTGAGTAGGGCTATAATACAGATAAGGGGCTATAAACCCATTTTGGCCATGGTTGCCTTCAATAGAATAATAATATACAGCAAGTAGCGTAGGCTGACACTGGTAAATGGCATTATGTCTTCTGCCTCCCACCTGTCCACTATATGAGCCTTCTATGGTGCCTACCTGCCATTCACAGGTCACAAGACCAGCCATTAGGGAGGGCTAATAATGTCTTGTCAACCCAAGCTCACTATTACACAATGGAAAACTTTAATCAATTTTGCTCCAGCATTTTCTCCTTGGCTGCTGTCAATGATGTGATTATAGATGTAGCAGAGCTGCGTTTCTCCCTTAACTCTTTCAGGTTGCATTATCTGCACATTGTCAGAATCCTCATATTCGCACACCTACTATCATTATAAATGAGAACATAAATAATTCCGCAAAAAAGGAATATGAGCCTTGTGAACAAATCCATTACATGCATGCAAAATTAGCATTACGGTGTTACAGGGGAAACAGACTAAATGGCCTGTAAGAAAGCAGTATATCTAGCTGCAGTCCTGTGTAAATCCCCTGAGTGTTGGCAAATAAACTCAGCTTTGCTTCACTGTGACCATTGGCATAGAAAGAATATGTAGCAGAGCTGCAGCATGATCTACAACAACAGGCAAATGGATGAAGCTGATCGCCGGGAACTGCACAATGAGACTGTCATCCCACCATCAGTGGCAGCTAGGCACAAGCCCCAGCTGCCTGGCAAATTCAGGTACATTAGAAAGTCATGGTAGGCCAACTAGGGCTACAGTGCATCAGAGTGGTAGCTGTGCTTTGTCACCCACCTGTAGGTCCTCCTCCGGGCTGCTGTGCACTATGCCGGGCGCTATGTCTGCCTCTGCTGATATATACACAGCTCGCAGCACTGCCAGCCAACCATATGAATCCCTCCTCTCACACCTCCCCTCTCTGGGAGGAACCCAGCCAGCCTCACCCAGCCTCTCCTGGGGAGCAGAGGGTGCCCATTGTGTGCAGTCAGGGTCTAAAACTAGGTTATAGGGAGCTGAATCCATGTGTGTAGGAAGCTGGATGGAGATCCGATGTGTACACCTCCTATTACCTTCTGTCAGACATGTTGGATTCATATCCATTGTGTACACCTGCTGTTACACGCAGTCAGATATGTTGGATGGAGATCCGATGTGCACACCACCTATTACCTGCTGTCAGACATGTTGGATGGAGATCCAATGTGTACACCTCCTATTACCTTCTGTTAGACATGTTGGATGCAGATCCGATGTGCACGCCTCCTATTACCTGCTGTCAGACATGTTGGATTCATATCCAATGTGTACACCTGCTATTACCTGAAGTCAGATATGTTGGATGGAGATCCAATGTGCACGCCTGCTATTACCAGCTGTCAGACAAGTTGGATGCAGATATGATGTGTACACCTCCTATTACCTGCTGTCAGACATGTTGGATTCATATCCAATGTGTACACCTGCTATTACCTGCAGTCAGATATGTTGGATGGAGATCTGATGTGTACACCTGCTATTACCTGCTGTTAGACATGTTGGATGCAGATCCGATGTGCATGCCTGCTATTACCTGCTGTCAGACATGTTGGATGCAGATCTGATGTGTACACCTGCTATTACCTGCTGTCAGACAAGTTGGATGCAGATCTGATGTGTACACCTGCTATTACCTGCTGTCAGACATGTTGGATGCAGATCTGATGTGTACACCTGCTATTACCTGCTGTCAGACATGTTGGATGCAGATCTGATGTGTACACCTGCTATTACCTGCTGTCAGACATGTTGGATGCAGATCTGATGTGTACACCTGCTATTACCTGCTGTCAGACAAGTTGGATGCAGATCTGATGTGTACACCTGCTATTATCTGCTGTCAGACATGTTGGATGGAGATCCGATGTGTACACCTGCTATTACCTGCTGTCAGACAAGTTGGATGCAGATCTGATGTGTACACCTGCTATTATCTGCTGTCAGACATGTTGGATGGAGATCCGATGTGTACACCTGCTATTACCTGCTGTCAGACATGCGTCATACATTACTGGGAAAAACGATTAGGGATAATTCCATTCATTCTACCCTTCATGTTGTCACTTATGTAATGTGTAGAGACTGCAGCTTTGGTTATTTGTTTTCAGTCCATAGTGACCGCAAGCCCTTCAAAATGGTGTTTGAACATAGGGATTGATACAGAGTTTTGTAGGAGAACTTTCAGTAAATCTTTTAAATTCTGGTGTTTGAAGTATGAATCCAGAGGGGGGTCCCATTCATTAAAGGGTGGTGCCAAACACAAATTCATTTTCATCCTAAATGTCTATTTATTTGATAATCTAATCTTTTTTCTAATATATTTTAAAGGGATTGTCCTCATTTGTCAAGTTTGGCGCCATTAAAATATAAACACTTATATTAACCTCCGCTGCCAGCAATGTTCCAGCGATGTTGGCACTTGCATTCCCAGGCCCATGTGAGGTTGTTAAGTCACGTGAGCCCAGCCCCCAATCAGTGCTGGCGACACTGTCCCCGCCTTCAGATGTATAAGTAAGGAGGGAAATAAAATGGTAATGTTTGGTGATATCAACATCCTGTTTGTGGCACATTAGTATATGAGAGGGCAAAAACTTCTCAAGATTAGTGGTGACCATTGCAGGCCACCCACTGCCGAATTTGTGCAAGCTCTCCATCTTCCTGTTGAATTCGCACCCACTCATCCTGAGGCTGTCCCAATACATTTTCCTGGGGCTCCACTTGTACCTGTTTTTGCTTGGCTGCCAACGTCCTGGCAGGACTCCGGAACCCAGGAACCTCTTCAGCCTCAAGTTCTTTGTCTCGGCTAGGACCAGGCTTCTCATGTGTGAATATGGATAACGCATCCGCATGAGTGTTTTCAGCTCCCCTTCTATAGGTGATCTTATACCTGTATTTAGCCATTCTTGCACCCATTGTTGTTCCAGGGCCCTAACTTGGCAATCTCCAGGTGGGCCAGTGGGTTGTCAGTGCACACCAGAGCTTCAGATCCCGACAGATATTCCGCGAACTTCTCCGTCATAGCCCACACTAACGCCAGCAGCTCCAACTTGAACGAACTGTAGTTGTCCGGATTCCGTTCGGATTCATGAAGATAGCGACTTGCATAAGCAATCTCTCGCTCCTTCCTGTCCTGAAAACACAGCTCCTAGTCCATGCAAGCTTCCATCAGTATGTAGAATGAAGGGCCGAGAGAAGTCTGTGTAGGCCAGGACGGGTGCTTCTGTAAAGTCACTTTCAAGGCTTGAAATACTTTCTCCTGCCGTTTTCCCCACTGGATTTCCCGGTTTTTGGCTGCAGATGAAACTCCTCTCAGCAGCTCTAATAACGGATTCACGATGCGCGTGAAGTCTTTCACTAACTGTCGATAGTACCCAGCTATTCCCAGAAAAACTCGGACATCCTTGACAGTGGGCCAATTTTGCACTGCTGCAATCTCTTCACGGGATGGATGTACTCCTTCCGCAGAGACCACATGTCCTATGTATTCGATCTGGGTGCGGGACAAAAGGCACTTGGATGATTTTACCTTCAGTCCATATCTGGAGCCGGCTCAGTACTTGCTCCAAACGCTGCAGGTGTTCTTCGAACGTGGCGGCATAGACAATTATATCATCTAGATCAGACCTCAGCAAAGTGCGGCCCATGGGCCACATCCGGCCCTCTGGCTATCTCAGTCCGGCCCATGAGAAAGCCATGGGGCTGAAAACCTGAGGTCCATGGGCCGCACCGTGCCAGCCTGCTCGCTGTCTCCCGCAGTCAGCATTGGTCGAGGAGGGTCCTCCGGCCACTTTCTCCACCAATCAGCGTGTGAAACCGCCGGCGAGTCAGCGCATCAGAGACAGCAAGAGAAGCAGAAGCAGGGTGCCAGGGAGCGGTACCGAGGTGAGTATGTGGTGTTTTGTTTTTTTCATGTGTACGACCATAGGCATTCTATGGGAGTGAACATGGGGATTCTATGGAAGTGAACATGGGGATTCTATTGGGGCGAACATGGGGATTCTGTGGAGTTGACATGCAGAACATGGGGATTCTATTGGGGCGAACATGGGGATTCTGTGGAGTTGACATGCAGAACATGGGGATTCTATGGGGGTGACATGCAGCACATGGGAATTCTATGGGGGTGACATGCAGCCAGTGGCGGATTATAATGAGGTCAATTTGGGCAGTTGCCCCGGGCCCAGTGGGGTTAAGGGGCCCACAGCCCAGGCCAGTAAATTGCCCCATTATAATCCGCCACCGCGCAGGGCCGGATTATAGGCAGGGCAGGCGGGGCTTCAGCCCCGGGGCCCCCACCACAAGAGCTTCTAAGGGGGCCCCCACCACATTCCTGCTGGCTGCTGCAATGGCACTCCATCTTCTCCCCACCTAAAAGTGAGTGACCGTGGGGGCGGCATTATGTGCTCTGCTACCAGCAGCATCTACAAGTAGCGTGAACGCTGATGCTGCTGGTAGCGTGCAAAGGCTTGTGATGAGATCACAGGAGGGAAGGTGTCAGGGCCCCCGATCATGTGACCCCTGTCTCCTCCCCTCCTGTGACCTCATCACAGGTCCTGTGCGCACAGCACAGAGCACTGAGAGCAGCCATGTATGTGGAGTGCGGCTCTGCGGGTGGAGGCCCCATTATTCTCTATGTGGAGTGCGGCTCTGCGGGTGGAGGTAGGTGCTGGAGGCCCCATTATTCTCTATGTGGAGTGTGGCTCTGCGGGTGGAGGTCAGTGCTGGAGGCTCCATTATTCTCTATGTGGAGTGTGGCTCTGCGGGTGGAGGTCAGTGCTGGAGGCCCCATTATTCTCTATGTGGAGTGCGGCTCTGCAGGTGGAGGTCAGTGCTGGAGGCTCCATTATTCTCTATGTGGAGTGTGGCTCTGCGGGTGGAGGTCGGATCTGGAGGCCCCATTATTCTCTATGTGGAGTGTGGCTCTGCGGGTGGAGGTCAGTGCTGGAGGCTCCATTATTCTCTATGTGGAGTGTGGCTCTGCGGGTGGAGGTCGGATCTGGAGGCTCCATTATTCTCTATGTGGAGTGCGGCTCTGCAGGTGGAGGTCAGTGCTGGAGGCTCCATTATTCTCTATGTGGAGTGGGGCTCTGCGGGTGGAGGTCGGATCTGGAGGCTCCATTATTCTCTATGTGGAGTGGGGCTCTGCGGATGGAGGTCGGTGCTGGAGGCTCCATTATTCTCTATGTGGAGTGCGGCTCTGCAGGTGGAGGTCAGTGCTGGAGGCTCCATTATTCTCTATGTGGAGTGCGGCTCTGCGGGTGGAGGTAGATGCCGGAGGCTCCATTATTCTGTATGTGGAGTGCGGGTGGAGGTCGGTGCTGGAGGCTCCATTATTCTCTATGTGGAGTGCGGCTCTGCAGGTGGAGGTCAGTGCTGGAGGCTCCATTATTCTCTATGTGGAGTGTGGCTCTGCGGGTGGAGGTCGGATCTGGAGGCCCCATTATTCTCTATGTGGAGTGTGGCTCTGCGGGTGGAGGTCAGTGCTGGAGGCTCCATTATTCTCTATGTGGAGTGTGGCTCTGCGGGTGGAGGTCGGATCTGGAGGCTCCATTATTCTCTATGTGGAGTGCGGCTCTGCAGGTGGAGGTCAGTGCTGGAGGCTCCATTATTCTCTATGTGGAGTGGGGCTCTGCGGGTGGAGGTCGGATCTGGAGGCTCCATTATTCTCTATGTGGAGTGGGGCTCTGCGGATGGAGGTCGGTGCTGGAGGCTCCATTATTCTCTATGTGGAGTGCGGCTCTGCAGGTGGAGGTCAGTGCTGGAGGCTCCATTATTCTCTATGTGGAGTGCGGCTCTGCGGGTGGAGGTAGATGCCGGAGGCTCCATTATTCTGTATGTGGAGTGCGGGTGGAGGTCGGTGCTGGAGGCTCCATTATTCTCTATGTGGAGTGCGGCTCTGCAGGTGGAGGTCAGTGCTGGAGGCTCCATTATTCTCTATGTGGAGTGGGGCTCTGCGGGTGGAGGTCGGTTCTGGAGGCTCCATTATTCTCTATGTGGAGTGGGGCTCTGCGGATGGAGGTCGGTGCTGGAGGCTCCATTATTCTCTATGTGGAGTGCGGCTCTGCGGGTGGAGGTCGGTGCTGGAGGCTCCATTATTCTCTATGTGGAGTGGGGCTCTGCAGGTGGAGGTCGGTGCTGGAGGCTCCATTATTCTCTATGTAGAGTGTGGCTCTACGATTCGTGACCCCCGTCACGTGACGAGGGGGGCCCACAGAGTCTGAACTGCCCCGGGCCCTGGCTACCCTTAATCCACCCCTGCATGCAGCACGTGGGGAGGCTATGGGGGTGGCATGCTGCACACGGGGAGTCTATGGGGTGTCATGCTGCACATGGGGATGCTTTGGGGATGTCATGCTGCACATGGGGAGGCTATGGGGTTATCATGCTGCACATGGGGAGACTATGGGAAGGCTGTATTGGCTGTATGTATTGTATTGGCTGTATGGGAAGGCTGCACACGGGGGTGCTATGGGGATGTGATGCTGCACATGGGGAGGCTATGGGGGTATGATGCTGTACATGGGGAGACTATAGGGGTGACATGCTGCACATGGTGAGGCTATGGGAAGGCTGTAGTTCATGCAGTACATGCTGTGTGGGACCTCATTCAGTATGTGGAGAGACTGTGGGGCTCATGCTGTATATAAGAAGGCTGTGTGGGGCTCATGCAGTTTATGGGGAAACTGGGGCTTAAGGAGTTTATGGGGAGGCTGTGTGGGTCCTCATGCAGTATATGGGGAAACTGGGGCTCATGCAGCACATGGGGAGGCTGTGTGGGGCTCATGCTGTACATGGGAAGGCTGTATGGGGCTCATGCTGTACATGGGGAGGCTGTGTGGGGGTCATGCTGTACATGGGGAGGCTGTGTGGGGCTTATGTCATATATAGGGAGGCTTTGTGGGGCTTATGCTGTATATAGGGAGGCTGTGTGGGGCTCATGTCATATATAGGGAGGCTGTGTGGGGCTCATGCCGTATATAGGGAAGCTGTGTGGGGCTCATGCCGCATATGTAGTTGGCTGTGTGAGGCTCATGCTGTATATAAGGGGCTGTAGGGGTGCAAAGATATATAGGGGTGTTGGCATACTTAATTATGCTCAATATTAAGTGATACAATTAATATTAATAAATTAATATTGAGTAGAATTAATTTCAAGCTATTAGTTCGGCCCTCCACAACAGTCATGGTCTCTCATGTGGCCCCTCAAGAAAATTAATTGCCTAACCCTGATCTAGATAGATCAAAGTGGCTTCAAAATACGGGTCACCCAAGCACCTCTCCATCAGCCGATGAAAAGTTCCAGGAGCGTTGGCCAGCCCGAACGGCATTTTATTAAAAGGAATCTGTCACCTATTTTTAGCCCTATCAGCTTCCGGCACCACCATCAGGGGCTTATCTATAGCATTCTGTAATGCTGTAGATAAGCCCCCAATGTAACCTGAAAGATAAGAAAAACAAGTTAGATTATACTCACCAGGGGGCTTGGTCTGGTCCGGCGCCTTCCATCTTCTAGCGAAGCCGTCCTCCTTCTTACGTCTGCCGTGGCTCCTGCGCAGGCATACTTTCTCTGCCCTGTTGAGGGCAGAGTAAAGTACTGCAGTGCGCAGGCACCGGGAAAGGTCAGAGAGCTCTGGTGCCTTCGCACTGCAGTACTTTACTCTGCCTTCAACAGGGCAGAGAAAGTACGCCTGCGCCGGAGCTGCAGCAGAAGTAAGAAAGAGGACAGCTTTGCTAGAAGATGGGAGGCGCAAGACGGGACCGTGACACCCATTGGACCGGACCGGACGCCCGGGTGATTATTATCTACCTTGTTTTTCTTATCTTTCAGGTTACATCGGGGGCTTATCTACAGCATTACAGAATGATGTAGATAAGCCCCTGATGGCGGTGCTGGAAGCTGATAGGGCTAAAAATAGGTGACAGATCCCCTTTAAACCCAAACAGGCCCATAAGTAGTATGAAGGCCGTCTTTGCTCTGTCATATTCGGACATCGGCACTTGCCAATAACCACTGGCCAGATCTAGAGTAGAGAAGTATCTTGCTTGTCCCAGGGCAGATAAGGACTCTTCAATCCTGGGTAGTGGGTACAAATCCCACACAGTGCAGGCATTTAACTTGTGATAGTCTACACAAAGTCTTTTTTTTGTACTAGGACTATAGGAGCAGTCCATGGGCTTTGACTTTCCCGGATGACATCGTTCTGTAACATCTGTGAGAACATTCCTTTCACCTCCTGGTACAGCTGTGGAGGAACTTGACAGTAGCTTTCTCTTTTGGGCGCAGCATTACTCGTTGGGATCTCGTGAGTGATTGCAGTGGTACAGCCAAAATCGTCCTCACGACGAGCAAATGCGTCTTGATAGCATCCAAATACATCTTCCACCTGCTGTATCTGTTGCGGTGTGAGCTATGTTAGTTCAGCCCGGATTTGTTCGAAGATTCTTTTCTTTACCGTGGCTACAGTCCAAGGGTCTCCTTTTTTTTGTCGTCAACTGTGCGGTCTGTGATGGAATCATCTCCTCCGGCATGCCGACTATTTGTGCTCTTTCATGCCTGGGGAAATGTGCCAGTGTGTCCTCTCTCAAATTTACAGATCTCACTGGCACCTTCCCATCTCATACGGTAGCCAATGTTCGGGCAATTAGGAGTCTGGGGGATAGTTTCTCTATAGCAGCTGGTTCTAGTTATACTTCTACTCCTTCCAGAGGGGTGCATGCCTGGACAGGGACGGAGAGCATGGTCTGCCCCGGAGGTATTTCAAGACTGTTCACAGCCGGAATGACCATTCTGCCCAGCACTTTTCCATTACAGGAGACTTCTTGCACCTGAGCTGTTCGAATCAACTGTTGAAATATTTTCCTTTGAGATGTTTGGGTGCTCCATTGTCTCAGAAACAGGTCTGGAGACTCGTTGATAAGCAAACTTCCGAATTCCTTAAGCACATTCATCCCCAGGGTAACAGTATATCCATGCTCAGTGTCACCCAAAGTTAGTACCACACCTCTGCGGCCCAAGTCTTTGCCGCAGACTTTAATTTGCATCCATGCCACCTCTGCGACAGGGATGGGGAGTTGATTGGCGTCCGTCAACTTTATCACCTGTCCAAACTCAGGCCTCATCGCTTCAGGGAAATGGTTTCTGAAATACTTCTCGGGCATCATGGTTACTTTGGAGCCGGTATCTACCAGACAGCGTACGGCCCGTCCATCTATTTTGGCCCAGACTAGCGGACACATTGTAACTAAATTGGTGGGACTTCTAGTTCTTCTTACAGGCTGTTCTGCCTCCGAGCGGCATCTCCCAGCCTTTGAGCCTCTTATTTTAATGGGTATCGCTGGAGAGGCCGCCCCTGTTGTGGACACATCCAGGCCATGTGTGGGGAGGTTGAGCTGACGGACAGGTCTGTCTGTAGTGAGAGACAGAGAGATAGCGCAGTGTAGGCTAAGATACAGAGAAAAGGGTGTTATGTGGTAGTTTGACCATTGGAGGGCAGTGGGGAGTATAGGAGGGTGACTGTGTAATTGCCATGGGTCAAAGTAACTGCCATTGGTCAGAGGTTACTGTCAGGTGATAGTGGGTGGAGCTACTGAGACTGGGAGTATAAGAGGCCAGGGAAAGTTCTGGAAGTTCCAGTCAGCCAGGGGAGCTCACAAGAGAGGAGGGTCTGCTGTGAGGAGAGGCAGCAGAAGAACCCTCAGAGAGAGAGACTGACAGTGGAGACGGTCACGGGGGGTGACCCAAAAGGACAGTGGCTGCGGACAGAGACATACTGTAAGTCTCAGGTGGACGGCGTACTCTAAAGGGCGCAACGCTGTGGTGAAAGTGCCTAGGGCAGCCACAGCGGGAAAGAGTCATAGAGGACGCCACAAACGGTAATACAAGGAAGAGAAAGTACCCGGGTCTGTGTAAGAAGTGAAGTGTGGACTAATCCTGTGACGAAGTACGGTGGTCGTCCAGAAAATGGCCAATAAAATCTGAACTGTTGGACACAACCCTTGTCTCTGTCTCGTGTCTGCCGACGCCAAGAGGTGGGTCAACCCCCAGTTCTGTGGGACTAGCATCACAGCACACCTTCCCCGCATATCCGCACTATCATCAGAATCTCCTCAGGACCACCTTAATCGCCACCCTCAGCCGTCAGCCCCCTCGCCCCTCCTACACATGTACCCCAGCTCTCCACAGAGGAATCAGGTAGGAAGTTCCTCCCATCTAGAAAATCTTCAACCCCATCGCTCTGCTCCCAAATGAGCTCAGCGAGGTCACCTTCTTTTTAGTTTCTGTCAAGTCATCCCTCATCTCTTGGATTTCTATCCGCAAATCTTCCACCCACCCAGGTGCAGCCACTGCATTCACGGCCACCTCTCCGCTCCGGACCTTCACCACCAGAACTATCACCACCTGTTCTTGCTCACGCGCGCCTTACTTCCAACTTCTGCAAAAGTCATGTGTGGGTCCACATGCAAGCCCTCCCGCAGGGCCTTTTTCAGCATCTCCCAACCTGGTCACTAACTGATCATGCAGCACCCTACCCCCACACGGTCTTTCCGGGATATGGCAGTGTGTATTTCATGGAATACGTTCATGAACTGTTTCACTGTCTCCCCCTCTTTTTGAATCCAGCTAAACAGTCACATGCGCAGCTCTCCTACATCTGTGGGATCCCCATGTTTTTCCTCCAGTATATGTAACACCTTGTCAAATGTATTACTCTGTCTGGGGGGCCGTAGCTTCTCCTTCCAGGGCCATCATGGTGACCTTCGCCTGTAGGGCGGGTGTCATAGAGTGCATTCTCATCATCCCTTTAATACTTTCAGTCCTGCTCTACAACGTGGTGTTGCTCTCATTAAATTTAGGTAGGTTGTTTAACATTGCCCCTAGAGAAATGCTTGATCTAGGGCCCTCCCCAGACGCTTGATCTGCCCCCTCCATGCCAGTAGACTGCATCCTGCCGAGTCGACTGCACCAAGTGTGAGCACGTTGCAAGATGCAGTAATGAGTCGAAGGCAGAGCAAGGGTTAACATGGGGTTTAATTTAAAAGGTATACTCCTCGCAGGGAGAAAACAGGGAAAACAGTATAAAGGAACAAAGGAACACAGGGTACATAACCCGGAGGAAATGGGTGTGAAGAATAGGGTAGGAAGTTCAAGAATAGCAAACTTATCAGTCCGACGACGTCAGAATGCGGTTTATTCAGGATGTGGACATTGACACCAAAGCTGTGGCATGTAAGGGGTCCAATGTGGTCCTGGAAAGAACGGTGTGTCAAGAAACGACGAGGCAGACAGAGCACAGTCTTTCCCCCTGTCGGCGTACAGGGACAATGAGCGACTCGATTCAGGTTCAAATGGAAACCCTTCACAGCGGGTGTCCCAATTCTCCTGTCAGTGCTTGCACGCGCTTATGTCCTGACCAGGCATCCTGACACTCACGGTCAGCGATGTCCAGGTACATCGTTGTCGGCTGTCTCTGATAGCAGCTTTTAGCCTCTGCTGTTTTAGGCCTGCTCTGGCAGTTGGCTTTTTCGCAGGAGCCCTGACACTGCCCTCCTGCGCGCTGCACGTTCCCATGGCAACTAACTGACTTCCTGCATGCTGTGGCCCTTTTATCTTAGCCATGCCCCATACTCCTAGGTGCAGAGGTCGGTCCGGGGCTTTAAGCTTTCCCCCGTAAAACCTGGGTGACAGTCCCGACAGTTCCTGATCAGTCATGGAGTAGGTAGGCCTGGTCGTGGTCTTCTCCTTACAGTGGGGACAGTAACGCGAGCACTAATTGGGCACTGGGCTCACGTGACATAACAACCTCACATGAGGCTGGGAACATGAGTGCCGACATCCCTGGAATGGCAGAGGTGTGTACAGGCGTTTTTATTTTAATAGGGCCCAACATGAGGAATGAGAAGGGGGTGTCCAAGTGGTGGACAACCCCTAGAAATAAAACGTTATTAGCCTTCTTTAACCACACTTTGAAACTGCTTTTCTATTTACCACTTCATTTTTGATAATGCGTTGTTTCAGAATTAGAGTGCATGCTGGGATACTCAAGTGACTCGTCATCAGGAGCAGAGGCTGCAGTATTATACTTGTAGGATTTGATTTCAGGACCCCAAATCTGAAAAGTAACAGTGCTAACCACTGAGCCACCATGCTGCCATTATCTGTATATACAATGTGACAGGTTCCCTTTAATTTCCCTGTCTGATTATATCAATTATTATGTACAGTATTTCTTTAAAAAAAATGTTATATATTGCTGTCTACTCATTTTGAGGTATTCCAACATTGTAATTATTTCATTTTTATGCTCATTCAATCCATTTACTAAGTAATAAATCCACTTTTGTCTGATTTACATGTGGAGCTTATTGCCTATTATTGTTCACAATGGACATATAATCGCTGTGTTAATTGGCTTTGAGGGCTCATTTGCACAGACGCTGTGTGCATCGTTCTACCCTGCAATAAGTCCCAATATTAATTTTAAAGAAATATGAAAAATGGTGACAGAGAAGACAAATAGGCCATAGAGTTCTGAAAAGCAGATGTTTGGTTGCAAAAAGTGAAACTATTCTCTAGTAATAAAGCAGAAATAAGGAAAGCGATATAAAAGTACCTTTCACTTTCCATCAATATATCATTGTTACCTTCTGTAAGTTACTCTGTTCTCATGAATCTCACAAATTTTCGTTTCGTTCTTTCCAATGGTGAGATATGGCTCTCTCTTCACTCGCTGTAATATCTAGTCTTTTTAGCCAAGCCAAGCTTGGTACACAACTCTTCTAAGGCCCACGAGGACCTTGCCCTGTTGGCTATAAAGACTAGATTTATATAAATGGAAGAGAGGGTCATATTTCAGGAACCGATAGGTGCAAGAACAAAAAATAACCAATGGCAGATTGAGCATAGTGGTATTTATAACATTACATATATATGGCAAGTGACAGCTTGCCTTTCTTGCAGCATGACAGAAGGTATAGCCCATTTTCTGGCAGGTTTGTGATAATGTAAAAGCTGAAGGCTATCTCCTTTCAAGAGGTTGCCTCATGTTGGTAAATGCATAAAATAAAAAATACTAAAATCAAGCAACACTGACTTTACTTCTTATTAAAAATCCTCTCTATGGAGACTGGACAGATTTTTATGTTATATTTTCTATCTTGTTTCCCAGATTGCCGACAATCTCCGTAGTCTCACACTGGCTGTAAGCAATGCTGTGAATCTGGCCAGATTGCTGGATCCAACCAACTTCAGTCTCTGTTCCATCATTGATGCTGCCGCCATGGCAGCTAGAGCCGGTAGCTTTACCAAACTGTTGACCTGAACGGTCAATCTTCAGGAAGCGAAGACGCAGAGGAAATTTGCTCCTGGAAAACAAAAACAGGATAGATATTCCCCTTGAAATATGGAATGATTTTATGTAATTAAAATATGATTTTAATTACATCTGATCACATCAGGTTCCGACCAACCCATAAAAGGATGGCCTCATATACGGTCCCAGCCCCCATATATACACTATGATGACCCCCCCACAGTATGATGGCCCTAGCCCCATATACATTATGATGGCCCCAACTCCCATATATACAGTATGATGGCTCCAGTTCTTCCATATAAAGTATGATGGCCCCTGCCCCCATATATGCAGTATGATAGCCCTAGTTCCCACCCAAATATAAAGTATGATGGCCGCAGCCCCCATATATACAGTATGATGGCTCCAGTTCCCCCCATAGATAAAGTATGATGGCCCCAGTTCCCTATATATATATATATATATATATATATATATATATATATATATATATATATATTAGGATGGCCCCAGCCCCCATATACAGTATGATGGCCACAGCTCCCATATATGAAGTTGGATTATCCCAGCCCCCATATATACAGTATGATGGCCCCAGCCCCCCATATATACAGTATGATGGCCCCAGCCCCCATATATACAGTATGATGGCTCCAGTTCCCCCATATACAGTTAGGTCCATATATATATATGGACAGAGAAAACATTTTTCTAATTTTGGTTCTAGACATTACCACAATGATTTTTAAACAAAACAATTCAGATGCAGTTGAATTTCAGACTTTCAGCTTTCATTTGAGGGTATCCACATTAAAATTGGATGAAGGGTTTAGGAGTTTCAGCTCCTTAACATGTGCCACCCTGTTTTTAAAAGGACCAAAAGTAATTGGACAATTTACTCCAAGGCTATTTCATGGACAGGTGTGGGCAATCCCTTTGTTATGTCATTCTCAATTAAGCAGATAAAAGGCCTGGAGTTGATTTCAGGTGTGGTACTTGCATTTGGAAGGTTTTGCTGTGAAGGAAACAAGCGATCAAAGGAGCTCTCCATGCAGGTGAAACAAGCCATCCTTAAGCTGCAAAAACAGAAAAAAACCATCCGAGAAATTGCTACAACATTAGGAGTGGCAAAATCTACAGTTTGGTACATCCTGAGAAAGAAAGAAAGCACTGGTGAACTCACCAATGAAAAAAGACCTGGGCATCCACGGAAGACAACAGTGGTGGATGATCACAGAATAATCTCCATGGTGAAGAGAAACTCCTTCACAACAGCCAACCAAGTGAACAACACTCTCCAGGAGGTAGGCATATCAATATGCAAATCTACCATAAGGCTGTGTTCACACACAGTTTTTTTTAGTGGTTTTTACCACGGTTTTCACTATAAAACCACTATAAAACCGCTAAAAATAAGCTTCCCAGTCTTTTGTATGCATTTTGCACTTTTTGTGCACATTGATGCGTTTTTTTACCGCGAAAAAACAGCATCGCGGTAAAAAAACGCAGCATGCTCATTAATTTTGCGGATTTTTCCGCGGTTTAGGCTTCTTCCATGCGTTTTGAAACCGCTGCGGAAAAACCGCATCAAAAACTTGTCAAAACCGTGCAAAAAACGCGCAAAAACCGCTGCGGGAAAAATAGGTGCGGTTTCTGGGAAGGGAGTCAGGTTTTTGAGCAGAAATTTTCTGCAACATATGCACTTAGCCTTAAGAGAAGATTGCATGAAAGTAAATACAGAGGGTTCACTGCATGGTCAAAAACAGACCTCAAGACTAATCAATGGGATTATATAGTCAGTAGTAACACCAGAAGCACCAAAAATAACCCCTAAAATTTAGCTTTTAATTCAATAACTAAAAACATTAGTGAAGATGACTAAAAGAAGGAGGGGTAGAGGACAAAAATGAAGGGTAATAAAGATACTATTTGAGTTCTCTTCAGTTATCACACAATATGGGCCACCAGCTAAATTGCCCTAGTCAGCCCTAGTTTAACCCTTCCTAGCCGCGGAGGTTGGCACCCTAGTTGTAGACGATATGGCGCCCCCGCTCAACGTCGGTATCCCTAATGACCCCTACGTCTCCCTACTTATACAAAAAGGGACACAAAGAAAAACACACACACACACACACTTATAATACCGAAAAAATGAAGACATAAATGGTCTCGTAGATAATACTAAATTGCTATGAACTTATCTCGTAGTAATTCTGATGGTATGAAAACCCCAAAAAGAACTTCTCGTAGTCAAAAGAATGATAAATGGGGTTAATATCAAGCAGCTTAGAGAAGGACTTATCTCGTAGTCACAAAAATGCTATTAAGCTGCAAATGGCAGACCCAATTACCAAATAGCAAAATTAGTAAAAACCGGCTACAAGAAAATTCAGTGAAAAGCACATATACTAATTTATTTGTCCGGAGCCCCGGACAAACATTAGAAAATGGTACAAAAATTGTACATTAAGGGCAGTAAAAAAGCAGCCTATGTAGCACATGCGGCGGCCGTTACCTTGAAAGTGGGGGTAAGAATCACCCTATTTCACAGGAATACGAAATCCAGCTCAAATCCAATATCTGTGCATCATAAATGAAAATAAATGAAAAAAAATGAGGCTACCATATTCATCTCAGATTATACAGTGTGGTACACCAATATTCAATTGCATACAAAGTCTAGACCAACATAGCATAATTGCTCAATAGATTAAATCTGAATAGATAGTACCACAGAGGGATCTGCCAAAAATAATGTGCAACATTATACTTATCAGCCACTTGATGCATATGGAAACCCGACGCGTTTCCCCCTCTTAGTCCGCTGAGGGTTCATCAGGGGTCAAAAAGTGGGGTCTCATTACACCTGGCCGAGAGAGCAATACAGTGTGCGGCTTTACTCCAAGCGCGTTCACCGCCATTGTTTAAAGATTCTGCGCTGGTATAGAACGCCCACTTCCGGTCACAACAATCCAAGATGGTGGTCTAAACAGGAAGGGATCATATTGAGGACGGACAGTACTCAGACATGCTGTCCAGTGCAGCAGCCACCTGAATGACGTAGTCACCGCGCACCCTACTAAAAGGCACTGATAGAAACAAGAATTAACAAACTAGAGCCTGAAACCAAAATGATTAGATTGAATAATACATCCTTCTCGCTGGAGATACCAGATTCCGCAAATAATATGCGGACAATCTTATAGTCTAAAAAGAGTGTAACTAATTATAGAATGAAATGCTAATTATGTGCACGTAACCATCCACATAGATTCAAAAAATAACCTCATTGTTCAGAGCACCTAGTTCTTCAACAAAATAGATGGAAAAAATCCTCAATGGCATGGAGTAGAATAAATGTATCCCTAGGTAGAATAAATAAAAAATAAATGAAAAAATACCAATAGTAATAATATACTGACCCAATCATCAAAAACACTGTAAAAAGCAGGCTGGGAAAATGTGAAACCCACTGATTATAGATAACTACTAAAATTTAGCTGTTCATTAAGGCCTTTTGGGCTCTGTGATTCAAGCCAAAAAATCCAGCGTGTCTCACGCTGTAGGATTCTATTATCCCAATCTCCCTGTCTGACTGCGGGCTGCACTCTCTCTATAACACGAAAATTAATATGTTTATCATCACGTCCATGTACCATATTGACATGACGGGCTAAAGGGGTATCTCTTTTGTGTCTAATATCCCCCAAATGTTTAGACCACCATCTTGGATTGTTATGACCAGAAGTGGGCGTTTTATACCTGCGCAGAATCTTTAAACAATGGCGGTGAACGCGCTTGGAGTAAAGCCGCACACTGTATTGCTCTCTCGGCCAGGGGTAATGAGACCCCACTTTTTGATCCCTGATGAACCCTCAGCGGACTAAGAGGGGGAAACGCGTCGGGTTTCCATACGCATCAAGTGGCTGATAAGTATAATGTTGCACATTATTTTTGGCAGATCCCTCTGTGGTACTATCTATTCAGATTTAATCTATTGAGCAATTATGCTATGTTGGTCTAGACTTTGTATGCAATTGAATATTGGTGTACCACACTGTATAATCTGAGATGAATATGGTAGCCTCATTTTTTCATTTATGATGCACAGATATTGGATTTGAGCTGGATTTTGTATTCCTGTGAAATAGGGTGATTCTTACCCCCACTTTCAAGGTAACAGCCGCCGCATGTGCTACATAGGCTGTTTTTTTACTGCCCTTAATGTACAATTTTTGTACCATTTTCTAATGTTTGTCCGGGGCTCCGGACAAATAAATTAGTATATGTGCTTTTCACTGAATTTTCTTGTAGCCGGTTTTTACTAATTTTGCTATTTGGTAATTGGGTCTGCCATTTGCAGCTTATTAGCATTTTTGTGACTACGAGATAAGTCCTTCTCTAAGCTGCTTGATATTAACCCCATTTATCATTCTTTTGACTACGAGATAAGTTCTTTTTGGGGTTTTCATACCATCAGAATTACTACGAGATAAGTTCATAGCAATTTAGTATTATCTACGAGACCATCTATGTCTCTTCATTTTTTTGGTATTATAAGTGTGTGTGTTTTTCTTTTTTTTTGTGTCCCTTTTTGTATATGTAGGGAGACGTAGGGGTCATTAGGGATACCGACGTTGAGCGGGGGCGCCATATCGTCTACAACTCGGGTGCTAACCTCCGCGGCTAGGAAGGGTTAAACTAGGGCTGACTAGGGCAATTTAGCTAGTGGCCCATATTGTGTGATAACTGAAGAGAACTCAAATAGTATCTTTATTACCCTTCATTTTTGTCCTCTACCCCTCCTTCTTTTAGTCATTTTCACTAATGTTTTTAGTTATTGAATTAAAAGCTAAATTTTAGGGGTTATTTTTGATGCTTCACTGCATGGTGCAAGCCACTCATAAGCATCAAGAATAAAAAGGCTAGACTGGACTTTGCTAAAAAACATCTAAAAAAGCCAGCACAGTTCTGGAAGAACATTCTTTGGACAGATGAAACCAAGATCAACCTCTACCAGAATGATGGAAAGAGAAAATTATGGCGAAGGTGTGGTACAGCTCATGATCCAGATCATACCACATCATCTGTAAAACACGGCGGAGGCAGTGTGATGGCTTGGACATGCATGGCTGCCAGTGGCACTGGGTCACTAGTGTTTATTGATGATGTGACACAGGACAGAAGCAGCCTAATGAATTCTGAGGTATTCAGAGCCATACTGTGTGCTCAGATCCAGCCAAATGCAGCCAAACTGGTCGTCGTTTCATACTACAGATGGATAATGACCCAAAACATAAAGCCAAAGCAACCCAGGAGTTTATTAAAGAAAACAAGTGGAATATTCTTGAATGGCCAAGTCAGTCACCTGATCTCAACCCAATTGAGCACGCAATTCACTTGTTAAAGACTAAACTTCAGACAGAAAGGCCCACAAACAAACAGCAACTGAAAACCACCGCAGTGAAGGCCTGGCAGAGCATCAAAAAGGAGGAAACACAGTGTCTGGTGATGTCCATGAGTTCAAGACTTCAGGCAGTCATTGCCAACAAAGGGTTTTCAACTAAGTACTAGAAATGAACATTTGATTTAGAATCGTATCGTAGAGTTGGAAGGGACCTCCTGGGCCATCTGGTCCAACCCCCTGCTCAAAGCAGGATTCGCTAAATCATCCCAGTCAGATGTCTGTCCAGCCTCTGTTTGAAGACTTCCATTGAAGGAGAACTCACCACTTCTCGTGGCAGCCTGTTCCACTCATTGATCACTCTAACTGTCAAAAAGTTTTTTCTAATATCTAATCTGTGCCTCCTCCCATTCAGTTTCATCCCATTGCTTCTAGTCTTTCCTCGTGCAAATGAGAATAAAGTTGATCCTTCTAAAATGTGACAGCCCTTTAGATATTTGTAGACAGCTATTAAGTCTCCTCTCAGTCTTCTCTTTTGCAAACTAAACAATCCCAAATCCTGCAACCTTTCCTCATAAGACAGGGTTTGCAGACCGGTCACCATTCTGGTCGCTCTTTTCTGAACTTGCTCCAGTTTATTGATGTCTTTTTTAAAATGTGGTGCCCAAAACTGGACACAATATTCCAGATGAGGTCTGACCAAAGAGGAGTAGAGGGAAATAATGACTTCACGTGATCTAGACTGTATGCTTCTGTTAATACATCCTAGAATTGCATTTGCCTTTTTTGCTGCTGCATCACACTGTTGACTCATATTCAGTCTGTGATCGATTAGTATACCCAAGTCTTTTTCACATGTGCTGTCACTTAGCCCTATTCCTCCCATTCTATATCTGCTTTTTTCATTTTTATTGCCCAGATGTAGTACTTTGCATTTCTCCCTGTTAAAAACCATTCTGTTAGTTGCTGCCCACTTCTCCAGTTTATTTAAATCTTTTTGAATCCTCTCTCTCTCTTCTCTAGTATTAGCTATCCCTCCTAGCTTTGTGTCATCAGCAAATTTAATCAGTTTACCCTCAATTCCTTCATCTAAATCGTTGATAAAGATGTTGAACAATACAGGGCCCAGGACAGAGCCCTGTGGTACCCCACTTGAGACATTCTTTACAATTTACAATTATTTACTCTGTCCAATTACTTTTGGTCCCTTTAAAAACAGAGTGGCACATGTTAAGGAGCTGAAACTCCTAAACCCTTCATCCAATTTTAATGTGGATACCCTCAAATGAAAGATGTAAGTCTGAATGTTAACTGCATCTGAATTGTTTTGTTTAAAATTCATTGTGGTAATGTCTAGAAGCAAAATTAGGAAAATGTTGTCTCTGTCCAAATATATATGGACCTAACTGTATACAATATGATGGCTCTAGTTCCTCCATATAAAGGCCAAAGCCCCCATATATACAGTATGATGGCCCCAGTTCCCTCATATATAGTATGATGGCCCCAGCCCCCATATATACAGTATGATGGCCCCATATCCCCCATATATATATAGTGGGATAGCCCCAGCCCCCATATATACAGTATGATAGCCCCAGCCCCCATAAATACAGTATGATAACCCCAACCCCATATATACAGTATGATGGCCCCAGTTCCCCCCATATATACAGTATGATGGCTCCAGCTCCTCCATATAAAACATGATGGCCAAAACCCCCATTTATAAAGTACGATGGCCCCAGTTCCCCCACATATAGTATGATGACTAGTGTTGAGCATTTCGATACTGCAAATATCGGGTATCGGCCGATATTCGCTGTATCGGAATTCCGATACCGAGTACCGATATTTTTTCAATATCGGATACCGGAATCGGAAGTCCCCATAATGCAATGAGCCACTGTTGTGGCTGTGATTGGCTGCTGAAATTATGTCATCATGATGCACGGTCTGTGCGTATCATGATGCGCGGTCTGTGCCGACAGCCGGGGGTCTGTACGGGCCTGTCGGGGCCTGTGCTGGCTGCCGGGGGTCTGTATGGGCCTGCCGTGGGCCTGTGCCAGCTGCCGGGGGTCTGTACCGGCTGCCGGGGGTCTGTACGGGCCTGCCGGGGGCTTGTGCCAGCTGCTGGGGGTCTGTACGGGCCAGCCGGGGGCTTGTGCCGGCTGCCGGGGGTCTGTACGGGCCGGCCAGGGGCTTGTGCCGGCTGCCGGGGGTCTGTACGGACCTGCCGGGGGCTTGTGCCGGCTGCCGGGGGTCTGTACGGGCCTGCCGGGGGTCTGTACGGGCCTGCCGGGGGTCTGTACGGGCCTGCCGGGGGCTTGTGCCGGCTGCTGGGGGTCTGTGTGGGCCTGCTGGGGGTCTTGTGTGTGTGCAGGCATCGTCCGATGGGACTGCAAGTCCCATCGGGCGATGCCTGCTACAATGACAGTGATTGACACATTAGCCAATAATGGGACAGTAGTAGTCCCATCATCCGGCTAATGTGTTGAATGTAAAAAAAATATATATATATATATATATATATATATATATATATATATATATATATATATATATATATATATATTTCAAACAATGTAAAAAACATATAGCCAGCTCACCATAAAGGAGTTCCTCTTAATGCAATAGTCGGTGTTCACCTTATATTCTGCACGGATCCAGGCAGGGAGTATGCCCCAACAAATAGGAATATAAGAGAATTGGGATCCAGCAAAAAGATGAAAGTTCACCAGAATTATAAAATCTTCTTCTTTATTTATCCATCCATCAAATCATATAAAAAATATGTGAGGAACTCCAAACAATTGGTAACATTCCAGCAAAAGCTGCGTGTGAACTTTCTCACACAGCAATGCCAAAAGTGAGACTAGGGACTATTTTTTTTACAGTGGCGGAGGAATACAGTGCGGAAGGATACCTACCTCCCGTCATTGGATTCCTGGAGCCCTGTAGAGAGCGGTCGCATCAGCTGATGCTGCTGTTCTCCACGTGAGATCGGCGTGGGACACGCGTGGATTTCTGCAGATCAGGGAGTAGATAGGTTGTTTGTTATTTTCATATTTTTCCACAGATGACACTGGCTTCGGGGATCAAAGTGACAAGTATTCGTGAGTATATACTCTATGTTATATGTACTGTGTGTCTATATGTATGTATTGTATGAATGTATGAATGTACACTCCCTGACAGAAGTTATGTCGCTTATCCATGTTATGTAAATAAAAGCTTATAACCTGACGTTAAATTCATCCATTGGTTGTATAAATTACTTTTTTGAAAGCTGAAACCCTCCAAAATGTGGTTTAGGTTAAGAAAATTAATTGGCATCAATGCAGAAATATTAATCATTTAATTGAACACAGAATGGTCAGATTTTGGCTAGACAAAAGTTTTGTCGCCTGGTCATATAATGCACCCAATCCTAGTTTACATGCTCACCTGTGCTCAGAAAATGATCAGTTAATTAGTGGGTGTGTATAAAAAGAAACCCAGCACCCCAGACCTTCACTTGAACTGCAACTTGAGCTCTGACAACATGCCAAAAATTCACCCTGTGACCAAAGCCTTGTTTATCAAGAGGCTGAAGACCAGATCCACTGCAGAGGTGGCTAGCACCTTTAATGTGTCTCAGCGTCAAGTACAAAGAATTAAAAAAAGATTTGAAGAGACTGGAGATGTGTTTGACAAGTCCGGGTCCGGCAGACCCCGCAAGACAACTGCTCAGGAGTAGAGTTGAGCGGCTTTTGGTTTTTTAGGGTCGAGTTTCGTTTCGTGAAACCCGACTTTTCCAAAAGTCGGGTCGAGCAAGATCGGCCGATTATAGAAAAAAGTCGGGGTCGTCCCGAAACACGAAACCCAATGTAAGTCAATGGGGAATAAAAGTCGGCAGTGAGAGGAGGACAGGAAACACACCTACAGTGCCCATTTGAATGCCAAAAGCATCAATTCTTCTTACTTAAGCTTGTCAACCTTAATTAACTTCATAATACAAGTTACGCACTGAAAAATGGGGGTTATTTGGCTAAAGTTGTGGGGGGTAGGGCTGGCTCCAGGTTTTCATGTGCCCTGGGCGAAAGAGCGCCCCTTTAACACATACCACAACTCATCATGCTCCGATACGGCAGAGAAATAGCGGTATAGTACAATGAAAAATACTTCACTTTTTACATCTCATGACAAGGCCCATCTATTTCTCCATACAGAATCATTGGTCCCATATAATGTTTGAAACAGTATATGATGAGCTCCACATAATGCTACAGTATATGTTGGTCCCCATGGATGAAGCTCGACTGTCTTATGGGCCCAAATAATGCTCCAAACATAATGGGCCCCATTTCTAATGCTCTAGTGTATAATGGGCCCTGTAAATGTTGCTCCAGTGTCTGATGTCCACCTTTGGAATGTTCCAGTGTATGGTGGGCCCCATCTATCATTCTCCAGAGTATAGTGCTCCCCAAAAATTGCTGTCCCAACATTGAAAACAATGAAATAAGTCTCCTCGCTAGGGAATCCCTGTACTAGTCTGGACTCCTCGTCGTCCCCATCTTCCATCTCACTGCACAGTATTTTAACCTTGCAAGTGCTGTGATCCTGAGCAAGCAGGGGGGGCCCACTCGTTGGCGACGGCACTGGCACAGGGCCTCTGATAGTACGGTGGTGTGTCTGATGGCGGGTGGGCCGAACCTGCACTTTCATCTGCAGCTTCCTCTTTGTCACCGTGTAAGATGGAACTGTATATGGGAAGGGTAACCTGAGTTTCATCAGGGTCAGATTCAGGCCGTGTAGCGTGCGAGGGGAATGTAGTGGTCTGGGTCAATGTACCAGCAGATTCATCGAGCAGTGGCTAGGCATCAGTGCACTTGTGTCGCCCCCAGGAGTACGGTCGCCACAGTGGCATTACCTTCCTCCTAGGGAGTGTGATGTCATGATTGGGAGCAACGAAGGATCTCTCTAGCAGGTTAACTGATTGGGCGGTGTTATTCCCACGAGTCATGACCCTCCAAACAGCGTTCATGAAGGCAAAGTGTTTGTTTTACGTGGGCAGTATGGTTGTAAAGCTGAACCTTAAAGGAATGTCCAGAAGGGCACCACCAGGAGTGGAGCCTACGGTTTAATTCGACTCCACCTGGGAAACCTCAACCATGCCAGCTACAGAAAAGATGCACACATTGCAAGCTTAATTCCGTTAACGAACGAGACTCCGTCATGCCCCGCGGTCCGAGTCCGGCTTACTAGAGGGACACGTGAGGCTCTGGCACATGAGATTGGCCAATAACTGGTGTGTCATGCCCTTACATGTCCGTGGCTGCATGTGCGCTACACTGAAAAGGCCAGCGTTTGTCGCTTACAGGTGCAGATAACCCGCTGAACAACGTTAGTGATGGGGATCTGTGATTACAATTATTACCCGCGAACGATGATTTCCCAGTAAGTGCAGGTCAACCGCAGTTCCGGAATTAGGCCTAACCGTCATTCCTGAAAAAATGAAAAACTTACGTGTGCAAACCACACGTGCTGTAGCTTGCTTAACAACTCGACAGCCGTTCTCACGCCCAGTATGGCTTGCACGTGATTGCACAAAGGTGAGAAAGGGTACCGTATCCCCGGATAACGTATGGATAGCGTACACATTCAAAATATATGTCTATACATCAGGAGGCAGGCTCAGACGGTGTTAGGCCCAGTATGGATTGCACGTGATTGCACAAAGGTGAGAAAGGGTACCGTATCCCCGGATAACATGTATGGATAGCGTACACATTCAAAATATATGTCTATACATCAGGAGGCAGGCTCAGACGGTGTCAGGCACAGTATGGATTTGACGGCCCAGACTACACAGCGGAGGAGCAGGGGCCACGCCCCCTGAGGAAGGAGCCCTCCAGCTCCGAAACGCGCGTCGGGGACAGGACCGACCCTGCTGCCTCCCCCCGTATCTCAGGTATAGCAATGCAGTTTTTTCATGTCATCGCTATGATGCTTATTCTGCACCAATCCATTTGTACGTTTTGCACTCTGTCAAGGTATATTTCCTATGAAGGATAGCAGCACTTGCTATATGATTTGTTATACTACATTTTATATATCCTTGACTTCTATTAGCTATATTATCTAGCTCTGCATTCTATTATCCTGACGGGGTGTTTGCAGCCTCGTTGGTCCTTATAACCATTGTGTTCATTTATGCTGTTCCTTTTCCCTTTCTAAATACTGTGTGTCCATATTCATTAATGTTTTATCACTATTTTCAATAAATATTATAGTTTTATGGATTTTTGACTGCTTTTTTTGGTAATTTCTAGTAAATGTGCAGTTGTCCTGCATTTGTCCTGCCTCAATTATGTGGATCATGATATATGACTTATATTATTGATCTTTTTTCATGGCCACTATATATCGCTGATATTTGGCCTCCACATATAATATGTCTATTACCCTTTTATTATATTACATTCAAAATATATGTCTATACATCAGGAGGCAGGCTCAGACGGTGTCAGGCCCAGTATGGATTGCACAAAGGTGAGAAAGGGTACCGTATCCTTGGATAACATGTATGGATAGCGTACACATTCAAAATATATGTCTATACATCAGGAGGCAGGCTCAGACGGTGTCAGGCCCAGTATGGATTGCACAAAGGCGAGAAAGGGTACCGTATCCCCGGATAACATGTATGGATAGTGTACACATTCAAAATATATGTCTATACATCAGGAGGCAGGCTCAGACGGTGTCAGGCACAGTATGGATTTGACGGCCCAGACTACACAGCGGAGGAGCAGGGAGAGGTAAAGATTGCAAATGCTGGGGCCCTGCCCAAGCAAGGGGGGCCCACTCGTGGGCGTCGGTACTGGCACTGGGCCCCTCATAGTACGGCGGTGTGTCTGACGGCGGGTGTGCACCACCACCGTCAGAGACACTTGATTGCACTATGAGGGACCCTGTGCCAGTGCCCGCGCCCAAGAGTCGGCCTACCCACCAGTCCAGGGCAAAGGCACTCGCACGGTGTCGTGCGCTAGGTGGTGACCACGGCCATGGGGGGGGTGGCAGCACAGTTAGGGAGTTTTTGAAAGTGGCATATGTTGATGTTGGACATTCAGCTGATGCAAAAGGCGAAATAGGTCAAGTCCCAGGAAGAGGTGGACCAAAGCAAGCCATTTTTCTGTCACCCTATGTGTCATCAGGGGAAGGTGGGACAAAATCCTTGGAAACCCATGCATGGTTCATTTTAATGAAGGTTAGATCATCCACATTTTGGGTTGACAGACGGGTCCTTTTTTCTGTCAGGATTGATCCAGCTGCACTGAAGATTCTTTCCGATAGCACACTTGCAGCTGGGCAAGCGAGCTCCTGTAAGGCATATTGTGCCAATTCAGGCCAGGTGTCCAGTTTAGCGGCCCAATAGTCAAAGGGGAATGACCTGTGTGGGAGAACATCGATATGGGAGGAAAAGTAGTTTGTAACCATGGTTGACAACTGCTGTCTCCTGTCACTTTCCATCGATGCAGTATTACCAGTATTAGCCAATATTAGGTCAAGGTTCTCCTGTGGCATGATGTTTTGTAATTTGCCTTTATAGCGTGGATCCAGGATGCTGGCCAACCAGTAGTCGTCATCGTTCATCATTTTGGCAATGCGGGTCCCTTTTTAGGATCCGCAAGGCATAATCTGACATGTGGGCCAATGTTCCCGGTGTCAATGATGCACTGCGAGTGCTGGTTGGAGGAGCACTTTCTGGCAAATCCACATCCCTCCAGTCACGCACAAACCCTGTACCAGACCTTGCCACGCCAACATTTTCACTTGCCCCATGAGATGCATCCTCCTCCCCTAAGTAATCATCCCCATCATCATCCTCCTCTTCTTCCTCCACCTCGTCCAGGAGAGGTCCCTGAGCAGACAATGGCTGAATGTCATCAAGGATTCCCTCCTCGTCAACATTGGCTGCAGACGCCTGCTCCTTAAGGTGCGTCAAAGTTTGCATGAGCAGACGCATAAGTGGGATGCTCATGCTTAGGATGGCGTCGTCTGCTCTTACCAGCCGTGTGCATTCCTCAAACACTGAAGGACTTTACAGAGGTCTTTCAGCTTCGACCACTGCACGCCTGTCAACTCCATGTCTGCTCTCAAAGTGCCTGGCCGTGTATCCTCCCACAAATGCATTATGGCCTGCCTCTGCTCGTACAGCCGCTCAATCATGTGGAGGGTGGAGTTCCACCTTGTTGCAATGTCAATAATGAGGCGGTGGTTGGGAAGGTGGAGCAATCGCTGCAGCTTCTGCATACGAATGGAGTGTACAGGCGACCGGCGGATGTGCGCGCACAGTCTTCGCACCTTCTGGAGCAGGGCAGTTAACTCCGGATAATTTTTGAGGAAGCACTGCACCACCAGGTTCAAGGTGTGAGCCAAGCAAGGTATGTGGCTGAGTTTTGAAAGGGCTATGGCTGCCACAAAATTACGGCCGTTATCACTAACTACCTTGCCTGCCTCAAGATGTACACTGCCCAGCCATGACTCAGTTTGTCGCTTCAAGTACTCGGCCAGCACCTCGGCGGTGTGTCTGTCGCCCAAACACATCATCTGCAACACAGCCTGCTGACGCTTTCCACTAGCTGCTCGATAGGGGGACACCTCGTGTGCAACAGTGGCAGCTGCAGATGTAGTGCTCGTACGACTGCGCTCTGTGGACGAGCTTATCCTTCTGGAGGAGGAGGAGGGTCGAACGCCTAAAGCCAACTGTTTCCTATACCGTGGGCTAGGCAGCACTGTCCCACCACCACTGTCCCCTATGGACCCTGCATCCACCACATTAACCCAGTGCGCAGTGATGGACACGTAACGGCCCTGGCCATGCCGACTGGACCATGCATCAGTTGTGAGGTGCACCTTTCCACTCACTGACTGCTTGAGTGCATGGACAATGCGGTCTTTCACATGATGGTGGAGGGCTGGGATGGCTTTGCGAGAGAAGAAATGGCGACTGGGTAGGTCATAGCGTGGTACTGCATAGGCCATGAGTTCGCGGAAAGCTGCGCTTTCCACCAACCGATAGGGCATCATCTCAAACGAGATTAGTTTGGCAATGTGGGCGTTCAAACCCAGTGTACGCGGATGAGAGACTGAGTACTTTCTTGACCTACTCATAGTGTCTGGGAGGGTGAGCTGGACTTGAGAGCTGCATATGGTGGAAGTAGCGGTGGACAGGGCGGACTGAGAGAGGGTTGATGATGGTGATGGAGTTGTTCTTTCTGATGGCCTAGAATCAGTCTTTCGTTGATATAACAGTGGGATTCCCTGACTGCTGTGGCCTTGCAACGACACCTCAACATTTGCTGCTGTGCTAACCGGTGGGCTTACAGTGGGGGAAACAATGTAGCGTTGCTGACTACCTTCGTTGTGTCTACGCTTGCAAGTGCATGCTGGTTAAATGTCTAAGCATGCAACTGGTATTCAAATTTTTCAGATTTTTCCCTCGGCTAAAGGTCTTTGCGCACTTCTTACAGATAACCTTGGCCTGATCATGAGGATTTTGTTCAAAAAAGTGCCACACTGCACTCTTCCTACTTTGGCAGACATTTTGCGGCCTAGCACGCTGTGATCTTTTGACCCTCTGGACAAGCTGTCCAGCAACTCTTTTGATTTTTGGAACCTGTCTTTGGAGTGCTCCGGGCCTGCCAGATAACAGCTGTTGCGATGTCGATGTCTGCTGTGGATGCTCCTCATCTGAGCTATTGGAAGCAGCACCCTCTTCCCCCAATGGATGCCAATCTGGGTCAACAACTGGGTCATCCATCACCTCCTCTTCTATGTCATGTGCACCTTCCTCTGTGTCACCGTGTATGGTGGTATAGTGTGCGGGAAGGGGCACCTGAGTCTCATCAGGGTCAGAATCTGGCTCTGTACACTGCGAGGACAATGTAGTGCTCTGAGTGAATGTACCAGCAGAATCATCCATCAGCGGCTGTGCATCAGTGCACTCCATGTCAGATTCATCTTGGCCTGGGTAATTCACCATTTCACTTGATAATCCAGGCATGGTATGTTAAAACAGCTCCATGGAGTAATCAGTAGTATGGCCTGCGTCATCCTTCAATCTTGGTTGGGGTGAAGGACACAAGGAAAGGTGTGGATCATGAACATGAGCCTCCAATGATGACTCAGTGCTTTTACTTTTTACAACTGAAGAAGAGGAGGCGATAGAGCTGGAGGCTGAGTCAGCAATGTAAGACAAAACTTTTTCCTGAAGCTCTGGCTTTAAAAGCAGTTTGCCAAGTCCTAGAAAACTAAGCCTTCGAGGCCTTGTGGAACCAGACGATGACACAGGCTCAACACCTCCTGCATTCAGTCCTATTTTGCTCTTGCCACTACCATCAGATCCACCACCAAAACCATCATTACCAGCTGCCAACCCCCGCCCAGTTCCACGGCCTCTTCCACCAGCCTTCCTCATTTTTTGTAGAAATGTAGACAAAATCCAACAAACTATATAGTAATGTAAAACAAGGTACAAGGTGTCTATAGGACAGGGGAGATTTTGCATTTCTGCACACACTAGTGGACACTGGACACTTTTAGCTTGTGTGAGGCCCACTGAATATCAGAGCACTATGTCACAGGCTCGATGGGACAGGTGTGAAAAAAGTGACTACAGGATCACAGAGATTTTGAATTTCTGCACACACTTGTGGACACTGGACACTTATGGATTGTGTGAGGCCCACTGAATATCAGAGCACTATGTCACAGGTAGAGTTGAGCGAAACGGGTCGAAAAAATTCAAAAGTCGCCGATTTTTGGCAAAGTCGGGTTTCATGAAACGAAACCCGACCCTAGGATGAGGTCGGCCACGAGGTCGGCGACTTACGCGCCAAAGTCGCGTTTCAAAAGTTTGTTTTGCGCTCTTTTTCAGCCAATCAGGATCCACGGACACTGTGGGCAACGTGATGACATAGGCAGGGGTCACCACCATCTTTCAGAAGGGCATGCAAGTGATTGGCTTGCTTTGGTGGGCGTCACAGGGGGTATAAAAGGGCGTGCACGCCGACCGCCATCTTACTTCTGCCGATCACAGTATAGGGAGAGGTTGCTGCTGATTCTGTAGGGAGAGCGTTAGGCAGGGAAGACGACCAAAAAACTGCTTCTGCTGCTAGCGATTTGGCCTGCACAACACACCATTCACTGTGTGTGCAGTGCAAGGGGAGGCTATATAGTGGTGTATCAGTGGTGTTGGTTGTTGGGCTGCCTTTTAAGGCTTCCTGACAGGCTGGCATTGCTGTTTACCCACTGCTTCGCAAACTGCTTTTTTAAAAGCAATCCAATCTCCCTTATCCTCTAGTCACTTAGGTCACAGCTGTGCCATCGAGCCTGTCACATAGCGCTCAGATATTCATTGGGCCTCACACAATCCAAAAGTGTCCAGTGTCCAAAAGTGTGTGCAGAAATTCAAAATCTCCCCTGTCCTATAGACACCTTGTACCTTGTTTTACATACTATATAGTTTTTTGGATTTTGTCTACATTTCTACCAAAAATGAGGAAGGCTGGTGGAAGAGGCCGTGGAATTGGGCGGGGGTTGGCAGCTGGTAATGATGGTGTTGGTGGTGGATCTGATGGTAGTGGCAAGAGCAAAATAGGACCGAATGCAGGAGGTGTTGAGCCTGCGTCATCGTCTGGCTACATAAGGCCTCGAACGCTTAGTTTTCTAGGAGTTGGCAAACCGCTTTTAAAGCCAGAGCATCAGGAAAAAGTTTTGTCTTACATTGCTGACTCAGCCTCCAGCTCTATCGCCTCCTCTTCTTCAGTTGTAAAAAGTAAAAGCACTGAGTCGTCATTGGAGGCTCATGTTCATGAACCACACCTTTCCTTGTGTCCTTCACCCCAACCAAGATTGAAGGATGACGCAGGCCATACTACTGATTACTCCATGGAGCTGTTTTCACATACCATGCCTGGATTATCAAGTGAAATGGTGAATTACCCAGGCCAAGATGAATCTGACATGGAGTGCACTGATGCACAGCCGCTGATGGATGATTCTGCTGGTACATTCACTCAGAGCACTACATTGTCCTCGCAGTGTACAGAGCCAGATTCTGACCCTGATGAGACTCAGGTGCCCCTTCCCGCACACTATACCACCATACACGGTGACACAGAGGAAGGTGCACATGACATAGAAGAGGAGGTGATGGATGACCCAGTTGTTGACCCAGATTGGCATCCATTGGGGGAAGAGGGTGCTGCTTCCAATAGCTCAGATGAGGAGCATCCACAGCAGACATCGACATCGCAACAGCTGTTATCTGGCAGGCCCGGAGCACTCCAAAGACAGGTTCCAAACATCAAAAGAGTTGCTGGACAGCTTGTCCAGAGGGTCAAAAGATCACAGCGTGCTAGGCCGCAAAATGTCTGCCAGAGTAGGAAGAGTGCAGTGTGGCACTTTTTTGAACAAAATCCTCATGATCAGGCCAAGGTTATCTGTAAGAAGTGCGCAAAGACCTTTAGCCGAGGGAAAAATCTGAAAAATTTGAATACCAGTTGCATGCTTAGACATTTAACCAGCATGCACTTGCAAGCGTGGACACAACACCAAACCTCAAGTGCCACATGTGCAACTGATCACAACGAAGGTAGTCATCAACGCTACATTGTTTCCCCCACTGTAAGCCCACCGGTTAGCACAGCAGCAAATGTTGAGGTGTCGTTGCAAGGCCACAGCAGTCAGGGAATCCCACTGTTATATCAACGAAAGACTGATTCTAGGCCATCAGAAAGAACACCAACTCCATCACCATCATCAACCCTCTCTCAGTCCGCCCTGTCCACCGCTACTTCCACCATATGCAGCTCTCAAGTCCAGCTCACCCTCCCAGACACTGAGTAGGTCAAGAAAGTACTCAGTCTCTCATCCACGTACACTGGGTTTGAACGCCCACATTTCCAAACTAATCTCGTTTGAGATGATGCCCTTTCAGTTGGTGGAAAGCACAGCTTTCCGCGAACTCATGGCCTATGCAGTACCACGCTATGACCTACCCAGTCGCCACTTCTCTCGCAAAGCCATCCCAGCCCTCCACCATCATGTGAAAGACCGCATTGTCCATGCACTCAAGCAGTCATTGAGCGGAAAGGTGCACCTCACAACTGATGCATGGTCCAGTCGGCATGGCCAGGGCCGTTACGTGTCCATCACTGCGCACTGGGTTAATGTGGTGGATGCAGGGTCCACAGGGGACAGCGGTGGTGGGACAGTGCTGCCTAGCCCACGGTATAGGAAACAGTTGGCTTTAGGCATTCCACCCTCCTCCTCCTCCTCCTCCTCCTCCTCCTCCTCCAGAAGCGAAAGCTCGTCCACAGAGCGCAGTCGTACGAACACTCCATCTGCAGCTGCCACTGTAGCACACGATGTGTCCCCCTATCGAGCAGCTAGTGGAAAACGTCAGCAGGCTGTGTTGCAGATGATGAGTTTGGGCGACAGACATACCGCCGAGGTGCTGGCCGAGTACTTGAAGCGACAAACTGAGTCATGGCTGGGCAGTGTACATCTTGAGGCAGGCAAGGTAGTTAGTGATAACGGCCGTAATTTTGTGGCAGCCATAGCCCTTTCAAAACTCAGCCACATACCTTGCTTGGCTCACACCTTGAACCTGGTGGTGCAGTGCTTCCTCAAAAATTATCCGGAGTTAACAGCCCTGCTCCAGAAGGTGCGAAGACTGTGCGCGCACATCCGCCGGTCGCCTGTACACTCCGTTCGTATGCAGAAGCTGCAGCGATTGCTCCACCTTCCCAACCACCTCCTCATTATCGACATTGCAACAAGGTGGAACTCCACCCTGCACATGGTGGAGAGGCTGTGCGAGCAGAGGCAGGCCATAATGCATTTGTGGGAGGATACACGGCCAGGCACTTTGAGAGCAGACATGGAGTTGACAGGTGTGCAGTGGTCGAAGCTGAAAGACCTCTGTAAAGTCCTTCAGTGTTTTGAGGAATGCACACGGCTGGTAAGCGCAGACGACGCCATCCTAAGCATGAGCATCCCACTTATGCGTCTGCTCATGCAAACTTTGACGCACCTTAAGGAGTAGGCGTCTGCAGCCAATGTTGATGAGGAGGAAGAGGAGGAGGGAATCCTTGATGACATTCAGCCATTGTCTGCTCAGGGACCTCTCCTGGACGAGGTGGAGGAAGAAGAGGAGGAGGAGGATGATGGTGGGGATGATTACTTAGGGGAGGAGGATGCATCTCGTGGGGCAAGTGAAAATGTTGGCGTGGCAAGGTCTGGTACAGGGTTTGTGCGTGACTGGAGGGATGTGGATTTGCCAGAAAGTGCTCCTCCAACCAGCACTCGCAGTGCATCATTGACACCGGGAACATTGGCCCACATGTCAGATTATGCCTTGCGGATCCTAAAAAGGGACCCCCGCATTGCCAAAATGATGAACGATGACGACTACTGGTTGGCCAGCATCCTGGATCCACGCTATAAAGGCAAATTACAAAACATCATGCCACAGGAGAACCTTGACCAAATATTGGCTAATACTGGTAATACTGCATCGATGGAAAGTGACAGGAGACAGCAGTTGTCAACCATGGTTACAAACTACTTTTCCTCCCATATCGATGTTCTCCCACACAGGTCATTCCCCTTTGACTATTGGGCCGCTAAACTGGACACCTGGCCTGAATTGGCACAATATGCCTTACAGGAGCTCGCTTGCCCAGCTGCAAGTGTGCTATCGGAAAGAGTCTTCAGTGCACCTGGATCAATCCTGACAGAAAAAAAGACCCGTCTGTCAACCCAAAATGTGGATGATCTAACCTTCATTAAAATGAACCATGCATGGGTTTCCAAGGATTTTGTCCCACCTTCCCCTGATGACACATAGGGTGACAGAAAAATGGCTTGCTTTGGTCCACCTCTTCCTGGGACTTGACCTATTTCGCCTTTTGCATCAGCTGAATATCCAACATCAACATATGCCTCTTTCTATAACTCCCTAACTGTGCTGCCTCCCCCCCCATGGCCAGGGTCACCACCTAGCGCACGACACCGTGCGAGTGCCGTTGCCCTGGACAGGTGGGTAGGCCGACTCTTGGGCGCGGGCACTGGCACAGGGTCCCTCATAGTGCAATCAAGTGTCTCTGACGGTGGTGGTGCACACCCGCCGTCAGACACACCGCTGTACTATGAGGGGCCCAGTGCCAGTACCGACGCCCACGAGTGGGCCCCCCTTGCTTGGGCAGGGCCCCAGCATTTGCAATCTTTACCTCTCCCTGCTCCTCCGCTGTGTAATCTGGGCCGTCAAATCCATACTGTGCCTGACACCGTCTGAGCCTGCCTCCTGAGACAAATATTTTGAATGTGTACGCTATCCATACATGTTATCCGGGGATACGGTACCCTTTCTAACCTTTGTACAATCACGTGCAATCCATACTGGGCCTAACACCGTCTGAGCCTGCCTCCTGAGACATATATTTTGAATGTGTACGCTATCCATACATGTTATCCGGGGATACGGTACCCTTTCTAACCTTTGTGCAATCACGTGCAATCCATACTGGGCCTAACACCGTCTGAGCCTGCCTCCTGAGACATATATTTTGAATGTGTACGCTATCCATACATGTTATCCGGGGATACGGTACCCTTTCTAACCTTTGTGCAATCACGTGTAATCCATACTGGGCGTGAGAACGGCTGGCGAGCTGTTAAGCAAGCTACAGCACCTGTGGTTTGCACACGTAAGTTTTTCATTTTTTCAGGAATGACGGTTAGGCCTAATTCCGGAACTGCAGTTGACCTGCACTTACTGGGAAATCATTGTTCGCGGGTAATCATTGTAATAAGTGATCCCCATCACTAACGTTGTTCAGCGGGTTATCTGCACCTGTAAGCGACAAACGCTGGCCTTTTCAGTGTAGCGCACATGCAGCCACGGACATGTAAGGGCATGACACACCAGTTATTGGCCAATCTCATGTGCCAGAGCCTCACGTGTCCCTCTAGTAAGCCGGACTCGGACCGCGGGGCATGACGGAGTCTCGTTCGTTAACGGAATTAAGCTTGCAATGTGTGCATCTGTTCTGTAGCTGGCATGGTTGAGGTTTCCCAGGTGGAGTCGAATTTAACCGTAGGCTCCACTCCTGGTGGTGCCCTTCTGGACATTCCTTTAAGGTTCAGCTTTACAACCATACTGCCCACGTAAAACAAACACTTTGCCTTCATGAACGCTGTTTGGAGGGTCATGACTCGTGGGAATAACGCCGCCCAATCAGTTAACCTGCTAGAGAGATCGTTCGTTGCTCCCAAGCATGACATCACACTCCCTAGGAAGAAGGTAATGCCACTGTGGCGACCGTACTCCTGGGGGCGACACAAGTGCACTGATGCCCAGCCACTGCTCGATGAATCTGCTGGTACATTGACCCAGACCACTACATTCCCCTCGCACGCTACACGGCCTGAATCTGACCCTGATGAAACTCAGGTTACCCTTCCCATATACAGTTCCATCTTACACGGTGACAAAGAGGAAGCTGCAGATGAAAGTGCAGGTTCGGCCCACCCGCCATCAGACACACCACCGTACTATCAGAGGCCCTGTGCCAGTGCCGTCGCCAACGAGTGTGCCCCCCCTGCTTGCTCAGGATCACAGCACTTGCAAGGTTGAAATACTGTGCAGTGAGATGGAAGATGGGGATGACGAGGAGTCCAGACTAGTACAGGGATTCCCTAGCGAGGAGACTTATTTGATAGTTTTCAATGTTGGGACAGCAATTTTTGGGGAGCACTATACTCTGGAGAATGATAGATGGGGCCCACCATACACTGGAACATTCCAAAGGTGGACATCAGACACTGGAGCAGCATTTACAGGGCCCATTATACACTAGAGCATTAGAAATGGGGCCCATTATGTTTGGAGCATTATTTGGGCCCATAAGACAGTGGAGCTTCATCCATGGGGACCAACATATACTGTAGCATTATGTGGAGCTCATCATATACTGTTTCAAACATTATATGGGACCAATGATTCTGTATGGAGAAATAGATGGGCCTCGTCATGAGATGTAAAAAGTGAAGTATTTTTCATTGTACTATACCACTATTTCTCTGCCGTATCGGAGCATGATGAGTTGTGGTATGTGTTAAAGGGGCGCTCTTTCCCCCAGGGCACATGAAAACCTGGAGCCAGCCCCCCCCCCACAACTTTAGCCAAATAACCCCCATTTTTCAGTGCGTAACTTGTATTATGAAGTTAATTAAGGTTGACAAGCTTAAGTAAGAAGAATTGATGCTTTTGGCATTCAAATGGGCACTGTAGGTGTGTTTCCTGTCCTCCTCTCACTGCCGACTTTTATTCCCCATTGACTTACATTGGGTTTCGTGTTTCGGGACGACCCCGACTTTTCCCTATAATCGGACGATCTTGCTCGACCCGACTTTTGGAAAAGTCGGGTTTCACGAAATGAAACGCGACCCTAAAAAACCAAAAGTCGCTCAACTCTAGTCACAGGCTCGATGGCACAGGTGTGAAAAAAGTGACTACAGGATCACAGAGATTTTGAATTTCTGCACACACTAGTGGACACTGGACACTTTTGAACTGTGTGAGGCCCACTGAATATCAGAGCACTATGTCACAGGCTCGATGGCACAGGTGTGAAAAAAGTGACTACAGGATAAGGGAGATTTTGAATTTCTGCACACACTAGTGGACACTGGACACTTTTGGATTGTGTGAGGCCCACTGAATATCAGAGTGCTATGTCACAGGCAGAAATTGGCTAGTGTATCACAAACTACAAGGTGTATGTAGAATTGGGCAGAATAGGAATCTCCCTAGAGTGTAGGTCTGTAAGAACGGAACAAGTCCTCCACTTATCCTTCCACAGTGACACACAGATAGCTTCACTGTGGCCGTGATAACAGCCGTTACACGGTACAGAGAGGAGCGTGCACGTACACGGCTGTCCGGTGTACGTAAAATTGTCAAGCTCCGTGTTTTTAAAGTATACGGACTGACACATGCTGTCTCTCTATAGTTTTGAATGTGATCAAACAGCAAATATATTTAACTGTTTGAAAGCTAGACAATACTAGAAGGTGCAGGTCTGTAAGAACGGAACATGTCCTCGACTTATTCTCACAGAGTGACACACAGATAGCTTCACTGTGGCTGTGATAACAGCCGTTACATGGTACTGTGTAAGGAGCGTACACCGCTGTATGGTGTGAAAAAATGCACGCTCAGTACCTCAGCAGGACAAAAAAAAAAAATTGGGATTGCTTTTTAAAAAGCAGTTTGCAGAGCAGTGGGTAAACAGCAATGCAGCTGTCAGGAAGCCTTAGAAGGCAGCCTAACAACCAACACCGCTGATCCACCACAATATAGCCTCCCCTTGCACTGCACACACAGTGACTGGTGTGTTGTACAGGCAAAATCGCTAGCAGCAGAAGCAGTTTTTTTTTCTTCTTCCCTGCCTAACGCTCTCCCTACAGAATCAGCAGCAGCAACCTCTCCCTATGCTAAGATCGGCAGAAGTAAGATGGCGGTCGGCGTGCATGCCCTTTTATACCCCCTGTTACGCCCACCAAAGCAAGCCAATCACTTGCATGCCCTTCTGAAAGATGGTGGTGACCCCTGCCTATGTCATCACGTTGCCCACAGTGTCCGTGGATCCTGATTGGCTGAAAAAGAGCGCAAAACAAACTTTCGAAATGCGACTTTGGCGCGTAAGTCGCCGACCTCGTGGCCGACCTCATACTAGGGTCGGGTTTCGTTTCATGAAACCCGACTTTGCCAAAAGTCGGCGACTTTTGAAATTTTTTGACCCGTTTCGCTCAACTCTACTCAGGAGGAACGTTTGTTGGTTAGAAAATCCAAAGCAAGCCCCTCTTCCACTGCAGCAGAGCTCCAACAGGCCTGGTCACCTCACGTCCCTGTGTCAACTAGAACAGTTTGTAGGATTCTGTCTCGAAATGGCCTCCATGGTCGAATCAGTGCCCAGAAGCCAGCACCAAACAAAAGGCAAATAAAAAAACGTGTGGCATTTGCAAAGTCCAACAGCCTGCTAAACAGATGGATGCTGGAAAAGTGGCAGAAGGTGGATTTCTCTGAAGAATCTTCAGTAGAATTGCACCACAGCCGCCACAAATACTGCAGGAGACCTACTGGAGCCCGTTGGATCCAAAATACACACTGAAAACAGTTAAATTTGGTGGTGGAAAGATCATGGTCTGGGGTTACATTCAGTATGGGGGTCTGCGAAACATTTGCAAGCTGGAAGGCAATATCAATAGCCTAAGATATCAGGAAGTATTAGCTACCTCTTATATTCCAAATCATAAAAGGGTCAAATCTCATACATCCATCTCTACAACAAAGTTCCTCCAGGCAAAAAAGATCAAGGTGCTCAAGGACTGGCCAGCTCAGTCACCAGACATGAATATCATTGCGCATGTTTAGGGTAGGATGAAAGATGAAGCTTGGAGGACAAAACCAAAAAATCTAGATGAACTCTGGGAGGCATGTAAGACTGCATTCTTTGCTATTCCTGATGACTTCATTAATAAATTGTATGAATCATTGTTGAACCGCATGGATGCAGTCCTTCAAGCTCATGGAAGTCACACAAAATAATAAATATGACTCTAATAGCACCACAACTTCATTCATCAATGTTATGCAACATATATTGGTATTTTAAGTTAATTATTTGTTTGAATATCACATTACTTTTGTCTTGCCAAAATCTTACCATTCTGTGTCCATTAAATGATCAATATTTCTGCATTGATGCCAATTTGTTTTCTTAACCTAAACCACATTTCGGAGGGTTTCAGCTTTCAAAAGAATAATTTATACAAACAATGGATGAATTTAACGTCAGGTTATAAGCTTTTATTTGCATAACATGGATAAGCGACATAACTTCTGTCAGGGAGTGTTTTGTATGTAGTATGTATGTTGTATGTCTGTTGCATGTTGTATGTATGTTGTATGTATGTAGTAAGTATGTAGTATATATGTATGTTGTATGAATGTAGTATATATGTATGTAGTATGTTGTATGAATGTAGTATATATGTATGTAGTATGTATCTATGTTGAATGAATGTAGTATGTATGTATGTTGTATGAATGTAGTATATATGTAGTATGTATGTTGTATGAATGTAGTATATATGTAGTATGTATGTAGTATATACAGTTGTGGCCAAAAGTATTGACACCCCTGCAATTCTGTCAGATAATACTCAGTTTCTTCCTGAAAATGACTGCAAACACAAATTCTTTGGTATTATTATCTTCATTTAATTTGTCTTAAATGAAAAAACACAAAAAGAATTGTCCTAAAGCCAAATTGGATATAATTCCACACCAAACATAAAAAAGAGGGTGGACAAAAATATTGGCACTGTTCAAAACATCATGTGATGCTTCTCTAATTTGTGTAATTAACAGCACTTCTAACTTACCTGTGGCACCTAACAAGTGTTGGCAATAACTAAATCACACTTGCAGCCAGTTGACATGGATTAAAGTTGACTCAACCTCTGTCCTGTGTCCTTGTGTGTACCACATTGAGCATGGAGAAAAGAAAGAAGACCAAAGAACTGTCTGAGGACTTGAGAAACCAAATTGTGAGGAAGCATGAGCAATCTCAAGGCTACAAGTCCATCTCCAAAGACCTGAATGTTCCTGTGTCTACCATGCGCAGTGTCATCAAGAAGCTTAAAGCCCATGGCACTGTGGCTAACCTCCCTAGATGTGAACGGAAAAGATAAATTGACAAGAGATTTCAATGCAAGATTGTGCGGATGTTGGATAAAGAACCTCAACTAACATCCAAACAAGTTCAAGCTGCCCTGCAGTCCGAGGGTACAACAGTGTCAACCCGTACTATCCGTCGGCGTCTGAATGGAAAGGGACTGTATGGTAGGAGACCCAGGAAGACCCCACTTCTTACCCCGAGACATAAAAAAACCAGGCTGGAGTTTGCCAAAACTTACCTGAAAAAGCCTAAAACATTTTTGGAAGAATGTTCTCTGGTCAGATGAGACAAAAGTAGAGCTTTTTGGGCAAAGGCATCAACATAGAGTTTACAGGAGAAAAAGAGGCATTCAAAGAAAGGAACACGGTCCCTACAGTGAAACATGGCAGAGGTTCCCTAATGTTTTGGGGTTGCTTTGCTGCCTCTGGCACTGGACTGCTTGACCGTGTGCATGGCATTATGAAGTCTGAAGACTACCAACAAATTTTGCAGCATAATGTAGGGCCCAGTGTGAGAAAGCTGGGTCTCCCTCAGAGGTCAATTTCTCAATATCGGATGGTATCGCTCAACACTAATGATGACCCCAGCCCCCATATATGCAGTATGATGGCCCTAGTTCCCCCCATATACAGTGGGGTAAAAAAGTATTTAGTCAGTCAGCAATAGTGCAAGTTCCACCACTTAAAAAGATGAGAGGCGTCTGTAATTTACATCATAGGTAGACCTCAACTATGGGAGACAAACTGAGAAAAAAAAATCCAGAAAATCACATTGTCTGGTTTTTTTTCATTTTATTTGCATATTATGGTGGAAAATAAGTATTTGGTCAGAAACAAGCAATCAAGATTTCTGGCTCTCACAGACCTGTAACTTCTTCTTTAAGAGTCTCCTCTTTCCTCCACTCATTACCTCTAGTAATGGCACCTGTTTAAACTTGTTATCAGTATAAAAAGACACCTGTGCACACCCTCAAACAGTCTGACTCCAAACTCCACTATGGTGAAGACCAAAGAGCTGTCAAAGGACACCAGAAACAAAATTGTAGCCCTGCACCAGGCTGGGAAGACTGAATCTGCAATAGCCAACCAGCTTGGAGTGAAGAAATCAACTGTGGGAGCAATAATTAGAAAATGGAAGACATACAAGACCACTGATAATCTCCATTGATCTGGTGCTCCACGCAAAATCCCACCCCGTGGGGTCAGAATGATCACAAGAACGGTGAGCAAAAATCCCAGAACCACGCGGGGGGACCTAGTAAATGAACTGCAGAGAGCTGGGACCAATGTAACAAGGCCTACCATAAGTAACACACTATGCCACCATGGACTCAGATCCTGCAGTGCCAGACGTGTCCCACTGCTTAAGCCTGTACATGTCCGGGCCCGTCTGAAGTTTGCTAGAGAGCATTTGGATGATCCAGAGGAGTTTTGGGAGAATGTCCTATGGTCTGATGAAACCAAACTGGAACTGTTTGGTAGAAACACAACTTGTCGTGTTTGGAGGAAAAAGAATACTGAGTTGCATCCATCAAACACCATACCTACTGTAAAGCATGGTGGTGGAAACATCATGCTTTGGGGCTGTTTCTCTGCAAAGGGGCCAGGACGACTGATCCGGGTACATGAAAGAATGAATGGGGCCATGTATCGTGAGATTTTGAGTGCAAACCTCCTTCCATCAGCTAGGGCATTGATGATGAAACGTGGCTGGGTCTTTCAACATGACAATGATCCAAAGCACACCGCCAGGGCAACGAAGGAGTGGCTTCGTAAGAAGCATTTCAAGGTCCTGGAGTGGCCTAGCCAGTCTCCAGATCTCAACCCTATAGAAAACCTTTGGAGGGAGTTGAAAGTCCGTGTTGCCAAGCGAAAAGCCAAAAACATCACTGCTCTAGAAGAGCTCTGCATGGAGGAATGGGCCAACATACCAACAACAGTGTGTGGCAACCTTGTGAAGACTTACAGAAAACGTTTGACCTCTGTCATTGCCAACAAAGGATATATCACAAAGTATTGAGATGAAATTTTGTTTCTGACCAAATACTTATTTTCCTCCATAATATGCAAATAAAATGAAAAAAAAACAGACAATGTGATTTTCTGGATTTTTTTTTCTCAGTTTGTCTCCCATAGTTGAGGTCTACCTATGATGTAAATTACAGACGCCTCTCATCTTTTTAAGTGGTGGAACTTGCACTATTGCTGACTGACTAAATACTTTTTTGCCCCACTGTATATAGTAGGATGGCCCCAGCCCCCATATATACAGTATGATGGACCAAGCCCCCATATATAAAGTTTGATGGTCCCAGCCCCCATATATACAGTATGATGACCCCAGCCCCCATATATACAGTATGATGGCCCCAGTTCCCCCCATACATACAGTATGATGGCTCCAGTTCCTCTATATAAAGTATGATGGCTAAAGCCCCCATATATACAGTATGATGGCTTCAGTTCCTCTATATAAAGTATGATGGCTAAAGCCCCCATATATACAGTATGATGGCCTCAGTTTTCCCCATATATAGTGGGATGGCCCCAACCCCCATATATACAGTATGATGGTCCCAGCCCCCATATATACAGTATATATACACTGTGTGCAGAATTCTTAGGCAAATGAGTATTTTGATCACATCATCCTTTTTATACATGTTGTCCTACTGCAAGCTGTATAGACTTGAAAGCCAACTGCCAATTATGTAAACCAGGTGATTTGCATCTCTGTAATGAGGAGGGGTGTGGTCTAATGACATCAACACCCTATATAAGTAGTGCTTAATTATTAGGCACCTTCCTTTTCTTTAGCAAAATGGGTCAGAAGAAAGATTTGACGGACTCTGAAAAGTCAAAAATTGTGAGATGTCTTGCAGAGGGATGCAGCAGTCTTGAAATTGCCAAACTTTGGAAGCGTTATCACCGAACAATCAAGTGTTTCATGGCAAAGAGCCAACAGGGTCGCAAGAGGCGTGTTGATAAAGAAAAGGCGCAAAATAACTGCCCATAAATTGAGGAAAATCAAGCGTCAAGATGCCATTTGCCACCAGTTTTGCAATTTTTCAGAGCTGCAACGTTACTGGAGAATCAAAAAGCACAAGGTGTGCCATACTCAGGGACATGGCCAAGGTAAGGAAGGCTGAAAAATGACCACGTTTGAACAAGAAACATAAGATAAAACGTCAAGACTGGGCCAAGAAATATCTTAAGACTGATTTTTCTAAGGTTTTATGGACTGATGAAATGAGAGTAACTCAACTCCCAGACCTACTGCCAGTTACTGGAAGACACCTTCTTCAAGCTGTGGTACAGGAATATGTCGGTATCATTCAAGAAAAACATAATTTTCTTGCAGGATAATGCTCTATCACATGCATCCAAATACTCCACAGCATGGCTGGCCAGTAACGGTCTAAAAGAAGGAAAAATAATGACATGGCCCCATTGTTCACCTGATTTGAACCCCATAGAGAACCTGTGGTCCCTCATAAAATGTGAGATCTACAAGGAGGGAAGGGAAAACAGTACACCTCTCGGAACATTGTCTGGGAGGCTGTGGTGGCTGCTGCACGCAATGTTGATCGTAAACAGATCAAGCAACTGACAGAATCTATGGACGGAAGGCTTTTGAGTGTCATCATAAAGAAAGGTGGCTATATTGGGCACTGATTTTTTTTTGTTTTTGAATGTCAGAAATGTTTATTTCTAAATTTTGTGTTGCTATATTGGTTTACCTGGTGAAAATAAACAAGTGAGATGGGTATATATTTGGTTTTCATTAAGTTGCCTAATAATTCTGCACAGTAATAGGATAGCCAAATCTAAAAAAACCCACTCCAACCTCCAAAAATATTAAGCTTTGATATTTATGAGTCTTTTCGGTTGATTGAGAACATAGTTGTTGTTCAATAATAAAAAGAATCCTCTCAAATACAACTTGCCTAATAATTCTGCACGCAGTGTATATATATTAGGATGGCTCCACAGCCCGTTAATATAAAAAATAATGAAGTTTATACTCACCTCATCCTGATTCCCATCAGATTCGCGGTCTGCAGCTTATGAGACAGACATGGCCATTCTACTGCCAGCCGCATCACAGCACAGCAGACATGGCCATGTGTAGTTTGCTATGGGCTGCCATCAGGCGGCCGACCCTGCACAGCTGCTGGGGTAGCGGCCCGGGGGAGCATTTGCTTCCCTTCCACGAGGCCCAGCCAGCCCCTGCCAGTCAGGGTCAGTGCCTGCTGATTGTCAATCATCTTTCTTTTGGAGTCACTACAGAATAATGCTTCTGAAGAGGACATTTAGGTTCTCACCACACTAAAACAATCAAGGCTGCTCTTAGACGGAAGCCAATAATGTAGGAATCACTAGTCAAATCATGTGAACATATCATCCCTTTAAAAAACTATTTTATTTAATAATATTAAAAAACACCATTTTCCCAGTGATAAATAGCGGCAAATGCCACAATTTAGAAAAAAGACCTAAACTGAGATGCTGCACGGCCCTAGATTAGGCCTATCTGATACCTTCCTATCTGTGGAGGTTGGCACCCTAAAGATCTTGATTTTTTGGCGTTTGTTTGCATTATACCCAGGGCATTCTTACGATTCATTTCTGCACTATCGGATATTGTTTTCACACCTGTGATATCAGGGACCGGTAGGGGAGCAAGAGACAGTCCTCGTTGAGTGGGGGCGCCAAAAAAATCGTAATCTTTAGGGTGCCAACCTCCACAGATAGGAAGGTAACAGATAGGCCTAACCTAGGGCCGTGCAGCATCTCAGTTTAGGTCTTTTTTCTAAATTGTGGTATTTGCCGCTATTTATCACTGGGAAAATGGTGTTTAATATTATTAAATAAAATAGTTTTTTATAGGGATTATATGTTCACATGCTCGTAGACGGGTCATTGAGGCTGCTAATTATTGTTAGACCATCGCTATGAAGAGGCATTGTGCAGGAGTCATGAAAATATACAATGCTGATCTATGAGGAGCCCAGCCGCACTAACCGCATTATCTGATTTGCTGATCAACCAACAGACTCTCTCATGTAAAAGAAGGAAACTAATGTTTCATGGTTTGGGGAATACGACATGCGCAGAGTGATGAATAAAGAAGCCTTTGATGCTATAAGACCTAAAAAGCAGCAAGGAAGCCTGTGCATGCTGTTTTGGCATCATCCGTACAGATTTAGGTGCAGAATTCATCAACATTTTTGGTCTTAAATAAAACTTGACTGAGGTATCAACCATACAATGTCATAGGCCAGGGGCACACTTGCGATGAATACGGATGAGTGCTATGCGATAAAACATTGCATAGCACTCGGACCAGTATTCATCTATGGGGCAGCTCTCATCACCGTTTTTTTTTTCTCTGCCTTTTTCATCATGTGAGTGAAATCGCAACGTGCTGCGATTCTCATCGACACTCGGCCGAGTCTCGGCTCAATCTCACCCATATAAGCCTATGGGTGCGAGTGAGACATCGTACATCACTCGGATATCATCTGAGTGCTGTGCAATATACGCTGACCCCGGGAATGAAGGAAATGGAGAAATTAGTTTCTCTGCCTCCTCCGCAGCTGTGCTCCGATTCGATCCATTTTTGATAATAATTCGGAACAGGGTATATACCGTATATATATACACACACATATACATATATATATATATATATATATATATATATATATATATATATATATATATATATATATATATATATACACTGCTCCAAAAAATAAAGGGTTCACTATTCCATTTGCAACAGGCTGTTTGTGTTCCCTTTAATTTTTTGAGCAGAAATATATATTGTGGGGATGTGACTCGCTCAGGTGCAGCGGGAGACAATCAGGAGACCGGTTCTTCCAAAGTTCATGAGGTTTATTTCTGTCATAAACCATAAAACAGCGTATCACAAAAAATAGCCTTTAGCTTAGGCAAACAAAACATAAACCTTCGTGGTTGCAGACTCAGACCGCGAGTCTCAGCACATGATGGGAGGTGTAGTCCTCCCCACATACAGCTCCCTGGTTCAGGAGCAGGTCACATTATAAGGCTGTAGCCACACCCACAAACTCAGCAGCTGACTGGTCACCTGACTGTGACCTCACCACAGGTCCTTCAAACAACCACAATAATAATATCTGGTACGCTTTACTTATGCCTTACATTATAGAGACAAGCCATTTATGAGGCACATATCTCCCATCAATTACACGACCCTTAGCCCTGCCACATACCTCCCCCCTCTGCCTAAAGCCGTGGTGCTTGGCATTTTCACCTACCAGGCAAGGGATTCTGGAGAGGGCATCGGCATTCCCATGTAGCTTCCCGGCCCTATGCTCTACATGGAAGCTGAAGTCTTGTAGGGGTAAGAACCAGCGGGTGACCCTAGCATTCTTGCCCTTGGTTTCCCTCATCCACCTGAGTGGGGCATGGTCGGATATTAACCTAAACTTCCGTCCCACCAGGTAGTACCGTAATGTGTCCACTGCCCATTTTATGGCCAAACACTCCTCTACAACTGAGTAATTTCTCTCACAAGAAGTCAACTTCCTACTCAAGTAGAGAACAGGATGCTCCTCCCCACGTATCTCTTGGGAAAGGACAGCTCCTACCCAGACATCTGAGGCATCTGTCTGGAGGACAAATTCACGTTTAAAGTCTGGGGCCACCAAAACGGGCTGCTTACAAAGAGCTCCCTTCATTTCTTGGAAGGCTGACTCTGCTTCTTCGGACCAGCTGACCATCACTGACTTTGTCCCTTTAAGCAGATCAGTTAGAGGTGCAGCCATTGTGGCGAAGTTTGGGATAAACCTCCTGTAATATCCCACAATCCCCATTAAGGCTTTAACTTGCTTCTTTGACAGAGGTCTCGGCCATGTTTGAATTGCCTCCACTTTATTGATTTGGGGTTTGATCTCGCCACGCCCCACTACATATCCGAGGTACTTGGCTTCTTCTCTCCCCAAGGCACACTTCTTCGGGTTTATTGTAAACCCCGCCTCTCTTAGAGCGTCAAACACTGCTTGGACCTTTTCCAGATGAGTCTCCCAGTCCGGGGTAAAGATGACGATATCATCCAGGTATGCGGCAGCGTATAGCTTATGAAGTGCAAGGATTCTATCCATCGCCCTCTGGAAGGTTGCTGGAGCTCCCTGTAGGCCAAACGGCATCCGGACATACTGGAAGCACCCGTCTGGTGTGGAGAATGCCGTCTTCTCCTTGGCTTCCTGTGCCATGGGGATCTGCCAATATCCCTTGGTCAGATCCAAAGTGGTTATGTACCTGGCAGGTCCAAGTCTCTCGATGAGCTCATCAACGCGTGGCATGGGATAAGCGTCGAACTTGGAGACCTCATTCAGCTTCCGGTAATCGTTGCAGAACCTCCATTCACCAACAGGTTTTGGGACCAGGACAATCGGGCTCGACCAGCCGCTCTTGGATTCCTCAATGACCCCGAGCTTCAACATACGCTGCACCTCCTTGGAGATTACCTCTCGCCGGGCCTCAGGAATACGATAGGGTTTCACGTTCACCCGCACATGTGGCTCGGTAAGAATTTCGTGCTCCACCACCTTTGTGCTCCCCGGCAACTCTGAGAACAGGTCGCGGTTTTTCTGGAGTAACTCCCGGCACTGCTGTTTCTGGGCCTTCGACAGAGTCTCCGCTATGGTAACGGCTCCAACCTCCCCTTCTAGGTTGCCCAGCAAGCACGGAGTTACCCCTGGCTCTCTATCTTGCCACGGCTTGATAAGGTTAACATGGTAAACCTGGTATGGCTTCCGTCTTCCGGGTTGGTGGATCTTGTAGTTTACGTCTCCCAGTTTCTCCACCACCTCATATGGCCCTTGCCACTTGGCCAAGAACTTACTTTCCACCGTCGGTATTAGCACGAGAACTCAGTCTCCCGGATTGAACTGCCTCACTCTGGCTGACCGGTTGTAGACCCTGGCCTGAGCCTCTTGTGCCTGGCGGAGATGTTCTTTAACAATGGGCATCACCTTCGCAACCCTCTGCTGCATCAGTGCCACATGCTCAATGACGCTTCTGTGGGGCGTGACTTCGGCTTCCCAGGTTTCCTTGGCTATATCTAGGAGACCTCGCGGATGCCGGCCGTACAGAAGCTCGAAGGGGGAGAACCCCGTGGAGGCCTGGGGAACTTCACGGATAGAAAACAGTAAATACGGTAAGAGACAATCCCAGTCTCTACCATCTTCCTCTATGACTTTTCTCAGCATGCTCTTCAGGGTCTTGTTAAACCTCTCAACAAGGCCATCTGACTGTGGATGGTACACTGAAGTCCTCAGCTGGGAAATTTGCAAGACTCTGCACAATTCTCTCATCACCTTGCTCATAAAAGGTGTCCCCTGGTCGGTCAGGATCTCCTTCGGCAAACCCGTCCGGGAAAAAACATGGACCAGCTCACGGGCTATACTCTTCGCAGAGGAGTTTCTCAGGGGAATGGCCTCAGGATAGCGTGTGGCATAGTCCAGGATGACTAATATATACTGATGGCCCTGAGCTGATTTAACTAAGGGACCGACCAAGTCCATGGCAATTCTCTCAAATGGCACCTCAATAATGGGCAGTGGCACAAGAGGGTTCCGAAAATGAGATGTGGGGGCAGTTAACTGACATGTCGCGCAGGACCTGCAATAGTTTACTATTTCCCGGTGACACCCAGGCCAATAGAACCTCTGTACAATCCGTTCCTGGGTTTTTTCCACCCCCAGGTGTCCCCCCAAGATGTGTGAATGGGCCATGTCCAACACTTTTTGTCTATAGGGGCCTGGTACTATTAACTGCTCTGCCACCTCCTCCCTTATTTTCGTGACCCGGTACAACAATTCCCCACTCAACATAAAATGGGGAAACCTTGTGTCTGCTCCCGGCTCTTGTGCAACCCCATTAATGACGGTGACATTGTTAAAGGCTTCCCTTAGTGTGGGGTCCCTATGTTGGGCAGTCCCAAAATTCTCCCCGGCCACCCCTAACTCCGGGATGTCAGGTACAGGGGACCCTTCCTCTTCATCCCCAACAAGGACACATAAAGGGAACTCGTCTGCCTCTGGTGGTGGCGATACCTCAGTGGGGTGGATTGGTTCCCTGCTCTTGCTAGCACACTCAGAACCCATCCCCCACAGATCCCAAAACAGACAGAAATCCCGGCCAATAATTATGGGATGCAACAAGTCTCGAACAACGCCAACTTCATGCGACTCGGTGCCATGCGCCGTTTCAATCTTCACCCTAGCCATAGGGTAGTCCTTTGCATCGCCATGTATGCACCGAACACCAATCTTTTTACCCGGGAGTATGTTTAGAGGAAAACTGGCCCTCACAAGGGTCACCAAGCTCCCGGAGTCCAGAAGCGCCATTACTGCTCGACCGTTCACCTTCACGGGACACGCTTGTGGCCCCTTGTTAGGTAGCGAGTTCACACTGCAAGCTGGATATGCGTAGTATGAACTACGGCGTCCCATGCTGCAGTCCATCTGCTCGGTGGTCTGGGGACAACGGGCCGCTATATGTCCTGGCCCATGACACTTCCAGCAAATAACACCCGAGGGGACCTTGGGCACCGCCTCCCCCGCCCCTTTTGACCTTGGACGCACCACCCCTTTTTGTGACTCCGCCCCCTGTTGGGACCCCCAATATGGAATGGGCTGCTTCCCCAAGGAACCTTCCATCCCCTGGTATCTCTCGACCAGCCCAACCAGTTCATCAGCATTTTGGGGATCACCCTGGGCAACCCAAGTCTGTAGAGGTCTCGGCAGAGAATGCACAAACCGATCCATCACAACTCGCTCTACCATCTGTGCAGGGGAAGCCGACTCTGGCTGCAGCCATTTCTGCACCAGGTGCAACAGGTCAAACATTTGGGAGCGCGGGGGTTTGTCCCGGTGATAGGCCCAGCGATGAACTCGCTGTGCCCTGGTAGTCATTGTTACCCCCAAGCGTGCGAGAATTTCCGCTTTTAATTTGGGATACTCTCTGGCATCTTGTACCGTCAGGTCAAAGTACGCCTTCTGGGGCTCCCCCGTTAGGTAAGGGGCCAGTTCCTCCGCCCACCGCTCTGGCTGAAGTTTTTCCCTCTCAGCCACCCTCTCAAACACCGTCAGGAAGGCCTCCACATCATCCTCAGGGGTCATTTTTTGTAATGCGCGTCTTACCGCCTTCTCGACGTCGGTGGCATCAGCCCGACCTGGGGTTGGGGCGCTCGTCCTGCCCTCCTGGATGGCGGTTGCCAGAAGCTGCATCTGCTGCCGTTGTTCCTGCTGGCTCTGCTGGAACTGCTGCCGCTGCTCCTGCTGGCTTTGCTGGATCTGCTGTAACAGCTTGTTGGTTTCCTGCTGCAGTGCCTGGGACTGGACCAGGTGTTTCATGAGGTCCTCCACGATTCCAGGCAATGCTTGTTGCCCCGCTGCAAACTTCACCCAGGACATGCAGCAACTGTCTCAAGTCTCTGCTGGGACCGCTGCCCGCACGTGTACCACCAATTGTGGGGATGTGACTCGCTCAGGTGCAGCGGGAGACAATCAGGAGACCGGTTCTTCCAAAGTTCATGAGGTTTATTTCTGTCATAAACCATAAAACAGCGTATCACCAAAAATAGCCTTTAGCTTAGGCAAACAAAACATAAATCTTCGTGGTTGCAGACTCAGACCTCGAGTCTCAGCACATGCTGGGAGGTGTAGTCCTCCCCACATACAGCTCCCTGGTTCAGGAGCAGGTCACATTATAAGGCTGTAGCCACACCCACAAACTCAGCAGCTGACTGGTCACCTGACTGTGACCTCACCACAGGTCCTTCAAACAACCACAATAATAATATCTGGTACGCTTTACTTATGCCTTACATTATAGAGACAAGCCATTTATGAGGCACATATCTCCCATCAATTACACGACCCTTAGCCCTGCCACAATATATATATATACACAATGTTCCAAATTATTATGCAAAATGGATTTAGGTTGCTCATAGCCCAACACTGAGAATTGCCACCCCACACCATTACTGACCCACTGCCAAACCGGTTATGCTAAAGGATGTTGCAGGCAGCAGATCGCTCTCCACGGCGTCTCCAGACTCTGTCACGTCTGTCACATGTGCTCAGTGTGAACCTGCTTTCATCTGTGAAGAGCACAGGGCACCAGTGGTGAATTTGCCAATCCTGGTGTTCTGTGGCAAATGCCAATCATCCTGCATGGTGTTGCGCTGCGAGCAGAACCCCCATCTGTGGAAGTTGGGCCCTCAGATCATCCTCATGGAGTCGGTTTCCAACCGTTTGTGAAGACACATGCACATTTGTGGCCTGCTGGAGGTCATTTTGCAGGGCTCTGGCAGTGCTCCTCCTGTTCCTCCTTGCACAAAGGCAGAGGTAGCAGTCCTGTTGCTGGGTTGTTGCCCTCCTACGGCCCCCTCCACGTCTCCTGGTGTACTGACCTGTCTCCTGGTAGCGCCTCCAGCCTCTGGACACTACGCTGACAGACATAGCAAACCTTCTTGCCACAGCTCGCATTGATGTGCCATCCTGGATGAGCAGTACTACTTGAGCCACTTGTGTGTTGTAGAGTCCATCTCATGCTACCACGAGTGTGAAAGCACAACCAACATTCAAAAGTGACCAAAACATCAGCCAGAAAGCATTGGTACTGAAATGTGGTCTGTGGTCCCCACCTGCAGAACCACTCCTTTATTGAGGGTGTCTTGATAATTGCCAATAATTTCCATCTGTTGTCTATTCCATTTGCACAACATCATGTGAAATTGAATGTCAAACAGTGTTGCTTCCTAAGTGGACATTTTGATTTAACATAAGTTTGATTTACTTGGAGTTATATTCTGTTGTTTAAGTGTTCCCTTTATTTTTTTTGAGCAGTGTATTATATACCAAAAAAGCAAAAACTGGATCAACAAAACTGTATACAAATAAAACCAACCTTTATTTCAATCCATTGTAAAAAAATGTTTTATACCAAGATGATATTTTCAATCACATCTTATCCAAAGGACATACAGTAGATGCATTGCGAAGAGAGGTAAATAGTTAGGAGATTTTTTTATCACCTAGCCATTTTCACTACTAATCCAATTGCTACAAATACCACTTGGTTATCCACGAAAGGCCTTTTTAAATGCGCAGGCAGCAAGTGCAATGTTTGCAAATATACGTCAAAAACACAAAGCATTGACAAACTTTTTAGGTTAAAACATTCTTGAATTGCAATACTCAGTTATCTATTGCATTTTTTGCAATATTTGTGATCTTAAGTATGTAGGCTGCACCAGTCAAAAATTAAAGAAAAGGATTTCAGAACATATTCAGAATATTAATAGTCGCAATGCTACATATTCAGGAGCCACAAAACATTTTGTAGAAATTTAAGGGACAAACAGTTTGTGGCATGCAGTGAGTAACCGGAGACAGAGAAGGGGTTAACAAGGATTTACGGAACAATCAATAACAGGTAATACTCCATGCAGGGAGGTAAAGGCAATCAGGAAAGGAATATACAAACTAAATGGGACACTTATTGGTTGCAGTTCTGGCAAGGGGAAGGCTGGAAAATCTCCCGGTGGCGTCTCAGATGATGCACAAAGTTTCTGGCTCTGCTACGGAGAAATGAGTAACATTGCTGCCCAACAATGCCAATGGATTCAGTCCTGCTTGACTTGGGTGCGCTGGAATGGGAAACAATCCTTTATGTGGATGCCTCAGAAAAGGCGAAGGGCACGGGTCATGAGCACATGTACAAGCCGCAACAGCCCTTGGTCTTTTGGAGTAGTTTCTAAGCAGTTGATCCGGAATCTCGGGTAAAACAGGGGTATCCAACAGTGCGGGTACAGATGGTAACTTAATAGCATCATGAGAAGTGTCAAGGTCAGCACATGAAGGTCAGGGAAAAATGGAGTTGTCAGCATAAGCAGCGGAGAGGGAGTCAACCATCTCCTGTCACCTTCCTGCCAAGTCTGCCACGTTCCTGTGCTCAGGTCTCCTTTTGTACCCCGCGCCCCCTGCTGTCTGACAGAAAGGTCTATCCCTTTCAGAGGAAATCTCTCCCTTCAACAGTGGTGACAGCCAATAGTTCCGGCCTTAAAGGGCACCGCACACTGCTGACTCTGTCATGACTCATCTTCTTACACCCCCCATCTATTTTCACTCACCACTACATGGGTGAGGCATCTTGAGCATAACTGGAGAGGTTTTCTTTACCTGTTTAGCGGTTTGCAGCCAAATGAATTGATCTTGATTGTACCGAATGGAGGGCTGTCCAGCCGATGTTTGTTCGGAGTGACGTAGATTGGAAGGAATAGTGGAGTCTTCTTATGGAGACAATGCCGAATCTTCATCCGCCGTAACATTTGCCTCTGGGGTCTCAGGACCCAGCTCCGTGGACAAATTTCCAGATGATTGTTCGAGATTTTCCTCTTCATCCTCCACAGCCACAGGAGGCACCTCCTCAGGAACCTTAGGAGCTTCCCTCTGTATGAGATCTCCCAAGAGGCATGGCCGGAGCATATTACTATGGACCACCCTAGTGGACCTATTCTCTTCTCCTTCTGGAAAAACCTCATATACAGGTCCTTCCACACCGACCTGACTCTGTATGGCCTACTCTCCCACCGATTTTCCAGTTTTCAAAGGGATGTTTTTCCCATAACAACACCCGATCACCTACCTGAAGATCTGTCCCCCAGAGAGGAAGCTTCTCTGAGTGCTTCAGCTCCCGGAGCCGTGTCTGTACTAGACGATGTAAGGTCTGTAGACAGTGATGATGTTCTTGGACCCAGGTAGACACGCCTGTCTATGGGTAGTCTGTGGGTAGTCCTCTCCTGGATCCAGTTCCAACTCCGTGACTTCTTTCCCTGTCCGGGCGAACAACAAGGAGTAAGGTGTGTGATCGGTGGTTTGATGGACTCGATTGTTATAGATCCACACAAGTTCAGAGATGTATTCTGGCCACTTAACTTTTCCATCATCTTCAAGAGATCTGAATCAAAGTGCGGTTAAATCGCTCACAAGCCCCATTTCCCTGATGATGATACGGCGTGGAATGTGATCTGTCAAATTGGTAGATCCGCTGCAACTCATCCATCACTTTGCCTAAGAAACAAGCACCTTGATCTTAATGGATACGCTGTGGGCATCCATACACCTGATTGAAGTGTTTACAGATAGCATACACAGCGGTCTTTCCCTTTTGGAAGTGCATTGAGCAGCAGGGTGGTTTGCTAGTAAAAGGGAAAAAAATCTCTTAAATCTTCTGCCTGAGCGAGTGTGACCTGAGCATAAGTGTGGACTGTGGTAAGTGTGTGACTTGTGATTCAGTGACTTTGGATACAGGGAGTTTCCAAGGGAGGTATTACTGAATTACTGTTATATTTCATTAATACTCTTTATTTATTTTTACTTATCTTTTCTGTCTGGTGAAATCCCCATTAGGATGTGCTCCACTATTGCCAATGCCATCCAGTGTACATCTTGCCGCATGTATGAAATCCTTGAACAGCCGGTCGAGGGTACATACTGCTGTGCGAGATGTGAGCACGTTGTGCATTTGAAAGCCCAGATACTGGATCTAAATGTGCAGCTGGCAACACTAAGATCCATAGACAGTATGGAAAGGAGTCTTCTGCTCACTGAGCATATGCTCAATGGGATAGATGAGGGAAGGATGCTAGGTTGGAGCTGCAGGACAGTGAAACAGCTAGCTGGGTGACAGAAGGCGGGGTAGAGGGAAGAGCGCCAGGGAGGCTAGTCCTGATCTGGCACACCCCAAAAGGTTGCCAAGTTGGCAGATGAGGGGGGTGTCAGTACTGGAGTAGCACTGCTGCAGCAAGGCATGCCCTCTGAAATCTGGAGGAGTGTCTACTCCAGTAAGGGGGGAAATAGGAGAGCAGGGCAGGCCAGACAGGTGCTGGTAGTGGGGGACTCACAAAGACAGGGATCACCGAACGGTGTGCTGCCTACCTGGCGCTTGAGTCCAACACATCGCTGATCGGGTTGACAGATTACTGGGAGGGGCTGGTGAGGATCCAGTGCTCATGGTGCATATTGGCACAAATGACAAAGTTAGAGGTAGGTGGAAGGTCCTTAAAGATGATTTCAGGGAATTAGGCTGCAAGCTTAAAGCAAGGACCTCCAAGGTGGTATTTTTGGAAATACTTCCTGTACCACGTGCCACACCAGAGAGGCAGCGGGAGATTAGGGAGGTTAATAAGTGGCTCAGGAATTGGTGTAGGAAGGAGGGGTTTGGGTTCCTGGAGAACTGGGCTGACTTCTCAGTTGGCTACAGGTTCTATGCTAGGGACAGGCTGCACCTCAATGGGGAGGGTGCAGCTGTGCTGGGGGAGAAAATGGCTAGAAGGTTGGAGGAATGTTTAAACTAGGGACTGGGGGGAGGGTATTCCTTTTACAGGAGGGGAAGACAGTGCAGATAGAGACCTGGGCACAAATAATGAAACTGGGGGTGGGGGTGGCATGGGAGGTGGGGGTAGAACAGTTAATTTAAGAAAGAATAAAGGTACAGAGAGATACATAAAGTGCATGTATACTAATGCCAGAAGCCTCGCCAACAAAATGGAGGAATTAGAATTAATTTTGTTGAACATAATTATGACATGGTGAGGATATCTGAGACATGGCTGGAAGAGAGCCATGACTGGGTGGTTAATTTACAGGGCTATAGTCTGTTCTGAAATGACCGTACAAATAAGCGAGGGGCAGGTGTGTGTTTATATGTAAAATCATCCTTAAAACCCATCCTTCGTGATAATATATATGAATCTAATGAAAATATAGAGTCACTGTGGGTGGAGATAAGGGGAGGGGGAAAAAAATAATAAATTACTGATAGGGGTTTGTTATAAGTCTCCAAAAATAATGGAAGCAACAGAGAATATCCTCATAAAGCAAATAGATGAAGCTGCGACTCAAGGAGAAGTCATTGTTATGGGGGACTTCAACTACCCTGAAATACATTGGAGAACCGAAATCTGCAGTTCCAGCAAAGGTAATGGGTTTTTGACAACTATGAGAGACAATTACCTTTCACAACTGGTTCAGGACCCAACAAGAGGGGGGGGGCACTGCTAGACCAAATATTAACCAACATGCCAGACCGCATATCAAATATAAGGGTTGAGGGTCACTTTTTGGTAATAGTGATCAAAAAATAATAAGTTTTCATGTATCCTTTAATAAGATGTGTAGTAGAGGGGTTACAAGGACACTAAACTTCAGGAAAGCAAATTTCCAGTGGATGAGAGATGATCTTGGTGCAATTAACTGGGAAGATATCCTGAGACTTAAAAATACACAAAGAAAATGGGAGACGTTTATTAGCATCCTGAATAGGACCTGTGCACAGTATATACCGTATGGGAATAAACATACTAAAAATAGGAGGAAACCACTATGGCTAAATAGAGCTGTAAGGGGCGCAATAAGTGACAAAAAGAAAGCATTTAGAGAACTAAAGCAAGTAGGTAGTGATGAGGCATTAAATATATACAGAAAATTAAATAAATTCTGTAAAAAGCAAATCAAGACAGCAAAGATTGAGACAGAGAGACTCATTGCCAGAGAAAGTAAAAATAATCACAAAATATTCTTTAACTACATAAATAGTAAGAAACTAAAAAATGATAGTGTTGGCCCCCTTAAAAATAGTCTGAGTGAAATGGTGGATGAGGAAAAAGTCAATATGCTAAATGACTTTTTTTCAACAGTATTTACACAAGAAAATCCCATGACGGATAACATGATCAGTGATAAAAATTCTCCATTAAATGTAACCTGCTTAACCCAGCAGGAAGTAAGGCGACGTCTAAAAATCACTAAAATTGACAAATCCCCGAGCCCGGATGGGATACACCCCTGAGTACTGCAGGAATTAAGTACAGTCATAGATAGACCATTATTTTTAATCTTTAAAGATTCCATATTAACAGGGTCTGTACCACAGGACTGGCGTATAGCAAATGTGGTGCCAATATTCAAAAAGAGGACAAAAACTGAACTTGGAAATTACAGGTCAGTAAGCTTAACCTCAACTGTGGGTAAAATCCTGAAGGGTTTTCTAAGAGATAGTATACTGGAGTATCTGAAGAAGAATAACCTCATGACCCAATATCAACATGGGTTTACGAGGGACCATTCATGTCAGACTAATCTGATAAGCTTTTATCAAGAGGCAAGTTCCAGACTGGGCCAAGGGAATGCAGTGGACGTGGTGTACATGGACTTTTTAAAAGCTTTTGATACGGTGCCACACAAAAGGTTGATACATAAAATGAGAACAATGGGGATAGGGGAAATTATATGTAAGTGGGTTAAGAGCTGGCTCAGGGATAGGAAACAAAGGGTGGTTATTAATGGAGCACACTCAGACTGGGTCACGGTTAGCAGTGGGGTACCACAGGGGTCAGTATTGGGCCCGCTTCTTTTTAACATATTTATTAATGACCTTGTAGGGGGCATAGAGAGTAGAATTTCAATATTTGCAGATGACACTAAACTCTGCAGGATAATCAATACAGAGGAGGACAATTTTATATTACAGGAGGATTTATGTAAACTAGAAGCTTGGGCAGATAAGTGGCAAATGAGCTTTAATGGGGATAAATGTAAGGTCATGCAATTGGGTAGAACAAACAAGATATATAATTATGTGCTTAATTATAAGGCACTGGGCAAAACTGTCACTGAAAAAGACGGGTGTATGGGTTGTTGACAAACTCACATTTAGTGGCCAGTGTCACGCAGCTGCTGCAAAGGCAAATAAAATAATGGGATGCATTAAAAGAGGCATAGATGCTCATGAGGAGAACATAATTTTACCTCTATATAAGTCACTAGTGCAACCCCACTTAGAATACTGTGTACAGTTCTGGTCTCCGGTGTATAAGAAAGACATAGCTGAACTGGAGCGGGTGCAGAGAAGCGTGACCAAGGTTATTAGAGAACTGGGAGGTCTGCAATACCAAGATAAGTTAGTATACTTGGAGTTGTTTAGTTTGGAAAATCGAAGGCTTCGGGGTGATCTTATTACAATGTAAAATATATGCGGGGACAATACAAAGACCTTTCTAATGATCTTTTTACTCTTAGACCTGTGACGGGGACAAGGGGGCATCCTCTACATCTGAAGTAAAGAAGGTTTAAGCATAATCACAGACGCGGATTCTTCACTGTAAGAGCAGTGAGACTTTGAAACTCTCTGCCATATGATGTTGTAATGAGTGATTCCTACTAAAATTTAAGAAGAGACTGGATGCCTTTCTTGAAAAGTATAATATTACAGGGTATATACACTAGTTTCCTTCATATTGCGTTGATCCAGGGAGCTAGTCTGATTGCTGTATGTGGAGTCGGAAAGGAATTTTTTTCCCCAATGTGAAGCTTACCGTTTGCCACATGGGTTTTTTTTGCCTTCCTCTGGATCAACATGTTAGGGCAAGTTAGGATAGGATATGGGTTGAACTAGATGGACTTAAAGTCTTCCTTCAACCTTAATAACTATGTTACTATGTCTCAGCCGTCTGATCTCGGGTGGGGGTCACCACCGCTAATTTCGTGAAATGATCTACCACCACAAAGCAGTGGTCTTATCCTTGATGAGCTGGCCCGATCATTAAATAGTCAACAGTCAATAGTACCAGGGGAGTGGAGGTCACTATCGTCTGCACAGGACCTCTTTGATCCGGGGACTTGACCAACTCACATGCCAACAGAGTATACATGCTTCCTCGACCGCTGCTCTATGCCGTGGGTGGTAAATGAACCGTTGGAGCCATTGGAACATTTTTTCAAGGCCAAAGTGGGCCCCTTTTTCATGCGCTTCGGTGGCCGGAGTAGGCAGTACTGCCTCCGGTTTCACCACCTGCCAGGAAGCCCCCAGTTCTCCCTGAAGTCGAACCTTCCGGTAAAACAGTCCGTTTCTCATTTGGAGGCGCTCCCACTGAGGATCTGCAATGCTTCTGGAGTCAGAGCACTCCGCTGTTCTGGACTAGGCAGCTTCTTACCCACTGTCTGAACAGAGCGAGGTCAAGGTCATACTGCTGGAATTGGACCCATTCATCCTGAGATCTTCCCAATACTCCTTCATGACGGGGGGTCTGTATTTGGTCCAGCATGGCTGCCACTGTCCCAGCGATCCTTCGGAATTGGGGAACTTCTCCTTCCAACAATTCATCTCTACTCTTCCCCGGTGGAGCATGTCTTGCCCTAGACAGAGCATCAGTGTACGTGTTCCCTGCCCCCCTCTTGTAGGCGATTCGGTATCAGAACTTTGCCATTTGGGTTACCCAGTGCTGTTCCAAGGCCCCTAGCTTGGCATTCTCCAGGTGTACCAACAGGTTATTGTCGGTACGGACTAGCCCACACCAACGCTAGCAACTCCAGCTTGAAGGAGCTGCAATTGTCCGGGTTGCATTCGGATTCGTGAAGGAACCGACTAGCATAGTCGATCACCCTTTCTCTTCCGTCCTGTACCTGTGACAACACAGCCCCGAGTCAATGCAAGCTGTCCTCAGTGTGAAGAATGAATGGTATAGAGAAGTCTGCATAAACCAGTACCGTGGCCTCGGTCAGCGATTTTTTTTAGCTCACAGAACGCACTCTCCTGCCTTTCTTCCCAGTGAATGGATCAACCCTTGGCATTCAGGGGTATCCCCTTCAGGAGTTCGAGCAACGGTTGCACCACCCGAGCAAAGTTCTTCACAAAGCGACGGTAGTATCCTGTCAATCCCAGGAATGCACGTACATCCTTCACGTTCTCTGTGGTCAGCCAATCTCTGATCACCTCAAAATATTTTCCTGTGATGGCTTCACTCCCCCGGCGGAAACGATATGACCCGATCTGAGCCCGGCACAAGTGGCATTTTTGGGGTTTCACTTTCAGCCCGTACTTCTATAGATGGCTCAGCACTTGCTCTAGTCTCCGTAGATGGTCTTCAAATGAGGCAGTGTACACAATGATGTCATCCAGGTAGATAAGGGTGGCTTCAAATTTCAAGTCGAATAGACACCTCTCCATCAGCGTTGTAACGTACCGGGGCATTGGCCAAGCCGAACGGCATCCTGTTGAATTCAAAGAGGCCCATGGGGAGTATAAAGGCCGTCCTTGCCCGATCCTTTTCTGACATGGGCACTTGCCAGTAGCCACTGGCGAGATCCAGCGTTGAGAAGAACTTCCCCAGCACAGAGACTCCTCAATCCGGGCAGAGGGTATGAATCACGTACAGTACAGGCGTTAAGCTTACGGTAGTTCACACAGAACCTCAGGGTCCGGTCCTTCTTCTGCACCAGTACAATGGGGGCCACCCACAGACTCTGGCTTTCCCAAATGACACCCGCCTGCAGCATTTGACCAAGCATTTCTCTCACTTCTTGGTACAACTGAGGGGGATTCTGCCGGTAGCGCTCTCGAATGGGTGCTGTATCTCCTGTGGAAATTTCATGAGTATTTGCCGTGGTACAGCCAAAGTCATCTTTGTGGGTTGAAAAAACAGACTGATCACGCCCCAGTAATGCCTCCACTTGATGTACTTGGGTGGACGTGAATTCGGACAGTTCAGCACGCATCTGTTCTAAGACGTGCCGACCCTCTTGGATGTATTGAGGTTCGGCCATCAGAGAGGTGGTAACCTTTACTGATCACAGGTCTTCTGGACTCACCACTAGCTGTATGTCCTGGGGCGGTATGACTTCATCAGGCATGCTCACTACCCGAGCAATTTCACCTCTCTTGATCAGTGAGGTTTCACGCAGCATACCAGTATCGTTCCTTCTCCTACCACAGCCAGCGTCCGGGCCACCAAGAATCCTGCAGGCAGTTGTTTTACCACCGGGGATTCCAATTGGACTTCCACCCCTTCCAGCGGGGCATGTGCTTGGATGGGTAGAGTTAACACAGTCTGTCCTGGTGGCAGGATGATTTGGGCGGACACCGGCACTATCACTTTCCCTAGCGTTTCCCTTTGACTGGAGACGTCCTGCACCTGAGCTATGCAAATCAACTGTTGAAACACCCGCCGCTGGGGGTGTGCGAACTCTACTGATTTAAGGACAAGTTTGATGGCTCGTCACTCAGCAGCTTCCCAAACTCTTTCAGGATATTCTTCCCTAATATCACAGTGTGACCATGGCCAGCCTCTCCTTGGGTCAATACAATACCCCTCCACCCAAGATCCTTCCCACACAGGGAATCCCTAATATCACAGTGTGACCGTGGATAGCCTCTCCTTGGGTCAATACAATACCCCTCCACCCAAGATCCTTCCCACACAGGGAGACCTACATCCATACCACCCCTACAAACGGGATGGGCAAGTGATTCGCCACCGTCAACTCTACTACCGGGTTTCTTGGAAGTGTTGGTGGAAATAGGCCTTGGGCATCGTAGTTACTGGCGATCTGGTATCCACCAGGCAAAGCCTGACCATCAAATTCAGCCCATACCAGCGAACATGTTGATACCAGATTTGTGGGACTTTCACTACTCCTTTCCATTCTGGCTCCGAGCGACATCCGCCAAGCTCGGAGCCCTCTAGTTTAATGGGCGGCGGGGATGGGGCCCAGGCTTTTGCGGACACTCCCTAGCCAAATGTCCTAATTGTCCACAGATATAGCATGTGAAAGACCATGGCCAATGGACCCTTCGGCCCTCGATACGAGCATTTGTTTCACCTTGACTTCCGGCAGTACACTGGCCGGTCTCAACTTTCTCTTTCATTTGGGCCAGTTCCCTTTGAATATTCACCAGTTCACATCTCTTCAACCCATTGGGGCTCAACTGTTAATTGCACTGCTGCTTCACCACTCTGGACCTTCCCTACGAGGACTGTCACCTCCTGCTCCTGTTCACATAAGCAGGCCTCTCTCCCTATGTCAGCAAAAGTAATACAAGAGTCTACCCGTACCTGCTCTCTCAGGGTCTATTTGGTCAGGGTGTCCCGCAGGCCGGTCACCAACAAGTCACGCATCACAACATTTGTCGGCCCTATCCCCACCCCATCTTTTCTGACAATAGTGGTGTGTAATTCTTGTAGGGCATTCGTATATTGTGTTACCGTCTCCCTCTCTCTTTGCATATGGTTAAACAGGCATGTCCTAAGTTCCCCTATGTCAGTGGGTTCACCATGAGTCGCCCCTAAGAGCTGGAGTACTTTAGCAAACGTTTCTCGGTCCCAGGGAGTACGCAATCACAGAGTCTCGAGCTTCTCTGTCTAAAGCCATAATGGCCACCTCAGCCTCGAGTGCGGGGGTCATTGGGTGCATTCTCATAATACCCCTTATACATTCCGTCCAGCTCCACAACATAGTGTTAGACCTCGTAAACTTTGGCGGGTTGCTCAGCACGGCCCCCAAAGAGATATTGGTTCTGGGCCCAACCGCCTGTTCGGCTGTCTCCACGCTACCAGACCGCATCCTGCTACTACGCCAAAATGTAAGGAACAAAAGGTTTGTGGGATGCAGTAACCGGAGACAGAGAAGGGGTTAACAAGGATTTACTGAACAATCAATAACAGGTAATACTCCACACAGGGAGGAGGTAAAGGCAATCAGCAAAGGAATATACAAATCAAGCAGGACACTTATCGGTTGCAGTTCTGGCAAGGGGAAGGCTGGAAAATCACCCGGCAGCATCTCAGATGATGTACAAAGTCCCTGGCTCTGCTACGGAGAAACGAGTAACACTGCTGCCCAATAGTGCCGATGGATTCAGCCCTGCTTCACTTGGGTGCGCTGGAACGGGGAAACATTCCTTTATGTGGATGCCTCAGAAATGGCGCCGGCATGGGTCGTGAGCATGTGTACAAGCCGCAACAGCCAGCGGTATTTCGGAGTAATCTCTAAGCAGTTGATCTGGAATCTCGGGTACAGATGGTAACTTAATAGAATCGCGAGAAGTCTCAAGGTCCGCACAGGAAGGTCTGGAAACTGGAGTTTTCGCAGCATAAGCAGCGGAGAGCGTGTCAACCGTCTCCTGTTGCCTTCCCGCCAAGTCTGCCCCATTCCCGCCCTCAGATCTCCTTTTGTACCCCGCGCACCCTGCTCTCTGACAGGAAGGTCTCTCCCTTTCAGAGGAAATCTCTCCCTTCAACAGTGGTGACAGCCCTGATAGTTCCGGCCTTAAAGGGCACCGCACACTGCTGACTCCGTCTTGACTCATCTTACAGAAACGCATAGTGGAAACCTTGACAGTTTTCGCTTTTTTGGTATGGAAAAAGTTCTCTCCCATTAGAGGAGGTAACTTGCAAAAAAAGCTGTTTCTTCGTGAAGCGTTTTGAATTATACAATTGGATACAAAACAACCTAAAGGTTTAAATTTCCGCAAAGACTATCTTGATTTATTAGGATAGAGGAGCGATCACTAATCATTATTATTTTACAGTATTTAAGTGCATCCTTTATATAATGACATCTATTTATACGCAATCTATCTGTATCTGCCCAGGTCCACAATTTTAGGCATTTTTATATCTGCACGATATTACTGGTTTTGATGCAGCTCCTTTACCATTCAATTAGTATCACACAACCGAAATGTCCTTTTTACTAATGCATTCTTTATGTAAAGCTTATATTTAGCTTTGAATATTTCATTTATTTGTGAATGTATTATGTGAATTAACTCTTTCTAGTTTGTCTTATTATTTTGTATACTTTTTGATAAAAACAATTATTTAAATGGGGTTATCCATTTATATAGCTGGTTTTACTCACATAGTAAATCTATTTCATTTCAAAAAGAATTATTTTTGTAATTTTCCAAATCAAGTTAAATTAATTGAAATGTTACACTTTTTTGCAGCTTGTCATCATGCAGATTTAGTAATTTTTTATTTTTGCAAACTGCTGATATTCTATTTCATATTGTAATTGTTGTGCCACTATTTATTACTTCCGTTGTTGTAACACTGCTATATTCTATGATTAAGGGCTATGGCCAGAAACGTGTCAGAATGCTACACAGTTGTCTGGACATTTTTTTTTACAATGGATTGAAATAAAGACTGGATTTATTTGTATCCAGTTTTGTTGATCCAGTTTTTGCTTTTTTGAATTATCCGAACGTCAAACGGAATTTGGATCCTAACTGCAATATTGCAGGGAGGCTACCTACCAAAGAGCTCACGGTGAGGAATAATTCCCTTTTTTTGTTTTTTTTGTGTTTTCTATTCATATATTATATACTGTATACTGTATATACAGTAAAAGACATTTCCTAATATGAGTCCATTGTTTTATTTCATTGTGTTTTGCTGTACAGACTTTACTTTTATCAGTACATTGTGTTAAATTATGACATGTAGACAAGTGCCTCTGTGTAACAATGACAGATGTAGCTGCTATTGTTATATGCTGTTTAAGATGCATTCACTTTGAACTTCAGCTTGTTTGTGTAGGACATGATGTTGTGTGGCCACGTCACCTCATGCACTGTGATACAGACACGGCCATATCAATGTGATTGTGCTGTATTCTGCAGTATAATGGTAGCTCTATGTGTTTTGTCCATGGGGAATTCCTGCCTCATAGAGCAGCAGCGGTTACCGTAGTCATTAGAGTAGAGGCTGCTTTCTCTGTTCTTTTATTTGCCGCCTTATATCTGATTTCCAGAAGACAAGTTCAGTACAGCATAATAATACATAAATGTCCCTCATTGTGCAACTCTGGCACTTCTCAACATTATTTAACCAAACTCGGACTTACATAAACATTTGCTGAAAGAAGAGTTCCAGATTTAATTAAAAATTCATTAAATTTTATAAAATTATTAAAAATCCCATACAAATAATAAAATATACAAGGTATATATAAGCGCCCAAACTAGGAGGGAACAACCACAAGTGTAAAAATATCCACAAGTGTAAAAATATCCAGCTGCTCAAATCACCACTGCTAATACATCCACCATATACTGCAATTAAACATCCAGTGAAAACTATAAAATAAATCAGGACTTATTACCAGGAAAGGCAGAAACCAGGTGAAGGCAGCAGCGACACTGTGGATGCGCGTCCCTCCTCACCCCAAAATGTTCAGTACAGCTCAGCCAACAAAGCAAGATAGCAAGGTTGGATACACACAGTGAGTACATCCTAGTTTGTGTGTCTGTGCGTACCCCGTAGATAGGAACATATACCATCAAATGTAATGCACAGGAGTGGTAAGTGTAAATTTGGTAGTGAATGTTCTCCACTACAGGATACGTCTTGCCGTGAAAGACTGTCACAAGTGAATTGGCCAACTGGTGTGCGAAGATTCCAATATTCTCACACATTAATACTATATAAATTGGGCGGACACTGACAGCTTGGGGCCCCTGTGCAAGAAATGTGTCTGAGCCTGCTTCCTTTTATGGTGACAAAGCTACATATATATATATATATAGCCACACACATACATTTATATATATTACATATTCTCCTTTAATATGTATATTGCTGTCCCTTATACAGTGCCCTCTCTTGCTATGTACAGTACCGTCCCTTACATATTGGGTTATATAGCTATAGCCCTGTTTTTTATTACATACTGTCCTGTCTTGTTAGCTGTATAATGCAATGATGGCTGATGGAGCATGGGAAAGCTTTCTTTCGGATGAAGGAGCTGATGGACTGGTAGTCTGGTCACCGGCTGCTCCATCAGCAGTCATTTTATATCTAAAAAGAGAGGGGACGATGTAATAAAAGAGGGCGCTGTGAATAACAAAATTAAGAAGAATACACTATATAAGAGAAAGCACTGTACATAACAGCAAAGGAAGCTATATAATAAGGGACGGCACCATATACAGTATAACTAGAGAGAATAGTGCGTAATAAGGGACATAGTTATACATAATAAAAGGGGAAACTATGTAACTAAGGATGGTGTTTTACAGAATTAGTGAGTACACTATATACTAAGGTACTGTGTTATACATAATAAGTGAGTACAGTATATACTAAGGGACTGTTATGCATAAGTATGTACACTATATACTAAAGGACTGTGTTAGACATAATAAACGATAATAATGTCTTCTTCCACCTTCCCATGATTCTGTCCATTATAAGTCCCCTTCCTTCCATCCCAATCCCCCACACCTCTCATTGTCCTCCTCCCCACACATTCCAATATTGTCCTCTCCCTCACCCCATCATTGCCCTCTTCACCACCCCATCATTTCCTCCTCCCCCACCACCCCTTCATGGTCTCTTCCCCCTCCACTCCCATCATTGCCCATTTCACCACCTCCATCATTTCCTCTTCCCCCACCACCCCCATTATTGCCCTTTCCACCACCACCATCATTGCATTCTCCCCCACCACCCCCACCATCATTGCTTTTTCCCTCACCACCCCATCATTACCCTTTCCACCACCTCCATCATAGCCTTCTCCCCTACCACCCCACCATTGCCTTCTCCATCACCTCCATCATTGTCTTCTCCTCCACCACCCCCATCATTGCCTCCTTCCCCACCACTCCCATTATTTTCCCCACTGGCACTGTTACTCCCTGCTCTTGCTCTCGCGTGCGCGCCTCACTGCTGATTTCAGAGAAAGTCATATCTGGCTTTACCCACATACGCTCCCGCAGGTAGAGTTGAGCGACTTTGCCTTTTTTTGGGTCGAGTCGGGTTTCATGAAACCCGACTTTCGCAAAAGTCGGGTCGAACGAAATCGGACGATTTTTGTGAAAAGTCGAAGGCCGACTGAAACACGAAACGCAATGCAAGTCAATGGGGAAGCAAAGTCGGCAGGGAGTGGAGGCCAGGAAACACACCTACAGTGCCCTTTTGAATGCCAAAAACATCAAATCTTATTACTGAAGCTTTTCAACCTTAATTTACTTCATAATACTAGTTACGCACTGAAAAATGGGGGTTATTTGGCTAAATTTGTGGGGGGGTAGGGCTGGCTTCAGGTTTTCATGTGCCCTGGGCCAAAGAGCGCCCCTTTAACACATACCACAACTCATGATGCTCCGATACGGCAGAGAAATAGCGGTATAGTACAATGAAAAATACTTCACTTTTTACATCTCATGACTGATATCCATTTTAAATTCTCCAATAGCTCCAAAAACAGACAGTATCTTACTCCATACAGTATTATGGCCATCGCATAGTGTGCTATACAGAGTAATGAGGCCCATATATTTCACCATACAGAATCATTGGTCCCATATATTGTTTGAAACAGTATATGATGAGCTCCACATAATGCTACAGTATATGTTGGTCCCCATGGATGAGGCTGCACTGTCTTATGAGCCCAAATAATGCTCTATATATAATGGGCCCCATTTCTAATGCTCTAGTGTATAATGGGCCCTGTAAATGCTGCTCCAGTGTCTGATGTCCACCTTTGGAATGCTCCAGTGTATGGTGGGCCCCATATATCATTCTCCAGAGTATAGTGCTCCCCAAAAATTGCTGTCCCAACATTGAAAACAAATAAGTCTCCTCAAATAAGTCTCCTCGCTAGGGAATCCCTGTACTAGTCTGGGCGTACAGACGTGATGTCATTGCGCTCTCTGATCAGAATATCACTGTCAGGAAACGCGGAAGACGTCATGGCGGTGGAGCAGGGAGAGGTAAGTATTTCAACTTTGCAAGTGCTGTGATCCAGAGCAAGCAGGGGGGGCCCACTCGTTGGCGACGGCACTGGCACAGGGCCCCTCATAGTACGGCGGTGTGTCTGACGGAGGGTAGGCCGAGCCTGCACTTTCAGCTGCACCTTCCTTTTTGTCACCGTGTAAGGTGGTACAGTATATGGGAAGGGTGACTTGAGTTTCATCTGGGTCACATTCAGGCTGTGTAGAGTGCGAGGGGAATGTAATGGTCTGGGTCAATGTACCAGCAGAATCATCTAGCAGTGGCTGGGCGTCAGTGCACTTGAGACGCCCCCAGGAGTACGGACGCTACAGTGACCTATGACTAAGGGTGCCTTTGTGCACCGGAAACGCGTCAGGTGTTCTTTGCATTTTAATATGGCATATTAGCCTAATAAAGTTTTTTTCATTTATGCCGGTGTGCTGAACGAACTTTTTCTTCTTGTGGACATCTGCTGTGCTCACCATCATATTCATGCACCCACCTGTGGATCAATGAACTCAGCCCAAAGTGGTTTTCATTTGGATGCGATGCAAACTCCCAGTCCTCCCTCTCCTACAGTGGCATTACCTTCCTCTTAGGGAGTGTGATGTCATGCTTGGGAGCAATGAAGGATCTCTCTAGCAGTTAAACCAACACACAACACATTTCAAAAAAGACATCAACAAACTGGAGCAAGTTCAGAAAAGAGTGACCAGAATGGTGACCGGTCTGCAAACCCTGTCTTATGAGGAAAGGTTGCAGGATTTGGGAATGTTTAGTTTGCAAAAGAGAAGACTGAGAGGAGACTTAATAGCTGTCTACAAATATCTAAAGGGCTGTCACATTGTAGAAGGATCAACTTTATTCTCATTTGCACAAGGAAAGACTAGAAGCAATGGGATGAAACTGAAGGGGAGGAGACACAGATTAGATATTAGAAAAAACTTTTTGACGGTTAGAGCGATCAATGAGTGGAACAGGCTGCCACGAGAAGTGGTGGGTTCTCCTTCAATGGAAGTCTTCAAACAGAGGCTGGACAGACATCTGACTGGGATGATTTAGCGAATCCTGCTTTGAGCAGGGGGTTGGACCAGATGGCCCAGGAGGTCCCTTCCAACTCTACGATTCTATGATTCTATGATTCCCACTCCAGGCCAGCAGGTAGACCTCTGAACCTGACTGCTGAGGAGCTGTTGTCTGTGGTCGGGAGGAGGTAAGTTAGGGCAGTCTGTGAAGGGAAGGGGAAGTGTGTGGATGTGAGAAGGGGAGCTGGTGGATGAGCAGAGTTAAGGCTCACTCCTAGCTTGAGCACATGGTCCGGATTCCGGTCTCCGAGTTTGTAGGGACACTGAGGTTCCTGCAGCAGAAACCGGAGGAAGTAGCAGCTGTAAATGCTCTGTACCCAACTAAGGCTCGGAGGCCCCAGCAGCGACATGTGGGAACCAGAAGGAAAAGGCTACGGCTGCCTGCCATACGAGAAAGTTCCAAGAGAGAGTCAACAGGGGGAACTTCATTGAACTCAGCAATGCAAGTACCTCAGATAAGCGCTAGAACGGAGGCCACACTACCTATCTGCAGAGAGAGAATTCCAAATTGGCTTCCAGGCTGACCAACTCTTTCTCCATCTGTACTCTGGGTCCTGGACGTCACTTACCAAGTACAGGTAAAGGAACTGCACGACTGTGTCTGTCCTCTCTCTCCTGCGCCTGGCGCACGGCTCTGCTACATCCTGCACTGCACACCATCGACCAACTCTTTCATGTGCCCTGCGACAACAGCCATACCTGTGCAGGGCTTCTACATTTTAGCTGCACCACAACTTCTGTCCCAGAGAAGCGCCACGGCAGCGCTGGTCAATCTACTCAGAAACCACAGGTGGCCTCACGTATCATTCACCTCTAAACGTAATTCACCCCTTTGCATGGACGCCCAGGGCCACGGAACGGGTCACCACCACTGTGACACATCCCAGGGAGACACCGTCCCGGTACCGATTAACCCCACTGCCCTGCCTGGCCACCCACACTCCATGTCAGATTCATCTTGGACTGAGGAATTCACAATTTGACTTGATAACCCATGCATGGTATGATAGAAAGAGCTACATGGACTAATGTGAAGTTTGGCCTGCTGCATCATTCACTTTGGGTGGGGGTGCAGGACACAAGGAAAGGGGTTCTTCCTGACCAGGAGCCAGCACTTGATGACTCAGTGCTTGCATTTTTTGAAACTTCAGAAGAGGAGGGCATATTTGCTGGAGTCTGTTTCGGCAATGTAAGCCCAAACCAGTTCCTCATGCTCCGGCAAACGGTTAACCTACTCCCAGAAAAGGTAGCCTTCCAGGCGTTCCATAGACAGACCATGACGCAGGCTCAACACCTCCTGCCTTAGCTGCTATTGTGCTTTTGCCACTACCAGCAGATGCATCACCACCATCAGCACCAGCTGGCCCCCCCACGCCCACGTCCGTGGCCTCTTTCACCAAACTTCCAAATTTAGCACAAAATAGACACAAAATAACATCACATATATGGTACTGTATCAGAAGCGTACAGGTCTATTCAGTCAAAGGATAATTGTCAATCTCCATGTATATTCCATCAGTCACACAGAGACACTCCCAGGCTCAGTATGGATTAGACAAGAATATAAAAAGCAGACAAAGTGTACAGTATCATCATATAGCAGGTATATATAGCATAGTTTAAACATTAACAATGTATGTCTGTATATCATGAGTAGTGTTGAGCCACCCCGCTAGTGTTTTGGTTCGTCGCACAGGAGGCAAGTTCGTAGAATGTTCGTCGAACCACACTGAAAACAATGGCAGGCAAACACATAATAACACATAGAAAACAATTACAAAACACCTTAAACAGTGTCCCAAAGCCGACAAAATGCTCAGAAGACAAAAATAACATATGGAAAAGGGCAACTACATTTACAAAAGAGGTGGAGGAGTAAAAGGAGGAGATGGAGGAGACACAGATCTAGGCTTGTCATGCCCTTATGAAATCAAGAAAGTCTGGGCTAAAAATGTAAAAACCAAACCCAAAAAAACAAAATCTGAAAGCGAACACGATCATATATCGTCGTACTTCCCACCAATAAATTATGGCAACTGGTGATCGGGCGGCGTTATTCCCATGAACCTCCAAACAGCGTCCATGAAGCCAAAGTGTTTGCTTTCCGTGGGCAGTATGATTGCAAAGCTGAACCTTAAAGGAATGTCCAAAAGGGCACGACCAGGAGTGGAGCCTGTGGCTTAATTGGACTCCACCCGGGAAACCACAACCATGCCACCTCAAAAAAGATGCACACATTGAAAGCTTTGTCGATTGTGTGTGGTGTGGTATGTCCGTTTGTAGTTGTGCTAGCGAATTGTCAGCTTTATTCCGTTAACGAACGAGACTCCGGCATGCCCCTGCGGTACGTGTAAAGCTTACTAGATGGATACGCGAGGATCTGACACGCGCGATCAAGCAATAACAGGGCTATCATGGCCTTCTATGTCCGGGGCTACATGCGCGCTACACTGAAAGGACCATCTTTTGTCGCTTACAGGTGCAGATAACCCGCTGAACACCGTTAGTGATGGGGTTCTGGGATTCCAATTATTCGCCGTGAACGATGTTTTCCCAGTAAGTGCAGGTCAACAGCAATTCCTGATTCGGCCTAACCGCCATTCCAGAAAATATGCAAAACATTACGTGTCCAAACCACAGGTGCTGTAGCTTGCTTAACAGCTCTGCAGCCGTTCTCAGGCCCAGTATGGATTCTACAAGATTCGAGAAAGTTGATAAAGGGTACAGTTTCGCCAGATAACACGTATATATGTTGCATAGTTTACACATTAAAAACCTATGTGCATCGATCAGGAGGCAGGCTCAGACGGTCTCAGGCCCAGTATGGATTAGACCAGATTGTACAAAGTTGAGAAAGGGTAAATTATCACTGGATAGCAGGTATACAGAGCATAGTTTAACCCCTTCCTGACATCCGACGTACTATCCCGTCCATGGGACCCGGGCCCCTATGCCCATGGACGGGATAGTACGTCTACCGCGATCAGCGGCGCCCACGTGGTGAGCGCCGCTGATCACGGCCGGGTGTCAGCTGATTATCACAGCTGACACCCGGCACAATGTGTCAGGGTTAACCCGTTAACCCCTTGCACACCGCGATCAAACATGATCGCGGTGTACCGGGGGTTAAAGGGAAGCATCGGCAGGGAGGGGGCTCCCTCCGTGCTTCCCTGAGCCCCCCACGGCAGCGCAATGTGCAGCGCTGCTGCGGGGGGCTCCTTTCCTGCAGGCCCCCGAATCCAAGATGGCGACGGGGGCCTTCGGGGGCCTGCAGGAAGCTGGATTCCTCAGTGCCTGCAAAGCGCAGGTGTCAGAGACACCGCACTGAACTTGCTCACTGAGCCAGTGCGCGTGCCCTGAGTAAAGCGAAAGCGTGCTCAAAGCTACCTGTGGAGCGGGCAGCAACCGAATAGATGCGTACTTCAGAGCAGCAGGGCCTGGATCACGTGACTGCTAGAGGCGTGGCCTAAACTCCACAGAGCTAGGAGCTGCAAGACAATTCCTAGCAGAGTATCTGCGAGACAAAGTTACCAAGGGGCATAGACAGGGAGAATAGTCAGGACGTAGCCAATGAGTCACACACAGAGATAGCTGCAAGGTACCAGAGGGGCGAGCAGAGAGTTGTCAGGTCACAGGCAATGAGTCATACACAGATAGCTGCAAGGTACAAGAGGGGCGAGCAGAGAGTTGTCAGGTCACAGGCAATGAGTCATACACAGATAATAACGCAGTACAAAATCAACAGGCAAACTCACAATGGGAAACAGAATCGGGTCAGAACCATATAAACAAGCTATAGCAACAAACAGGCACACGGGGGTCAGCACACTAGGCCAAAGGCAAAAGTATAACTGGCAGGGATTGAAGCTACCCAGAGGTTTATGAAGCTCTCCCAGAACCAGAAAGAGGCCACAATCATTAACCCCAAGTGTGCAGGTCAAAACCTGCACAGAGCTCCAGACATTAACCCCCGGTGTGCAGCTCAAAAACCTGCACTGGGATCATGACAGTACCCCCTCTCAACGGGGGGGCCTCTGGACCCCCAGGCTTCCCCGGGTACTTGGCGTGGAACGCCTGAAACAGGCGATCTGCATGTACCGAACGAGTAGGGACCCATGAGCGCTCTTCTGGTCCATATCCCTTCCAGTGGACCAGGTACTGCAAAGAGCGGCGCACCCGCCGAGAGTCCACAATATGTCCGACCTCATACTCCAATTGACCCTCCACCAGCACTGGAGGAACAACAGTCTCAGAGTTCTCTTTGACAGATCCTGCTGGTTTTAACAGAGACTTATGGAACACAGATATTTTTAAGGAGGCGGGGAGACGCAACCTATATGCCACAGGGTTGACTATCTCCATAATCTCGTACGGACCAATGAACTTTGGTCCCAACTTAACTGATGGTACCTTTAAGTTGATGTTACACGTGGAGAGCCAAACCTTCTCTCCCACCTGAAACGTCTCCCGAGGCTCTCTTTTTGTCCGCAAAATATTTGTATCTCCCCTGGGCCCGAGAGATATTACGCCGGACTTCAGCCCAGAGGTTTTTTAACCGTTGAACGGACCCCTCTGCTCCTGGACAACCGGAATCCACCCGAGAAAACTCCCCAAAAGCGAATTCAGCCAACGGTAACGCATCACACCAATCCTCCTGTCTGGCGGAGGTCAGACACCTGAGAATTTGTTCCAGGGATTGATTGGTGCGTTCCGTCTGACCATTGCTCTCCGGGTGATATGCTGACGAGAAGGAGAGTGAGATGCCCAATTTCATACAGAACGCCCTCCAAAATTTGGCCACAAACTGCACACCTCTGTCAGACACAACATTCAGGGGTACCCCATGCAATCGGACCACATGCTGCACAAACAACCTTGACAATGTTTCTGCTGAGGGTAATGCTGCCAAGGGAATGAAATGGGCCTGTTTAGAAAACCTGTCCACCACCGCCCAGATCACGGTATTGCCCCTGGAAGGTGGAAGACCGGTAATAAAATCCATGGAAAGATGAGTCCATGGCCTATCAGGAACCGGTAAAGGTATGAGTTCCCCAGCCGGTCGGTTATGCGAGCTTTTGGAACGGGCACACATGCCACAAGCAGAAACAAATTCTTTGACATCGGACCTTAATGAAGGCCACCAAAAACCCCTGGTTACTGCCTCTCTAGTGGCTGTGATACCTGGATGAGCACTCAGCCTAGAATCATGAAACTCTTGCAGAAGTCTAGGCCGCAATGAATCAGGAACAAACAATTTATCGCTTGGCCTGGTTGCCGGAGCTATGGCCTGAGCCCTTAGGATTTCTTGTTCCAACTCAGTTGAGACCCCCGCCACTACCACCCCTGGGGGAAGAATGGAGGATGGCGGCTCAGGGGGGAGACACTGGATCAAAACTTCTGGACAGGGCATCCGCTTTAACATTTTTGGATCCCGGTCGAAAAGTAATTGAGAACTGAAATCGTGAAAAAAAAAAGTGACCAACGGGCCTGTCTAGGAGTAAGCCTCTTAGCAGATTCAAGGTATGCCAAATTTTTGTGATCCGTGACAACCGTGATAGGGTGAGCAGCCCCTTCCAAAAAGTGCCTCCATTCCTCAAATGCCAGCTTGACCGCAAGAAGTTCTCTATTGCCTACATCATAGTTTTTCTCAGCTGAAGAGAACTTCTTGGAGAAGAAGGCACAGGGTTTGAGATTGGTAAGGGTGGCCGGACCCTGGGACAGCACAGCCCCCACTTCAGAAGCATCCACCTCCACAATGAATGGTTTGGACGGGTCAGGTTGCACCAACACCGGGGCAGACATAAAACATTTCTTAATCGCTGAGAAGGATTCCTTAGCAAGTACAGACCAATTTTTTACATCAGCTCCCTTCTGGGTAAGATCCGTGAGTGGTTTAACCACTTGTGAGAAACCTTTAATGAATCTCCGGTAATAGTTCGCAAATCCTAAGAAGCGCTGGAGCCCCTTGAGATCTCGAGGCTGAACCCAGTCAGCGATCGCCAGCACCTTCTTAGGATCCATACGAAACCCCTCACAGGACACAATCAACCCCAAAAAAGACAGCTCCTGTACAAAAAACGAATATTTTTCCAATTTGGCGAACAATTGGTTCTCCCTGAGTCTCTGGAGAACTGTCTTTAGATGTTGCAAGTGAGATTGACTGTCCGGGGAATACACCAAAATATCATCCAAATAAATAATAACAAAACGGCCTATCAGATCAGAAAACACAACATTGATGAAATTTTGGAAAATAGCGGGTGCATTAGTTAACCCAAATGGCATTACCAGGTTCTCGAAGAGTCCTTCTGATGTGAGGAATGCCGTTTTCCACTCGTCCCCTTCCCGAACCCTTATCAGATTGTAGACCCCCCGCAGATCCAACTTGGAGAACCATTGGGCCCCAGCTAACTGATTACATAAGTCTGGGATGAGGGGAAGCGGGTAAGAGTTCCTAACCGTTATCTTGTTCAGTTCCCGAAAGTCGAGGCACGGCCGCAAACCACCATCTTTTTTCTTCACAAAGAAGAACCCTGCTGCCACAGGTGACACAGAAGGCCTGATATGCCCTTTGCGGAGACTCTCAGCTATGTACTCCTTCATGGCTTGGCGCTCAGGCCCAGACAAATTGAACAATCGAGCCTTAGGTAACTTGGCTCCGGGTACTAAATCAATGGCACAATCATAGGGTCTATGTGGTGGCAGCGCCTCAGCCTCACTTTCGGAAAAAACGTCTTCGAAATCTTTCAGGTACTCCGGAATACCTTCCAGATCGACAGACGACACAGACACAGATTTAACAGCGTTAACAAGATGTCCCCAATTGCCACATTTACTATTGCATCCCCATTGAGTGATTTCCCCTGTAACCCAATCAATGGTAGGATTATGGCATTGAAGCCAAGGCATCCCCAGTACCAGTCCTGCAGGCAAGTTATCTACCACCAGACAACTTAGTTTCTCCACATGAGTGGAACCCACTTTTAGGGAAAAAAGTTCAGACCTGCAACAGATACCGTTTTGTGTAAGAGGAGATGAGTCAATTGCCACAAGTTTAACAGGATCGTGAAGCCTGACTGTCCCTATCTTATAAAGAGTCATAACCTTGGAATCAATCAGGTTCACAGCCGAACCACAGTCAATAAAAGCAGTAGTCTGAACAGGACCATAACCAAGTTCCAGTTCCACCTGCAGCACCATTTTAGCACATGAGGAAAATTGTACCTGAAGGTCTGGGTAGCCTCCTCGATTACTACCCAGACCTAGTCGTTTCCCACCATCTTGGAGGATGACGGACAGGAGGGGCAGTCCTTCTTCCAATGTCCAGATTTCCCACAATAGAAGCACAACTGCTTTTCCCGGCGGCGTCTTCTTTCCTTTCCCTCACAGATGACAGCGTTCACCTCCATAGCTATAGGAAGAGTCTGGGTCTCATCTCCACTGAAGAATAATGGTGTTTCCCGTTGCATAATGCCTCTAGCCCGCAGCCTGCGATCCATGCGAACCGCATGGACCATGGCATCCTCCAGGGAGTCAGGCGGAGGATGAAGTGCCAAAGCATCCTTCAGACGTTCACACAGGCCACTGTGGAACAGCCCCCGCAGGGCGGCGTCACTCCAGGAAATCTCCGCTGCCCAACGTCTGAATTCAGTACAGAACCATTCGGCCGAGTGTTCCCCCTGACAGACACTCATCACTTTGTCCTCAGCCAACCGCACTCTATCAGGCTCATCATAAATAAGCCCTAAGGCTTCAAAAAATGCATCCACAGACATTCTCTCAGGGGCAGAAGAGGAAAGCGAGAATGCCCAGGCTTGTGGGGACCCCCTAAGCAGGGACATCACCACCCCCACCCTCTGTTTCTCATCCCCAGAGGAACGGGGTCTCTAAGAAAAAAAAAAAGCTTACAGCCTTCCTTAAATGCCCTGAAATCATCCTTGTTACCAGAAAACATATCTGGTAATTTAACTGGGGATTCAGGTGGGACTAAAATGACATCTCTATTCCCCACCTGCTGGAAGCCAGCGGAAAGTACCCCCTGAACTGAGTCCTCAACCCGCCGTTGGGACTGGGCCAGAGCTTGGTGTTCTAAACTAAGCCTCTGCAGTGACTGAGTCAAGCTTTTCACCTGCTCAGATAAAGCACACATTGGGTCCATGCTGCAGCAGTGAGGAGAGAAAAAAAAAAAAAAAAATTGTAGGCCAGTTATAATGTCAGAGACACCGCACTGAACTTGCTCACTGAGCCAGTGCGCGTGCCCTGAGTAAAGCGAAAGCGTGCTCAAAGCTACCTGTGGAGCGGGCAGCAACCGAATAGATGCGTACTTCAGAGCAGCAGGGCCTGGATCACGTGACTGCTAGAGGCGTGGCCTAAACTCCACAGAGCTAGGAGCTGCAAGACAATTCCTAGCAGAGTAACTGCGAGACAAAGTTACCAAGGGGCATAGACAGGGAGAATAGTCAGGACGTAGCCAATGAGTCACACACAGAGATAGCTGCAAGGTACCAGAGGGGCGAGCAGAGAGTTGTCAAGTCACAGGCAATGAGTCATACACAGATAGCTGCAAGGTACAAGAGGGGCGAGCAGAGAGTTGTCAGGTCACAGGCAATGAGTCATACACAGATAATAACGCAGTACAAAATCAACAGGCAAACTCACAACGGGAAACAGAATCGGGTCAGAACCATATAAACAAGCTATAGCAACAAACAAGCACACGGGGGTCAGCTCACTAGGCCAAAGGCAAAAGTATAACTGGCAGGGATTGAAGCTACCCAGAGGTTTATGAAGCTCTCCCAGAACCAGAAAGAGGCCACAATCATTAACCCCAAGTGTGCAGGTCAAAACCTGCACAGAGCTCCAGACATTAACCCCCGGTGTGCAGCTCAAAAACCTGCACTGGGATCATGACAGCAGGCATGAGGAAGCCTTCGGCACTGCCTGTGACAAATCGCTGATCTGATGTGACAGATCAGCGATCTGTCACAGGACAGTGATGTCCCACCTGGGACTATTTAATAAAGTTAAAAAAAAAATTAAAAAAAGTGTTAAAATAATTTAAAAAAAATCGCCAAATAAATTAGAAAAAAAAAAAATATACCCCCAAATAAATCCATTTTTTGGAAATAAAAAAAAACAAAGCAATAAAAGTACACATATTAGGTATCGCCGCGTCCGTAACGACCCGCCCTATAAAACTGTCCCATTATTTAACCCCTTTAGCGAACCCCTTAAAAAATAAAAATAAAAAACGAAGCAAAAAATAATGATTTATTATCATACCGCCAAACAAAAAGTGTAATAACGCGCGATCAAAAAGACGCATATAAATATCCATGGTACCGCTGAAAATATCTTTTCCCGCAAAAAACGAGCCATAACACAGCATCATCAGCGAAAAAATAAAAAAGTTATAGCTCGCAGAATAAAGCGATGCAAAAATAATTATTTTTTATATACAATAGTTTTCATTGCATAAAACCGACAAAACATAAAAAAACGACCTAAATGAGGTATCGCTGTAACCGTACTGACCCGAAGAATAAAACCGCCTTATAAATTTTACCACACGCGGAACGGTGTAAACGCACCCCCCCAAAAGAAATTCATGAAACGCTGGTTTTTGTTCATTCTGCGTCCCAAAAATCGGAATAAAAAGCGATCAAAAAATGTCACGTGCCCGAAAATGGTACCAATAAAAACGTCAACTCGTCGCGTAAAAAATAAGACCTCACATGATTCGGTGGGTCAAAATACGGAAAAATTATAGCTCTCAATATGTGGTGATGCAAAAACTATTTTTACAACAAAAAGCGTCTTTTAGCGTGCGACAGCCGCCAAACATAAAAACCGCCATAACTAGTAAATCAAACCCCCGGTTATCACCCCCTTAGTTAGGGAAAAATAATAAAATAAAAAAAATGTATTTATTTCCATTTTTCCATTAGGGTTAGGGTTAGGGCTAGGGTTAGGGCTAGGGTTAGGGTTAGGGTTAGGGCTGAGATTAGGGTTAGGGGTGTGTTGGGGTTCGGGTTGGAGTTAGAATTGGGGGTTTCCACTGTTTGGGCACATCAGGGGCTCTCCAAATGCAACATGGCGTCTGATTTCAATTCCAGCCAATTCTGAGTTGAAAAAGTCAAATGGTGCTCCTTCCCTTCCAAGCTCTGCCATGCGCCCAAACAGTGTTTTACCCCCACATGTAGGGTATCAGCCTACTCAGGACAAATTGCAAAACAATTTTTGGGGTCCAATTTCTCCTGTTACCCTTAGGAAAATAAAAAATTGGGGGCAAAAATATCATTTTTGAGGAGAAAAATGATTTTTTTATTTTCACGTCTGAGCGTTATTAACTTCTGTGAAGCACTTGGGGGTTCAAATTGCTCACCACACATCTAGATAAGTTCTGTGGGGGGTCTAGTGTCCAAAATGGGGTCACTTGTGGGGAGTTTCAATAGTTTAGGTACATCAGGGGCTCTCCAAACGCACATGACACCCGCAGACCATTCCATCAAAGTCTGCATTCCAAAACGTCACTGCTTCCCTTCCGAGCCCCGACGTGTGTCCATACAGTAGTTTTCTCCCACATATGGGGTGTCAGCGTACTCATGACAAATTGGGCAACAACTTTTGGGGTTCAATTTCTCCTGTTACCCTTGGGAAAATGAAAAAATTGGGGACTAATTGATCATATTTGTGGAAAAAATACATTTTTTTTATTTTCATGCCCGGGCATTATAAACTTCTGTGAAGCCCTTGGGGGTTCAAAGTGCTCACCACACATCTAGATAAGTTCCTTAGGGGGTCTCGTTTCCAAAATGGGGTCATTTGTGGGGAGTTTCCACTGTTCAGGTACATTAGGGGTTCTCCAAAGGCAACATGACACCCGCAGAACATTCCCTCAAAGTCTGCATTCCAAAACGTCACTACTTCCCTTCCGAGCCCCGACGTGTGTCCATACAGTAGTTTACTCCCACATGTGGGGTGTCAGTGTACTCAGGACAAATTGGACAGCAACTTTTGGGGTTCAATTTCTCCTGTTACCCTTGGGAAAATAAAAAAATTGGGGACTAATTGATCATGTTTGTGGAAAAAATACGATTTTTTTATTTTCATGCCCTGGCATTATAAACTTCTGTGAAGCCCTTGGGGGTCAAAGTGCTCACCTCACATCTAGATAAGTTCCTTAGGGGGTCTAGTTTTCAAAATGGGGTCATTTGTGGGGGGTTTCCACTGTTTAGGCACATTAGGGGCTCTCCAAAGGCAACATGACACCCGCAGACCATTCCATCAAAGTCTGCATTCCAAAACGTCACTACTTCCCTTCCGAGCCCCGACGTGTGTCCATACAGTAGTTTTCTCCCACATATGGGATATCAGCATACTCAGGACAAATTGGAAAACAACTTTTGGGGTCCAATTTCTCCTGGTACCCTTGGGAAAATAAAAAAAATGGTGACTAAAAGATCATGTTTGTGGAAAAAATATGAATTTTTTATTTTCACGCCCGGGCGTTATAAACTTCTGTGAAGCCCTGGGGGGTTCAAAGTGCTCACCACACATCTAGATAAGTTCCTTGGGGGGTCTAGTTTACAAAATGGTGTCATTTGTGGGGGGTTTCCACTCTTTAGGTACATCAGGGGTTTTCCAATCGCGACATGGTGTCCGATCTCAATTCCAGCCAAAAACGTCAAATGGCGCTGCTTTCCTTCCGAGCTCTGCCATGCGCCCAAATAGTGGTTTACCCCCACATGTGGGGTATCAGCGTACTCAGGGCAAATTGCACAATAACTTTTAGGGTCCTGTTACCCTTGGAAAAATAAGAATTGAGGGTGAAAAGAACATTTTTGTGGAAAAAATATGATTTTTTAATTGTACGACTTTATGTTATAAACTTCTGTGAAGCCCTTGGGGGTTCAAAGTTCTCACCACACATCTAGATAAGTTCCTTAGGGGGTCTAGTTTCCAAAATGGTGTCACTTGTGGGGGGTTTCCACTGTTTTGGTACATCAGGGGTTTTCCAATCGCGACATGATGTCCGATCTCAATTCCAGCCAAAAACGTCAAATAGCGCTGCTTCCCTTCCGAGCTCTGCCATGCACCCAAATAGTGGTTTACCCCCACATGTGGGGTATCAGCGTACTCAGGACAAATTGCACAATAACTTATAGGGTCCTGTTACCCTTGGGAAAATAAAAATTGGGGTGAAAAGATCATTTTTGTGGAAAAAATATGATTTTTTAATTGTACCACTGTACGTTATAAACTTCTGTAAAGCCCTTGTGGGTTCAAAGTTCTCACCACATATCTAGATAAGTTCCTTGGGGGGGTCTAGTTTCCAAAATGGGGTCACTTGTAGGGGGTTTCCACTGTTTAGGTACATCAGGGACTCTCCAAACGTGACATGGCGTCCGATCTGAATTCCAGCCAATTTTGCATTGAAAAAGTCAAACGGCGCTCCTTCCATTCTGAGCTCTGCCATGCGCCGAAACAGTCGTTCCCCCCACATATCAGGTATCAGCGCACTCAGGACAAATTGCACAATAACTTTTGAAGTCCAATTTCTCCTGTTACCCTTGGTAAAATAAAAAAAATTGAACCTGAAGTATTTTTTTTTGTGAAAAAAGTTAGATGTTCATTTTTTTTAAATATTCAAAAAATTTCCTGTGATGCACCTAAAGGGTTAATAAACTTCTTGAATGTGGTTTTGAGCACCTTAAGGGGTGCAGTTTTTAGAATGGTGTCACTTTTGGGTATTTTCTATCATATAGACCCCTCAAAGTGGCTTCAAATGTGATGTGGTCCTAAAAAAAAAATGGTGTTGTAAAAATTAGAAATCGCTGGTCAACTCTTAACCCTTATAACTTCCTAACAAAAAAAAATTGGTTCCAAAATTGTGCTGATGTAAAGTAAACATGTGGGAAATGTTAGTTATCAAGTTTTTTGTGTGCCGTATCTCTGTGATTTAAGGGCATAAAAATTCAAAGTTGGAAAATTGCGAAATTTTTGCCAAATTTCCATTTTTCTCACAAATAAACGCAAGTTATTTGAATGAAATTTTACCACTAACATGAAGTACAATATGTCACGAGAAAACAATGTCAGAATCACTGGGATCCATGGAAGCGTTCCAGAGTTATGACCTCATAAAGGTACAGTGGTCAGAATTGTAAAAATTGGCCAGGTCATGAACGTGCAAACCACCCTTGGGGGTGAAGGGGTTAAACATTTAAAATCTCCGTGTTCTCTTCATGGACTACACAACAATCTAAAAACTAGAAAAAAGGAAATGTATGTCAAGCGTACACCATGATACACTTTTGGTGGTATTTTTAAATCTTCATTTATATTTCTGTCTCAGTAAGACAGCCCAGACTCTCTGCAATAGGAAATAAGATGCAGACAATTATTTACCTAAAGTCTAGTGATTGCAGAAATCTACGAACTACTATTCACGGGAACAACTTCCGTCACAATTCTCAGAGGCGATGCTGACCCTCAACTAATTAGTGTGTGGGCACAGCAAAAACCTTTCTTTGTGAAGAAAGTGTTGCTGTATCGCTGTACCGTTGATCCCATCACCGTTACTCATATCCATCCAATTTTAATCACAGGGAGAGATGTAAACATGGTGCTCACTGCCTATCATGATCTGTCGCGTAACTTTGGAGTGCAAAACACAGAAGCCACAGGCCGTAGGCGATTCAATTGGATTGGCATGAGAGGGAGGGCACATTTAAAAATGTGTGCTGAAATGTCACACGTCTGTGGGTAGGAAAACTGTTAAAGCTGATGAGAAACCACCACTGCATCTCATTGTGAGTCGACGTCCATAAGAAATGGAAGCCATTGATCATCTGAAGCTAGAACCCGGCCAGCGGGACAGGGCATAGCTACATCTTAACAATCATCTTCTATCAGTTCACCAAATTTGAAGTGCCAGTCCCAGTGATGGATTTGACAGCCCAGACTACACAGCGGAGGAGCAGGGAGAGGTAAAGATTGCAAATGCTGGGGCCCTGCCCAATCAAGGGGGGCCCGATCGTCGGCATCGGCACTGGCACTGGGCCCCTCATAGTACGGCGGTGTGTCTGACGGCGGGTGTGCACCACCACCATCAGAGACACTTGATTGCACTATGAGGGACCCTGTGCCAGTGCCAGCGCCCACGAGTCGGCCCACCCACCTGTCCAGGGCAATGGCACTCGCACTGTTGTGTGCGCTCGGTGGTGACCCCGGCCATTAGGGGGAGGAGGCTGCCCAGTTAGGGAGGTTTAAAAAATGCCATATGTTGATGTGGGACATTCACCTGCTGCTAAAGGCGAAATTGGTCAAGTCCCAGGAACAGGCAGACCAAAGAAAACAATTTTTCTGGCAACCTATGTGTCATCAGGGTAAGGTGGGACAAAATCCTTGGAAACCCATGCATGGTTCATTTTAATGAAGGTTAGATCATCCACATTTTGGGTCAACAGACGGGTCCTTTTTTCTGTCAGTATTGATCCAGCAGCACTGAAGACTCTTTCCGATAGCACACTTGCAGCTGGGCATGTGAGCTCCTGTAAGGCATATTGTGCCAATTCAGGCCAGGTGTCCAGTTTAGCTGCCCAATAGTCAAATTGGAATGACCTGTGAGGGAGAACATCGATATGGGAGGAAAAGTAGTTTGTAACCAGACTTGACAAGTGCTGTCTCCTGTCACTTTCAATCGATGCAGTATTACCTGTCGTGTGAGCGGGACTTGAAAAATCAGTCCACAACATGGTCATGAAACCCCTGTCTCCAACGCCACTTCTGATGTGTCCACCACCAACACCACTTCCAAGTTGCCCCCGGCCCCTACGGCTCGTGTGAGAACCATCACTGCTGCTGTGTGCTGGGAATGCCTCAACCAACCGGTTTACCAGATTAGCTTGTTTGTTAGCCAATATTAGGTCAAGGTTCTCCTGTGGCATGATGTTTTGGAATTTGCCTTTATAGCGTGGATCCAGGATGCTGGCCAACCAGTAGTCATCATCGTTCATCATTTTGGCAATGCGGGGGTCCCTTTTTAGGATCTGCAAGGCATAATCTGACATGTGGGCCAATGTTCCCGGTGTCAATGATGCACTGCGAATGCTGGGTGGAGGAGCACTTTCTGGCAAATCCACATCCCTCCAGTCACGCACAAACCCTGTACCAGACCTTGCAAAGCCAACATTTTCTCTTGCCCCACGAGAAGCATCCTCCTCCCCTAAATAATCATCCCCATCATCATCCTCCTCCTCTTCCTTTTCTTCCTCCACCTCGTCCACGACAGTTCCCTGACCAGGCAATGGCTGACATCAAGGCTTCCCTTCTCCTCTTCCTCCTCATCAACCTCGGCTGCAGACGCCTGCTCCTTAATGTGCGTCAAAGTTTGCATGAGCAGACGCATAGGTGGGATGCTCATGCTGGCATCGTCTGCGCTTACCAGCCGTGTGCATTCTTCAAAACACTGAAGGACTTTACAGAGGTCTTTCATCCTCGACCACTGCACACCTGTCAACTCCATGTCTGCCCTCAAAGTGCCTGCCCTTGTATCCTCCCACAAATGCATTACGGCCTGCCTTTGTTCGCACAGCTGCTCAACCATGTGCAGGGTGGAGTTCCACCTTGTTGCAACGTCAATAATTAGGCGGTGCTTGGGAAGGTGGAGCAATCGCTGCAGCTTCTGCATACGACTGGAGTGTACCGGCGAACGGCGGATGTGCGAGCACAGTCTTTGAACCTTATGGAGCTGGCCTGTTAAATCTGGATAATTAGTGAGGAAGCACTGCACCACCAGGTTCAAGGTGTGAGCCAAGCAAGGTACGTGTCTGAGTTTTGAAAGGCTATGGCTGCCACAAAATTCCGGCCGTTATCACTAACTACCTTGCCTGCCTCAAGATGTAGACTGCCCAGCCATGACTCAGTTTGTCGCTGAAAGTAGTCGGCCAGCACCTCTGCGGTGTGTCTGTCGCCCAAACACATCATCTGCAACAAAGCCTGCTGACACTTTCCACTAGCTGATCGATAGGGGGACACCTCGTTTGCAACACTGTCAACTGCGGATGCAGTGGTCGTCAGACTGCGCTCTGTGGACCAGCTTTCGCTTCTGGAGGAGGAGGGTTGAACGCCTACAGCCAACTGTTTCCTATACCGTTGGCTAGGCAGCACTGTGCCACCACCGCTGTCCCCTGTGGACCCTGCATCCACCACATTAACCCAGTGCGCAGTGATTGACATGTAATGGCCCTGGCCATGCCTACTGGACCATGCATCAGTTGTGAGGTGCACCTTTCCACTCACTGACAGCTTGAGTGCATGGACAATGCGGTCTTTCACATGAAGGTGGAGGGTTGGGATGGCTTTGCAAGAAAAGAAGTGGCGACTGGGTAGTTCATAGCGTGGTACTGCGTAGGCCATTAGTTCGCGGTAAGCTGCGCTTTCAACCAACTGATAGGGCATCATCTCTAACGAGATTAGTTTGGCAATGTGGGTGTTCAAACCCAGTGTACGCGGATGAGAGGATGAGTACTTTTTTGTCCTACTCATAGTCTCTGGTAGGTTGAGCTGGATTTGAGAGCTGGATATGGTGGAAGTAGCAGTGGACATGGCAGACTGAGAGAGGGTTGATGATGGTGATGGAGTTGGTGTTCTTTCTGATGGCCTTGATTCAGTCTTTCGTTGCAATAACAGTGTGATTCCCTGAATGATTTGCCCTTGCGACGACATCTCAACATTTGCTGCTGGTGGTGTGCTAACCGGTGAACTTACAGTGGGGGAAACAATGTTGCGTTGCTGACTGCCTTCTTTGGGAGCAGTAGCACATGTGGTACGTGAGGTTTGGTAGTCTGTCCACGCTTGCAAGTACATGGTTAAATGTCTAAGCATGCAACTGGTATTCAAATTTCTCAGATTTTTCCCTCGGCTAAAGGTCTTTGCGCACTTCTTACAGATTACCTTTGCCTGATCATTAGGATTTTGTTCAAAAAAGTGCCACACTGCACTCTTCGTACTAGGGAAGACAGTTTGAGGCCTTGCATGCTGTGCTTTTTAAACCATCTGGCCTAGCTGTCCTGCAATTTTTTTGGTTTTTGTAACCCATTTTTGGACTGCTCCGGGCCTGCCAGATAACAACTATTGCGATGTCGATGCCCGCTGCAGATGCTCCTCCTCCTCTTCTGAGCTATTGGCAGCGGCACACTCTACCCCGAATGGATGCCAATCTGGGTCAACAACTGGGTTATCCATCACCTCCTCTTCAATGTCATGTGCACCTTCCTCTGTGTTACCGTGTTTCGTGGTATAGTATGCGGGAAAGGGCACCTGAGATTCATCTGGATCAGATTCTGGCTCAGTACACAGCGAGGACAATGTAGTGCTCTGAGTGAATGTACCAGCAGAATCATCTGTCAGTGGCTGTGCATCAGTGCACTCCATGTCAGATTCATCTTTGCCTGGGTAATTCACGATTTGACTTGATAGCCCAGGCATGGTATGTGAAAACAGCTCCATGGAGTAATCTGTAGTGTGGCCTACTGCATCCTTCAATTTTGGTAGGGGTGAAGGACACAAGGAAAGGTGTGGTTCATGACCATGAGCCTCCAATGACAACTCAATGCTTTTATTTTTTAAAACTTCAGAAGAGGAGGCGATAGAGCTGGAGGCTGAGTCAGCAATGTAAGCCAAAGCTTGTTCTTGAAGCTCCAGCTTTAGAAGCGGTTTACCTACTCCCAGAAAAGGGAGCCTTCGAGGCATTGTGGAGCCAGACGATGACGCAGCCTCAACACCTCCAGTATTAGGTGCTATTTTGCTTTTGCCACTACCAGCAGATCCACCACCAACACCATCATTACCAGCTGCCAACCCCCTCACACTTCCACGGACTCTTCCACCACAATTTACCCAAATTTACACCAACTCTCTGGTACTGTAAAACAAGGTACAAGGTGTATATAGTACTGGGGAGAATTGGAATGTCTCTACACTTCAGGACACAGTGGGATTCAGTCAGGCCCTGTTTATTTAACACCGCAATATGACAGGCAGATTCTCTATGCTGTTAGAAAGGTGTATAGAGGACTGTGGAGAATTGGAATGTCTCTACACTTCTGGACACTGTGGGATTCAGTCAGGCCCTGTTTATTTAACACCGCAATGTGACCGGCAGAAATTGCCTAGTGTAGGACAAACTACAGGGTGTATATAGAATTGGGCAGAACTGGAATCTCCCTAGAGTGTAGATCTGTAAGAACGGAACAACTCCTCGACTTATCCTTACATAGTCACACACAGATAGCTTCACTGTGGCCGTGATAACAGCCGTTACACGGTACTGAGAGAGGAGCGTGTACGTATACCGCTGTCCAGTGTATGTAAAATTGTCAAGCTCCGTGTTTTAGTATACAGACAGACACACGCTGTCTCTCTATAGTTTTGAATGTAATCAAACAGCAAATATACTAAACTGTTTGAAAACCAGACAAAACTATAAGGTGGAGGTCTGTAAGAATGGAACAACTCCTCGACTTATCCTTACAGAGTCACACACAGATAGCTTCACTGTGGCCGTGATAACAGCCGTTACACGGTACTGAGAGAGGAGCATACACCGCTGTATGGTGTGTAAAAAATTAATGCTCTGTAACTCACAAGGACAAAACAATAAAATCTGGATTTGCTCAGCAGTGGGCACACAGCAATGCAGCTACCAGGTAGCCTTAAAAGGCAGCCTAATAACCAACAGAGCTGATGCACCAAAATATAGCCTCCCCTTGCACTGCACAGTGACTGGTGTGTTGTACAGGCAAAATCGCTAGCAGCAGAATCAGTTTTTGGTATCTTCTTCCCTGCCTAACACTCTCCCTACAGAATCGGCAGCAGCAGCAGCAACTCTCCCTATTCTGAGATCAGCATGAGTAAAATGGCAGTCGGCGTCCCCACCCTTTTATACCCCCTGTGACACCCCACAAAGCAAGCCAATCACTTGCATGCCCTTCTCCAAGATGGTGGTAACCGCTGCCTATGTCATCACGATGCCCACAGTGTCCGTTCTTCCTGATTGGCTGCAAAAAGGGCGCTCAAGCATCTTTTGAAACGCGACTTTGGCGCTAATGTCGCCGACCTCGTGGCCGACCTCACGCTAAGGTCGGGTTTCTTTTCATAAAACCCGACTTTGGCGAAAGTCGGCGACTTTTCAATTTTTTAGACCCGTTTCGCTCAACTCTACCCGCAGGGCCTGTTTCATTAACACGTCGAGCAAACCCGTCACTAGCTGGTCTCGTAGCACAACATCAATTGACCCTACACCTACGCCATCCTTCCGTATCATGGCAGTATGGAGCTCTTGTAGGGCGTTCATAAATTGCATCACGGTCTCCCCCTCTCTTTGCACCAGGTGAAACAGTTGCATGCGCAGTTCCCCTATGTTAATGGGATCCCCATGCGTCTCCTTAAGTATATGTAGAACTTTGTCCAGGGTATCTCTCGCCTGTGGGGGGCCTAAGCATAGCAGAGTCCCGTTCCTCCCCCTCCAGGGCCATCACCGCAATCTCTACCTCTAGGGCCGGTGTCAGGGGATGCATCTGCATCATTCCCTGGATGTGCTCCGTCCAGCTCCACAACATCACATTGCTCCCAGAAAACTTTGGCAAATTATTTAACATGGCTCCCAGGGAAATGCTAGACCTGGGACCTCCCCCAACTGCTTTGTCTGCCCCCTCCGTGCTACCGTGTGACATCCTGCCCACTACGCCAAATGTAATAACGTGCAGGTGCTGAGTATGTAACCATGGAACAGACAGACCAAAAGTTAAAGCGTTTATTTACACGGGACAGCATCTCCTCGCAGGGAGAAGCAGTGGGGGTTTAACTGACAAGGTAATAGTAATTTAATGGTACACAGAAAACCAGGCAAAGTTATCAAACAGTCAAGCAGAACAGCGATAATTAACGAGTATTGCAACTTTTCAGTCTGATGAAATCTTGATTGAAGGGTCATCTTCTCCAACGTAGGCACCGTTAACAGCAGCACTTTTAGTCTCTGTAGTTTCTGTTAGAAGGTAACCGGGACCTCCGGGATTAAAGTGGGAGGCAGGGGGGACGCTGTGTAACTGGGTCTCCCCTGCTCTGAGTCTCTGCTTTCAAACTAACAATCTCTCCACAGGAACGATGTTCCGTACTTTAAGTCTTTCAGCCACAATCAGGGGCTCTGACTTTTCACCACGTACTCCTCTGGTCAATGGGGACTCAGCTTCCACGTACTCACAGACAGCACCATATATGTCACGTCCTTCTGTCTATGGTCTCTGACTGGGAGTCCTCTCTCTTCTGGAGCACGCGGCTGCGACCTGCTCTCTCTGCGGCACATGCTGATCTGACCCACGTGCTCTGCTTTCACGCACTCAGCCTGCACAGCTTTCTGTCCAGCACCCTAGTCACCTGATGCAGTCGATCCAGGTCTAAAAGTCTTCCCCCCGGCAACCCTGCTGCCCAGCTATGTGGTTCTGGGCACGGAGCAGAGGAGGTAACCCCCTTCTCATTCTTCTTGTGCTTCACCGCCTTACATTACCCACACTAACTAATAAAAGCACAGATATCTCCCTATCTCAGCAGCGAACTCTTCCTACATGGTCTGATTCCGGAGGCATCTGCGCCTAGCAGGGCGGCGCCAGGTCTGATATAGATCTAGATGTAGACCAACCAAGACTGTTCACATTTCCACAAATTTGTGTTAACATCATCATCAGCAGAAGCCACTGCAGGCACAGAAGCCAAACTAAAGATATCATAGAGTGCAGTTACGTGACATTAATGCATCACACTAAAAAATGCAATATCACCTAGTCTGTACAGTCTGCGATTGGAGTGCAAATGTCCTTGGAGATCCATGACTTGCTCATCTTGATGAAAATTGCTCACAGAAATTGCTACTTCCACTTACACCACTGCTGCTAATGAAGCGATGGCCGGGACACCATCACAGTGCAGGGAGACTACGGTACACAAGATAAGGTGCAAACAACAAAGGGTAATTTTATTGGAAGGCAAGGAATGAAGTGGATAAGGAAGGGGTATGCAGTGGCAAAAGATAATTTTCAAGAGTTTGCATTCTTTAGTTGGGCCGTCAAATAGCACGGTGCTCCAACTATTACAGGCTCAATATACACTGCTCAAAAAAATAAAAGGAACACTTAAACAACAGAAAATAACTCCAAGTAAATCAAACTTCTGTGAAATCAAACTGTCCACTTAGGAAGCAACACTGATTGACAATCAATTTCACATGCTGTTGTGCAAATGAAATAGACAACAGATGGAAATTATTGGCAATTATCAAGACACTCTCTATAAAGGAGTTGTTCTGCAGGTGGGGACCACAGACCACATCTCCGTACCAACGCTTTCTGGCTGATGTTTGGTTCACTTTTGAATGCTGGTTGTGCTTTCACACTCGTGATAACATGAGACAGACTCTACAACCCACACAAGTGGCTCAGGTAGTGCAGCTCATCCAGGATGGCACATCAATGCGAGCTGTGGCAAGAAGGTTTGCTGTGTCTGTTAGCGTAGTGTCCAGAGGCTGGAGGCACTACCAGGAGACAGGCCAGTACACCAGGAGACATGGAGGGGGCTGTAAGAGGGCAACAACCCAGCAACAGGCCCGCTACCTCAGCCTTTGTGCAAGGAGGAACAGGAGGAGCACTGCCAGAGCCCTGCAAAATGACCTCCAGCAGGCCAAAAATGAGCATGTGTCTGCACAAACGGTTAGAAACTGACTCCATGAGGATGGTCTGAGTGTCCGATGTTCACAGATGGGGGTTGTGCTCACAGCCCAACACCATGCAGGACACTTGGCATTTGCCACAGAACACCAGGATTGGCAAATTTGCCACAGGTGCCCTGTGCTCTTCACATATGAAAGCAGGTTCACACTGAGCATACTGTATGTGACAGAGTCTGGAGACACCATGGAGAGTGATCTACTGCCTGCAATATCCTTCATCATGACCGGATTGGCAGTGGTTCAGTAATAATGTGGGGTGGCATTTCTTTGGAGGGCCCTCCATGTGCTCGCCAGAGGTAGCCTGACTGCAATTAGGTACCGAGAAGAGATTGACAGACCCTTTGTGAGACCATATGCTGGTTCAGTTGGCCCTGGGTTCCTCCTAATGCAGGAAAATGCCAGACCTCATATGGCTGGAGTGTGTCAACAGTTCCTGCAAGATGAAGGCATTGAAGCTATGGACTGGCCTGTCCTTCCCAGACCTGAATCTGATTGAGCACATCTGGGACATCATGTCTCACTCCATCCACCAACGTCACGTTGCACCACAGACTGTCCAGGAGTTGGCGGATGCTTTAGCACAGGTCTGGGAGGAGATCCCTCAGGAGACCATCTGCCGCCTCATCAGGGGCATGCCCAGGCATTGTAGGGAGGTCCTGCAGTCACGTTGAGGCCACACACAACACTGAGCATCATTTTGACTTGTTTTAAGGACATTACTAAGGATAGCGAGTACTGAAGTATTCGGACTCGCTATACTCGCACCGAGTATACCCTAATACTCGGGTATTCGGTACGAATAGCGAGTCCAATGATAGTCAATGAAAAATGCGAGTAATTGTCAGCTGGACCCTTCAAAGCGGTCTGCGGGCATAGGAAAACACTAAAAAAATGTGTAAATGTTAAAAAATGTATGCTGTAAACAAATGTATATAACAAGGGGGCACCTGGTCAGGGATTGCATGATTGTTTTTTCACCACTGCTTCATTAGAATGTACAAACACTATTTTTAGTCCTTTGTTTTTTTTGCCGGAAGAGTTGGACTCGTACGCCACTTATGCAGTGCCAGTCAGTGATATATCAGAAGTACCGTAAGAGCAAGTGATGCTGGAGGCAATCTACTGACAGCTAAGTGTGTAAGTGGTGTAAGGAGAGCAATCTGTCCTAGGGGTAGGGGCTGTGTTATGGTTAACGCAGGAAGAAGCCACCCATCATCATCTTCACAAGGGATTCACAATTATAAAGCTTGGACTACTGTCCTTGTTGTGCCACTGCCCAAAGTGTAGGCATAGATTTAGTGTCTTCAAAACATTAGTCATAGGGGCTGTATCATGGTTGATGAAGGGAGCAAGGCAGGTCTGAAGGGCCAAACCATTATGATAAAACCAGGACTACTAGCATAGAGGTGGCCGTGCCCAGTGTCCAGACATAGCAATAGTGTCTCCAAAAATTAGCCCAAGGGGCTGTATCATGGTTGATGAAGGAAGCAAGGCAGGTCTGAAGGGTCAAACCATTATGATAAAGCCAGGACTACGAGCATAGAGGTGGCCGTGCCCAGTGTCCAGGCATAGCAATAGTGTCTCCAAAAATTAGCCCAAGGGGCATGATAGCATGGTTGATGAAGGAAGAAGGGTCTCACTCTCATCACAAGTGCCTCCGATGGGAAATATTAATTAACGTAACATTGTTTTTAGCTTATTGACCATGAGGTACATGTGTCAGAAGCAGGTTTTGAAAACATGTTTAAGAAAAAGAAAAGGGGCTTGTATGGGAAAGGATGGATGTGATCACCAATTTAAAAAAAAAGCGTGTTGGTGACTTTAGGTTGGGATACTGTCATCTGGAGGGCTTAAATACTGTTGCAAAATCCAGTTCTTGTTAAATTTTATCAGAGTCAGCCTGTCTGCATTCTCTGTAGTCAATCATGTGCGTGTATCTGTGATGATTGCCCCAGCGGCACTGAAAACACGCTCTGACTAGAGATGAGCGACTTTGCTTTTTTTCGGGTCGAGTCGGGTTTCATGAAACCCGACTTTCGCAAAAGTCGGGTCGAACGAAATCGGCCGACTATAGGGAAAAGTCGGAGGCCGACTGAAACACGAAACCCAATGCAAGTCAATGGGGATAGACAAGGAGAAAAAATACAAACACTCAAAATACTAATATAAAGTGTAATAATCACATTAATATAAATAAAGATATAAATATATAAAAAAGTGTGATTGAACCAATCTCCCAAGAAAAGGATGGCAGACAATCCGGTGTGTATGAAAAGATTTACTCAAGGGTGGATAAAAAAGTGCCACAAGATAAAAGTAGAATGTGCAGCATGAATGATGATACAATGATGATACAATGATAAAGTAATAAAAATAATAACAAATGGCAAATTTTTTTGTGAAAAAAATGCCTTTATTAAAATATATTGGCACAACAATTAAGTGCATTAAAATTATATATATAATCATAAAAAAGAAAAAATAATAATAATAAAATATAAAACCACATATGCGGTATACTTATGTATATTGGAAAACCCATTCCATAACAAGAAAGGCTTAATTAATAATACAGGTAAAAAAGTGCATGAATTAAAGTGACACAAAAAAATAAATATACATTAATAGATGTGCCAAAAGTGCAGCTGTGCAAATAAATAAAAAACGCCCTAAGGCGTGTGCTATTAAACAAAAAAAATACCTGTAAGCCAATGACCGCAATGTGGATAATATAATGACGCGCCCCGACGCGCGTTTCGGAAATAAAATCTCCTTCGTCAGGGGGATAGATACATCATAGTATGGACGGACGATTATTTATAGGGGAATCAATTAAACCCAAAATACCACACCAGCGCATGCGCCGCTACTAAAACCCGGAAGTCAAGGACTAATCCAAGTCATGTGATCGAGTACTTCCGGGTATGGTCAGACGCCGTTGCCATGTAAATCAACAGCGTCATCAATAACAAATACATGTGGCTGAATGCTCGTTAGAAAATAGCAATAGTAGCTCACATATGGCTAAACAACGGCTTATTTAATAGCATCCGCGGGTGGTATAATAATATAATGAGGGAGAACACAGGCAGAGAACATAGCGGTGCATGCGCAGACGCAGCAACACGGAAACCGAATGGTGGCAGGCGAAAAAACGCCGCCACCATGCAAATCACCGGTGCCAGGACCGCGCACGCGCACAGTTCAATGCAAATGACTGCCTCAAATAAATGGAACGAGAGGAGTAATAATAATAGTGAGAAAAATAGTGTGTAAAAAATGACGTGATAAATAGAAGAATATGTATATATAAACATGTAATAGTAATTTCATGATAAAACATGAAAATTGCAATGGTGCATGAAAAAATAATGTGAATATACAAGCACAATAATAAAAACAACCATCCAAAAAAGAAAAATGAATAATGAAAATAAAAATAAAAGAATATGACAATTCTTCATTGCTTCCTCTGTCCAAAGATAAGATAGATGAAATGATCCTCATAAAGTCACATCCATGGTAACTGAAAATATAAAAAATAAAAGTAAAATGCACAAGAATTATAAAAATGGAATGAACGAAAGACTCTCATTGAGACCAAATGGAGACACAGTACCTAGTGTCCATATCCATTGTGTCTCAAGTTGCGCAAGCAATTTACTGACATTACCCCCTCTATCACCCAAACACACCATGTCAATGCCAATTACTTTCAGTAATGAGGAATCACAATCATGGTGCATTTTGAAGTGTCTAGGAAGGGTTTTGAGTGAGGAAATATCTTCAACGTCGACAGCTGCCTTTATGCCTAAGACATGCTCCCGCACCCTCACCTTGAGCTGGCGGGTGGTAAGGCCAACATAGATGAGGGGGCAGGGGCATGTAGCATAATAAATGACAGCAGTCGATGAGCAGGTTATGGACTTCCTAATATTAAAGGTGTGAACATTGTCAGAGCTATTAAATGTACTAGCCCTGACAATATTAGGGCAAGCTATACACTGCCCACATGGTTTGCAGCCCATAGTTTGTTTAACCTGTCCAAAAAAATTTTTATTGACTGGTTTCTTGACATAGTGGCTTTTCACTAGGCAGTCACCTAAATTGCGTGATCTCCGAAATGTAATGTTTGGATGATCTCCAATGTAATTCGCAATAATGGGATCTGCCTTCAAAATAGGCCAGAATTTATTCAAGCAAAATTTGAGTTGTTCATTTTGGCCATTAAAGTTAGTAATGAATCTAACTACTTCCTTGGAACTAAGTTTAGCTTCATTACTATCATACAACACACCATGTCGAGATTGATGTCTTGCGCTATTGAAAGCCCTTTTTATAGCACGACGGCTATAACCCCGCTCAATAAATCTTTCTTTTAAAGATTCTGCTTGTCTTAAAAAATCTATTTCTGTAGAACAAATGCGTCTTAAGCGTAGAAATTGCCCAATTGGAATAGAATTGATCAACCTGCGAGGATGTGAAGATGAAGCGTGAAGAAGGGAATTAACTGCCGTTTGTTTTCTGAATAGATCTGTTTGCAAGCAATCATCACCATCCCTCACCACACGAACATCCAAAAATCAATGACCTCACAACTACACCGAAAGGTAAGATGCACATTGATATCATTTGAGTTAAGTATTCCAATGAATTTAGATAACTTGTCGATGGAATCTTGCCAAATAAAAAACACATCGTCAATATAGCGTATCCAAAATGGAATGCTCTCAGTCGATGTATAATTACCAGATAAAAATAGGTCCCTCTCCCACAGACCCAGGAACAGGTTGGCATACGATGGGGCAAAAGAAGCACCCATCGCTGTTCCCTGGGTCTGTAAGAAGAAGGACCCCCAAAAATAAAAAAATTGTGACATAGAGCAAAATCTAATAAATTAATGAAAAATACAACAAATGAACGTGAATAAGAAGAATGTTGTAAAAAATATGATACCGCGGCGATTCCATCGGCATGTTTAATATTGGTATATAAGGACTCCACGTCACATGTGACTAACATGGAGTCCTTATCAATGTGCATACCATCAATCTTTTTGAGAAAATCCCCGGTGTCCCTGGTGTAAGATGGGAGGGAAGTGACGAAAGGCTGCAAAATAAAATCAATATATTTATTGACATTCTCCAAAAAATTACCCCTTCCTGATATGATTGGTCTACCTGGTGGTGTATTAATATTTTTATGTATCTTGGGCAGCAGATAAAGGGTAGAGATGGTTGGCTCTTGAATCAATAGGGATAGAAACAAATCATTGGTAATTATATTATCATCTCTAGCATCCTGAAGAAATGACCTTAACTCCGCCTGAAATTTTGATAAAGGGTTAAATGTTAACCTCTTATAACATTCATGGTTATTTAGCTGGCGATTTGCTTCAGTTTCGTACATATCCTTAGGCCACACCACTACATTTCCACCCTTATCCGCTTGTTTATATACCACGTCCTGCAGACCAACCAATCTCTTAAGACCCAATCTTTTCTCACTGCTCAAATTGTCCACACATATTTTTGGTGTGATGTTATGCAGTTCCCTACTAACTGTCTTAACAAATACATCAACACTAGGGCAAGTTGACAGTGAAGGAAATTTTGTAGATGGTTTTTTAATGGACTGTGGAACCTCACCTTCCTTGACATTGTGTTCTCTAAACAATTGCTCCAAATCGGTTAGCGCCTTTTGTTCCGCCTCTGTCGGAAAAAGATCAAAAGTTTGTTTATCATGAAAAATGCGTTTAAATAGTAGCTTCCTAGCAAATAAATGCAAATCCTTGACTGCCGTAAAGCAGTCAAATTTTGCTGTCGGGCAAAACATTAATCCTTTACTTAGGATATCAATTTCAGTAGAGGAAAAGGTATAAGTACTTAAATTAATTACCTTTAACTGATTTGAGTTAGTTTCCGGGGAATAATTCCTTTTGTTAGGAAGAAAACGCAAATTCCTTTTTCTTTTAGGAGTGACCGAAGAAGATGCAGAGGCGGAAAAAGAGGCAGCCGAGACATTACCAGTTGAATGGTTTGAAACAATAGACATGGAACGATCCCTATCATGACCACCATTGGTGTGCTTTTTCCAATAATACATTTTTCCTGAAGATAAGTCATTTTGGTCCCTTGTCAATTTGTTAATATGTTTACGCTGTATTTCCTTAACTAGTAATTCCAAGTCTCTATCAAGGGACCCACTGAGACTAGTAAATTCCTCTGGAGAAAGATTAGACTTGGCTTTGTTAAATAATTCATCCAACTCTTTTTCTACACTTGTAATAGATTTGGCATTAAAACCAATTAAAAGCTCCATGAGTTTCCAGGAGGTTTCATTACAAATTCTCTCCCATGAATCTATGAAAGCTTCATCCTCAACAATGAACGACGGAGTGACCCGTATTCTCAAACCTCTTGGTATTAATTGTTTTTTGATATAATTTTCCAAGAAGGCTTTAGTCCACCATATTCGTGTACGCTTAAATAATAGTTTATTAATAGATCTAGAAAGAGAGTCTAATGTTAGACCATCAAAGATTGTAGTTGTCATGCCAGTTTTACCAAATACATCATTCACCTGGCCTTGCCAGGATGTTTCCCTGATTTTAAAATCCATCCTTGAATAGAAAACGCCCTGTGCAAAACACAGAAAAATATGAGAATAGACAAGGAGAAAAAATACAAACACACAAAATACTAATATAAAGTGTAATAATCACATTAATATAAATAAAGATATAAATATATAAAAAAGTGTGATTGAACCAATCTCCCAAGAAAAGGATGGCAGACCATCCGGTGTGTATGAAAAGATTTACTCAAGGGTGGATAAAAAAGTGCCACAAGATAAAAGTAGAATGTGCAGCATGAATGATGATACAATGATGATACAATGATAAAGTAATAAAAATAATAACAAATGGCAAAATTTTTTGTGAAAAAAATGCCTTTATTAAAATAGATTGGCACAACAATTAAGTGCATTAAAATTATATATATATATAATCATAAAAAAGAAAAAATAATAATAATAAAATATAAAACCACATATGCGGTATACTTATGTATATTGGAAAACCCGTCCATAACAAGAAAGGCTTAATTAATAATACAGGTAAAAAAGTGCATGAATTAAAGTGACACAAAAAAATAAATATACATTAATAGATGTGCCAAAAGTGCAGCTGTGCAAATAAATAAAAATCGCCCTAAGGCGTGTGCTATTAAACCAAAAAAATACCTGTAAGCCAATGACCGCAATGTGGATAATATAATGACGCGCCCCGACGCGCGTTTCGGAAATAAAATCTCCTTCGTCAGGGGGATAGATACATCATAGTATGGACGGACGATTATTTATAGGGGAATCAATTAAACCCAAAATACCACACCAGCGCATGCGCCGCTACTAAAACCCGGAAGTCAAGGACTAATCCAAGTCATGTGATCGAGTACTTCCGGGTATGGTCAGACGCCGTTGCCATGTAAATCAACAGCGTCATCAATAACAAATACATGTGGCTGAATGCTCGTTAGAAAATAGCAATAGTAGCTCACATATGGCTAAACAACGGCTTATTTAATAGCATCCGCGGGTGGTATAATAATATAATGAGGGAGAACACAGGCAGAGAACATAGCGGCGCATGCGCAGACACAGCAACACGGAAACCGAATGGTGGCAGGCGAAAAAACGCCGCCACCATGCAAATCACCGGTGCCAGGACCGCGCACGCGCACAGTTCAATGCAAATGACTGCCTCAAATAAATGGAACGAGAAGAATAATAATAATAGTGAGAAAAATAGTGTGTAAAAAATGACGTGATAAATAGAAGAATATGTATATATAAACATGTAATAGTAATTTCATGATAAAACACGAAAATTGCAATGGTGCATGAAAAAATAATGTGAATATACAAGCACAATAATAAAAACAACCATCCAAAAAAGAAAAATGAATAATGAAAATAAAAATAAAATATGACAATTCTTCATTGCTTCCTCTGTCCAAAGATAAGATAGATGAAATGATCCTCATAAAGTCACATCCATGGTAACTGAAAATATAAAAAATAAAAGTAAAATGCACAAGAATTATAAAAATGGAATGAACGAAAGACTCTCATTGAGACCAAATGGAGACACAGTACCTAGTGTCCATATCCATTGTGTCTCAAGTTGCGCAAGCAATTTACTGACATTACCCCCTCTATCACCCAAACACACCATGTCAATGCCAATTACTTTCAGTAATGAGGAATCACAATCATGGTGCATTTTGAAGTGTCTAGGAAGGGTTTTGAGTGAGGAAATATCTTCAACGTCGACAGCTGCCTTTATGCCTAAGACATGCTCCCGCACCCTCACCTTGAGCTGGCGGGTGGTAAGGCCAACATAGATGAGGGGGCAGGGGCATGTAGCATTTATTATGCTACATGCCCCTGCCCCCTCATCTATGTTGGCCTTACCACCCGCCAGCTCAAGGTGAGGGTGCGGGAGCATGACTTAGGCATAAAGGCAGCTGTCGACGTTGAAGATATTTCCTCACTCAAAACCCTTCCTAGACACTTCAAAATGCACCATGATTGTGATTCCTCATTACTGAAAGTAATTGGCATTGACATGGTGTGTTTGGGTGATAGAGGGGGTAATGTCAGTAAATTGCTTGCGCAACTTGAGACACAATGGATATGGACACTAGGTACTGTGTCTCCATTTGGTCTCAATGAGAGTCTTTCGTTCATTCCATTTTTATAATTCTTGTGCATTTTACTTTTATTTTTTATATTTTCAGTTACCATGGATGTGACTTTATGAGGATCATTTCATCTATCTTATCTTTGGACAGAGGAAGCAATGAAGAATTGTCATATTCTTTTATTTTTATTTTCATTATTCATTTTTCTTTTTTGGATGGTTGTTTTTATTATTGTGCTTGTATATTCACATTATTTTTTCATGCACCATTGCAATTTTCATGTTTTATCATGAAATTACTATTACATGTTTATATATACATATTCTTCTATTTATCACATCATTTTTTTACACACTATTTTTCTCACTATTATTATTATTCCTCTCGTTCCATTTATTTGAGGCAGTCATTTGCATTGAACTGTGCGCGTGCGCGGTCCTGGCACCGGTGATTTGCATGGTGGCGGCGTTTTTTCGCCTGCCACCATTCGGTTTCCGTGTTGCTGCGTCTGCGCATGCGCCGCTATGTTCTCTGCCTGTGTTCTCCCTCATTATATTATTATACCACCCGCGGATGCTATTAAATAAGCCGTTGTTTAGCCATATGTGAGCTACTATTGCTATTTTCTAACGAGCATTCAGCCACATGTATTTGTTATTGATGACGCTGTTGATTTACATGGCAACGGCGTCTGACCATACCCGGAAGTACTCGATCACATGACTTGGATTAGTCCTTGACTTCCGGGTTTTAGTAGCGGCGCATGCGCTGGTGTGGTATTTTGGGTTTAATTGATTCCCCTATAAATAATCGTCCGTCCATACTATGATGTATCTATCCCCCTGACGAAGGAGATTTTATTTCCGAAACGCGCGTCGGGGCGCGTCATATTATCCACATTGCGGTCATTGGCTTACAGGTATTTTTTTGGTTTAATAGCACACGCCTTAGGGCGTTTTTTATTTATTTGCACAGCTGCACTTTTGGCACATCTATTAATGTATATTTATTTTTTTGTGTCACTTTAATTCATGCACTTTTTTACCTGTATTATTAATTAAGCCTTTCTTGTTATGGAACGGGTTTTCCAATATACATAAGTATACCGCATATGTGGTTTTATATTTTATTATTATTATTTTTTCTTTTTTATGATTATATATATATATATAAATTTAATGCACTTAATTGTTGTGCCAATCTATTTTAATAAAGGCATTTTTTTCACAAAAATTTTTGCCATTTGTTATTATTATTTTTATTACTTTATCATTGTATCATCATTGTATCATCATTCATGCTGCACATTCTACTTTTATCTTGTGGCACTTTTTTATCCACCCTTGAGTAAATCTTTTCAAGTCAATGGGGATGCAAAGTCGTCAGGGAGCAGAGGACAGTAAACACACCTACAGTGCCCATTTCAAAGCCAAAAACATCAATTCTTATAACTGAAGCTTGTTAACCTTAATTTAATTCCTAATAATAGTTACGCATTGAAAACTGGGGATTATTTGGCTAAAGTTGTGGGGGGGTTGGGCTGGCTCCAGGTTTTCGTGTGCCCTGGGCCAAAGAGTGTCAGTGCACCCCTTTAGCACATATGTAGGGAAGGTGACCTGACGGATGGACTGACTGGTTAGATTTCAGAAGGGAAAACAGCTAGGAAAGTGTAGCTGATGTGCAGTACCTTGATCTGACATTAGAGGGCAGGGAGGAGTGTGAGCATAGGACTTGACATCAGCTTAGGGCTAAGAAACCGTTGGTCATGGGGGGAGGAGATATAGGGAACCGGGAAAGCTATAAATTGACAGGAGGGTTCCAGAAAGTTCCAGTCCCCAGGGGGAGCTCAAGTGATGAGGAGACTGTGACAGTTGTGGCACTGTGAGGAAAACCCCCACTAGGGGGACTGAGGAGAGAGAAAGTCAGGGGGGGTGGTCCTGACACAAAGTACCGCAGTATAGACGAGACTCCGGGTGTAGGACACCGTGTTTGGAACGACGTGTGACCAGTAACATTACTGTTGGTGTACAGGCCTACGGCAGCCACAGTGATGGAGCTGTCCGAGGCGTCACAGAGTGAAGAAGGGGACGGTACGTATATATACGTCCTTGGAGAAAGCACGATGTCCCCTTGTGTACTGTAACCGGAGAGCTGTGAAGGAAGTGCGGTGTACTGTGAGGCCGTCTGGCGGACGGCGAGAGAGAATAAACTTGGACCTGTTACACCCGAAATCTGCCTCCAGCTTGTGTCTGTACATCACTGCGCAGTATACAGAGGGACCACCCCCCAGCCCGTCCCACCGACCCTACACTTGGCATAGTCAGCAGGATCAACGCCGCTAATACAATATCTTCTGCGGCAGGCCTGCCTCTGAGGAATGGGAACGGACTTGGATTGCACTGTGTGGATTATAAACACCTGTGGATTACAATTAACAACCTGTGGATTACAAATTGGGAGTGCTGTGGGGTATCTGCGTTGCCAGCAGAGGATACGGGACGGTACCAGGTCCAAAGCAAGATGGCGGTGCTGCTTCAGCGCAGAGGAGAGATCCAGGTGTTTGCCGTTGTCCCCAGTGGACTGGGGCCCCCTCCTACGTACCCTTGGGGACAAAGATATGTACCAGGAGACCGACGCTCCCACATACTGGACCCTGACAAGTGGGTGGAAAGGCCTGCCATTGCCCCACCCAGCAGAGGGAGTGGCACAGAGGAAAAGATTGTCTGCGGCTGTTTGGACGAGCTTCGCCAGAAGATCCATACCTCGGAGTTACGAACAGCCAGTCCAATCTCGGGTGGAGGAGCGGAGCGCCATTCAGAGAGCTTCTCTGCGGAACCTCTGTGCCTGGAGACCAGCCCCACCGGATGGTGGAGTGAAGAGCGGAGACTGCGGGAGCAGCCGCGGAAAGATGTGACAGAGACCGCGACACCGGGGAAGGTGAGAGTTCCACCGACTCTGCCAGCGGCTCCGCAAGCGGCCCCCACCACTCAGCCGCAGCACGCAGCCTCCTGTGATCCCGAAATGCTGGCCAAGGAAGACCCCACTGTCTATGTGGAGCTGAGTGGGGCCTCCACTCCCAGCCCTGAGCCACCCCGCCCGGTGTCGCCGGTGAGGAGCCTGTTTCCAGAAGACGCTGTTGCGCACCCCCTGCAAGTGGTGACATCCTACCCGAAACCAGCTGTTACTCCGGTTATGACGGCTCCGGCTAAAGTTCTGGATGCAGTCCACCCTGCAGCCGCGGCTATGCCAATGTTGGAACTGGCTGCGGCCTATTTGTCAGGCCCTGTGGCCCACCCTCCGGAAAACCTGTCTGCCCCTATCCGCCACCCGGCCCCAGCGGCTGCTGGGCCGCTGACATCATCCGCCGCCTCTGCCCTGCTTTCACCCCTGGCTAAGTCCCGCCCACCGGACTCCCGGGCTCACACCGGACCCTCCGTTTGGGTCGCAGAAGTGGTGAAAAAGAAGAAAGCCAGGGAGCAGGAGGTATGGAACCTACTCCATGCCAAGGGGGAGGCTGGCATGGCGGCGACACAATCTTTGGGATGGCTCGTGTACACGAATATACCCAAGGAGTATGGGTTCATACGTGATTTTGCTACTGGCCAGAAAGTTTATTTAAATGTCACCTCCATTCGCCACAGCCGGGCTTTGCAAGAAGGGGACTTGGTGTCCTATTATAAGGAATATTGCCCCCGCAGTTATTATGCGGTAGCCGTGCTCTCCGAAACAGAAGACCGCGAGCCCCCGTAGCCAAGACTCATAGGACACTCCCTGCATCCCGGGAGCTCCACGGCTGTGGGGCCCCTTGCTGCCGGCCACCAGGAAGTGGCTTGAACTTTTGAGACTTCGTTGCACCGTTGTGCAGATCACAAGAACAGTTTGCGTCCAAGTTAACGAAAAGGTTTATGATGAAAGCTGAAGTTTTTTTTTTTGTCTGCCTGACATCACGGGGATGCTATAAAGACAAAAAAGAAAAGGAAGTGTCAATGTCTAAGGAAGGGGGAAGGAAACTTGTTATGTTTTTGTGGTTTTAGTTGCATGTTGGTAAACGGAAAAAAAAAAATAAGAAAAAAGGGGTACTTGTGCTATTATAGAGATGTTTTGTTATATAATATGCAAAAGTAAAATGTAACAGATCCGGGTACGGGAAGGTCTGTATGACCGAAGGGAGTGTGAGACCAAAGGGGTCTACGAGTTGAGAGGGTCTGGGAGACCGAGACGCCAACCATGACTGGTAACCAAGAAACAGACAAAGAGATGGAAGATTTGAACTGGACAGGGGTCCCAGGTCAGGTCCCTGACACCACAGACACCCCAGAAAGAAGAAGTCGGGTGCTGGTAATGATCTGGTAGGTGTAAGGCCTCGATCATGGCGTACCGGATGGTGGAAGGTGACAGAAGGGGAGAGTAGGGGAAGGTACACGCTGGAGGGAAAGAAACCAGGTGTACCTAGCCCAGTTTTGAAAGACGTTGTCATGTGGTGTGCACGCTGGCGAGTGGCAGTAGGCCGCTCGGAGCATGGTGCTCCCAGTGTGGTTTGGCCCCCGCGGATAGTGGGTTTGGCCCAACAACTGGTCCCACAACAGATGGTAGTAGAAGCGTCAAAGACTAAGGCAGGGTCAACAATTGTCGAGGACGACAATAGACAAAGGAAGGCGGAGTGTAGGGAAGGTGACCTGACGGACGGACTGACTGGTTAGATTTCAAAAGGGAAAACAGCTAGGAAAGTGTAGGTGACGTGCAGTACCTTGAACTGACATTAGAGGGCAGGGAGGAGTGTGAGCATAGGACTTGACATCAGCTTAGGGCTAAGAAACCGTTGGTCATGGGGGGCGGAGTTATAGGGAACCGGGAAAGCTATAAATTGACAGGAGGGTTCCAGAAAGTTCCAGTCCCCAGGGGGAGCTCAAGTGACGAGGAGACTGTGGCAGTTGTGGCACTGTGAGAAAAACCCAACCAGGGGAACTGAGGAGAGAGAAAGTCAGGGGGGTGGTCCTGACACGAAGTACCGCAGTATAGACGAGACTCCGGGTGTAGGACACCGTGTTTGGAATGACGTGTGACCAGTAACATTACTGTTGGTGTACAGGCCTACGGCAGCCACAGTGACGGAGCTGTCAGAAGCGTCACAGAGTGAAGAAGGGGACGGTACGTATATATACGTCCTTGGAGAAAGCACGGTGTCCCCTTGTGTACTGTAACCGGAGAGCTGTGAAGGAAGTGCGGTGTACTGTCAGGCCGTCTGGCGGACGGCGAGAGAGAATAAACTTGGACCTGTTGCACCCGAAATCTGCCTCCAGCTTGTGTCTGTACGTCACTGCGCGGTATACAGAGGGACCACCCTCCAGCCCGGCCCACCGACCCTACACATACCACAACTCATGATGCTCCGATACGCCACAGAAATATAGGTATAGTACAATGACACATACTTCACTGCTTACATGACATGACTGATCTATTTTAAATTGTACAATAGCTCAAAAACAGGACAGTATATTACTCCATACAGTGTTATGGCCACCACATTGTGAATAATGAGCCCCATATTATTTCTACATACCAAATAATTAGTCACATATAATGTTCCATACAATATCTGATGAGCTCCACATAATGCTCCATATATAATGGGCCACATTTGTTATGCTCCAGTGTATAATGTGCCCCTTAGATGCTGCTCCAGTGTGTGATCTGCCCCATTTACATTGCTCCAGTACATGATGGGCCTCATGGATGATGCTCCAGTGTATGATGGCCTCTAATAATGCTCCATATATAATGGGCCACATTTGTTATGCTCCATTGTATAATGTGCCCCTTTGATGCTGCTCCGGTGTCTGATCTGCCCCATTTACATTGCTCCAGTACATGATGGGCCCTATTTTAATTAACCCAGGCATGGTATGTGAAAAGAGCTCCATGGAGTAATCTGAGGTGTGTGCTTCCCCATCCTTCACTTTTGGTGTGGGTGAAGGACATAAGGAAAGGGGTTGCGCCTTACCAGAAGCCTGCAGTTACGACTCAGTGCCTGCAATTTTTACAACTTCAGAAGAGGAGGCGATAGAGCTGGAGGCTGTTTCAGCAATGTAAGCCACAAACAGTTCCTGATACTCCGGCTTTAAAAGCAGTCTACCTACTCCCAGAAAAGGGAGCCTTACAGGCCTTCCAAAGCTACACCATGACGCTGGCTCAACACCTCCTGCTTTAGCTGCTATTGTGGTTTTGGCTCTACAGCAGATACAACACCTCCACTATCAGTACCAGGTGGCCCTCCACGCCCACATCCGCATCCTCTTCCACCATACTTCCTCATGTTTTTGAAAATGGACCCAAATATATGGTACTGTATCCAAAGCACACAGCTCTATACAGTCTATGGATAACAGTAAATCTCCATATATATTTCATGAGGCATACACAGACGCTCACAGGCTCAATATGGATTACCCAATAAATTAACAAGTTGAAAAAGGGTACAGTATCACCAGATAAAAGGTATATATAGTATAGTGTAAACATTCTGATTCTTTGTATACATTTCAGGAGGCAGACACAAACGCTCTCAGGCCCAGTATGGATTACACAAGAATATGAAAAACTGTAAATGGGTTATGTAACACAAGCATACAGCTGTATACAGTGTTGGGGTAATCTTAAAGTTCTAAATATATTGCCGGAGTAACAGACAGATGTTTACAGGCTCATTATGGATTACACCAGAATCTAAATAGCTAAAAAGGTTACTGTATCAGAAGTGTTCTGCTGTATACAGTGTTGGCCAAATTGAAAATATCGGTATATATTTCCGTAGTCACCCTCAGACGCTCACTCAGTTTGGTTTTGACCATAATAAAAAAAGTTGTAAACAAGTTCCTGGATAACAAGATAGCAAGTATATATTTTTTAGGGTACAATTGAAATCTCCATATAAATAGTCCCGTAGTCACTCTCAGACGCTTACACAGAATGGATTTGACCGTAATGCTAAATGTCGAACAAAGGTACTGTTTAACAAGATATAAGCTATATCGAGTATAGTGTAAAAATTTGTTTCTCCGATTCACCATATATATAGAAAGCGTAACCCACACACGCTCACTCACTATGGATGATGTAGGGAAGGTGGACTGACAGACAAACCAGCCTGTAGTGAGAAGCAGAGGTGTAGCGCAGTGTAGGTGTGAAACCGCTAAGATAAAGAGAAAGGGTGCAGTGTTTTAGCTTGCCCATTGGAGGGCAGTGGAGAGTGTAGGAGAGGGACTGAATAACTGCCATTGGTCAGAGAAACTGTTAGGTGATGGTGGGCGAAGTTACCAGAACTGGAAGTATAAAAGGCTGAGGGAAGGTTCTGGAAGAGTCAGTCAGCGAAGGGAGCACAGTAAAGAGGGAGTTCTGCTGAGGAAATAGAGACAGTGGAAAGGCTCCAGAGAGGACTGACAGTTGAGGTGGTCACGGAGGACGTTAGTCGCAGACGAAGACGGCCTGGGGCTATCATACAGACGGTGTGGTCAGACTGGTGCAGCGCTGTGGTGGTTGGGCCTAGGCCAGCCACAGTGGAAGAGCCACAGAGGACGCCACGATTATAGTTACAAAGGAAGTGAAGGTACCGTGGCCTGTGTACAGAGAAATGTGAAACGGCTGTGGTGAATTGCTGTTGTCGACAGAAGGATTGGCACTAAAAACGGACCTGTTCAATGCAAACTCTGTCTCAATGTCGTGTTTGTCTGCGGCAAGAAGAGGGTCCCCGCCCACAGTTAGTTATCATATAGATGATACCTTAATACAAATTTTTGAAACAAGGTACTGTATCAGCACATACCAGGTGTGTCCAGTCTAGGGTTAAATTTCCGTCTATACTTCCGGAGTCAGACACAGACACTCACAGGCTCACTATGTATTACACCAGAATTAAAAAAGTAGAAAAAGGGAAAGGTATTCATAGCATACATCAGTATACAGTGTTGTGGTACTTTTAAATGTTCGTATATATTTCAATCTCAGTAAGCCAGTCAAGAATCTCCGCTACTGGAAACTACATGGATACAAGTATAGACGCAAAGTCGAGTATTAGCAGAAATTTTGGAATTACTCATCGCGGGAAAACCTCCTGGTATATGTTGCAGAGGCAATGCAGACCCTCAATTACTGTGTCTGTGGAGAAAGCGAAAAAGGTTCTTTGTGAAGAAAGGATTGCTTTATCACAGTAGCGTGGATCACATCACCGTTACTCGTCTCCATCAAATTGTGATCACAGGGAGAGATGTACCCATGGTCCTCACTGCCTATCATGATGTGTCTTGTCATTTTGGAGTGCAAAGTACAGAAGCCATAGGCCGTAGGCGATTCTATTGGATTGGCATGAGAGGAGACATTGAAAAATGGTGGCAGGAATGTCACACATCTGTGATTATCACAACTGTGAAAGGTGGTCATAAACCACCACTGCATCCGCTTGTAAGTTGACGTCCATTTCAAATGGTAGCTATTGATCATCTGAAGGTAAAGGCCAGCAGGACAGGCCATAGCTACATCTTAACCATCATTGATCCATACACCAAATTTTGAGTGGCCGTCCCTGTGAAGGATTTAACTGCCCAGACTACATAGCGGTGGAGCAGGGAAAAGTAAGTATTGCAACTTGCAAGTGCTGTGGCCATGACCAAGCAGGGGGGGCACAATCGTGGTCGATGGTACTGGCACAGGGCCCCTCATAGTACGTTGGTGTGTCTGACGGCGAGTGGGCCCTCCCACCGTCTGAGATACGGTATTGTACTATGAGGGTCCCTATGCCATTGCCGTCGGCGATCAGTCGGCCCATCCACCTGTTCAGAGCAACGGCTCTTGCCCGGGTGCGCCAAGTCTTGACCCCAGCCACTGGGGGAGGGGTGGACAGCCGAGTTAGGGAGGTTTAAAAATTGGCATATGTAGATGTGTTGGCTGGACATTCAGCTGCTGAAAAGGGCGTAATTGGGCAAGTCCGAGGAAGAGGAGGAAAAAACCGAGGCACTTTTCTGGTAACCTATGTGTCATCAAGGGAAGGTGGGAAAAAATCCTTTGAAACCCATGCATGGTTCATTTTAATGAAGGTTAGATCATCAACATTTCGGGTCCTTTTTTCTGTCAGGATTGATCCAGCAGCACTGAAGACTCTTTCAGATAACACACTAGCAGCAGTGCAAGCAAGCTCCTGTAAGACATATTGTGCCAATTCAGGCCATGTGTCAAGTTTAGAGGCCCAATAGTCAAAGGGGAATGACCTGTGAGGGAGAACATCGATATGGGAGGAAAAGTACTTTGTAACCATAGTTGACAACTGCTGCCTCCTGTCACTTTTAATCGATGCAGTATTAGCAGTCGTGTGAGCAGTACTTGAGAAATCATTCCACAACATGGTCATTAAACCCCTGTCTCCAACGCCACTTCTGCTGTGTGCACCACGAGCACCACGAACACCTCTTCCGTTGTGCCCACTATGGCTCATGGGAGAACCAGCACCACTGCTGTGTGCTGGGAAAGCCTCAAACAAACGGTTTACCAGAGTTGCTTGTTTGTTTGCCAATATTATCTCTAGGTTCTCCTGTGGCTTGATGTTTTGGAATTTGCCTTTGTAACATGGATCGAGGATGCTGGCCAGCCAGTCGTCATCATCCCTCATCATTTTGGCAATGCGGGGTCCCTTTTTAGGATCCGCAAGGCATAATCACACATCTGGGCCAATGTTCCAGGTGTCAATCATGCACTGCCCGTGGTGGGTCGAGGAGCAGTTTCTGGCAAATCCACATCCCTACAGTCACGCACAAATACTGTCCCTGACCTTGGAACGCCAACATTTTCTCTTGCCCCCTGAGAAACATCCTCCTGCCCAAAATAATCATCCCCCTCATCCTCCTCCTCTTCCTCTTCTTCCTCCACCTCATCCAGGATAGTTCCCTGACCAGACAATGGCTGACTGTCATCAAGGCTTCCCTCCTCCTCCTCTGCAAATGCCTGATCCTTAATGTGCGTCAAACTTTGCATGAGCAGACGCATAAGTGGGATGCTCATGCTTATGATGGTGTTGTCTGTGCTTACCAGCCATGTGCATTCCTCAAAACACTGAAGGACTTTACAGAGGTCTTTCAGCTTTCACCACTGCACACCTGACAATTCCATTGCTTCCCTCAAACTGCCTTCCTGTGTATCCTCCCACAAATGCATTACAGCCTGCCTCTGTTCGCACAGCCTCTCAACCATGTGCAGGGTGGAGTTCCACCTTGTTGCAATGTCTATGATTAGGCGGTACTTGGGGAGGTGGAGCAATCGCTGCAGCTTCTGCATACGACTGGAGTGTATGGTCGAGCGACGGATGTGCGAGCACAGTCTTCGCACCTAATGGAGCAGGGACGTTAACTCTGGATAATTATTAAGGAAGCACTGCACCACCAGGTTCAAAGTGTGAGCCAGGCAAGGTATGTGTGTGAGTTTTGCACGGGCTATGGCTGCCACAAAATTACGTCCGTTATCACTGACTACCTTGCCTGCCTCAAGATGTAGACTGCCCAGCCATGACTCTGTTTGTTGCTGCAAGTAGTCGGCCAGTACCTCCGCGGTGTGTCTGTTGTCGCCCAAAGACATCATCCTTAACACAGCCTGCTGATGCTTACCACTAGCTGTTCGATAGTGGGACACTTCGTATTCAACACTGACAGCTGCGGATGAAGTGCTCATGCGACTGCGCTCTGTGGACGAGCTTTCGCTGATAGACGAGGAGGAGGAGCGAAAGCCTACAGCCAACTGTTTCCTATACCGTGGGCTAGGCAGCACTGTTCCACCGCCGCTGTCCCCAGTGGAGCCTGCATCCACCACATTAACCCAGTGCGCAGTGATGGACACGTAACGGCCCTGGCCATGCCTACTGGTCCATGCATCCATTGTGAGGTGCACCTTTCCACTCACTGTTTTAGTGCATGGACAATGCGGTCTTTCACATGCCGGTGGAGGGCAGGGATGGCTTTTTGAGAAAAGAAGTGCCGACTAGGGAGTTCATAGCATGGGATAGCGTAGGCCATGAGGTCGTGGAAAGCTTCGCTTTCAACCAAACGGTAGGGCATCATCTCTAATGAGATTAGTTTGGCAATGTAGGCATACAAACACAGTGTACGTGGATGAGAGGCTGAGTACTTTCTTGTCCTTCTCAGAGTGTCTGGTAGGGTGAGCTGGACTGGAGAGCTGCATATGGGGGAAGTAGTGGTGGACCGGATGGAGTGAGAGGGGGTTGGTGATGGTATTGGTGGTGATGGCCTATATTCAGCTTTGTGTTGCAAAACCATTGTGGGAGTGCTTTGGCCTTGCGACGACACCTCCACATTTAGTGCTGGTGGTGTGCTTAATGGTGGCGGTGGTCTTACAGTGGGGGTAGTGATGGAGCGTTGTTGGCTACCTTCAGTCGGAGCAGGTGCACATGTGCTACCTGAGGTATTGTAGTCCGTCCACGCTTGCAAGTGCATGTTGATTAAATGTCTAAGCGTGCAACTGGTATTCAAATTTCTGACTTGTTCACTTCGGCTAAAGGTCCTTCCACAATTCTTACAGGAAATCTTTGCTTTATCAGTAGGATTTTGGACAAAGAAGTGCCACACTGCACTCTTCCTACTATGGTAAACATTTTCTGGCCTTGCACGCTGTGCTAAGTTGACAAACTGTTCAAGCTGTCCTGCAACTCTTTTAGTTTTTGTTCCACGTTTTAGGACAGCTACGGGCCTGCTAGATAACCGCTGCTGCGATGTCAATGCCTGCTGCGGATCCTTCTCCTTATCTGAACTATTGCCATCGCCACCCTCCTCCCCCAATGGATGCCAATCCGGGTCCAGAACTGGGTCATCCATCACCTCCTCTTCAAAGTCACCTGCACCTTCCTCTTTACCACCGTGTAAGGGCGGTTTCACATGTCCAGATATTTCCGGTACTGGTAAACACGGTCCTGGAGCAATCCGTGTCCGTGTGGACACATATATCATCCGTGTGTCATCTGCTTGCGATCCGTGTGTACGTGTTTTCCATCCGTGTGCTGTCCGTGTGAATACGTATCCAAAACTAAGGTTTCTATGTCCAAATGAAGGATTAAAGTGTCAATTTAATGCTTTAAAATGGGAAATGCGTGAGCCATTAGTGATGAGTGTTTCAAAAATTGACAAAAGGGTTAATACAATTACATATTAGCTTAGGGTTGTGTGTTATTATTCCTTAGGCCTCACAAATATGTCTATTTCAAATGAGGCGTTGTTGTGGTTGGCATGGCTTGTGTCACGTCGCTTTGGGGTTCGCCAACTTAGGCTTGGTCAGGAACCACGGGGAAAAAAAAGACTATGGGTTCACCCTATACTATTACTCCGTGGGGCACATGGTCATTTTACCAAGTTGTATGTTGAACTTCACCAATACCCATTGAAGTTTGTGGCTTTTTGTCACCTATCCATTTCTGGATTTGACACAATTCTGGAGGTTTTGCGTCCTTACCTTCTCAGACAAGACACCTGCATGCGACTAAGCATTTCTCCGGAGGAGCGTTTGCTAGTAACCTTGAGGTAACTTTTGTAAATCACACATTTAACTCAGGCTTTCACATTATATTGTGTAATGTTTGATTTCCCTAGGTTAAGCACTAAACATTATTTAAACAGCCATACATGTATTGCTTAACATTCTCCTACAACTACAAGCCAAAAAACAATTTGTCTATGACGTATTACTATTAACCTAATCTGATTACCCTCAACCAAACTAGTAACATGACAAATTTCAAACCTGGCTATTGTAACTTACACCTATGTGCTTCCTTCATGTTTGTTATTTAGATTTTATTCAACATATCTGTTATAATTATATGTGCTGTCTGAGCTTCACTATGTTAGTATTGTTTTCCTTTCCATCATATTCTTTACCTTTTTAGTATTGTTAGACACCTAAACTATTGTTTTGTGAACAGATTCCTGGCTACTGGCAATTCTTTTTCTTCCCTATATTTTAAGTTCCTCCTTGGAACATCAACCATATCCGGGATTGTGCGCTCAACCTGTGATCTCATATGGGACAAGCTGAAGAGCCAATTCGTGCTTCAGCCAACCACACAAGACTGGGTGACGATTGCCCAGGGGTTCATGGAAGCCACAGAATTCCCTAATTGCATAGGTGCCCTTGATGGTAAACACATTCGTGTGAAGAAGCCCCCAAAATCAGGGTCTCGTTACTTTAATTACAAAAAATATTTTTCCGTTGTGCTGCTGGCAGTAGCAGACAGCAACTACTGCTTTGTAACTGCTGACATTGGGGCATATGGGAGTGCCTCTGATGCTCGCATCTTTCGATATTCCAGATTAGCTAGGCGACTAGCTGAGCAAAATTTTAATATTCCCCAACCATGTGTGCTTCCTGGAGCCTCATCCCCACCTGCACCATTTATTATGGTTGCTGATGAGGGTTTTGCACTGTACAGGCATGTTCTTCGCCCATTTCCAAGTCGACGTTTGGACACCCGTAGGTGCATTTTTAACATGCGACTCATGAGAGCACGTCGATTGGTTGAGTGTGCTTTTGGGATCTTTACTAGTAAATGGCGTATCTTTGAAACATAAATCCAGATGCATCCAGACAATGTCCAGGAGGCAGTCATAAAGGCAGCAGTGATTTTGCATAATTTTTCAAGAAAACAAGAACCATCCTTGGATGATTTGGATGAGGAGAGAGTGGTAAATGTGACATTACCAGAGGAAGGTCGGCGTGCTACCCAAGTTGCTCAGTCTGGCCTTCAAATCAGGAATTTTTTGCTGATTATACAACCAAAGCAGGATTCCACATGGTCAAGTGGAAAAAGGCCTCTAGATCAATAACCATAAAACCCAATTAGAGCTTCTAAGGAGCTCCTAAGCAAAATCAAGGACAAATGGATTCCTTAAAATGAATAAAAAAAGTTATTTTAATAATAACCGGTCACTTGAATGTCTATATCATTCATTGCAATATTACCAGTATTGTATTTATATTCCAATTAGATTCCTTGATATAATAGAGGCTCAAGACAAAGATATTGAAAATATTAAATAGAAATTTTATTAAAATCACAATAATTATAGTGACAGCATGCATAGCACCACAAAGAAAGCATGAGGTAGTAAAAAAAGGGGGGGGGGGTTGAATATTACATGTCGTATTATGTCAAAAAAGAGGAGTCTATAAGGTTATTCAAGGATAGTATATATATGTTCAGTTAGCGCTAGAAAATGTTATAATAGTAATCTCTTGGAGCATACAAGTGATAACTGGACATAAAAATCAATTGCGAATCATTATACTGTATATACTCCAAGTAGAACATACGTACATTTAAGAGGGAGATGGTAATGTTACAGTGCCTTTAATTCTACAGCTGCTCACAAAAAAGAAGGTTCCATATTGGTCTCAAGTAGTATACAATGGCCAGAGTGAAAGTTTCAACAGTAAACTGTAGTGACCACTGAGCCACTGAACCGTCATAAAGAGACGGTGGACATTTTAGCAAAGTAATTACCTTCGGTCATGATGCAGCGGGGTCTGACAAGGAAGACACGTGTGGGACAGCAGGAGCCTCGACGCGCGTTTCGCCTATGGCTTCGTCGGGAGGCATGGACAATTTAAAAAAGGCATGAGTATATAGTGAGTGATGGGAATCCTCAACGAATCAGTGCTCCTTTCGTGTGAGTGCCCGCCCATAGCCAGGAAGAGTAGGCGCACGCCGGAGCTGACAGGAAGGAGGACTTGCGTCATCACAGTCCGTCACCCCGGCAACGCGCACACACCCCCAAGCCAGCGGCATAGACACGGCACACTAGGAAGTGTGGATAAGAGGGAGGTGCATGGCGAGTCGGCACGCATCCTTTGTGTTGTGCCCCCCCGTAGTGAGGGGGAGCGGGCGCGCGCCACAGCAGTGGAAAGGAGGACTGACGTCATCGCTGTCCATCACCGTGGCAACGCGCGCGCGCCCCCAACACCACAGGGCGGGCACAGCGCACACATAGAGCGCGTCTGCGCACAAAGTTCAATAAGTATTATAGAGGTCAGTATTGAAGGGAATTACTATCCGGCCAGATACACTGGAATAATATAATCTCATAATAACATAGCTGTCACATAATAACATTCTTGTTGTAAAGCATATAATGCGTAGATATATTAATAATTTAATTAATGCGAATTGCATATTGCTATACAATAACATGATAATAGCTATGATGCAATTAATGGTGATATATAGGATTTTCATTCGTATATCCATTGCTATGAGAATATACCTAGGAAATGCAAACCCATAATAATACATATACCATTAGGTGCATAATAAAAAAGGCACACATTCCTGCTATAAAATCTAATGAACCCTGATATTATATATGAATAATGAAGACTGATAATACAATACAAATCCACAATATATATTCTTTAAATAGAGACACTATATATAGGGATACAACAACATAACATGTATATCATGTTGAGTGCATACATATATTATAAATAAATCTGGATGAGCAGATCTTCATTTTTAAAACTTGATAAGTTCATTATCCAGTAAAACCAGAGGGTAGTGTGCCATGGCAAACTGAGATGAACAACTAATGTTAGAAAATTAAGACATATGTAAAGCTAAGTGTCTATATGAAACTTTTTTGCCATTTGGCTAATAATTTTGTTATGGACTCACAAGACAATGAGGACCCTTGATGTTGGTTGCGGCCTTAAATTTTATGTTAGTAACAGATACCTGGCCTTCTCAAAGTCTTGTGGTTGACTATACCAAATAACTAATACCTCATTTTGGTTAATTTATGTCTTTTGCTAGGCTTATGCTTACTTGTAGGAAAGTATGTTTTGGCAGCAAGAAAGAATGTGTCTGCAAAAATAAAGACCACCCTGAAGCATTGTGTGTGGTTTGGAATGTTATTGTGACACATGACGATCAGATTGAACATACATACTGACATTAAAGAAATTGCCTTTTCCCAAGCTCAATAGTTTTGCACACTTGAGTCTGTGACATATATATATGTCTGCACATTAAAAATATTTGAACTGTGTGCAAAGCATATCTTCTATCCTGTCATCGTCTGATGTTCTAGCACCCAACCCACCAGAGTAATGGTTGCCTTGTGAGTGTATAAAATATATACATCTATGTATGTATAGTGTCAACATATGTTTTTATATCAGAAATATATGTATATATACAATACATACCGTATTTTTCGCTTTATAAGACGCTCCGGATTATAAGACGCACCACAAATTTTGAGGAGAAAAATGTGAAAAAAAATATTTTTTAATAAAATAGTGGTGTCTCTTATAATCCTTGCATCTTATTGCTTACCGGGGTTGGTGGCTGCGGTGTATCGGGGTCCCAGACTCGCTGCTGGAGGAGGCAGGCGTGGAGTGATACTGCAGGCCGCATTCAGGGATGAGGGGGGGCTCCGATGTGTGCCGTTGCTGATGCTGCTGCAGGGTCTTGTGCTGCTGCCGGGTTTATCCGCTTGTCCGGCAGTTGCTGGCCGGTGCTGCGGGTGTCTCCAGTGCCCAGCGGTGCGGCATTGTGTGCCCGTCGATGCCCGGGGCTCTGCCGACATCGTGCGACAGGCCAGAGCCCCGGCATTTCCACGGTTCCCTGTGTGCGCGCGCTGTGGTGCCGGTAAAAAAAATGGCCGCCGGCGCGTGCGCAGATGGGATCTCGGGACCCAGTTCTCAAGAGATGAGATCTGAAATCTCATCTCTCAAGAGCTGGGTCCCGAGATCCCATCTGCGCACGCGTAGCGGCATTTTTTTTTACCGGCACCACTGCATGCACACAGGGAACCCAGGGAAAATGGCCAACGGCGCATGCGCAGATGGGATCTCGGGACCCAACTCTCGAGAGATGAAATTTCAGATCTTATCTCTCGAGAACTGGGTCCCGAGGTCCCATCTGCGCACGCGCTGGCGGCCATTTTTTTACCGGCACACAGGAAACCAAGGAAATGCCGGGGCTCTGGCCTGTTGCACAATGTCGGCAGAGCCCCGGGCATCGACGGGCACACAACGCGGCACCGGAGACACCCGCAGCACCGGCCAGCAACCGCCGGACGCCCCCGATCACAGCCTAGGTAAGGCATGTCCGCTTTGTAAGACGCACCCCCGTTTTCCCCCCAAATTTACAAAGCGGAAAATACGGTACATATATCTCATTGATATTGCAAGCTGTCATTGTGCTTACTATCTGCCCCACATGATTTGCCACCTTTGACAATGCAATTGGTGTGTCCAATAACAACAGCACTCACCTAATGTAAGTGTTGGATGGCTGAACTTGTTTAAGCCAGGGACTTCTATTTTGTCTTGTCATCTTCTTAAAAAATTACTCTAGCAGCATGCTGAAACTTGTTTTCATTAGCATCCTAAGCCAATGCGAGCTAGCTAAATAATAAATTCACACACTATTATTGCTCAATATAGGTGTAAATGCCAATACATTAGGATTTGTGTAGCATTTCACAAGTTGACACTAGTGTGAATGAGCTGTAACAGTCTGACAAAGTGTGAACAAACTGGGTGCCCATGATTGTACCTTCTTTAATGATAGTATATTTCCAGTAATGTATATTGTTGGCCATGTGAACAAAACGTACACACATTTACCGTATTTTTCGGACTATAAGACGCACCACACCATAAGACGCACCCCAATTTTCAGTAGGAAAATAGGGAAAAAAAAAAATAATGTGTCAAATGGGGGTCCGTCTTACAGTCCGAATTCTGCTTACCTGGGAAGGGATCCGGCACAGGTGGAGAAGTAGTCACAGGGGTCATTCAGTGGTCCAGGCTCGTGCGGTGGCGGCTCTGTGCTGGGGCAGGTTGGTTGTGCTGGGGCAGCTGCGCTGGGGTAGGGGCAGCTGTGCTGGGGCTGGGGCAGCTATGCTGGGGCTGGGGCAGCAGTGCTGAGGCAGGGGCAGCTGTGCTGGGGCAGGTGGGCTCTGCAGTGGTGGCAGCTGTGCTGGGGCAGGGGCAGCTGTGCTGGGGCAGGGGCAGCTGTGCTGGGGCAGGTGGGCTCTGCGGTGGTGGCAGCTGTGCTGGGGCTGGGGCAGCTGTGCTGGGGCAGGGGCAGCAGGGCTGGGGCAGCTGTGCTGGGGCTGGGGCAGGTGGGCTCTGCGGTGGTGGCAGCGGGCGGCGCTCTGCGGTGGTGGAAGTGGGCTGTGCTCCGGTGCAGGGGCCGCGGCTCCGCCGGCATTTCTTTGCAGCCCAGAGGCCCCCGCAGTTCCCTTGCTGGCCGCCGCCATGTTGCGGTGGCCTCTGGGAGCATGGACGCCGGAAAGATGGCTGCCGGTCCAGGGATGGCGCATGCGCGGGATCAGATCTCGTCCCAAGATCTCAGGGGACGAGATTCAAATCTTGGCAATGAGATCTCGTCCCCCGAGATCTCGGGACGAGATCTGAAGCTGCGCATGCGCCGTCCCGGAACGGCGTCCATCTTCCCGGCGTCCATGCTCCCGGAGGCCACCGCAACATGGCGGCGGCCAGCAAGGGAACTGCGGGGGCCTCCGGGTTGCGAAGAAATGCCGGCGGAGCCGCCGCCCCTGCACCGGAGCCCAGCCCGCTGCCACCAGCCACCAGGTTAGTACCGTGTATTGCGACCATAAGACGCACCCCCCCCCCCCACTTTCCCCCCAAATTTTGGGGGAAAAAAGTGCGTCTTATGGTCGGAAAAATACGGTAATAAAGATGCTTGGATATATCTACATTGTTAGCAATTGCTGTGTGCCATTACATTTTAGTTTTTACACAATAAACTATGTACTAAATGTGAATGTTTTCATGCCTGTTTGATGTAACAGATTCATTTGTAAAAATAAAACAAAACACATAGGAACAATTAAACAAATTATTAATTTTTGGTTCCAACATATGGCTTCAAAATGTGTTTTCCATTCAAAAATGAAAAAATAGAAAGCTATGTATTTAGCTTATAATTAGTGTCGAGCGATACCACCCGATATTGAAAAATATCAGATTGAATCGGCCGATCTAAAAAAAAATATCGGGTATCGCTGATTCCGATCCCGGAAGTCCCATTCAAGTCAATGGAACAGAAATATCGGAATTGAAAAAACCCCTTTCTTTCTTTCCTTGTAGGTTAATTCTACATGAAGAAAAACAACTAATAATAATGTAGAATGTATTGGGGGAGGTGGAGGAGACATTAAAGCCATAGAGGTTTAACCCAATCAAATGGAATAGCAGGAATAATTTTTTTTATTTTAAAGACGTTCGGAGTTACAAAGATATTGACTATGTTAACCTCTTTTCTATTTTGTGAGATATGTATGTTTCACTACTTTCATGCGCTTCACCTTCTTTTTTACTTCTCCCACACTTACTCCTTCATCATCCTCAGCAGCATATTTTTCATCAACTTCTTCTTCACCTTATTCATCTTCTTCTTCTTCTTCTTCTTCACCTTCTTCCTATTATTCTTTTTTTTAGATTCATCATATTCTTCTTATTCAACCATTATTCTTCTTCATATTCTACTTCTTCATCTTCCTATTCTTCTTCTTCATCATATTCTTATTTGTGACAGGCATTCCTGTAGTTGTTATCTATAAAAGTTTGAAGATTACACCTTCCGGTCTGCCTGTCACAAAAGATTTACAACAGGATTTGTCCGCGTTCAGTTTGGCCTGCAGCAGCAGGCATTTTCCAGGGGCATCACGAGGAGGAACGGACTCACCCCCATACACTGCTTAGTCTTCTTCTGCTTATAATTTAGATAATATCATTTGCTCTTATTTTTAGTCTTATGCTTAATGTTCTTCTGCTTTTGGTTTTTCTCCTTCTTGGTCTTCTGTCTCTTGTTGTTCTCCATCTTGGTGGTTGTCTTCATGTTCTTTGTCCTCTTGGTCATCTTCTTGAGGGTCATCTTTTTGGTCTTCTTCGGTGTGGTCTTCAGGGTCAGTCATCATCTTCAGGGTCTTCGTCAGGGAGATCCAGAGTGAGAATCAAAATACAATTCCACAAGCTTGAACTTGGAAAAGTAGCAGAAGGCACAAGAAGGCTGAGGAACAGCCGAGAACCTGCTGACGGTACTGGAACCCGGATGGGTAGCAGAAGGAACAATAGCAAATGGAACTACCGAGAACCAGCTGACGGTGCTGGAACCCAGAGGGGCAGCAGAAGGAACAAGAGCCAATGGCACAACCGTGGACCAGCTGATGGTGCTGGAACACTGTTACTAAGCAGGAGGTACCTGTGCTACAAAGCACTACCAAGGACCAGCAGACGTTGCTGGAACTCAGATACCGAGAAGGAGGCACCTAGGCCAAAGGCTCTGCCGAGAACCAGCTGACGGTGCTGGAACCCGGATGGGTAGCAGAAGCTACAAGAGTCAATGGAACTACCGAGAACCAGCTGACGGTGCTGGAACCCAGAGGGGCAGCAGAACGAACAAGAGCCAATGGCACAACCGTGGACCAGCTGACGGTGCTGGAACACGGCTACTAAGCAGGAGGTACCTGTGCTACAAAGCACTACCAAGGACCAGCAGACGTTGCTGGAACTCGGATACCGAGAAGGAGGCACCTAGGCCAAAGGCTCTGCCGAGAACCAGCTGATGGTGCTGGAACCCGGATGGGTAGCAGAAGCTACAAGAGTCAATGGAACTACCGAGAACCAGCTGACAGTGCTGGAACCCGGAGGGGCAGCAGAAGGAACAAGAGCCAATGGCACAACCGTGGACCAGCTGACGGCACTGGAACACGGTTACTAAGCAGGAGGTACCTGTGCTACAAAGCACTACCAAGGACCAGCAGACGTTGCTGGAACTCGGATACCGAGAAGGAGGCACCTAGGCCAAAGGCTCTGCCGAGAACCAACTGACGGTGCTGGAACCCAGAGGGGCAGAAGAAGGAACAAGAGCCAATGGCACAACCGTGGACCAGCTGACGGTGCTGGAACACGGTTACCAAGAAGGAGGCACCTAGGCCAAAGGCTCTGCCGAGAACCAGCTGACGGTGCTGGAACCCGGATGGTTAGCACAAGGTACCCATGAAAAAGTCAAAGTTGCAAGGCCGTGAGCCGGCCGCAGTTACCGAAACCCACAGTCCTACAGGGGGCGCTTGTCCTATTGGCACTACAGAACCAGCCTTTATTACCAGAACCCGCAGCCCACATAGGAGGCACCTAAACTGCAGGCACCATAGGCTCGGCTAACCCGACGCCAACACGACAGGACAACGAATTGGTGGCAAAGTGACGTTGACACTACCCGGAAACAGCAGGCGCGCTGGAACCAGGCTGGGCAGGAGGGAGTACCCGTGCCAAAGACACTTCTGAGCAGCAACTGGCGATGTTGTAGCCCAGGATCAATCACGGAGCAGGCTGAGGCCTACTTGGAGCAAGTTTTATATCGGTTGTACACTACTACTGATTGTAACCCTGCTCCACTTGGGCCTATGGCTCTACTGTCTCTAGTATTTCCCCTGGCCTCCAAACCCACCAGTTGCTGATCTGAAGTGGCGTCTGCACAATCCACACTTGTTCCTGGGTTACAGGGGCTCTGTCACGTCTGTTGATCCCCTGATGTGTGTCTGGCAAGGTCTCCTGCTCAGTCCTCATTCACACTACTAGTAATGGGAATGTGGACAGAGCAGGAGACATTGCCGGGCACACATCAGGGGATCAACTGACGTGACTGAGCCCCAGTAACACAGGAACAAGTGTGGATTGTGCAGACACCACTTCTGAGCAGCAACTGGCGGGGCTGGAGGCCAGGGGAAATACTGGAGACAGTTGAGCCAGAGGCATAAGTGGAGCACAGTTAGAAATCAGTAGTAGTGTGACTGTGTAGGCAGCAGGAGAATTTGCCATCCACACAGCAGGGGAACAGCTGACGTTACTGCACCCCACTAACAGGAGCTAGTGTGTTTTTCTCTGTGAGGACAGCACTTCTGAACACCAACTGGCGTTGTTGGAGCCCAGGATCAAGCATGGAGCAGGCTGAGGCCTGATGTTTTTGGCATATGGAGGCAGCAGGAAACATTGCCGTCTACACAGCAGGGGGAACAGCTGACGTTACTGAACCCCACTAACACAGGAGCTAGTGTGTTTTTTCTCTGGGAAGACGACACTTCTGAACACTAACTGGCGTTGTTGGAGCCCAGGTTGAGGCATGGAGCAGGCTGAAGCCTGATGTTTTGGGCATGTGGAGGCAGCAGGAGACATTGCAGTCTACACAGCAGGGGAACAGCTGACTTTACTGAACCCCACCAACACAGGAGCTAGTGTGTTTTTCTCTGTGAGGACGGCACTTCTGAACACCAACAGGCATTGTTGGAGCACAGGATCAATCATGCAGCAGGCGGAGGCGAACTTGCAGCAGGTTTTATATAGGTTGTAGACTACTACTGATTGTAACTGTGCTCCACTATGGCCTCTGGCTCCACTGTCTCTAGTATTTCCTCAGGCCTCCAACCCCGCCAGTTACAGCTCTGAAGTGGCATCTGCACAATCCACACTTGCTCCTGTGTAACTGGGGCTCTGTCACGTCAGTGGATCCCCTGATGTGTGTCCGGCAAGGTCTCCTGCTCTGTCCACATTCCCACTACTAGTAATGGGAATGTGGACAGAGCAGGAGACATTGCCGGGCACACATCAGGGGATCAACTGACGTGACTGAGCCCCAGTAACACAGGAACAAGTGTGGATTGTGCAGACACCACTTCTGAGCAGCAACTGGCGGGGTTGGAGGCCAGGGGAAAAACTAGAGACAGTGGAGCCACAGGTCTAAGTGGAGCACGGTTAAAAATCAGTAGTAGTTTGAATGTGGATGGAGCAGACTTTGCCGTCCACACAGCAGGGGAGCAGCTGGCGTTACTGAACCCCACTAACACAGGAGCTAGTGTTTTCTCTGTGCAGACGACACTTCTGAGCGACAACTGGCTGTGTTGAAGCCCAGGGATTATATTTCAGGTGGTAGAAACATGAGCACAACAGGAGACCTGGATACTGTTGCCAACCAATAATTTATTCGGGAAAAGGACTGGCAAATTCTGGCGAGATCCAGGCCTTGTTCATTTTCAGAAAAGTAAGCCGGTCAATGTTATCGGAAGATAGTCGCGTGCGACAGTCTGTTAGTACACCACCTGTGGCACTAAAGACGCGTTCCGATAATACACTGGTAGCAGGGCAAGCCAGCACCTCCAATGCATACTGGCTAAGCTCTGGCCATGTATCCAGCTTAGAGACCCAAAACTTGAAGGGGGAAGAGCCATCTGGTAGTACACTAACAGGGCAAGACATGTAGTCTGTCACCATCTGACGAAAACGTTGCCTCCTGCTGCCTGGAGCCGTCTGTGATGGTGTAGACAATTGTGGCGGACACACAATACTTTGCCACATTTGGGCCATACTGGTCTTGCCTTGTGCTGAGGTGCTGCCTCTGCTCCCTCTTTGTGCCGAGTTTCCTCCACTGCCTCGACGCACAGAGCTGCTTTGTAAAGCACTAGCACCACTGCTGTCGGGTGGAATGGAAAACATGATGGACTGCACCAGTGTGTCTTGGTACTCCCGCAGTTTACGCTCCCGGTTCAACGGTGGTAAGTTGTCCCGGTAGCAAGGATCTAGGAGGGTGTACACCCAATAATCAGTCGTGTTGAGAATGTGGGCGATGCGGCGGTCGTTTCTCAGGCACTGCAGCATGAAATCAACCATGTGCTGCAGACTCCCAAGTGCCAAAGAAACGCTGTCCCCTGCTTGAGGCGTCATTTCTGCCTGCTCTGCATCACCCCACCCTTGCTGTACATACTGACTAGAGGATTGTGTACCTCCCTCCTCTGAAGAGATGTCTTCCTCCTCCATCGATTCCTCCTCATCCTCCTCACAAAGTGTCCCCTGCCTAGGCCTTTGTGAGGAACCACGTAGAGCAGACTGTCCAGAAGCAGATGGCATTTGGGACTCCTCATCCTCCACCTCTTTCAAAACCTCCTCCCTTAGTGCTTGCAGTGTTTTTTGAAGCAGGCAGATAAGGGGGACAGTCATGCTGACTAGTGCATCATCTGCACTCGCCATCCATGTGGAATCATCGAAGGCACGCAAAACGAGGCAGATGTCCTTCATAGAGGTCCACTCAGTGGTGCTGAAGTGTGACCGGCGCATAGTGCAACTTGTTTGCGCCTGATGCAGCTGGTACTCCATGACTGCTGCCTGCTGCTCACACAACCGCTCCAACATATGTAACATTGAATTCCACCTGGTTGGTAGGTCACATATGATGCGATGTTCCGGAAGGCGTAATCGGCGCTGCAGAGCAGCAAGGCGCGATCTTGCCGTGCTGGAACGCCGCAAGTGAGCGCACTCTATGCGGACCTTGTCCAGCAGTGCATCAAGATCCGGATAGTCCCTCAGAAAGCTCTGCACAACCAAGTTGAGCACATGTGCCAGACATGGGATGTGAGTGAGGTTGCCTAGGCCAAGAGCTGCCACCAGATTTCGGCCATTGTCACACACTACCAAGCCCGGCTGGAGATTCGCTGGCAGAAACCATACGTCGCTCTCCTGCTTGATGGCATTCCAGAGCTCCTGCGCTGTGTGGCTTCGATTCCCCAAAGAAATTAATTTGAGTACGGCCTGTTGACGTTTGGCCACGGCTGTGCTCATATCGGTCGTAACAGGCTCCTGCTGCGCTGTTTTCTGAGGAACTTGAGTAGGAGGAGGAGTCAATGTGTACAGACTGGATTCCTGCAATCCGAGGAGTTGGCAGAACACGTACAGCGCCACTCTCCAGATCTGTGCCCAGCTCCACAACACAAGTCAATACTCAATGGGCAGTGAGGGAAAGGTATCGTCCCTGTCCATGGTTACTGGTCCACGCATCGGGGGTCAGGTGGACCTTGCTACTGACGGCATTTAGTAGTGCATGCTGTATTTTTCCTTCCACATGTTTTTGCAGGGCAGGGACAGCTTGCCTGCTGAAATAAAAGTGGCTCAGCACGGTGCATTGTGGGACTGCCAATGCCATCAAGTCCCGGAAGGTGTCAGTCTCCACCAGCCTGAATGAGAGCATTTCAAGTGCCAGTAGCTTGGCAATGCCAGCATTCAGAGCCTGTGCTCGGAGATGGTTTGCCGAGTATGGCCGCCTTTTATCCCATGCCTGTGCTACCGATGGCTGTAGAGTGGCCTGGGAGTGTGAGGAGGACTGGGAACATGGTGCTGTGGGTGGAAGTTCACTGGGTCTCCGGACAACAGTGCCAGAGGTTCTTCCTTGGCGATCCTGTGAGGAAGCCGAACCAGCTGTGTGTGAGCTGAGGAAGAGGCCCCAACACAAGCTGAAGAGGTGGTAGGTGGTGCTGTACGTTGGCCTACATCTTCAGTGTGTCTGTGTAACTCCACCTCGTGCTTGGTCCGCACATGTTTCCACATATTTGTGGTATTGAGGTTGCAAGTCTTGGGAGCACCCGTTTTGCCTTTTGAAAGAGGAATGCTCCTACCGGGTGCCGAAGTGGAGGCTACAGGCAACCAAGTCTGCCCCCTCCCACCTGTTTTGGCCGTTCGGGGAATCTCTTCCTCAGAGCTGCTCCCACCACCTTCCTGTTCCTCACGCCATGATGGGTCAAGCACCTCATCATCTACACTCCCCTCCTCAAACACCTGCTTCTCCTGGGTTGTCTCGCCAGCACCGTACGCACCAGAAAGTGGTAACTGAGTCTCATCATCATCTGATGCATACTGAGGTGTGCTGACCATAGGCACTGGCCCACCCGCCTCTTCAGATTCAGAGGGACAAAGCAGTTGCGCATCACTGCATACTCCCTCTTCTTCACATTCTGGAATGCTGCTTGGCTGGCCCCCCTCTTTCCAAGCCAACAGATTCAGAGAACAGAAGTAGAGACTGTGATGGCTCCTGTCCAGGGCTCTCTGACTGCCTGGGCACTTTGGCAGGTGGTGAAGAGACAGATGGTTGCTCTTCGGTGCTCTGGCCCTGAGGGGATGTGGAAGTAATTGAAGTCGATGCGTTAGCTGCCATCCATCTGACAACGGCTTCAATTTGTTCCTCCCGCAGCAGTGGGGTACGGCGAGGTCCTACAAAGCTGCGCATAAAGGACTGTTGCCACCTAAAACTGGGGGATGCTGACTCACTGGTGCCCGCAGCAGGCACTGAATCCCCACGTCCTCTCCCTGCAGAATCCCCACGTCCTCTCCCTGCTGAAACTCCACGCCCACGTGCCTTACTTCCTGCCTTCATCTTGCTAGACTGATAAAGATAGGCAGAAAGTACAAAGGGGGGGTTTAGCGTGCTTATTCCTGAACAGCTGGTTACAGGTAGAAGAAACACTAATTTTATGAAGTGTGTGTGTGGACTACACTTTAATAGGAGCTAATGTGGCCTACACAACTTTCAAATGTAGTGTTTGGTGAACTTTATTGTTTTTTTTGGGGAAAAAAAATCTAAAAGGATGTGACCAAAGATTTGAAAGTGATAGTATCAAACATTTTGGAGCTATTACAATGCAGGCAGGTAACCTACAATGCAAAAGATGAGGCTCCAAAAAAATTGGGTAATACTAATCTGGCTGCAGATAAAGGGCAGAAGCCAGAAAAAAGGCTCCTATATAGTGTTTGCAACCAACCAATGTAGATGGATACGGATGGATGCACACTAAAAGGAGAAGAAAAAATGAGCTGCAATTAAAGAAAAATATGTGTGAGGCAGTGATGCAAGCTGAGCGGCCTACAACCAGACGTAGCTGCAGGACACACTACTCAGCATGAGCTGCACTCACACACAGTCAGAGACCTCTCAGACAGCCGTGAACAGTGCAGCTAAGTGGGCACTAGCACTGAAAGGCTGCAGAAAGGCTCCGCTGTCTACTACTAGTGTTTGCAACCAACGTATATGGATACGGATGGAAGCACACTGGATAGAATTTTTGAAAAATAAGCAGCTCAAAAAGAAAAATATGTATGTAGCAGCAGTGATGCACTCTGGGCGGCCTACAACCAGACGTGGCTGTAGGACCCCTCCACAGCGTGAGCTGCACTCACACAGCCCTTGCAGACAGCTGTGAACACTGCTGCTAGGGAAAAGAAAGCTACAGTGGTGGTTTATGTAGCCTGGTTAAAGCACAATATGTGTAGTAGAATCGCTATTTCTAACTGTCCCAACAGCAGCCTGTACCTAACTGAATTCACAGCAGAGTGACCAGAAATGGCGGCAGTGGCTTTTATAGTGCATCATGACATCATTTCAGCAGCCAATCACAGCCATGCTAATAGTTAACATGCCTACCAGGATGTGCCCACACTTCTGAGGATTCCCATTGGCTGAATCAAATCGAGCGGGCTCATAGCATTATGGGAACTTCCGATTACGGTATTCGATATGAAAAAAGTATCGGAAGTAAGTATCGGAATTCCGATACAGCTAATATCGGCCGATACCCGATACTTGCGGTATCGGAATGCTCAACACTACTTATAATACAACAAGAGTCTCAACTCCAACCTCCCCCCCCAAAAAAAAAAAAAAAAAAAAAATAAAAAGGGGTGCAAGCCCACACACACCCAGACTTATACCAAACATTTTGGCCGATATCAAAACGATTCCAGATAATGAAAGGCTATACAGAAGCCAAACACTCAATGTTATGGCCTAGGAAAACAAAGCACCTTTATAATTTTTGGGAATGTTGTTCTGGCTGCATTTTTGGAGTCATCAACATATTTAGCAAGATTATTTACAAATCAACTAAATCACTCTGACTAGAGAAAGACTCATCACTGGGATTGAGTGTGTTTTCATGTTCTGGGCTGGCAGAGTGTGTGCCCATTTGACCTTGAGAGAATTGGCCCTGGAGTGTTGGTGTTTGATGAGGTGTGGATGTGAACATTGTCGGGGAAACAAATGGAGATGGTGGATAAGGTTGTGGTTCCAAAGACATTCCCAAAAAGGATGACTGGACATGTTGTGGGTGATCTGAAGTACTTTCTGACTCAGATATCTGGCTGGCATAGGATTGTGATGTAGTATTCTCACCTCTTGTCAAATGACTGTGTGTAACAAAATGCTCAAACACAGGTGTCTGCTGCCTTGCTGGTAGAGTATAGGGCTGTGGATGGGCAAAACTAACAGGACTACTATCACCCACAGAGATGATGGAAGGCACGTTTTGAGATTGTTGTGTCAAATTGGTACTATAGGTTCTATGGAACTCGGTAGCATGGGTCAGAGAAGACAGACACAGTATATGTTCAAAGGTTCAGTATTGTATTGTAGCAACAGGTCACAGTACTATGCAAAGATAGTTCAGGGGTATTGCAGGAAGCAGGCTTCAGTATTACACGGTAAGCAGATATAAGTTCTGGCAACAGGTAGAGTCTGTACGAACCAACTGGCGAGAGTCTGAGGTCCAGGAGCACACAGTCCTAAAGTCCTGAGCCTGGACGAGGCTTCAAGCGGAGAGCAGGCCACAGAGATGAATGAAGCAGAGCAGATCCAGACAGGAGAGGCGGTCAGGCAGGATGGCAGGTAAGTAACAAACGGGGAATCCCGAGGTATAGAAGAAGAAGGCACAATGCGAGTTCTCCAAGCTTGGCAGCAGGTGAAGATCCAGATACACAAGCACAGGTATAATGTGCTGAGTCCCTTTTGTACACAGCAGGCAGGAAACAGGAAGAGTCAAACAGGAACAAGATGGCCCCTTGTGAAGCTACTTACTCCAACTTTGATAAGGGCAAAAGTAAGGGCAAAGTCAAACAGGAACAAGATGGCCCCTTGTGAAGCTACTTACTCCATCTTTGATAAGGGCAAAAGTAAGGGCAAAGTCAAACAGAACAGGAACATGGCTTAGAGCCTCACACTATTCCCTCCTTCAAGGATGTCCTCCGGACGACCTTAGATCAGGTTTATTGGGGTATCGGCTGTGGAACCGTTGGATCAGACGGGGAGTTCGAATGTTCTCCTGAGGTTCCCAGGAATTCTCCTCCGATGGGTAACCCTGCCATTTCACCAAGTACTGAAGTTTCCCCCTATGGATCCGAGAGTCGATGATCCCTTCCACGATAAATTCTTCTTGCCCGTCAATGAGAACCGGACCAGGTGGAACAGGTGTACGTCCAGGAAAAGGATTCGGTACTACCGGTTTAAGCAAGGAGACATGAAAAACAGGGTGTATTTTCAAAGATGTAGGCAACTTAAGACGGTAGGCTACAGGACTCACTATGTTGTCGATTTTGTATGGGCCAACATATTTCTGTCCCAACTTAGATGTCGGAATCCTTAATTTCAAATTTCTTGTCGAAAGCCAGACCATGTCTCCTACCTTGTATGTTAGTGCTGGTTTACGGAACCTGTCTGCAGCTCTCTTGTATCTCTCTTGAGCTGTAGCCAGCGTTTGTTTCAAAGACTCTAAATTTGGTTGTAAACACGTAATTCGGTCAGCTGCTGCGGGTACAGACGTGTCTATCGGGAGTCGAGGGAGGATGCTGGGATGATACCCCTTATTGGCGAAGAAAGGAGACTGCTTGGTGGAGGCACTCTGCGAGTTGTTATATGTAAGTTCGGCCATCGGGAGTAAGTTTACTCAATCATCTTGCAAGTGGCATACGTAGCAACATAAATACTGCTCCAAGGTTTGATTAGTCCGTTCGACTGCGGATGAAAAGCAGATGATAGATTTACCTTGATGTCCAGGGCGGCACAGAATCTTCGCCAAAATTTTGAGGTAAATTGGACCCCTCGATCTGATATCACTTCGTCAGGAACTCCATGTAGCCGAAAAACATTTTGTACGGTGAGGTCCGCTGTCTGTTCGGCTGTCGGAAGACCGATACAGGGAATGAAATAGGCAGCCTTGGTCAAACGGTCGATCACTACTAGGATAGTATTTTTCCCCTTAGAAGTAGGCAATTCTACAATGAAATCCATTGAAACAGACCCCCAAGGGCGAGATGGAATAGGGAGGGGTTGTAACAGTCCCATAGGTGAGGAGCGGGGAACCTTTGATCTTGCACATACCTCACATGACGAGACGTAATGCTGAACGTCTCTCCGGTAGGTCGGCCACCAAAAGAAGCGAGACAAGAATTCCTGAGTCTTCTGGACTCTTCTATGACCGGCGATCTTTGAGTCATGCATTAGTTTTAGTACACTTAGTCTGACCGTTTCCGGAATATACAGGCGTTGCCCCTGAAACCAAAGTCTGTTTTTCAAGGTTAGGTTTACCTGATTGGGGGGTCGGATCAGTAGTGGGTCTCCAGCGTAGGCTTCCTTAATACCTGTTAATAGATCTTGATTGTGTAACACTCCTATGAAGTTTCTTTCTGAGAGTATAGTCCTCGGAGGTAATGCTGGAGTTACGTTTCCTGAGTGAATCCTAGATAGTGCATCGGCCTTCCCATTACGAGAGCCTGGCCTGTAGGAAACAATGAAGTCAAACTGATTAAGAAATAAAGTCCATCGGGCCTGTCTAGGTTTTAGACACCTTGCCGATCTCATGAATTCGAGGTTCCGATGATCCGTAAATACAACAATCTGGTGAGATGCTCCCTGTAGTAGATGCCTCCATTCCTTGAATGCGGTTATAATGGCCAATAGCTCTTTATTCCCGACATCGTAATTTCTCTCTGCGGGCGACAATTTCTGGGAAAGAAAGGCACAAGGGTGTAAAAGATCTTTCTCACCTGTTCTTTGCGAGAGTATGGCCCCTATCGCACAGTCGGAAGCGTCTACTTCCATTATGAAAGCTCGATCCGGATGTACGAGGATCGGTGCTGATGTGAATTTTAACTTGGAAAATGCTGTCTGCGCTTGCGGTGACCAGACAAATGGTATCTTCTTCTGGGTCAATTGGGTGATGGGTATGACGATCTCCGAAAAATTTTTAATGAATCGTCTGTAAAAATTGGCGAATCCAATAAATCGTTGTACTTCTTTCACAGACTTGGGAATTGGCCACTCCTGAATGGCTTGAGTTTTACTGGCATCCATGCTGAGACCCTGAGGAGAGATAACATACCCCAAGAATTGGATTTCCGTCTTGTGAAATTCGCATTTCTCCAACTTGATATACAAGTGATTCTGCCGTAGACGATCCAAGACTACTCTCACGTGCTGCTGATGCTCCTCGATGTTGCTGGAAAAGATCAAAATGTCATCCAAATAAACAACAAAAATATCGAGTATGTCTCTGAAAATGTCATTCACCAAGTGTTGAAATGTAGCCGGTGCATTACGGAGACCAAAAGACATGACGAGGTACTCAAAATGCCTATAGCGTGACCGGAAGGCTGTTTTCCCACTCGTCACCGGGGCGGATCCGTACTAGATTGTATGCTCCACGGAGATCTAATTTCGTGAAGATTTTCGAGTGTCGCACCCTTTCAAGTAGTTCAGGAATTAATGGAAGTGGATAGGAGTTCCTGATCGTAATTTTGTTGAGTTCTCGGTAATCAATACATGGGCGGAGTGAACCATCCTTTTTTTTTACGAAGATTGGGGCACCCGCTGGAGAGGAAGATGGTCGTATAAATCCCTTGGCTAGGTTCTCATCGATATACTCCTTGAGGGCTTTTAGTTCTGGCCCAGCCAAAGGGTAAATGTTACCGAACGGAATCGCGGCACCATGTAGCAGTTCCACGGGGCAATCGTACGGCCGATGTGGAGGTAATTTGTCTGCATTTTTTCTGTCACATACATCGATGAAATCCTGATACTCTATTGGTAGATTTAGGTCAACTGAGCATGCTGACCCAACTAAAGCTGGTTCTTTAGATGATATCTGTCTTCTTGGAAACTGTATTTCTTTCGTCTCCCAATTGATAGTAGGGTTTTGCAGTCGTAGCCATGGTAATCCTAGGATTATGGGAAAATGAGGGGAAGAAATTAACAAGAAGGACAGTCTTTCTGAGTGATCCGCCCCCATACGGACTTTCAGTGACGTTGTTTCAAGGTCTACGGGCCCGGATACCAGTGGGGAACCATCCACAGTTTCCATCAATACCGGAGAAATCCTCCTTTGTGAACATATATTGTGTTTTTTAGCGAATGTAATGTCCATAAAATTGCCGCTGGCCCCTGAGTCAACCATAGCGAAACTAGTAATCCACTGGGACTGGGTCCATATCTTGATGGGGATATAACAGTGCGAGTCCTTCCTTGAGCCGTCCAAGGTCGAAGTAGTGGAACTTACTGATGAGATGGCTGCATTCACCGGTGAGAATATTTCTGAAGTACAGTCGGAGAAGTCGTGATTCCAGTCGACTATTTCCTTCCTAGGAGGGTTTGAGTGGGAAACTACTGAAGATACATCCGAAAAGTCACATTCTATTACCGCAGCCGTGGTCTTGCGATTCTTACCGGGACAATTTGAAATATAGTGACCTGATTTTCCACAATAGAAGCATAAATTTTCTCTAAAACGGTGCTCCTTGCGTGGGTCAGGAGGACTTCTCCGGACTGCATAGGTTCTGACTCAACCGGGAGGAAAGACTTGTTCTGAGCTTCCCTGGAGGGAGACGGCAAGGTTAAAAAATTACTGCGGTTAGCATCTGCCCATCTCTCTTGCCGGCGTTCTGCAAGACGAATATCAATACGAATGCAATGGATTATGAAGTCTCCCAGGGCAGTGGGTGACTCGCCTCTAGCCAATTCGTCTTTAATTGCGGCAGATAACCCCCTCCTAAACACTGCGCATTTTGCTGAGTCGCACCATGTGGTATCCAACACCCACCTCCGAAATTCCATCGCGTATTCTACGACACGACGCTTTCCCTGATGGAGGGCCAGCAATGCGGTTTCTGCTGTGGCACTTCGGTTGGGGTCATCGAACATCTGACACATTGCGGAAATAAAGTCATTTAAAGAATTCAAACAGACATCATTAGTTTCAATCAGGGGATTTGCCCAAGCAAGAGCCTTGTTGGTTAACAGCATTATCATAGCTAACACCTTGTCTCGTCCTGTTGGAAACTGAGCCGCATGCGCAGCAAAATACAGCTGACACTGATTTAGGAACCCTCGGAACTTTTCTCTTTCGCCACCGAACCTGAATGGCGGGAGTTTAGGGAAAGCTGGAATCGAAGGTGGGGTTGCGGCTGGGGCTGAAACTGTAGTCTCTAGTTTTGAGAGACGAGTAGCTAACGCCTGAATGGACGTATCGGCTATGGTAGCATTATGGTTAGCTTGAGTCTCTAGTGCCGACAATTTTGTTTTGGTAGCCTGAAGCTCCCCTTGAAGTCCTGAGATAAATGTGCATATCTTTTTAAGGCGTACTTCCACAGAATCTGACCCAGCGAGCTCCATATTATTGGCTTGTGTATCCTGTCAAATTGGTACTATAGGTTCTATGGAACTCGGTAGCATGGGTCAGAGAAGACAGACACAGTATATGTTCAAAGGTTCAGTATTGTATTGTAGCAACAGGTCACAGTACTATGCAAAGATAGAATCATAGAATATAGATAGTAGATAGTTCATAGATAGTTCAGGGGTATTGCAGGAAGCAGGCTTCAGTATTACACGGTAAGCAGATATAAGTTCTGGCAACAGGTAGAGTCTGTACGAACCAACTGGCGAGAGTCTGAGGTCCGGGAGCACACAGTCCTAAAGTCCTGAGCCTGGACCAGGCTTCAAGCGGAGAGCAGGCCGCAGAGATGAATGAAGCAGAGCAGATCCGGACAGGAGAGGCGGTCAGGCAGGATGGCAGGTAAGTAACAAACGGGGAATCCCGAGGTATAGAAGAAGAAGGCACAATGCGAGTTCTCCAAGCTTGGCAGCAGGTGAAGATCCAGATACACAAGCACAGGTATAATGTGCTGAGTCCCTTTTGTACACAGCAGGCAGGAAACAGGAAGAGTCAAACAGGAACAAGATGGCCCCTTGTGAAGCTACTTACTCCATCTTTGATAAGGGCAAAAGTAAGGGCAAAGTCAAACAGGAACAAGATGGCCCCTTGTGAAGCTACTTACTCCATCTTTGATAAGGGCAAAAGTAAGGGCAAAGTCAAACAGAACAGGAACATGGCTCAGAGCCTCACATGTTGGCTGTAGGTGCTGGTGGGGGCAGACCCTTGGACATAATGATGTCTGGAGGCACGGGAAGGAGTAACCAAAAAACTGAGAGACCTTTTTTGTGAAGAATGTCTTGAGGCAGGAGCTAAAGACCCAGAAGCATGGCCGGCCATTTGGCCATAACATTGGCTAGAGGCAGGAGCAGGGGGGCCAGAATAAGGGCCGGACATTTGGCCATAATATTGGCTTGAGGATGGAGCTGGAGGGCCAGAATAAGGGACGGACATTTGGCCATAATATTGGCTTGAGGAAGGAGCAGGAGGGTCAGAATAAGGGCCAGATATTTGGCCATAATATTGGCTTGAGGAAGAAGCAGGAGGGCCAGAGTAAGGGCCGGACATTGGGCCATAATGTTGTCTAGAGGAAGGAGCTGGAGGCAAAGGAATGGATGCAGCCATGCTCTCAGCTTGTTGTGTTGCTGTGATAGGTTCAGCCCATGAGGATAGTGTTCCAACATTTGGCACATCTCTGATGTTGGTATCAGATGCCATTTGTATGGGAAGCTGGCCAGCTTGCCATTGTTCTATGGGCCCTAGAACATGGTTGGGTTCCTGCTCTCCCTGACATGCAGCAATGAGTGTCAAAACAGCAGCCCATACACGTTCCTGCCGTTCTTCAGGAACTTTTGCTAGGCTGTGTGAGAGGGACCTACAAAACCGCTCTACTGAATTTTCGGGTGTCAGGGAATTAAGGATGCTTAAAACTTGCGCATCAATCAGCTCAGGTAACATTTGTGTGTCTTCATGTTGCCTGTTTCGTCGATCTCTGAGAGTGTGGGCAAGATAGCGAGGGACATTGGCTGTTGATCCTGCCTGTGTTGCTGGGGCTGATGATGTTGATGCTGCCTGTGGTGCTGGGGCTGCTGCTTGTGATGTTGCTTCACCAGATTGTTGTGTGCTTCCCTGAGCAGCATCAGTGGAGGCTTCACCGGCATCAGACACCTGTTCAGGCTGTGTTGGTGGAGTGGGGTCCGCTGGGGGTTCGGTCTCCGAGGCTGAGGTACATGCCAATGATCTGTCTGGGGTGGGCGAATCATCTAAGTCATCCAGGTTGTCATACATCCTAGGAGAAAAGACATTGTGGCATAAATATAAATAATTGACACCAAACATTAAATCAAATAACTAGTTACATTGTGAAATATTCAGGATTGAGAGTCCTCAGTAGTTGATACCTTTTAATGGCTAACTGAAAAGATGGTAATACATTGCAAGCTTTCGAGACTACTCAGGTCTCTTCATCAGGCTAGACTAATACAAAATCTGAAGTCACATATTTATGCACAATACAGCCTAGAAAAAATGCAATAGATAAGACAAGTGACGTGAAGCAGAACTATCAATATGGGAGAGGGAGAAACATAAATATAAACATTGGACCAGTTCATAGATAAGGAGTCTGGATGTTTTATGGTCCTCTGATTGGGGTCTAGTTCTGTGTTGCCCCGCAAGGTTTTAAAAGGAAATTCCTTAATTGATGTAAAAAGACATAAATCCATGCGACACATTCATTCCAGCACTGAGAGTGTCAAAGTTCGTCATAAATTTGTACTCCCAAACTCGTCTCTCTCTCTGAGATGTGAAGTTACCTTTCAATACCAGTAATTTCATATCCATGCTGCTGTGATCAGGGATACAGAAATGTTTTGCCACAGTTACATTGTGGTAATTTTGGAAAACATGAAGGTAGGTGTTGACTATGGAAACTCTTCACATTTTAACATACAGTATACACTTGTGTATGTGTAAAATTTGAACATTCTTAATATTATGGAACTATGGGTCCACAATTTTGGGGGGCCGTTTAAAACATTTCTGTAAAGAAATTTTTGTAATGAAAACAGTGTTGTTGCAAGGTTATTATGTTTTGGCAAACACACACAGTCACTTTCGGATTTAGCTCCAAGATTGGCCTTAGGAAAGCTAAATTGCGGTAGTACACATATTGCCTCTTCTTGGAAGCACCGGTAGTGGAGGGGATTAAATTCCCACCTGAACTGGTCCCTCGCTGAGCGCCAACGCCGTTTGACCAAGTCAACTGTTGGTAAAGTGTTAAAAATGCAAAAATTACAGAAAGCACAACATTAAAATATTTTTTCAATACCAACATAAGATTTTCAGCTATGTTGTATTTCATAATGTTTGGTTTGTGGATCATGATGGCTTAACAAAAATATCAAAACAATAAAAAATTCAAAGGTGCTGACCACTACAAGAGACAGCCTGGTGGTACCTAGACATAATCTGTGCTCAAACTGTCAAAATAAAACATAGATACATTTGAAAATAATGTACCATGCTCCCCAACTGTATACAAATTGGGCTCCAAAGGCACAATGTGTTTAGAAGTGAAACTGAAAGTAAATTCAAATCAAATGTCTCACAAAAAGCCTACACTTCTCAGGAGAGTGAAGGAGATAAGAATCAAACAGGCCTGCAATAATACTGGTGCACTGTAACAGGCTACTGCTGCAACACATAGAGGCTTACCCTGACTCTGGCTGAAGAGCAGGTGCCGTCCTGATCGCAGTAAGTAGATCACAATGGGGACCAATGCGGTGCAGAGCAGGCTGGGATGAAGAGAAGTGTAGACTTTTTGTGAGACATTTGATGTGAATTTACTTTCTGTTTCACTTCTAAACACATTGTGCCTTTGGAGCCCAATTTGTATGCAGTTAGGGAGCGCGGTACACTATTTTCACAAAAATGTCCAAACACTTTTGGCCTGGACACTAAGACTAAGAAGTGTGTGACCATTTTCATCCATGCTGTGACCCAAAATGTGATGTTTGTTCACCATGCCCATGTCTAAAATCCGCTCAGAAACAACATAGCCTGCCAGACTTGTTGTGTAGAACAACACAAACCTTCACACAAGTAAAAATTACCAGCAGACAAATGCAAGGGCTTGCAGTGTGTAAAATATTTTGTGTGGTGTCTAGATTTCAGTCTAAATCTTCAATTTAGCACACTCAGACATATTCAGTGGTGGGTCAACCAACAAATGTGACATACAAACAGTCCAAGTGTGTTATTTTGTTTTGGGAATATGTTGTGTATGGGCGCTTAATAGTAGTATGAAGCACATGATGATCCTTACATGTAAACTAAGTCATATGCGATCACCTTCTCATTTAAACAACGTAATTTACACTTGCAAGGCTAATTTTTTTTTCAATTTGCGCCGGAAATTCACACATGGCTAAATATGGTAGCCTAGTTAGGGCAAAACCCCAAAAATGTGAGACATCTGTACAGATATCGTTTTATACAGTACAGACTGTAAAATATGATATAACACAATTGTTAGCCCATGGAACAGTGAAAAACTTCACATTGTTAACACGTCTGACAAGTAGCCATTGATTTAGCAAGGTAAATGTATTTTTTTGCAAATGTAGTATCCCAACAAAAGTGTAACAGACATGAAGCTAGTGAGCAACACAAAAATACTGCCACAGACACACACTGCATGTCTTTAAAGTTTTCACAAAGCATGGTTAATGATGAATTAGTATCTTAAATAGAGGGATCAGACTATAAACCTAGGACTAAATGTAATATATATGATGTGATTCAAGAGACAAATGCGAAAAATATGAAGCTAATGTGTGTTTTTGCTACATATGTCACCTTGCAAATCTAACCATGTAAAATCTGGTCATATGAAAACATTTTTGAATTTGATTGAGAAAAAGGAACATCTATGGGGTAACTTACCAAACTTTGCCTGCTTGGCTGGTGAATATGTGGCCCAACCAGGTCTAGGGTAGAGCTGTTCAGCTACAGCAAACCAAGCACGTTCTATGGCCAGCCTGTCATGGTATCCGTCAGATCGAGTGTCCCAAAGTTCGGGATGTTGCTCCACCAGATGTATAAGCTGTTCTGTGTCCACACGTGGGGCCATAATTTTGTGAAAAATGACCAAACCACAAACTTGCAACCACTGTGAGAAGAGTCCAACTTCACCTCACTCCAAAAACTGTCCAGACTATGAGCCAACTATTTTGCAGGCAATGTCTAGACACCTGGCTGGTATTGATACAATTGGTTTCAACGTTAACCCTATATTTGGATAACGCACACGGACGGCACACGGACAGCACACGGACGCCATCCGTGTGCGGTACATGCTAACACAGACCCATTGACTTGTATGGGTCCGTGTGATCCGTGCTGTTGCACAAAAATGGACATGTCAGCGTATTTTGCACATGGACACATGGTTCGTTAAAACACGCTGACATCTGCATAGACACATTCATTAGAATGCGTCTACGTTTGTCAGTGTCTCCGGTACGTGAGAAAACTGTCACTACACGTACCGGAGACACTGACGTGTGAAACTGCCCTAAGGTGGTATGGTATGCGGGAAGGGGCACCTGGGTTTCATCAGGGTCAGATTCTGGCTCAATAGACTGCGAGGGCAATGTAGTGCTGTGGGTCAATGTACCAGCAGAATCATCTAGCAGTGGCTGTGCATCAGTGCACTCCATGTAAGATTCTTCTTGGACTGGGGAATAAAGGATTTGACTGGATAACCCAGGCATGGAATGTGAAAAGAGCTCCATAGAGTAATCTGAAGTGTGGGCTGCCGCATCCGTAACTTTTGGTTTAGGTGAAGGACACAAGGAAAGGGGTTTTTTATGACCAGAACCCTGCACTAACGACTCCGTGCTTGCAGTTTTCGACTGTTCAGAAGAGGAGGCAATAGAGCTGGTGGCTGTTTTGGCAATGTACGCCAAAACCTGTTCCTGATGCTTCGGCTTTAAAAGCGGTTTTCCGACTCCAAGAAAAGGCAACCTTACAGGCCTTCTTGGCCCAGAGGATGACGTAGGCTCAACACCTCCTGCCTTAGCTGCTATTGTGCTTTTGCCAGAACCAGCCGATGCACCACCACCATCAGTACCAGCTGCCGCCCCCGCCCACGTCCGCGGACACTTCCACCAGACTTTCTCATGTTTGGGAAAATGTACCAGAAATACCAGCAGAGAGATGGTACCGTATGAGGAGCGTCCAGCTGTGTAAGGTGTATGAAACCAATTAAATCAACGTATATATTATGCTAGTCACAGACGCTCTTACAGTATATATTGGACCGTAATTCAACAAGCAGATATACAAAACTGTTTGAAAAACGGACACGACTCTAACGTCTAGGTCAGGAAAAAAGGAAAAACTCCTCGTTTTTTTTTTCCCAGAGACACACAGGTAGCTTATATTTGTCCGTGTTAGAAGGCGGTACACGGTAGGGTGTGAGGAGCATACACCGCTGTGCGGTGTGTATGTAAAATATTCAAGCTCCGTGTATTTGGATACGGACTGACACACGCTGTCTCTGTCTAGTATTGACTGTAATCAAACAGCAGATATACGAAACTGTTTGAAAAACGGACACGACTCTAAGGTGTAGGTGTGGAAAAACGGACAAATGCCTCGGTTTTTTTTTCCAGAGTCACACACAGGTAGCTTCTATTTGTCCGTGCTAGAAGGCGGTACACGGTAGTGTGTGAGGAGCGTACACCGCTGTACGGTGTGTATGTAAAATAGTCAAGCTCCTTGTGTTTGTATACGGACTGACACACGCTGTCTCTGTCTAGTTTTGACTGTAATCAAGCAGCAGATATACGAAACTGTTTGAAAAACGGACACGACTCTAAGGTGTAGGTGTGGAAAAATGGACAAACGTCTCGTTTATTTTTTCCAGAGTCACACACAGGTAGCTTCTATTTGTCCGTGATACCAGCCGGCATACACGGTAGTGTGTGAGGAGCGTACACCGCTGTACGGTGTGTGTGTAAAATTGTCAAGCTCAGTGTATTTGGATACGGACTGACACACGCTGTCTCTGTCTAGTTTTGACTGTAATCAAACAGCAGATATACGAAACTGTTTGAAAAATGGACACGACTCTAAGGTGTAGGTGTGGAAAAACGGACACACTTCTCGTTTATTTTTTCTAGAGTCACACACAGGTAGCTTCTATTTGTCCGTGATACCAGACGGAATACACAGTAGTGTGTGAGGAGTGTACACTACTAGACGATGTGTGAAAAAATGAACGCTCAGTAACTCACCAGGACAAAATAATAAAATTTGGAGTGCTTTGAAAAAACAGTTTGAACAGCAGTGTGCGCACAGCAATGCAGCTAGCAGGTAGCCTTAAAAGGCAACCTAATCACCACCAGTGCTGCTGCACACAACAAAAATCCTCCACTTTCACTGCACACTAACTGTACAGTGAAAAGCGCTATCAGCAGAAGCAGTTTTTTTCTTCTTCTTCCCTGCCTAACACTCTCCCTGTTAAGAATCAGCAGCAGCACCTCTCCCTATTGTAAGATCGGCAGACGTAAGATGACGGTCGGCGTTCACAGCCTTTTATACTCACTGTGACACCACACAAAGCCAGCCAATCACTTCAATGCCCTTCTCTAAGATGGTGCTGGCCGCTGCCTATGTCATCGCGTTGCCCACAGTGTGCGTCCTCCATCATTGGCTGAAAAAAGGCGCTGGAAGCTTCATTTAAAACGCGACTTTTGGCGCTCAGGTCGCCGACATCATGGCCGACCTCACGCTATGGTCGGGTTTCGTTTCATGAAACCTGACTTTGGCGAAAGTCGGCAGTTTTTTAAATTGACCGACCCGTTTCGCTCAACTCTAGCTCTGACATCACACTAGCAGCAGGGCAGGCCAGCACCTCCAAGACATAGAAGGAGAGGTCAGGCCAACTATGCAGCTTGGATACCCAGTAATTAAACGGTACAGAAGCATCAGGAAGGACGCAGGTATGGTCACTTAGTCGTTGACCATCATGTTCAACTTCTCCCTCCTTGACATTGCTACTGTTCTAGCTAGTCCTTGGTGATGAGCCGGTTTATTGAAGATGGCCCAGTTTGTGGACATTCTACCACCACCTCTTTTGGACCTGCATGGCGTCTCTCTCCCCATTAATGCATGCTGTTGCACAGAGCTGGTATCTCTGCTAGCAGTGGTGTCTGAGGGTGCTGTTGCCATCAAATTATCGACAACAGCCTTCTTGAAGGATTCCATTGTGAAACCCCTTGGTGACTGCAACAATAGCGAAGGAAATTTTTCCTTGTACCGTGGGTCTAGAAAGGTGGCCAACCAGTATAGGTTACTATTGAAAATGTGGATTACGTGAGGGTCTTGGCACAGACAGTCAGATATGAAGTGTGCCATGTGTTCCAAGCTGCATAGAGGAAAATTTTCTGTGACCCCGGAAGGAAGAAATTGTTCCTCCTTCAGGGGTCACAGAAAATTGGGTGGGTATTGACCCATCCTCTCCTCACACTGACTCTCCTCCTCCACCTTCTCCTCTTCAGCCCACCCATGCTGGACAGACATGAAGCTGAGGTTGGGATTCCCCTCTGTAGCATGAGGTGTCCCCTCGGTACCACTGAAAAAGGAGTCCCCTCCCTCCTCATTTTCATCATCCTCTTCATCCCCCAATGTTACCTGATGATATTGGCTGGGCTGTGTAGTATCACCCATTGTGAAATCTTGCTCCATACCCAGCTGCTGGGTACGCAAAGATTCCATTTTTTGATTCTGTAGCGATTTTTTCAGCAGACATAGCATAGGGATGGTTACGCTGATAATAGCCTGATCACCGCTCACAAGCTTGGTTCAGTACTCAAAGTTATCAAGCACCTCACAAATATCAGCGATCCACACCCACTTGACAGTTGTTATGTGTCTTGGCTGAGTCTCATGTGACGGGCATGTTTAAGCTGGTATTCAGAAAATGCCCTCTGCTACTCAGTTACCCTTGCCAACATATGATATCTTGAGTTCCACCGTGTTGGCAGGTCACAAATGGGCGCAGATACGGTGCACCTTCTCAAGTAGGTACGGCAAGTCAGGGTATGTTTTTATAAATTTCTGCATCACCAGGTTCAGCACGTGAGCCATGCATGGCACGTGGACCAGCTTCCCGAGCTTTAAAGCCGCCACCAGGTTACGCCCATTATTGCAGACAACCAGACCAGGTTGGAGTTGCAGTGTCTCCCCACTGATCGGTCTGTTGTTTTATTCCTTGCCAAAGCTCTGCTGCAGTGTGTGGTGTGTCACCTAAGCAGATCAGCTGCAGCAGAGCGTTTGGCCGCTTTGCCGATGCGCTGCTGCACAGCTCCCAACTTGGGAGTGATGTGGAGGGTAATTCAGCATAGGATGATGAGGCGGAGGATGAGGAAGAGGGAGACTGGAAGTATATGATGAGGCGGAAACCCTGATTGAGGTTGGGCCCGCTATTCATGGCGTGGGTAGGATATGTGTTGATGGTCCAGTTTGAGACTTTCAACGTAGAAGAAAGGTCACACTCATTGAGTTGAAGAAATCTCACAGGTTTATTGACATATGTTTCACAGGTCGTTTCTTAGAAAATATGTCATGATGAACGTTATCTCGCAGAGCCAGGCGGAAAAATTACTGCCGGAGTTCCCCACGCGTCCCCATTGGTACCACTTACCCAAAATGCACAAATCTGCATCCTGTCCTCCAGGACGTCCAATCGTATCGGGGATAGGGTCTGTTACAGAGCCCTTATCCCAGTATATTGACTGGTTGTTGAAAAGATCCCTTCTTACATCTGGGATACTAATGCCTTTCTGAATGTGGTTGATGATTTTGTTTGGCAACCAGGCTTTGTGCTAGCATCCATAGATGTGGAGAGTTTGTATACAAGAATCCCCCAGAGATTGGGTGTTGACATTATCAGAGAAATTCTTGATACGACAGGAAAAGAGCAGAGTTTTGTTGATTTTGTGTGTGAAGCCATTTATTTCATTCTAACACATAATGCCTTCACTTTTGATTCTACGTGGTACCTTCAGAATGTGGGGACTGCGATGGGAACTCCGGCAGCATGCACCTTTGCTAATTTATTTTTAGGTACGTTGGAGGAAAAATACATTTACAACACTAATCGATTCCTTCAATATATTAAGCTCTATTTGAGATATGTGGATGATGTGTTCATCATTTGGGATGGCTCCAGAGAAATCTTTGAAGAATTTGTTAATCATCTGAATGAAGTTAATCAGATGAATATGCTGTTTACATACAATTTCGGAGGTACGCGGTTGAAGTTTCTTGATGGTTTATTGGAAATTAAAGATGACAGTAATTGTACGTCAGTTTATAGGAAACCGTTAGCAACTAATTCCATATTCCATCATGACAGCTTTCATCCTGTATATACCATCAATTCATTACCATACAGCCAATTCCTGAGGGTATGCCACCTTAATAATACTACAGAGGGTTTTGAAACACAATCTCAAGACCTATACAATAGGCTTAGACAATGAGGGTATCCTAATGTCTTGTTGGACACAACACTGGAGAAAGTGAAATCTCAATGTAGGAATAAGAACAAGAGGGGTACATCTAATTGTCACAAAAAGGTTAAAAAAGATAAAAGGTTTACCTTTTGTTTTCGTTATAGTTCCATGGATTATCAGATTCGATCTGCAATTAGGAAGAACTAGCACATCTTGGAACAAGACAGGGATGTAAGTGACATTGTAGCTGGAGGGCCCCTCATTTCTTGCAAGCGGAGTACCAGAATTAGAGACATTCTGGTGAAAATCAGATTGTGACGAATCGTGAGACCTGGTTGAGTAAAGGGACTCCCAAGGGCAATTTCAAGTGTGCCGACTGCTCTTACTGTAGGTTCCATTGTACTGATCGCATTATACACATAGGAGCTATTAGACATATGGTCTCAGATCTCATTACTAGAGTTGAGCGACTTTTGGTTTTTTAGGGTCGCGTTTCGTTTCGTGAAACCCGACTTTTCCAAAAGTCGGGTCGAGCAAGATCGTCCGATTATAGGGAAAAGTCGGGGTCGTCCCGAAACACGAAACCCAATGTAAGTCAATGGGGAATAAAAGTCGGCAGTGAGAGGAGGACAGGAAACACACCTACAGTGCCCATTTGAATGCCAAAAGCATCAATTCTTCTTTCTTAAGCTTGTCAACCTTAATTAACTTCATAATACAAGTTACGCACTGAAAAATGGGGGTTATTTGGCTACAAACTGTGGGGGGGGGGAGGGCTGGCTCCAGGTTTTCATGTGCCCTGGGCGAAAGAGCGCCCCTTTAACACATACCACAACTCATCATGCTCCGATACGGCAGAGAAATAGCGGTATAGTACAATGAAAAATACCTCACTTTTTACATCTCATGACGAGGCCCATCTATTTCTCCATACAGAATCATTGGTCCCATATAATGTTTGAAACAGTATATGATGAGCTCCACATAATGCTACAGTATATGTTGGTCCCCATGGATGAAGCTCCACTGTCTTATGGGCCCAAATAATACTCCAAACATAATGGGCCCCATTTCTAATGCTCTAGTGTATAATGGGCCCTGTAAATGCTGCTCCAGTGTCTGATGTCCACCTTTGGAATGTTCCAGTGTATGGTGGGCCCCATCTATCATTCTCCAGAGTATAGTGCTCCCCAAAAATTGCTGTCCCAACATTGAAAACAATCAAATAAGTCTCCTCGCTAGGGAATCCCTGTACTTGTCTGGACAGGTGCTGTAGCTTGCTTAACAGCTCGCCAGCCGTTCTCACGCCCAGTATGGATTACACGTGATTGCACAAAGGTGAGAAAGGGTACCGTATCCCCAGATAACATGTATGGATAGCGTACGCATTCAAAATATATGTCTCAGGAGGCAGGCTCAGATGGTGTTAGGCCCAGTATGGATTGCACGTGATTGCACAAAGGTTAGAAAGGGTACCGTATCCCCGGATAACATGTATGGATAGCGTACACATTCAAAATATATGACTATACAGCATTTCTGAATGTGGTTGATGATTTTGTTTGGCAACCAGGCTTTGTGCTAGCATCCATAGATGTGGAGAGTTTGTATACAAGAATCCCCCAGAGATTGGGTGTTGACATTATCAGAGAAATTCTTGATACGACAGGAAAAGAGCAGAGTTTTGTTGATTTTGTGTGTGAAGCCATTTATTTCATTCTAACACATAATGCCTTCACTTTTGATTCTACGTGGTACCTTCAGAATGTGGGGACTGCGATGGGAACTCCGGCAGCATGCACCTTTGCTAATTTATTTTTAGGTACGTTGGAGGAAAAATACATTTACAACACTAATCGATTCCTTCAATATATTAAGCTCTATTTGAGATATGTGGATGACGTGTTCATCATTTGGGATGGCTCCAGAAAAATCTTTGAAGAATTTGTTAATCATCTGAATGAAGTTAATCAGATGAATATGCTGTTTACATACAATTTCGGAGGTACGCGGTTGAAGTTTCTTGATGGTTTATTGGAAATTAAAGATGACAGTAAATGTACGTCAGTTTATAGGAAACCGTTAGCAACTAATTCCATATTGCATCATGACAGCTTTCATCCTGTATATACCATCAATTCATTACCATACAGCCAATTCCTGAGGGTATGCCACCTTAATAATACTACAGAGGGTTTTGAAACACAATCTCAAGACCTATACAATAGGCTTAGACAATGAGGGTATCCTAATGTCTTGTTGGACACAACACTGGAGAAAGTGAAATCTCAATGTAGGAATAAGAACAAGAGGGGTACATCTAATTGTCACAAAAAGGTTAAAAAAGATAAAAGGTTTACCTTTGGTTTTCGTTATAGTTCCATGGATTATCAGATTCGATCTGCAATTAGGAAGAACTAGCACATCTTGGAACAAGACAGGGATGTAAGTGACATTGTAGCTGGAGGGCCCCTCATTTCTTGCAAGCGGAGTACCAGAATTAGAGACATTCTGGTGAAAATCAGATTGTGACGAATCGTGAGACCTGGTTGAGTAAAGGGACTCCCAAGGGCAATTTCAAGTGTGCCGACTGCTCTTACTGTAGGTTCCATTGTACTGATCGCATTATACACATAGGAGCTATTAGACATATGGTCTCAGATCTCATTACTAGAGTTGAGCGACTTTTGGTTTTTTAGGGTCGCGTTTCGTTTCGTGAAACCCGACTTTTCCAAAAGTCGGGTCGAGCAAGATCGTCCGATTATAGGGAAAAGTCGGGGTCGTCCCGAAACACGAAACCCAATGTAAGTCAATGGGGAATAAAAGTCGGCAGTGAGAGGAGGACAGGAAACACACCTACAGTGCCCATTTGAATGCCAAAAGCATCAATTCTTCTTTCTTAAGCTTGTCAACCTTAATTAACTTCATAATACAAGTTACGCACTGAAAAATGGGGGTTATTTGGCTACAAACTGTGGGGGGGGGGAGGGCTGGCTCCAGGTTTTCATGTGCCCTGGGCGAAAGAGCGCCCCTTTAACACATACCACAACTCATCATGCTCCGATACGGCAGAGAAATAGCGGTATAGTACAATGAAAAATACCTCACTTTTTACATCTCATGACGAGGCCCATCTATTTCTCCATACAGAATCATTGGTCCCATATAATGTTTGAAACAGTATATGATGAGCTCCACATAATGCTACAGTATATGTTGGTCCCCATGGATGAAGCTCCACTGTCTTATGGGCCCAAATAATACTCCAAACATAATGGGCCCCATTTCTAATGCTCTAGTGTATAATGGGCCCTGTAAATGCTGCTCCAGTGTCTGATGTCCACCTTTGGAATGTTCCAGTGTATGGTGGGCCCCATCTATCATTCTCCAGAGTATAGTGCTCCCCAAAAATTGCTGTCCCAACATTGAAAACAATCAAATAAGTCTCCTCGCTAGGGAATCCCTGTACTTGTCTGGACAGGTGCTGTAGCTTGCTTAACAGCTCGCCAGCCGTTCTCACGCCCAGTATGGATTACACGTGATTGCACAAAGGTGAGAAAGGGTACCGTATCCCCAGATAACATGTATGGATAGCGTACACATTCAAAATATATGTCTCAGGAGGCAGGCTCAGATGGTGTTAGGCCCAGTATGGATTGCACGTGATTGCACAAAGGTTAGAAAGGGTACCGTATCCCCGGATAACATGTATGGATAGCGTACACATTCAAAATATATGACTATACAGCATTTCTGAATGTGGTTGATGATTTTGTTTGGCAACCAGGCTTTGTGCTAGCATCCATAGATGTGGAGAGTTTGTATACAAGAATCCCCCAGAGATTGGGTGTTGACATTATCAGAGAAATTCTTGATACGACAGGAAAAGAGCAGAGTTTTGTTGATTTTGTGTGTGAAGCCATTTATTTCATTCTAACACATAATGCCTTCACTTTTGATTCTACGTGGTACCTTCAGAATGTGGGGACTGCGATGGGAACTCCGGCAGCATGCACCTTTGCTAATTTATTTTTAGGTACGTTGGAGGAAAAATACATTTACAACACTAATCGATTCCTTCAATATATTAAGCTCTATTTGAGATATGTGGATGACGTGTTCATCATTTGGGATGGCTCCAGAGAAATCTTTGAAGAATTTGTTAATCATCTGAATGAAGTTAATCAGATGAATATGCTGTTTACATACAATTTCGGAGGTACGCGGTTGAAGTTTCTTGATGGTTTATTGGAAATTAAAGATGACAGTAAATGTACGTCAGTTTATAGGAAACCGTTAGCAACTAATTCCATATTGCATCATGACAGCTTTCATCCTGTATATACCATCAATTCATTACCATACAGCCAATTCCTGAGGGTATGCCACCTTAATAATACTACAGAGGGTTTTGAAACACAATCTCAAGACCTATACAATAGGCTTAGACAATGAGGGTATCCTAATGTCTTGTTGGACACAACACTGGAGAAAGTGAAATCTCAATGTAGGAATAAGAACAAGAGGGGTACATCTAATTGTCACAAAAAGGTTAAAAAAGATAAAAGGTTTACCTTTTGTTTTCGTTATAGTTCCATGGATTATCAGATTCGATCTGCAATTAGGAAGAACTAGCACATCTTGGAACAAGACAGGGATGTAAGTGACATTGTAGCTGGAGGGCCCCTCATTTCTTGCAAGCGGAGTACCAGAATTAGAGACATTCTGGTGAAAATCAGATTGTGACGAATCGTGAGACCTGGTTGAGTAAAGGGACTCCCAAGGGCAATTTCAAGTGTGCCGACTGCTCTTACTGTAGGTTCCATTGTACTGATCGCATTATACACATAGGAGCTATTAGACATATGGTCTCAGATCTCATTACTAGAGTTGAGCGACTTTTGGTTTTTTAGGGTCGCGTTTCGTTTCGTGAAACCCGACTTTTCCAAAAGTCGGGTCGAGCAAGATCGTCCGATTATAGGGAAAAGTCGGGGTCGTCCCGAAACACGAAACCCAATGTAAGTCAATGGGGAATAAAAGTCGGCAGTGAGAGGAGGACAGGAAACACACCTACAGTGCCCATTTGAATGCCAAAAGCATCAATTCTTCTTTCTTAAGCTTGTCAACCTTAATTAACTTCATAATACAAGTTACGCACTGAAAAATGGGGGTTATTTGGCTACAAACTGTGGGGGGGGGAGGGCTGGCTCCAGGTTTTCATGTGCCCTGGGCGAAAGAGCGCCCCTTTAACACATACCACAACTCATCATGCTCCGATACGGCAGAGAAATAGCGGTATAGTACAATGAAAAATACCTCACTTTTTACATCTCATGACGAGGCCCATCTATTTCTCCATACAGAATCATTGGTCCCATATAATGTTTGAAACAGTATATGATGAGCTCCACATAATGCTACAGTATATGTTGGTCCCCATGGATGAAGCTCCACTGTCTTATGGGCCCAAATAATACTCCAAACATAATGGGCCCCATTTCTAATGCTCTAGTGTATAATGGGCCCTGTAAATGCTGCTCCAGTGTCTGATGTCCACCTTTGGAATGTTCCAGTGTATGGTGGGCCCCATCTATCATTCTCCAGAGTATAGTGCTCCCCAAAAATTGCTGTCCCAACATTGAAAACAATCAAATAAGTCTCCTCGCTAGGGAATCCCTGTACTTGTCTGGACAGGTGCTGTAGCTTGCTTAACAGCTCGCCAGCCGTTCTCACGCCCAGTATGGATTACACGTGATTGCACAAAGGTGAGAAAGGGTACCGTATCCCCAGATAACATGTATAGATAGCGTACACATTCAAAATATATGTCTCAGGAGGCAGGCTCAGACGGTGTTAGGCCCAGTATGGATTGCACGTGATTGCACAAAGGTTAGAAAGGGTACCGTATCCCCGGATAACATGTATGGATAGCGTACACATTCAAAATATATGTCTCAGGAGGCAGGCTCAGACGGTGTTAGGCCCAGTATGGATCGCACGTGATTGCACAAAGGTTAGAAAGGGTACCGTATCCCCGGATAACATGTATGGATAGCGTACACATTCAAAATATATGTCTATACAGCATGAGGCAGGCTCAGACGGTGTTAGGCCCAGTATGGATTGCACGTGATTGCACAAAGGTTAGAAAGGGTACCGTATCCCCGGATAACATGTATGGATAGCGTACACATTCAAAATATATGTCTATACAGCATGAGACAGGCTCAGACGGTGTTAGGCCCAGTATGGATTGCACGTGATTTCACAAAGGTTAGAAAGGGTACCGTATCCCTGGATAACATGTATGGATAGCGTACACATTCAAAATATATGTCTATACAGCATGAGGCAGGCTCAGACGGTGTTAGGCCCAGTATGGATTGCACGTGATTGCACAAAGGTTAGAAAGGGTACCGTATCCCTGGATAACATGTATGGATAGCGTACACATTCAAAATATATGTCTCAGGAGGCAGGCTCAGACGGTGTTAGGCCCAGTATGGATCGCACGTGATTGCACAAAGGTTAGAAAGGGTACCGTATCCCTGGATAACAAGTATGGATAGCGTACACATTCAAAATATATGTCTCAGGAGGCAGGCTCAGACGGTGTTAGGCCCAGTATGGATTGCACGTGATTGCACAAAGGTTAGAAAGGGTACCGTATCCCTGGATAACATGTATGGATAGCGTACACATTCAAAATATATGTCTCAGGAGGCAGGCTCAGACGGTGTTAGGCCCAGTATGGATTGCACGTGATTGCACAAAGGTTAGAAAGGGTACCGTATCCCTGGATAACATGTATGGATAGCGTACACATTCAAAATATATGTCTATACAGCATGAGGCAGGCTCAGACGGTGTTAGGCCCAGTATGGATTGCACGTGATTGCACAAAGGTTAGAAAGGGTACCGTATCCCTGGATAACATGTATGGATAGCGTACACATTCAAAATATATGTCTATACAGCATGAGGCAGGCTCAGACGGTGTTAGGCCCAGTATGGATTGCACGTGATTGCACAAAGGTTAGAAAGGGTACCGTATCCCTGGATAACATGTATGGATAGCGTACACATTCTAAATATATGTCTCAGGAGGCAGGCTCAGACGGTGTCAGGCACAGTATGGATTTGACGGCCCAGATTACACAGCGGAGGAGCAGGGAGAGGTAAAGATTGCAAATGCTGGGGCCCTGCCCAAGCAAGGGGGGCCCACTCGTGGGCGTCGGTACTGGCACTGGGCCCCTCATAGTACAGCGGTGTGTCTGACGGCGGGTGTGCACCACCACCGTCAGAGACACTTGATTGCACTATGAGGGACCCTGTGCCAGTGCCCGCGCCCAAGAGTCGGCCTACCCACCTGTCCAGGGCAACGGCACTCGCACGGTGTCGTGCGGTAGGTGGTGACCCTGGCCATGGGGGGGGAGGCAGCACAGTTAGGGAGTTTTAGAAAGTGGCATATGTTGATGTTGGACATTCAGCTGATGCAAAAGGCGAAATAGGTGAAGTACCAGGAAGAGGTGGACCAAAGCAAGCCATTTTTCTGGCAACCTATGTGTCATCAGGGGAAGGTGGGACAAAATCCTTGGAAACCCATGCGTGGTTCATTTTAATGAAGGTTAGATCATCCACATTTTGGGTTGACAGACGGGTCCTTTTTTCTGTCAGGATTGATCCAGCTGCACTGAAGACTCTTTCCGATAGCACACTTGCAGCTGGGCAAGCGAGCTCCTGTAAGGCATATTGTGCGAATTCAGGCCAGGTGTCCAGTTTAGCGGCCCAATAGTCAAAGGGGGATGACCTGTGTGGGAGAACATCGATATGGGAGGAAAAGTAGTTTGTAACCATAGTTGACAACTGCTGTCTCCTGTCACTTTCCATCGATGCAGTATTACCAGTTGTGTGAGCGGTATTTGAAAAATCAGTCCACAACATTGTCATGAAACCCCTGTCTCCAACGCCACTTCTGCTGTGTGTACCACGAACACCTCTGCCAAGCTGCCCCTGGCCCGTACGGCTCGTGTGAGAACCATCACCGCTGCTGTGTGCTGGGAATGCCTCAAGCAACCGATTTACCAGAGTTGCTTGTTTATTAGCCAATATTAGGTCAAGGTTCTCCTGTGGCATGATGTTTTGTAATTTGCCTTTGTTGCGTGGATCCAGGATGCTGGCCAACCAGTAGTCGTCATCGTTCATCATTTTGGCAATGCGGGGGTCCCTTTTTAGGATCTGCAAGGCATAATCTGACATGTGGGCCAATGTTCCCGGTGTCAATGATGCACTGCGAGTGCTGGGTGGAGGAGCACTTTCTGGCAAATCCACATCCCTCCAGTCACGCACAAACCCTGTACCAGACCTTGCCACGCCAACATTTTCACTTGCCCCACGAGATGCATCCTCCTCCCCTAAGTAATCATCCCCATCCTCCTCCTCCTCCTCTTCTTCCTCCACCTCGTCCATGAGATGTCCCTGAGCACACAATGGCTGAATGTCATCTAGGATTCCCTCCTCCTCTTCCTCCTCATCAACATTGGCTCAGACGCCTGCTCCTTAAGGTGCGTCAAAGTTTGCATGAGCAGACGCATAAGTGGGATGCTCATGCTTAGGATGGTGTCGTCTGCGCTTACCAGCCGTGTGCATTCCTCAAAACACTGAAGGACTTTACAAAGGTCTTTCAGCTTCGACCACTGCACACCTGTCAACTCCATGTCTGCTCTCAAAGTGCCTGGCCGTGTATCCTCCCACAAATGCATTATGGCCTGCCTCTGCTCGCACAGCCGCTCCACCATGTGCAGGGTGGAGTTCCACCTTGTTGCAATGTCGATAATGAGGCGGTGGTTGGGAAGGTGGAGCAATCGCTGCAGCTTCTGCATACGAACGGAGTGTACAGGCGACCGGCGGATGTGCGCGCACAGTCTTCGCACCTTCTGGAGCAGGGCTGTTAACTCCGGATAATTTTTGAGGAAGCACTGCACCACCAGGTTCAAGGTGTGAGCCAAGCAAGGTATGTGGCTGAGTTTTGAAAGGGCTATGGCTGCCACAAAATTACGTCCGTTATCACTAACTACCTTGCCTGCCTCAATATGTACACTGCCCAGCCATGACTCAGTTTGTCGCTTCAAGTACTCGGCCAGCACCTCGGCGGTGTGTCTGTCGCCCAAACACATCATCTGCAACACAGCCTGCTGACGCTTTCCACTAGCTGCTCGATAGGGGGACACATCGTGTGCAACAGTGGCAGCTGCAGATGGAGTGCTCGTACGACTGCGCTCTGTGGACGAGCTTTCGCTTCTGGAGGAGGTGGAGGAGGAGGAGGGTCGAACGCCTACAGCCAACTGTTTCCTATACCGTGGGCTAGGCAGCACTGTCCCACCACCGCTGTCCCCTGTGGACCCTGCATCCACCACATCAACCCAGTGCGCAGTGATGGACACGTAACGGCCCTGGCCATGCCGACTGGACCATGCATCAGTTGTGAGGTGCACCTTTCCGCTCACTGACTGCTTGAGTGCATGGACAATGCGGTCTTTCACATGATGGTGGAGGGCTGGGATGGCTTTGCGAGAGAAGAAGTGACGACTGGGTAGGTCATAGCGTGGTACTGCATAGGCCATGAGTTCGCGGAAAGCTGTGCTTTCCACCAACCGAAAGGGCATCATCTCAAACGAGATTAGTTTGGCAATGTGGGCGTTCAAACCCAGTGTACGCGGATGAGAGACTGAGTACTTTCTTGACCTACTCATAGTGTCTGGGAGGGTGAGCTGGACTTGAGAGCTGCATATGGTGGAAGTAGCGGTGGACAGGGCGGACTGAGAGAGGGTTGATGATGGTGATGGAGTTGGTGTTCTTTCTGATGGCCTAGAATCAGTCTTTCGTTGATATAACAGTGGGATTCCCTGACTGCTGTGGCCTTGCAACGACACCTCAACATTTGCTGCTGTGCTAACCGGTGGGCTTACAGTTGTGGAAACAATGTAGCATTGCTGACTACCTTCGTTGTGATCAGTTGCACATGTGGCACTTGAGGTTTGGTGTTGTGTCCACGCTTGCAAGTGCATGCTGGTTAAATGTCTAAGCATGCAACTGGTATTCAAATTTTTCAGATTTTTCCCTCGGCTAAAGGTCTTTGCGCACTTCTTACAGATAACCTTGGCCTGATCATGAGGATTTTGTTCAAAAAAGTGCCACACTGCACTCTTCCTACTTTGGCAGACATTTTGCGGCCTAGCACGCTGTGATCTTTTGACCCTCTGGACAAGCTGTCCAGCAACTCTTTTGATGTTTGGAACCTGTCTTTGGAGTGCTCCGGGCCTGCCAGATAACAGCTGTTGCGATGTCGATGTCTGCTGTGGATGCTCCTCATCTGAGCTATTGGAAGCAGCACCCTCTTCCCCCAATGGATGCCAATCTGGGTCAACAACTGGGTCATCCATCACCTCCTCTTCTATGTCATGTGCACCTTCCTCTGTGTCACTGTGTATGGTGGTATAGTGTGCGGGAAGGGGCACCTGATTCTCATCAGGGTCAGAATCTGGCTCTGTACACTGCGAGGACAATGTAGTGCTCTGAGTGAATGTACCAGCAGAATCATCCATCAGCGGCTGTGCATCAGTGCACTCCATGTCAGATTCATCTTGGCCTGGGTAATTCACCATTTCACTTGATAATCCAGGCATGGTATGTGAAAACAGCTCCATGGAGTAATCAGTGGTATGGCCTGCGTCATCCTTCAATCTTGGTTGGGGTGAAGGACACAAGGAAAGGTGTGGTTCATGAACATGAGCCTCCAATGACGACTCAGTGCTTTTACTTTTTACAACTGAAGAAGAGGAGGCGATAGAGCTGGAGGCTGAGTCAGCAATGTAAGACAAAACTTTTTCCTGATGCTCTGGCTTTAAAAGCGGTTTGCCAACTCCTAGAAAACTAAGCGTTCGAGGCCTTATGTAGCCAGACGATGACGCAGGCTCAACACCTCCTGCATTCGGTCCTATTTTGCTCTTGCCACTACCATCAGATCCACCACCAACACCATCATTACCAGCTGCCAACCCCCGCCCAATTCCACGGCCTCTTCCACCAGCCTTCCTCATTTTTGGTAGAAATGTAGACAAAATCCAACAAACTATATAGTATGTAAAACAAGGTGTCTATAGGACAGGGGAGATTTTGAATTTCTGCACACACTTTTGGACACTGGACACTTTTGGATTGTGTGAGGCCCACTGATATCTGAGCGCTATGTGACAGGCTCGATGGCACAGCTGTGACCTAAGTGACTAGAGGATAAGTGAGAGTTTGATTCTCTGCACACACTTTTGGACACTGGACACTTTTGGATTGTGTGAGGCCCAATGAATATCTGAGCGCTATGTGACAAGCTCGATGGCACAGCTGTGACCTAAGTGACTAGAGAATAAGTGAGATTTTGAATCTCTGCACACACTTTTGGACACTGGACACTTTTGGATTGTGTGAGGCCCAATGAATATCTGAGCGCTATGTGACAGGCTCGATGGCACAGCTGTGACCTAAGTGACTAGAGAATAAGTGAGATTTTGAATCTCTGCACACACTTTTGGACACTGGACACTTTTGGATTGTGTGAGGCCCAATGAATATCTGAGCGCTATGTGACAAGCTCGATGGCACAGCTGTGACCTAAGTGACTAGAGGATAAGTGAGAGTTTGAATCTCTGCACACACTTTTGGACACTGGACACTTTTGGATTGTGTGAGGCCCAATGAATATCTGAGCGCTATGTGACAAGCTCGATGGCACAGCTGTGACCTAAGTGACTAGAGGATAAGGGAGATTGGATTGCTTTTAAAAAAGCAGTTTGTGGAGCAGTGGGTAAACAGCAATGCCAGCCTGTCAGGAAGCCTTAAAAGGCAGCCCAACAACCAACACCACTGATACACCACTATATAGCCTCCCCTTGCACTGCACACAGTGACTGGTGTGTTGTGCAGGCCAAATTGCTATCAGCAGCAGAAGCAGTTTTTTTTTCTTCTCAGCAGGACAAAAAAAAAAAATTGGGATTGCTTTTAAAAAAGCAGTTTGAGGCCCAATGAATATCTGAGCGCTATGTGACAGGCTCGATGGCACAGCTGTGACCAAAGTGACTAGAGGATAAGGGAGATTGGATTGCTTTTAAAAAAGCAGTTTGCGGAGCAGTGGGTAAACAGCAATGCCAGCCTGTCAGGAAGCCTTAGAAGGCAGCCCAACAACCAACACCACTGATACACCACTATATAGCCTCCCCTTGCACTGCACACACAGTGACTGGTGTGTTGTGCAGGCCAAATCGCTAGCAGCAGAAGCAGTTTTTTGGTCTTCTTCCCTGCCTAACGCTCTCCCTACAGAATCAGCAGCAACCTCTCCCTATACTGAGATCGGCAGAAGTAAGATGGCGGTCGGCGTGCACGCCCTTTTATACCCCCTGTGACGCCCACCAAAGCAAGCCAATCACTTGCATGCCCTTCTGAAAGATGGTGGTGACCCGTGCCTATGTCATCACGTTGCCCACAGTGTCCGTGGATCCTGATTGGCTGAAAAAGAGCGCAAAACAAACTTTTGAAACGCGACTTTGGCGCGTAAGTCGCCGACCTCGTGGCCGACCTCATCCTAGGGTCGGGTTTCGTTTCATGAAACCCGACTTTGCCAAAAGTCGGCGACTTTTGAATTTTTTCGACCCGTTTCGCTCAACTCTACTCATTACGTGTAAGACGGATCATGTGGTATACGTGATTTTCTGTACTTGTCGGTTTTTTTATGTAGGTAAAACTATACACCCCCTTTACATTCGTTTCAGGGAACATTTCAAATCGATTAAAACGGGAAAGAGGGTGCCACGCTTGATTAGTCACGCCAAAGATGTACATGGAAGTGACCCTAGTGCCTTTTCGTTTGCTGGAATTGAAAAGGTGGTACTACCTCCCCAAGGAGGAGATTTGAATAGGATCCTGTTAAGATCGGCGTCCAGGTGGATCATCCCGGTTTTGGCGTTAGTGAGAGCACGTTTTAGATTGTTTAAGACATGCTGGTGTAACACGGGGATGGCACACCAGGAAAAATAGTGCCGGCTGGGAACCGAGTATCGTGGGGCAGCCACAGCCAAAAGATCACAGAAAGACTGTGTCCCCACAAGCCTAAACGGCAACATCTCCACGGCTAGCAACTTGGCAATGTTCGCATTCAGTATTTGTGCTTGTAGGTGCATGGCTTGGTATTTACGCCTCCTTTCATACATCTGGGGCATGGACAATTGGACGCTTTCCTGGGACAAACAAGTGGATGAGCTTGTTGTGGCCTGTGTCTGTGCAACCGCAGCTTGTGAGCAAGAGGTATGATGATCACCTGCTTCCTGCCCAGCATATTGGTGAGGCCTTATCACTGGTGACATGGCAGTGCTTTGACCCGCAGTCGCAGACACTGATTTGGTACCCTGTTGTTCAGCTCACTGACTAGGGTGCTTGGCTGCCATGTGTTTCCTCATACTGGTGGTGCTTTGGTTGCCTTTGCCTTGGCCTCTGCTCAGCTTCCTATGGTAGATGCTACAGATGACAACATTTGGTTCAGAAGGACTATCGGAAAAAAATTTCCAGACAGCGTCTGAACGCACCCTTGTCTTAACTTGGGGCACAGAGGGATTGCTCTTGGCAAGAGTTGACATACTTCGCACTCTGCTCAAACCAGTAGCCCTTGGTGCTATGTATCCACCTTCATCCTCTGTGCTGTTGTGCTGGCTATGCATGCCAATGGCCCAGGTCAGATCGGTGGTCTCATCATCGACCACCTTGTCGTCCATGTCATCCTCCTTCCATGTTGATATTGGTGACTGGACAGATGGCAACTGTGTGTCACCACCATCAGCCTCCACCTCTTCACCCAGTATATCATGTGGATGAAAGTGGCTGTCTTCTGAACGTGGGGTTTCAAATATTTGGTCATCTTCAACAGACGATACTCCCTCACGTTCCTCTTCAATGTCGCGTGGTGAGAGGCCAGAGGCAACGAAAGAAAATGGACCAAACATCCTCGGAGTAACCAAGGTTGGGGTCAAGTGTTTCCTGTGACTCCTGACCAGGTGATGAACTAGGAACAGGTTGAGAATAGGATGACCCAGCATTATCTGTATGGACAGTAGACTGTTTTGTCATGGACGATTTAGTGCTGCTAGAACATTTCGTGGAGGCCTTATCAGCCATCCAAGACAGTATCTGCTCTTGTTCTTCTGGCTTCCAGGCCCGTTTATATTCCAGACTGGGAAATTTCACCAGGAAACTAGATGCATCAACCTTCTTCAATCTCCCAGACTCTGTGCCTTGTTGGGCACCAACAACCCCACATCCACATCCCTGTCCCTTCACAACAGCCTTTTTAGGAATTTAGAATTTTTCAGCCATAGTTACAGATGTTCAGATGCAGATATTGGGAAACAAGGAGCAGTTAGTGCTTTGTGGAAGGTAGCACTACAGCCTAGTACTGCTTTGTGTTTTACAAACAGTACCGCAGCAGCAGAAAAAAATTGCCCTGAGGTTTGTGAGATTATGCACCCCAGTCACCACACAAGACAACGGTGCTGCCACTAAAAAATTGCCCTGAGGTTTAAGGTGAGATTACACACCCCAGTCACCACACAAGACAGCGATTCTGGCTGCCTGTCAGTTGTGCAGTACCGTGCGTGTGTACTATTTGCTGTGATTATGTGAACGCAGCACGGCAGCAGCACAAAAAAACTGCCCGGAGGCTTAAGGTAAGAATACGCACCCCAGACACCACACAAGACAGCGGTGTTGCCTGCGTGTCAGTTGTGCAGTACCGTGCGTGCGTACTATTTGCTGTGATTATGTGAACGCAGCACGGCAGCAGCACAAAAAAAACTGCCCTGAGGTTTAAAGCAAGAATACGCACCCCAGACACCACACAAGACAGCGGTGCTGGCTGCGTGTCAGTTGTGCAGTACGGTCACTACTCGGTCCCTGACCTTATACTTTCAGCTCTGGAAAAAGCTTTTGGGTTTCACAGAGGATTTCTGGCTGATTTGAACCAAAAAACACAACTCTTCCTAGCAGCTGCTCACACTCTCCCTACACTAGCTGTGTTCTGCATGCAATGTGCAGAAAATGGCGGCGGCAGGGCTTAGTGCCAGGCTATGATTGATGACTCATAAGAAGCTGGGCGGCCAGCCAATCATAGTAATGCCGCCCACAACCAAGATGGGTGCAGCATTACTGTGATTGGCAACTGCTGGGTGGGAGAACCGAATAGCGAGGCGAGTAGTGAAATACTCGCTATGTTTCAAGTACCGCGAGGACTGCATTACTCGCCGAGTACCGAATACCCACGAATATGCTCGCTCATCCCTAAACATTACATTCCAGATAGGGTCCACACACTCTCAATATTCCACTTTAATTTTGTGTGGGACTCCAAATCCATGCCTACATTGGTTAATAAATTTGATTTCCATTGATGATTTTTGTGTGATTTTGTTGTCAGCACATTCAACTTTGTACAGGACAAAGTATTTAATGAGAATATTTCATTCATTCAGATCTAGGATGTGTTATTTGAGTGTTCCCTTTATTTTTTGGGAGTGTATTTCAAACAGGCAAATCCAAACAATGAACACAGAATGATGCTACTCTAAGTGTAGCCTCCCTGGCCTCTACTAAACAGGCTACATGGCTGCCATGTTCTGTCTATTGAAGCCTACACTAGGCCCTGACGTGCACAAATGGGAACAAACACACGCTAGTGTTGGGGACTCTAGTCCAGTCTTGGGGGGTCCCCAGAAGTCCCGTACGGTAGTGCGCACGTCTGTCTGGAGGATCCGTGAAACGTGGTCTTCTCCTTGCGTCAGGATCCTGGAGGTGCTCCTTGAAACTGCAAATCCCTTTCTTGGTCTCTTTGTGGCTTCTCACAATAGCACAGGACAGCCACCTTTGCTATCCCAGAAGGGTCTATTCCAGTTCACAAGTTCAAGGCGTCCAGGCTGTGAGACCTTTTTCACAGCTACAAGCACAGCCGTATTCAGAAACAGCTTCCTTCTCTCTCCCTTTCACAGGCTCTACCCCTCCCCTCTCACGTCTTGGCAGTACATAACACAATCTTTTGCAGGGGAGCAGAACAGCCTGTAAGCAATTTGGGAATCTCCTTATTCAGGTGGGTTGTGAGGCCTCCTTTCTAGCGCTATTCTCTGAGGTACTTGCTGCTGTGAACTCTATTCAAGTTCCTCTCTCTGTCTGCAACTTAGGTAGAACTCCACTATCATGAAAGGCAGCTGTAGCCTGCTTCAGGGATCGCTCCTAACTAGCGCCTCCAGCTCACACATGCTCCTGTGTCATCGAGTATCAATTGGGACAGAGGATCTGCGGTCTTCTGTCCTCCTGATTCTGCTGCTGGGACTTTAGTACCCACACAGCCTCGGATTCCGGGGTCTGGTCTCTGGCATTCAAGCCTGGGGGTGAGCTCAGCTATAGCTCCTGTCCCCAGCTTCTCTCCACATGTCCTGTCTCTTCCCTGTTCAGGCTCTAACTAAATCTAACTATCTCCTACTAACCAGAGAGAGCAGCTCCCCTGAAGTCAGGTTTAGAGCTCCCCCTGCTGGCCTGGAGCAGAAACTGTGTTGTATGCTGGAACTACCTGATAAAGGGATTCCTTCCTTGCTTCCAGGTATAACTTCACTCCCCCCTGGAGGGAGGCAAGGCCATTGTGGCAACAGAATTCCTGGGTTGCCACATTCCCCCATAGTACAATTCAGTACTCGCGGCCCGATTTGCAGGATTTTAACAACAGATGCACAAATTCTGCGAAGTCCTGAAATGGGGTGCTCTTTTCACCCTACAAAGTACAATATGAGGGAACCCGTCTCAAACCCCCAACATAGGCCCTGGGTGTGACTACAGGGTATTATTGGTCACCAAGCTGGACTACTTCTTCGGTCACGCCAGACGGTTTTTGTTCTGTAGCTATCGGTGCTAACTATTAACAATCATTGTCCTGGACACTGCAAGTCCAGTGACCCAATCATCCATATAATCAAGAAAACAAGAATGGTTAAAATTTCATACAGTAAGTCTCTGTTGGCTCATATGCTTAATTGTTGCAATTATAAACATTTTTAACTTATTTACATTAGCATTACACTTATATTTTAGTCCTTATATCGGGCTGGGACCTGACCTCCGGTACTACGGGTAGATCTACACAGTACAGGTGTCTGTAGTGATCTAGCCTGGTCTTGTGCATTTATTGGTAAGCTGGGCAGTAGCCGTCTGCGACTTCTTAGACTCACTGTGGGACTGACAGATTCACTGCTAGCAGGGGGGCAGATTTTCACGTTCCACTGCAGATGTGGCTTCTGTTACTTGAGCTTGCGGATCTTCAGGCTGGTCTTGAATTGCTTCTCTTTCTGCCACTTCCAGCTGGGGAAAGATTAAGACGTGCATGACTATGGCTTGGTTCACTCTTGTCCATTTTGAAGGGAACTCGCCGAGTACAGTGCTGATCTTTTCTTCTTTTACTGGCTGAGGAATGTCTTGGTCTTCAATCTTTTCCTTCAGTTGGTCAGGGCACAGCTTTAGATGATCTCTTGACACTGCTGCTGAGGTTTCTCCTCCATATTTACTGATGAGGCACACCTTGGTGTTTTTGAAGTCTGAAGGTAAAACAACGTAGGGCTCAGCCTCCCATTGGTTGTCTAGCTTGTGCACGCGTCTCTACCTTTTAAGTACCCATTCTCCAGGTGACAAGGGAACTGCAGGGGCATGCTGATTATAATTTCTTTCATGCTTTTGTCTTGCCTGGGCCAGACTCTTCTCTACACATTCTTGCACTTTGCGATACTGCTGCTGCCGCTTTGTATCCCAATCTGCATCTGGTGATGTTACTTCAGGTGTTAAGACTTCCATATCCAAGTCAATGTGTAACTTGCCAGGTCTTGCTCTCATCAAGTAGGCTGGAGTACAGTTGGTGGAGTTTACAGGGATATGATTGTAGAGATCTACCAGATCCAGCAACTTCTCTCTTCCAAGGGCACGGTCTTCAATACGTCAATTACCACTTGGTTCATTTTCTCACACATGCCATTTGTCTGTGGCTGGTACGGCGTCGTCCTGACTTTCTTGCAGCGGTACAGGTTACAGAACTCCTGCAACACTTCGGCTTCAAAGGCTGGGCAAAGGCCGGTAAGCACTCATTCAGGGTAACCGTGCAGTCGACAAAAGTGTTCTTGAAATGCTTTGGCCGCAATCTTTGCTGTTTGGTCCTTTACAGGCACGACTACCAGGAACCTTGAGTAATGGTCAACAATGGTGAGCGCATAGATATAGCCTGAAAAGCTTGGGGTCAGCTTCACGTGGTCCAAGGCTACCAGTTCAAGTGGCTGATAACAAAAGAATCAGAACAGAATACATATCGACATCATATAATATATAGCCCTCAACCTTAAAAATAGGACCAGGGAAATCCCAACTGGACACTCCTAACTGAACCTTCTAACTGTAGAAACAATGAGTCTGAGCCCAAAATTTTGAAGTACTCAAAAAATATAATTTTAATCATATACAAGGCAGTATACATACATTGAATCCATATCCAGACAAGGAACTTTAAAAATGGAGGGATAAGATCACACAAAAAATGTCACGTGGATCATGACAAAATAATATGAGGTGGGAGAGCAGTTTTGTTCCAAATATCAGCAGCAAATATTCAAAGTGCATTAGTGCTAGATGAAGTTACGGTTAAACGTACTGTGAGGTAGCGCTGTCATTCAGTTAGGGGATCCTCGCTAGGCAGCGAACAAAACACATCCGGCACCGTGTTTTCATAAACTCATAACAGTCCAGGCAGTTTATTCAGCAGCATAAACCCATAGTAGCAACATAAAGTTCACATACAGCATAGCGTCCATTATAGCTTCACTCTGGTTATCCTTATATCACACAGGTTAAACAAATGTCCATTACACAGGCTCTTCAGCCTCAGCGTTATCTCACCCACGTCAGGGTCACTCATGGTTCCTTCACCATCATGCGGCAGATGTCCATTCCCTCCAGGGAATTACCAGGCAAGTGCAGCCATTAACACAGCGTTCACTTGCTGTCAGAAGGAGCCCCATCTCACTCAGACAGGACCTTCCACACTGGACCAACCAGGTCCCAGCATTCACCACATGTGACCTACCCTGGCCACAGTATATGGTCCACAGCCACGCCCATCAGGTCACATGACTATGACCTCATCACAGGTCCTTCAACCACTTACACTCTTTACAACAGTGTTCTTTAAACACACCCCCTGGGTGGGTTTTTAGGTAACTAGGCCCGCCCGTCTCCATAGTTACCTGGAGACTTCTCCCTGATGCATTGAAACAACACCTCAGCAATATCCTTGCTGATCAACACTCATACTTAAGTCTCCATCTCAAGGCCACCCACCTTGAGATACATAACGGTCCTTCCATATTCTGCCACTCATTCTCTCTCGTGGGACATCCACACAGCTCCCACTAGCGGACACAGTGGTCATTACACCACAGTACCTACAAACCATCACATAATTCACCAAAATTGCACCATATAGAATACCCGAGTAAAGTAACCAGCCACTATGCCTATTCATAATGATAATACATCATATGCAAAGAACCCTGCTCTTACCCATAGTGCTCAGTCAGGATCCCACGAGAGTGCAGCCCCAACATGTGGTTCGCGTTGGCTTCTTCGGGGGCCGTGTTTAAAAGTGTGTCCGGCTTGATTATATATAGACCACGCCACTTGTCCACACAGCTGATGTGATTAACGCGGCGTGCGTCTTCCGGGAGTCGTGCCGGATGTCACGTCATCCCCAGCAGTTAAAGATGGTGCTGGTCATGGGGAAATCCCCAGTGACGTCAGTTACCCGCACACGTCATAATAAGACGCCGGACGTGACGTGTCGGCAGTGAGACCATGGGAGAAGCGCACACCACATCCTGTATAGCAAAGGCTGAGCTGACACACTCCAGCCATATTAAGTGAGGGCACACGTAAGGGCAAATCTCTACATTAACCCCCTCTTTGCACTCATAAGTGCAAAAGATATATACAATAACTTCTGAAAAACACTAATAGACAGAATATACTTAAGAATAAAGTGCAGCTATGCGGATAAAAGTGACAGTGCAGGAGGATCCATAAGGATACAAGATGCATAATATATAAATACACAAAATACAAGCACATACTATATTAATGAATATGAAATAAAAATTTCAATAAATTGAAGCAGCTCAAGACTTGAAAATGGGTGATGTGATTGATGGTAAGGAAGACTTGGGCCTTTCAGAGATTCTTATTAAATGGGGAGTATGCCCCACACTTGGCACTTGAGTAGATAATGATGATTAATGTTAGTACTGAAATAATAAGACAAAACAAAGACACATATTAAATGCAAAACATATAATAAAAATTAAAAATTAAAAACAAGAGACACAATACTGGTAAAAAAAACTATTAAAGAAAGGAAACAAAGCTCAATTGCTTGTTAAGCCTGGCAGAACAGAAATCCATCTACATTCCCGCTGTTTGACAATCCTTTTATAGTCCCCCCCTCTTATACCAAGATGAACACAATCGATACCCCACACCTTGAGATCATTAGGGTTAGATTTATGTTTCTGTCTAAAATGGCATGGGATTGTCTTCAAAGTACTCAAATCGGCCACATCATGTGCAGCCATGATGTCCCTCACATGTTCCCATGTTCTCACACATAGCTCCCTTGTAGTTAGTCCTACATAAATTAGATTTCAGGTACATTGAGCATAGTATACAACATGTGATGTGCTGCACGTGATGTGGTCCCTAATACGGCACCCTCTTGTGCCATCTGATGATTTAAAAGATGAAACTCGGATATGAATCCTACATGCCAAGCACCCACCACAGGGGTAGAAACCAACCCTTTGTTGTCCTACATTAAATAAACTTTTAGGTTTCTGTGTTTAATGGATTTTACATAAAATATCTTTCAGGTTTCTACTTCTGCGAGCAGTCATCAGTGGCCATTTAGAAAGATGTTTTGAGAGGATGGGATCTGTCATTAACACCGACCAGTGTCTTTTAAGGATGGTACGCATGGTGTTCCATTGGTGGTTGAAAGTTGAAATAAGCCTAATTCCCACAACCTTCTCTGGTTTATTTCCCGATAGTAACAGATCATTCCTAGTGACTTTTTTTTGCCTTCAAATAACCTTGACTAATGTTTCTTTCACCATAGCCCCTTTCCCTTAAGCTTTGCCCAAGGTCCAAGGCCAGTCTCTCAAAAAGTTCGTCCGAGGTGCATATACAATTAGCTCGAAGGAACTGGCCTCCTTGGGATCCCCTTGATTGTCGAGCGTGGGTGAGCAGATGAAGCATGCAAAAGTGCATTAACTGATGTTTCTTTGCGAAACATATCAGTATAGATTCTTCCATTTTTCTGCACCCTCAGCTTGATATCCAGAAAGGAGATAACTTCTTTACTGTAAGTATAAGTTGGTTTGATGTTGGTGTCGTTGCGGTTCAACACTGACATGAACGCGTCAAGCTCACCGGCAGATCCCTGCCAAATGAACAGGACATCATCAATGTAACGATAACATCCAAGGATCTGGGGGAGGCGTGTGCATCGTCAGAAAAAATACTCCTCTCCCAATATCCAAGAAACAAATTTGCATACGACGGTGCACACGCCGCCCCCATAGCTGTACCACACCTCTGTAGGTAATACCGATCGTTGAATGTAAAAAAGTTATGAGTCAGTAGGAACCGCAACAACTCCAACACCAATTCCCTCATATCTGCCTCCAGGTTGCTAGCTTCCAAATAAAATTGAGCTGCTACGAAACCGTCTTCATGGCGGATGCTCATGTACAATAACTCGACATCCGCCATGACGAGTAACATGTTGGAGTCAAGAGGATGTCATCCAATCGCCTCAGGACGTCTGTGGTGTACCTGACATAGGAGGGCAGCGTCTCCACCTGTGGTCTGAGATAATGTTCAATAAATTAATAAATTTACAGACAGGATCGCATAGCCCTCCTATGCCAGAGGCAATCGGACGTCCCAGGGGAGAGACAGGATCCTTATGGACCTTGGGCAACAGGTAAAAAGTCAGGATCACTGGGAAATCAACCAAAAGTCCCTTCAATATTTTCTTCGGGATAATCCCTCTTTCAAAAGCCATCTGTTGTGAGTTCATTTTCCCCTTTGCTACTGAGGTCTGGTGAACTCCCTCTTCTGGTAAAGGAAGGTAGTGAGCCTGATTATCAAGCACCTGAGCCTAATGAGGATGACTGGCTGAGTGGAGTTACGGACTGGATATAAGGCTGCCGACGCCCTTTTGCCCTGCGGGTGATTTCTCTGAGGGATTCTTAGAGACCAGTCTGAAGTCCTGCTCCTCAAAAGCTAAGTTTTCTTCTCTTCTTTTGCATTTGTGTTTTGACCTTGTTTTACTTAGTTTTTCTGGATTTCTGCCATTCCCTGCTGGGTGAGCTGAATTCCTTTTTGCTCTGTCTTCAGAAAATACCTGAGTACTGATATAGTATTTTTGAAGCCTAGCGTCTTCAGTGTCTTTTTTCATATCAGTTTGTTGGCCATTGTCTTTGAAAGGGTTTTTGCAGATTGCAGAAAGCAACCTTCCTTTCCTGTCCTATTTAGTTGGCTTGGGCCCCACCATTTGCTCAGTCTATCTTTCTACCTGTGTGAGTGTTTTTTCATCTTGCTTCACCGTCATTATTTGTTGGGGGCTGCCTATTTCTTTGGGGTCTGCTCTGGGGCAGTTTAGTTTTGCCTTTTCTGTCTTTGGGCTATTTAGCTCTCCGGCTGTGATCGAGGGGTCTAGGGCACCGTAGGAACCCTCCACGGCTACTGCTAGTTGTGTTGGTAGGTTCAGGGGTCTGCAATCTGATAGTGGCCAACATCTCTGGTTTTCTGGACGTAGCTACTATTTTTGTGTTTGCCTCCTACGGTGACTCGTTCATAACAGCCATCTCCAAAAGATTTGATAATTTGGTTCTAAAAGAGGGTAGACGATTTTCTTGCAATTGCGTATAGGTCTCTCTATTCCGGTGTTGTTTAAATGCATCATATTCGTATTTCTCCACCGGCCAAATCACCACATTCCCCCCTTGTCTGCTGGTTTGATCACTACATCTTCCCATGCTTTAATTTCCTCCACAGCTCAACAGTGACGTGGGGAGATATTATCCCTCCTACCTCTATTCATAATAGTTTTGAAATTACCCGCCACCAATTAGGTGAAAATTTCCACCTGTGGGAAAAGGGACAAGGAGAGGGAAAGTGATAGACCTAGTGGAAATGGTAGGTAGAGAAATACCTGGAGGTCTCGGATTTGATTCCAATTCCAGCTCCTCAAGGGTCCGAATAGCCTCTTGTTCCATACTTGTTAACTCAGAAATGGATTTAGAGTGAAGTTTCTTAAGGACCAATTTCCTTGAAAAGAGTTGAAGATCTTTCAGTGCTGTAAATAGATCAAAGTTGTTACATGGAGAAAAAGAGAGACCTAAACCCAAAACCTCCTTTTGTGATTCAGAGATATGGTGTGATGATAAATGAATTACCTCTAACTGATTAGTTTTGACCTTTTTATATTTTGAGGGAGACAGATTCACTATCCGTTTGGAATTATTTCTTCCCCGATTGGGACGAAAATGATCCCTCCAATCCCATAAGGATCTCAAATTATCAGTAGTAGACTTGTCTTCAGCCGAAGACACAGACAAGGCCGAGACAGAGCGAGATTATTTTGATGATCAGTAACATCCTGTTGATATTTTTTACTTTTAATCTCTATAATCTCTTTTTCCCATTTTTGTAGATCAATTTCAAGTTCATTTTAAAATTTTCCTGCCATATCAGGAGTGAACTGTTTGTTCAGTTCCTCCTGTATAGTGTTTAATTCTACATACAATTCATTTATCTTAGTATTTAATTTAATTAGTAGGTCCATGAATGTTTTGAAACACAAGGATGCAGAGTCTTCCCATTGTTTAATAAATTCATCCTCAGTAATGGGAAATGAGGGAAATACTTGTATTCTTAATCCTCTAAGGATAAGGCGGCATGTAATATACCTTTCTAAAAAGGCTCTATCCCACCAAATGCAGGTACATTTGTTGAGCAGATCCTTATATTTTTTGCTTAAATCAGTAATGTCCCTTGATTTCTGATCAACAGTGCAACCCATACCCTCATAGAATCATAGAATCGTAGAGTTGGAAGGGACCTCCTGGGCCATCTGGTCCAACCCCCTGCTCAAAGCAGGATTCGCTAAATCATCCCAGTCAGATGTCTGTCCAGCCTCTGTTTAAAGACTTCCATTGAAGGAGAACTCACCACTTCTCGTGGCAGCCTGTTCCACTCATTGATCACTCTAACTGTCAAAAAGTTTTTTCTAATATCTAATCTGTGTCTCCTCCCATTCAGTTTCATCCCATTGCTTCTAGTCTTTCCTTGTGCAAATGAGAATAAAGTTGATCCTTCTACAATGTGACAGCCCTTGAGATAGTTATAGACAGCTATTAAGGCTACTTTCACACATCAGGTTTTCGGCGTCAGGCGCGATCCGGCGTCGTGCTGGAATGCCGGATCCGGCAAATGTTTTGTAAAACCTGATGTGCCGGATCCGGTTTTCTGCCGGATCCGTCTTTTTCTTGACAGACAAAACCGGATCCGTCTCATCCGGTTCATCCGTTTTTCTATCCGTTTTTCGACGGATTACGCCGGATCCGGTTTTTAAAATTGACCCTTGTGGCCTTCCGAACGGGATTGGCTACTGGAAAACTATATATAGCATGTTCCTACAGCCCTTCTTTGACAGGTTGTAGAGGAGAAAGTGCAGGTTGGAGAGAAGAGCAAGTTACTGGCGAAGATGGATGTTGTCATTGGAAATATTTTGAAGAATTTGGCGGATTTTATAGCGGAGGCGAATCGTTTGAGGGTGATTGTTCTGGAGAAGGAGAGAGTGAGACAGCAGCGCATCAGGCATCGTAGACGACGTTTGTGGATCCACCCCATCACAGCCAAGAGAATGACGCGTGGGGTCTATTCTACACTCTGCATGGAACTTCGACGAAACCCGGATAAATTTTTTGGATATCTTAGGATGAAAATGGAGAATTTTGATTACTTGGTGGAGCGCATTGCACACCTCATAAGAAAAGCGGACACCTATTGCCGCTTCTCCGTTTCACCCGCAGAGCGTCTGTGGTGACTTTAAGGTAAGTCACATTTATTGGATGTGATCGCATCAGAGCACACTTTCACTGCAATCTTGTTGGTGGTAGTTTGTATCTCCAAGTGTTATAGCTCAGTTTTGGTATGTGATGCTGTGATTTAAAACTATTTATTGTTTTTTAATTCCCCACAGATTTCTTGCAACTGGAGAATCCCTTTCGTCACTACATTTCCAGTACAGACTCGGGATTTCCACCATATCTGGAATTGTGAAGTACACATGCCGTGCACTGTGGGACTCCTTAGCTGAAGAGTTTTTACCAGAGCCCACAACAGAGAGGTGGATTGAAATTGCTGACAAGTTTCAACAGATATGTTAGTTTCCCAACTGCTTGGGCGCTGTGGACGGGAAACATATCCGCATTGTAAAGCCAGCCGGATCGGGATCGGAATATTTCAATTACAAGAAATATTTTTCAATTGTCCTCATGGCCATCGCTGATGCGGAATACAAATTTATTGAGGTTGATATTGGGGCCTATGGCCGCTCCAATGACTCTCAAGTTTTCAAACTGTCTGCCATGGGGCGTAAACTGTATGGAAACACCTTCCAGTTCCCACCACCTAGACCGCTGCCGCAAACATCTGGTCCACCTATGCCATTTGTCTGTGTAGGGGATGAAGCCTTCCAGCTGTCAGAACACCTTTTGAAACCGTACTCTAGCAGAGTATTGACAAGACCAAAACGCATTTTTAATTACCGCCTCACAAGAGCAAGAAGAATGGTTGAATGTACCTTTGGTATTCTGACAGCCAAATGGCGGGTCCTATTGACTGCGATCAACCTCAAGACAGAAACTGTGGACGAGGTGATCAAAGCTTGCGTGGTACTCCACAATTTTGTTAGCTGCAAGGAACCCATTTCCATTGAGGACACCTCTGAAGAAACCACCTTGCAAGATTATCATGACATTACCACTAGAAGTTCTGTGACGGTTTCAGTAATGAGGGACAATTTTGCACTATACTTTATGTCACCTCAAGGCAGAGTACACTGGCAGGATGACAGAGTGTGAAAGATTTGTGCCCTAACCAAACTTGTGTACCTTCTGTACCAACAGTATATACCTTTGCCAACCAAAGTTGGCTATCTTGTCATGGTCTCTATTTTTAGCTTTAGGCCACAGGTGTGTACCTGGTTGTGTTTTATGCAAAGTATTTCACCTTGTAACAAAAGTTGTGTACATTGTTAGGAAATCACCAACAATAAACACAACTTTTCAGGTGAAATACTTTGCTTCAAACACAACCAGGAACACAACTGTGGCAAAAAGCTAAAATTTACCCACAGTTATATACCTGGTTTTGAATACCTTTTTACCTTTTAAATACCCTGTATTTAACCTTTTTTTTAAACATATTTCGCCGCAGAAAGAAATGACAGACAACCAGTGTAAACAATAATTTAACTTTTATTTAAAATATTTTTTTTTTGTAAAATGTTTTTAAAGTTAAAAAAACTTTTTTAATAAAGGTTTGAAACCAACCAAATGGGCATTTTTATTACAAAAAAAAATTATAACTCTGTGTAGTGTGGGGTGGAAATACTGCTGGAGGGGCTGCGGGACACTTCGACAATGGGAGTGTGGAGAGAGGACTGGGATCGTGGTGGGGAAGGAACAGTTAGAGGTGATGGTGTGGAAAAAGCTACAGAATGGGTGGACATGTGGGAGGCAGAAGAGGTGGTGGGCGGTGGAGTGGAGGGTTGGGCAGGGACTGTAGGAGCAGATGATGTTGATGGAAAGTTGTATGGGGAAGGAGTTTGGTACGGGGAAGGAGTTTGGTACGGGGAAGGAGTTTGGTACGGGGCAGGTTGCTGGAAGTGGGGAGATGTCTGGTACTGGGGAGGTTGCTGGTATTGGGGAGGTTGCTGGTACTGGGGAGGTTGCTGGTACTGGGGAGGTTGCTGGTATGTAATAGGAGGGGGAGGATGGAAAGTGGCTGGAGGGGGTGCAGATGTAATAGGAGGGGGAGGATGGAAAGTGGCTGGAGGGGGTGCAGGTGGAGGAACTACAGTGGTGGGAGGTGGAGGTTGGGAGGTAACCTGCTGTAGAGCACCGTGGCACGAATGCATTACATGCATCTGCTGGGTAGGAGATAGTGTTGCCATGCGCTCCACAACAGACCTGAAAAAGGTGTGGTTTGGCGAAGATCTTGCTTCTGAATGCATGGTTTGCAGAAGTGTCTTCAACTCCAGAATGCTGGAGTTGATCTGCTGAAAGCCTGCGGAGATTTGCTCTGACAAGACTTTTAGACAGTTCTGGAAAGATGCATTCAGATGCAAGAACTCTGGCGCATAACTCTTTTCCTGACCCCTCTGCCACTGCCGCCCAGTACCCGCAGGTGTACTAGAGGTGGCAGGGGCAGAAGGGTGAGGTAAAGGGAAAGCGATCTCCTCACCAGCAGCTTCATGTAATGTAGGCGGCCACGATGCTCCTGTGCTGGTGGATGGGACAGATGGGTCGAATGTGTGGGAAGGCTGGGAAGGTGCAGATGTACCGGGGCAGTCGAAGTGTCCCTCGGTGACGGTCTCCTCAGGGATCGCCTCAGAAGGGTCCAATCGTGCAGGCTCCCGAGTGCTGCTCACCGTGCTGTGGAATAAAGAGAAAAAAAAAAAATGAAAATAGTGACATGGTATGACCCTGGCTGAAAAAAAAAAGTTACATCTAAACATTTTTTTGTCACATGTGGTGTGTAATATTTACCTTCTGGTGAGCATTGTCTCCCGGAGGAACGACAGGGCTCGTGCGTACTTGTACTTGCTCCTGCGTCCTCCAGATCCACTCGGGGCCCGCATCTCTTTATTGAACTCCTTCTTAAAACGATCCCTCACAGACCGCCACCGCTTCACAATTCTCTCCCCTGAAAGGAGAAAGGACAAAGTGGTTAGTATACAACATCAGTGTTTCCCAAGCTCCAGTCCTCATGGTCCCCAGGGGTCATGTTTTCAGGATTTCCAAAGTAAATAGAAATCCTGAACACATGATCCGTGGGGACCACGAGGACTGGAGTTCGGGAAACACTGGTTTAAATCAAGCAACCGGTACTGTATATACTTACGCTCTTTAATCTGGGCCCGAGCTTCGAGGTCCTCCCTGCGGTCCACAAGGAGCGAACAGATTTCCTCCCAGAGTCGTCAGGTAACGATAAGGTCAGCGTGGCGGCGGTCAGCCATATTCCAGAGCGGCTCCCTTTCTCAGATGAGATCGATGAGGCGGTCCACATCAATCCCTCCATCCTCACCGTCAGAGTCGGGAGCACGCTGTGAAGGCTGTTAAAGAAAAAGACAAAAATAACATAATTAGCCTCCACAAAAGAAATGAAATAAAAAGTGCAAAAAAACAAAGCAAAAATATTTATACTTACACGCTGGTGACCGCCGCGTTGCTGTCACCGACGGCCCCTGGAGGCACTGCAAGGACCTCTTGGCCGAGCACCAGATTGAGAAGACTAGAGAAGAAAACAAAAAATGTTATGTCTTTGGATGTAGGCATTTGTTTGCTGTGTGTGGTCTGCAGAACATTGTTTTCTATGTGTTGTGTGTAGTGTGATGTTGTGTTTCTGCGTTTGATGCAAAAAACTTACCAATTGTGAGCCCACTCCAGGTGTCTGTCCACCCCTTCCTTCTTCTTCTGGGAGCTCCTCTTCATCTTGTGATTCCTGTTTTGAAATAAAAGGCAATGAATAGACATATATTCCAGAGATGATGGATTTTGGAAATAAAAACTTACCGTCAAACGCTGACGATGCGAGGGAGGGCTCCCAGAAGAAGATGTGCTGTCTTCCTCATGGCCAGACTCCATGGCTGTGGGTGGTGTTCCTGCTGCTGCCATTGCTGCTGCTGCTGCTGCATCTATTGGGCGGCTGTTGAATAAAGAGAAACAAAGGGCCAATGAATATCTTGATATTCCATAGCCCTAGTTTGGAGGAATGGGGGATTTGATAATTACCGTCTCTCGTCTGCTGCTGGACTCCCCTCCCATTGTTCTGCATGCTGCTCCATTTGGGGTGGTGCTGATGGTGCTGCTGCTGCAGATGTCTGCTGCCTTCTCCTGCTCCTGGTTCTTGGCTTGGGTGGCATGTTGGGTGTGGCTGAGGGTCACACTGTCTTGCTTTTATATATGTCTTGTGGGCAGAGCTACTGAGCATGCTCAGACCAAAAAAACCGGATCCGGCCACCGGATCCGGCTTTCGCCGGATCAGGCGCATTGCGGCGCTCGTAGGCTTTCATTGATCCGGCGTGTCCGGCTTTTTCGCCGGAGACAAAAAACGTTACAGTAGCCGTTTTTTCCAGACGCCGGATCGCGTCACATTGCCGGATCCGGCGAAAATCGGATGAAACGCATGGCCATCCGGCTCGATCCGGCTCTAATGCAAGTCAATGGGGGGGAAACCGGATCCGGCATTGCATTTCGCCGGATCCGGTTTCTGTCAAAAGCGCCGGATCGCGCCTGACGGCGAAAACCTGATGTGTGAAAGAGGCCGAAGTCTCCTCTCAGTCTTCTCTTTTGCAAACTAAACATTCCCAAATTCTGCAACCTTTCCTCATAAGACAGGGTTTGCAGACCGGTCACCATTTTGGTCGCTCTTTCCTGAACTTTCTCCAGTTTGTTGATGTCTTTTTTAAAATGTGGTAGATCTTGTCCAATTGTTTTCAGCCACGTTTTCTCACGCTCACGAAAATCCATCTGTTCGAGACAATTAGCTGTGAAAACACAGAGTACAATTGATAACAAAAGAATCAGAACAGAATACATATCCACATCATATAAGTGACGTGTCGTCAGTGCTGGCATGTCACTTCCGGCATCTTATGACGTGTCCGGGTCACTGACGTCACTGAGGATTTCCCCATGACCCGCACCGTCTTTGACTGCTGGGGATGACGTGACATCCGGCGTGACTCCCAGAATACGCATGCCGCGTTAATCACATCAGCTGTGCAGACAAGTGGCATGGTCTATATATGACCAAGCCAGACACACTATTACACACGGCCCCCCGAAGAAGCCAATGCGAAACACGCATTGGGCCTACGTTCTCATGGGATTCTTACTGAGGCACTATGGTTAGGAGCAGAGTTCTTTGCATATGATTTATTATCATTATGAATAGGCATATTGGCTGGTTACTTTACTCGGGTATCCTATATGGTGTAATTTTGGTGAATTATGTGATGGTTTGTAGGTACCTTTAACCGTAACTTCATCTAGCACTAATGCACTTTGAATATTTGCTGCTGATATTTGGAACAAAACTGCTCTCCTACCTCATATTATTTTGTCATGATCCACGTGACATTTTTTGTGTGATCTTATCCCTCCATTTTTAAAGTTCCTTGTCTGGATATGGATTCAATGTATGTATACTGACATGCCTTGTATATGATTAAAATTGTATTTTTTGTGTACTTCAAAATTTTGGGCTCAGACTCCTTGTTTTTACAATTGGACAGTTCAAGCAGCTGTTTGGTGATTATTGGCTGTAACGGGGCTCGCTGGCTGTTAGGGTCCTTCCTGTGCAGGTTACATGGTCCACACTCTCGGCACCAATCTTCAATGGCCTTCCTCATACCAACCCAGTAGAATCTCTCGCCAAGTAAGGCCTCCAACTTCTTACATCCGAAGTGATCTGCTCCATCGTGGTATGCTTCCAGGACGATTGACGAATGTCGCTTTGGGGCTACCACCTTCCAGACCAGTTCATGAGTCTGGGCATTGACACTCCTCCGACACAGCTTTCCTTCGTAGATGAATAGCCTGCCCTTTTCCTTCCACAACTGTTGTGTCTCTTGTGGAGCATCTGGACCGGGGCGCGAGTCAGCTTGCACCAGTAACTCCTTCACCAGATGGACTGCTGGGTTGCTATCCTGTGTCTCTGCCCACTCATGGTGGGGCAATGGGTTTAGCGTGGCCTCTTTCACGATGTAGCGCTTGTTTTTCACTTCTTGGGCGCAACTGGCCGGTTAAAGGCAGGTAACTTGATTTCTTTGAGTGCCTCCAGATCTTCTTCCCCATCTGGTAAGTTGGGCATTCTGGACAGCGCATCAGCATTGGTGTTACTGTATGTCCTGCTCGGTAATTGATGGCAAACTCATAGTTGGACAGTCGGGCCATCGCTGCTCCAGCGCACCTAGCTTTGCGGTTTCCAAGTGAGTCAGCGGAATGTTGTCTGTGAAAATGGTAAATTTTGCCGCAACTAGGTAGTGTTTGAATCGCTCGGTCACAGCCCAGATTATGGCGAGGAACTCCAGTTTAAAGGAGCTGTAGTTGTCAGGGTTCCTTTCAATGGGACGAAGCTTCCTGCTGGCGTAGGAAATTACTCTTTCTTTGCCTTTCTGTACCTGCGACAGTACTGCTCCCAGTCCCACGTTGCTGGCATCAGTATAAAGGATGAATGGTTGGTCATAGTCTGGGTAGGCCAGAACCTCATCCCCCGTGAGAGCCAACTTCAACCGAGTGAAGGATCATTCCAGTTCGTCATTCCAGTCAAACATAGGACTCTTCTTCCTGGCCTTCTTCGGCTTGCCCACGAGAAGGTTTTGCAGGGGTATGGCTATTTCAGTGAAGCCCTTGATGTAGCTTCGGTAGTAGCCTACCAACCCGAGGAACTGACGTATTTCATGAATGTTGCTGGGCCTCTGCCACTCCCGGATAACAGTGACTTTGTCGGGGTTCGGTGCCACGCCTTCCGCACTCACTACATGGCTCAGGTACTGCAAGTTGGGCTTTGGTAGGTGGCATTTGGACGTTTCACTTTCAGGCCAAAGTTGGACAGGGCTATGAACACCTCGGCCCGGTGCTCCAAATGGTCTTCGTAGGTCTTGGAGAAGACAACAGAACTGTTGCAAAGTTCTTTTATCCAAGGCAGCACTCCATCAACCTCTGGAACGTTCCTGGTGCGTTGCAAAGCCCGAACAGCATGTAGTTGAATTCTGAGAGGCCCATTGGTGTTGCGAAGGCGGACTTCTCTTTGTCTGCCTCTGCCACAGGAACCTGCCAATACCCACTGGTGAGATCCAAGGTAGAGAAATAGTTAGCGGTTCTCAATGCAGCTAGTGATTCTTCTATCCTAGGTAATGGGATAGGTGCCCTTGTGGGTAATGCTGTTAATTCGCCTGTAGTCAACACATATCCTCATTGTACCATCTTTCTTTCTAACAAGGACTAGCGGAGCTACCCAGGGGCTACAACTGTCTCTGATCACCCCAGCCTCCTTCATCTCTCGTAACATACTCTTGGCACATTGATAGTGTGCTAAGGGTACAGGCCGGTATCTCTCTTTAATGGACGGATGATTTCCAGTGGGGATATGATGTTGGATACCTTTTACCTGCCCAAAATCTAAAGGATGTTTGCTGAACACCCGTTCAAACTCTTGGACTACTCGGCAAACCCCATTCTTTTGATGTGGAAGGTCGGAGTCAGTGCCTACGTACAGCTGCTGACACCAATCCTCCAGCTGTTTTATAGAGCCATTGTCCTCTGCCTGGTTGGACGAGACCAAGGGTTCTGCTATCTGAATTGCGTTGTGATTGACAGTGAATAGCTTTGCAACAGTGGCATACTGAGGTAGTTTGGCCACTTGCTCCCCACAATTTAAGATGCATACTGGTACGCTCCCCTTACGGACATCAACTACCCCTCTGGCTGTCAGGACAGTGAGCCTACTATCAGAATACACTGGTTCTACCAGGGCTTGGTAATCTCTTCCCCTCAGGCCTATGGCTGCCTGACACCAAATTAACATTTCCTTGGGGGTATTGCAATGGGGAATGAATCACTCTGACACTGCTGACTTCTCTGCCAGATAGCTCTACCTGCTGTCTTTGCATCAGGGCCTTGATCTCCTTTTGCAGGACCTGTTGCTCACTGGAACCAGCAGTTTCAGCTACCTGTTGCAACAAAACAATAACCTTGGCAAGAAAATTTTCTATCACATTAATACCTAAGGACATTATTGGGTTACATTCTCGTCGATCAATGTCTAAAATTATCAGGCCTTGGGCTTTTAATTCTACTCGCCTCACCTTAATGGTCACCTTCTTATACCCCACTTGTGGCAAAGGCTGACCATTGCTGGCGATGACTGTCAGATCATCATCTGGGCCGCGAGTAATATCAGAGTCAGCCCAGTACCGTTTGTAAAGAATACATGGCATAGTCGTCACCTGAGAGCCAGTGTCCAGTAAAGCGTTCATTGGGATGCCGTCAATCACAACTGGGAGGACTTGGCTCGCCAGTTCTGTGGGCCTGGTCATCTTACTCCTGGGGGGTGGCCCTCTACCCTAGTGGTTGCTCATTTAAATTGCAGAATCTTGCGATGTGCCCCGCTTTGCTGCAGCAGCGGCAAATGGGTCATCTGTCCTGGTCGTAGCAATCGTTGTCTCTACCTCTGATTGGTGGGATCCTCTTCTGCCATTGCCACGGGACAACATCTGGACTGGAGGTCAACTGGATCTTCTCCTTCGGGGGCACTTGCATGGACTGCACAGTTTTGGCTAGTGTAGCCACACTTTTGGTCAGCTCCTGGACCTGAAGGCGTGGTTCTGCAGATGGATCACTATCCAGGGGTTGAGCGTCGGCCTCAATGGGGGCATGAGGAAATGATGCCTCCTCCTGGTGGTATGTAATTGCAGGGTGTCTAGGAGGCACTGGGCGGCTGACATTTGGTTCGTGCAACACCCAGATAGCCCTATCTTTAAAGTCTGCAAAGTTTAGATCAGGGTTTTGTAGGGCCATGATGCGCAGCTGTGTCCTGTGAGTGCTGGACAGGAGTCCCTCAATAAATTACTCCTTTAACAATTTGTCTCCATCCTGCACGCTGTCGGGGCAATCTGCTTTACGGCCCACAGCGCCTCCTGAAGGTTAAGAGCATAGTCCGTATACTGTCCTGTACCCTTTGTTTGCACCCAAAGAACCTCATTTTTATTTCTGCTGCAGTTCGAGTGTCAAAAGGTGCTCCTCAGCTTAGCCAGAACTTGCTTAACAGTCTCTTTATCAATGTCCTGCTAGGACTTTACTTCTCTTTGAGCTGCACCAGTTAACTGTCCAATGAGAATGTTTACTTTTTGGCTTTCAGACAAGGGGTACACTTCAAATAGACTGCACAGTCTCTCCTTGAAATCGCTCAGGGTATGCGACTCCCCTGAGTATTGTGATAGCCAGGACGCTCCCGGTATATATGGCATTGATAGCGGCATTATAGGGACTGCAGCAGCAGTTGCCAGATCTTGCTGCACTCTGGGGGTTGTGGCTTCGCCGGCCCCTGGATTCTGCTGTGCTATGGGGGTTGTGGTTACACCAGCCGCTGGTTTCTGCTATACTATGGGGGCTGCACCTGCCTCTGAATCTTGCGGCACCCTGGGGGCTGCAGCTGTGTCCGCTGCTAGATCTCCATCTGCGCTGGACATTTTCTCCCCCCTAGTGAATCTTAGTCAGGCTCTGAGTTTCCACTGGCTTACCAGGCTGTTACTCTGTCGGCGGGATGAACTGTGTGCACCGAGGTCCCAGGCCTCAGTTCATTGTTCTCTGCAAAGTCTGCAAAGTCGGCACACCCATTCTGCTTCCCACACGCCGTGTGGCGCTGTAATGGTGGCAATTACACAGTTCAATACAGTCTATGGCACACAGTACCCGGCAATACCGGGGTACGGATTCGTGACGCCAAGTTGGATCGCCCGCCAGGGCAGTGGGGATACACAGTACCGGGCCAGTTCTTAAAGGGATGTGTCACAGCGGCAGTGACCCGGTCCATGGCCCTGGGCCTCCAATGATGCCACCTGTGGTTTCAGGTCAGAGGTGACCCGCGCTGCAGGGCAGATCCTCTGGGACTGATGGAGATGCAGCAGAGTTGGTATAGCTCTCCACAGGCAGAGCTTTGTCCCAGGGCAGCTGTGGTAGTGAAGATGATATGTTTGAGGATGCCTGGATGTAGCAGAGTTGGATAGGTGACGCAGGAATAACTAGAGGACACAACAGCGTGAAGTTCCTTTACCTTTTACTGAGCTGTGTAGGTACAGTACAGGGCTCAGGTTACATATGGTTCTGGTGTCGGTCAGCCTGTAAGCAATTTGGGAATCTCCTTATTCAGGTGGGTTGTGAGGCCTCCTTTCTAGCGCTATTCTCTGAGGCACTTGCTGCTGTGAACTCTATTCAAGTTCCTCTCTCTGTCTGCAACTTAGGTAGAACTCCACTATCATGAAAGGCAGCTGTAGCCTGCTTCAGGGATCACTCCTAACTAGCGCCTCCAGCTCACACGTGCTCCTGTGTCATCGAGTATCAATTGGGACAGAGGATCTGCGGTCTTCTGTCCTCCGGATTCTGCTGCTGGGCCTTTAGTACCCACACAGCCTCGGACTCTAGGGTCCGGTCTCTGGCGCTCAAGCCTGAGGGTGAGCTCAGCTATAGCTCCTGTCCCCAGCTTCTCTCCACATGTCCTGTCTCAACCCTGTTCAGGCCCAAATGCATCTGCACTAATCCAGGGTGCAGTGGACCCAAGTAAAATGGCAGCTGCACAGGTGCATATATTCCAAATGAAACAGCCAGCATACAATCAGGGATTGGCCGTGTGGTACACCAGTGCAGAAAAAATAATCCGCATGTGGCAGTGTTCACACAGGGAATGCAGGGCTTCTGGCTCACAACCTCTTAGTAACACCATATAGGGGGGCTGCCCAGGGCCAACTAGAATGCATCCCGTGTGAACAGAGGCCACAAGTTTGCAGAACCATTTGGGCCCAACTGCACCCTGGAAAAAATATAAAAAGTGCACAAAAAACATAGCAATATATGTAAGGTATTGGTTGATATTAAGGCCTTAATACGGAAGCTGACAAACTGCGTCAAAGTTCCTTACACTTGTCAGTCCCTACTCTAGCATGAAAACCCCAAAAAGAGGAAAAAAAAATCCTCAAAAAAATTCAGTTACAAACCAGACAGGCCCAAATGCATCTGCACTAATCCAGGGTGCAGCGGACCCAAGTAAAATGGCAGCTGCACAGGTGCATAAATACCAAATGAAACAGCCAGCCTACAATCAAGGATTTGGCCGTGTGGCACAACAGTGCAGAAAAAATAATCTGCATGTGGCAGTGTTCACACAGGGAATGCAGGGCTTCTGGCTCACAACCTCTTAGTAACACCATATAGGGGGGCTGCCCAGTGCCAACTAGAATGCATCCCGTGGGAACAGAGGCCACAAGTTTGCAGAACCATTTGGGCCCAACTGCACCCTGGATTAGTGCAGATGCATTTGGGCCTGTCTGGTTTGTAACTGAATTTTTTGGAGGATTTTTTTTCCTCTTTTTGAGGTTTTCATGTTAGAGTAGGGACTGACAAGTGTAAGGAACTTTGACACAGTTTGTCAGCTTCCGTATTAAGGCCTTAATATCAACCAATACCTTACATATATTGCTATGTTTTTTGTGCACTTTTTATATTTTTTCCAGGGTGCAGTTGGGCTCAAATGGTTCTGCAAACTTGTGGCCTCTGTTCACACAGGATGCATTCTAGTTGGCACTGGGCAGCCCCCCTATATGGTGTTACTAAAAGGTTGTGAACCAGAAGCCGTGCATTCCCTGTGTGAACACTGCCACATGCGGATTATTTTTTCTGCAATGGTGTACCACACGGCCAATCCCTGATTGTAGGCTGGCTGTTTCATTTGGTATTTATGCACCTGTGCAGCTGCCATTTTACTGGGGTCCACTGCACCCTGGATTAGTGCAGATGCATTTGGGCCTGTCTGGTTTGTAACTGAATTTTTGGGAGGATTTTTTTTTTCCTCTTTTTGAGGTTTTCACACTCAACCCTGTTCAGGCGCTAACTAAAACTAACTTCCTCCTCCTGACCAGAGACAGCAGCTCCCCTGAAGTTGGGTTTAGAGCTCCCCCTGCTGGCCTGGAGCAGGAACTGTGTTGTGTGCTGGAACTACCTGATAAACAGATTCCTTCTTTGCTTCCAGGCATAGCATCACTCCCCCTGGAAGGAGGCAAGGCCATTGTGGCAACCGAACATTCTTTTACATGACCACAACTGTGGAACTGTGGGCTGGCTGCAGTGCTGAGAGAGGGCAGAGTACAGTGAACCAGACAAACTGCTGGACCGTGAGAGAGGTGCACGCAGAGATGTTACAGTGGATTGAGAAAGTTGTGGTGTGTTCATTGTCTGAAATTGGTCTAAAACATCAGGCATGTCCGCTTCCGTTACAACTGACGGCGGTCTCTCAGTCAGCATGACTGGAGTGGGTAAAGAACCCAAGGTTCTGTGGTCAAAGACCTGCGTCTCAATAGTTGGCATGGAAATAGAGGAGGAAGAAGAAGCAGTAGATGCGATTAATGGGGCGGCTGATGGTTGTTGATGTACGCTGGTCTGCATTTTTGCGCAGTGGGATTCCCACAGTAAAGCATTGTGCATGTGAAGGTTCATACAAGTAGTAGTCAAATTATTGCACTTTTTACCTCAACTCAGTTTTATTTGCAAAGTTGGCAGATTACCTGAGTAGGCTCATCCTTTGCAGTGTCAAAAAATTTAACCCTTGCCACCCCTCTTAGCTGCAGACCAGCGGATGCTACTGGTCACAGCCACAGTTGTATGGTGTATAGCAGAGCACAGCCGTGGTAGAGGGGTGCACAAGTAGGTTCCCAAGCCAGTAAATATAAGAACAAAACTTGGCACTCAACTTAAAATATATGGGGGGTGGGTTTTACCTGTAAAGAGAACAGGTGAATACAATGAATTCAGTAGAGACCCTAGCACAGGGCCCTAATTGGATCTGAGATATGCAGAATTCTCTGAGACACTGAAGTAAGTTTATTTTATTTCTTATTTTCTATTTAATTCATGTAGCAGTGTTTGCATATGCGCATATATACTTACCATAGTTACCATGGTGGTGTTTACTATTTATGGACACTCATCCAGCTCATTATCATATGGTTGGCTATGTGAGTCACCTTTTCCATTGAGTAGATCAGCTGTTTGATGTTTAACTCTTTCTGTCACCATTGGTCTGACTTGGTTACCTTTTGCTCTGTTCTGCTATTATGTTCTGCTTGTAGTCTGTGGCCATTAGTCTTGTGGATCATGCATATCCATACATATTAATTGATATATAAAATATTTTATTGTACATTTTACTACTCATGTAACAGAATTTTTGTATTAATAAATACTTATTTTTCATTGTGTATGGTAAACTCATTTTTTCTCCTTATATTTTGTCATGTATTTCTGTGTTTATATACGTGAAATTTTGTTGATTTTGTGCTGGTACTTCTTATGTTCTATTTTTCTTTTCAAATATATTTATTGAGATTTTATAAAATATAGTGAAGACAAGGGTAACAAGAAAAAGTTAGCCAAAGCCAATACTGCTTTAACTTCATCTTGCGGAACATTGAATGGCATTACTTTAGATTTTCCCTTATTAATTCTAAAACAGGATACTCTGGAAAAGTGTTCTATGTTTCCATTAAAGCTTTGACTGATTTAGCTGGATTAGTTAGAGATATGAATAGATCGTCTGCAAAGAGGTTTAATTTATGGGCCCGACTTTTGGTATTGTATCCAGATATTGAGGGATTTGACCTAATTGTTTCTGCCAACGGCTCTATTGCTATTGCAAATAATAAGGGAGAAAGGGGACACCCTTGCCTAGTTCCATTCGCTATATTAAATGACTTGGATAAATGGTTATTTATAGAGTTGAGCGACTTTTGTTTTTTTAGGGTCGAGTTTCGTTTCATGAAACCCGACTTTTCCAAAAGTCGGGTCGAGCAAAATCGGCCGACTATAGGGAAAAGTCGGGGTTCCGACCGAAACACGAAACCCAATGTAAGTCAATGGGGAAATAAAGTCGGCAGTGAGAGGAGGACAGGAAACACACCTACAGTGCCCATTTGAATGCCAAAAGCATCAATTCTTATTACTTAAGCTTGTCAACCTTAATTTACTTCATAATACTAGTTACGCACTGAAAAATGGGGGTTATTTGGCTACAGTTGTGGGGAAGTAGGGCTGGCTCCAGGTTTTCGTGGGCCCAGGGCCAAAGAGCGCCCCTTTAACACATACCACAACTCATGATGCTCCGATACGGCAGAGAAATAGCAGTATAGTACAATGAAAAATACTTCACTTCTTACATCTCATGACTGATATCCATTTTAAATTCTCCAATACCTCCAAAAACGGACAGTATATAACTCCATACAGTATTATGGCCAGCGCTTAGTGCGCTATACAGAGTAATGAGGCCCATATATTTCTCCATATGGAATCATTGATCCCATATAATGTTTCAAACCGTATATGATGAGCTCCACATAATGCTATAGTATATGTTGGTCCCAATGGATGAAGCTCCACTGTCTTATGGGCCCAAATAATGCTCCATATATAATGGGCCCTATTTCTACTGCTCTAGTGTATAATGGGCCCTGTAAATGCTGCTCCAGTGTCTCATGTCCACCTTTGGAATGCTCCAGTGTATGGTGGGCCCCATATATCATTCACCAGAGTATAGTGCTCCCCAAAAATTGCTGTCCCAACATTGAAAACAATTACATAAGTCTCCTTGCTAGGGAATCCCTGCACTACTCTGAACTCCTTGTCGTTCCCATCTTCCATCTCACTGCACTTGACTGTTTAGGCCCTCCCACCAGCAGAGACACTTTTGCGTACTATGCGGTGCCCTGTGCCAGTGCCATTGCCCATGAGTTTGCCCCCCCCACCTGCTCAAGGAACCTGCACTTTCATCTGCACCTTCTTCTTTGTCACCGTGTAAGGTGGTATAGTATGTGGGAAGGGGAACCTGAGTTTCCTCTGGGTCAGATTCTGGCAGTGTAGAGTGCGAGGGGAATGTAGTGGTCTGGGTCAATATACCAGCAGCATCATCCAGCAGTGGCTGGGCCTCAGTGCACTTGTGGCATCCTCAAGAGTACGGTCGCCACTGTGGCATTACCTTCCTCCAAGGGAGTGTGTTGTCAAGCTTGGGAGCAACGAAGGATCTCTCTAGCAGTGAAACCAACACACAACACATTTCCCACTCCAGGCCAGTAGGGAGACCTCTGAACCTGACTGCTGAGGAGCTGCTCTCTGTGGTCGGGAGGAGGTAAGGTAGGGCACTCTGTGCAGGGAAGGGGAAGTGTGTGGACGTGAGAAAGGGAGCTGGAGGATGAGCAGAGTTAAGGCTCACTCCTAGCTGGAGCACATGGTCCCGATTCCGGTCTCCGAGTTTGTAGGGACACTGACGTTCCTGCAGCAGAAACCGGGGGAAGTAGCAGCTATAAATGCTCTGGACCCAACTAAGGCTCGGAGGCCCCAGCATCGACGTGTGGGAGCCAGAAGGAAAAGGCTACAGCTGTCTGCCATACAAGTAAAGTCTGAGGAACATCTGTTAGACAGGAGGCGCTTCAGTGAACCACGGTCCTGTGAGTGCTTCCCCCACAAGCGCTAGAAAGGAGACGTTCAGGAAGGTACAAGTTGGCGGAGTGTTGGAAGGGAGCTTTCCATTTTGGTCCCGGAGGTTGGCTGAGGTCCTGAGCCGGAGGACACAGCACGGAGGCAGGCATCTGTGTAACCTGCAGACTGTGAGTAAAGCTTTGGAACTGCACGCTCTGGTGTCCTACAGTTATTCCAGCACCGCTACATCTGGGTACCAGCACCTACACCGCCTGTGCCTTTCCCCCCATCACTACATCTACACTTCCCTGGGACTCCAGCTCCACCTGTGGGGAGTTTCACCATCTTTGCTGCACAACATCAGTCCCAGAGGATCTGCATGCAGCGTCGGCCTAACATCTATGTTGCCGAACACCACAGGTGGCGTCAAACGATCTATATAAACTCTTTACCATTATACCACGCCATTTACATGGGCGCCCAGGGCCACCGTCCGGGTCACCGCTGCTGTGACACCTCCCACTGACACCGGCCCGGTACCGAGTACCCCACAGCCCTGGGAGGGCGACCCATATGCCGACTGCTGATCAGGCGGCGTTATTCCCACGAACCTCCAAACAGCATCCATGAAGGCAAAGTTTTTGGTTTCCGGGGCAGTATGATTGCAAAGCTGAACCTTAAAGGAATGTCCAAAAGGGCACCACCAGGAGTGGAGCCTGTGGCTTAATTGGACTCCACCCGGGAAACCACAACCATGCCAGCTAAAGAAAAGATGCACACTTTGAAAGCTGTGTCGATTCTGTGTGTGGTATGTGTGTTTGTAGTTGTGCTAGCGATTTCTCAGCTTTATTCCATTAACAACCAAGACTCCGGCATGCCCCCACAGTACGCGTCAAGCTTACTAGAGGGATAAGCGAGGCTCTGGCACGTGAGATCGAGCAATAACAGGTCTAGCATTCCCGTACATGTCCAGGGCTGCATGCACGCTACACTGAAAGGACCAGCTTTTGTCGCTTACAGGTGCAGATAACCTGCTGAACTCCGTTAGTGATGGGGATCTGGGATTCAGATTATTCCCCGCGAACGAACGATGATTTCCCAGTAAGTTCAGGTCAACCGCAATTCCGGAGTTAGGCCTAACCGTCATTCCTGAAAAAATTACGTGTCCAAACCACAGGTGCTGTAGCTTGCTTAACAGCTCGGCAGCCGTTCTCAGGCCCAGTATGGATTCAACAACATTGTAGAAAGTTGATAAAGGGTACCCTTTCACCGGATAACACGTATATATGTAGCCTAGTTTACACTTTAAAAATATATGTCTATAGATCAGGAGGCAGACTCAGATGTTCTCAGGCCAAGTATGGATTTGACCAGATTGTACAAAGTTGAGAAAGGGTACTTTATCACTGGATAGCAGGTATATATAGCATAGTTTAAACATGTAAAATCTACGTGTTCTCAGTATGGATTACACAGCAATCTAAAAAGTGGAAAAAAGGAAATGCATTTGAGGCGTACACAACTATATACTTTTGGTGTTATTTTTAAATCATATATATTTCTGTCTCAGTAATACAGTCCAGCCTCTCCGCAATAGGAAATGAGATGCATACAATTAGTGACATAAAGGCTATTGATTGCAGAATTCTAGGAATTACTATTCACGGGAAAAACTTCCGTCACAATTCTCATAGGCGATGCTGACCCTCAATTAATTTGTGTTGAGACAGTGAAAACATTTTTTGTGAATAAAGTCTTGCTGTATCGCACTTCCGTTGATTCCATCACTGTTACTCATCTCAATCAAATTTTTATCACAGGGAGTGATGTAAACATGGTGCTCACTGGCTATCATGATCTGTCACGTAACTTTGGAGTGCAAAAGACAGAAGCCACAGGCCGTAGGCGATTCTATTTGATTGGCATGAGAGGGCACATTTTAAAATGTGTGCCGGAATGTCACACGATTGTGAGTAGGAAAACTGTGAAAGCTGATGATAAACCACCAATGCATGTCATTGTGAGTCGACGTCCATAAGAAATGGAAGCCACTGATCATCTGGAGCTAGAGCCCGGCCAGCAGGACAGGGCATAGCTACATCTTAACCATCATCTTTCTGTTCAATCAATTTGTAGTGGCACTCCCAGTGAAGGATTTGACAGCCCAGACTACACAGCGGAGGAGCAGGGAGAGTTAAACATTGCAAATGCTGGGGCCCTGCCCAAGCTAGGGGGGCGCACTCGTGGGCGTCGGTACTGGCACTGGGCCCCTCATAGTACGGCGGTGTGTCTGACGGCGGGTGTGCACCTCCACCGTCAGAGACACTTGATTGCACTATGAGGGACCCTGTGCCAGTGCCCGCGCCCAAGAGTCGGCCTACCCACCTGTCCAGGGCAACGGCACTCGCACGGTTTCGTGCGCTAGGTGGTGACCCCGGCCATGGGGGGGGGGCAGCCCAGTTAGGGTGGTTTACAAAGTGGCATATGTTGATGTGGGGCATTCAGCTGCTGCAAAAGGCGAAATAGGTCAAGTTCGCGGAATAGGAGGAGGACCAAAGCAAAACATTTTTCTGGCAACCTATGTGTCATCAAGGGAAGGTGGGACAAAATCCTTGGAAACCCATGCATGGTTCATTTTAATGAAGGTTAGATCATCCACATTTTGGGTTGACAAACGGGTACTTTTTTCTGTCAGGATTGATCCAGCTGCACTGAAGACTCTTTCCGATAGCACACTTGCAGCTGGGCAAGCGAGCTCCTGTAAGGCATATTGTGCCAATTCAGGCCAGGTGTCCAGTTTAGCGGCCCAATAGTCAAAGGGGAATGACCTGTGTGGGAGAACATCGATATGGGACGAGAAGTAGTTTGTAACCATAGTTGACAACTGCTGTCTCCTGTCACTTTCCATCGATGCAGTATTATCAGTTGTGTGAGCGGTCTGTGAAAAATCAGTCCACAACATTGTCATGAAACCCCTGTCTCCAACGCCACTTCTGCTGTGTGCACCACGAACACCTCTGCCAAGCTGCCCCCGGCCCGTACGGCTCGTGTGAGAACCATCACCGCTGCTGTGTGCTGGGAATGCCTCAACCAACCGGTTTACCAGAGTTGCTTGTTTATTAGCCAATATTAGGTCAAGGCTCTCGTGTGGCATGATGTTTTGTAATTTGCCTTTATAGCGTGGATCCAGGATGCTGGCCAACCAGTAGTCGTCATCGTTCATCATTTTGGCAATGCATGGGTCCCTTTTTAGCATCTGCAAGGCATAATCTGACATGTGGGCCAATGTTCCCGGTGTCAATGATGCACTGCGAGTGCTGGTTGGAGGAGCACTTTCTGGCAAATCCACATCCCTCCAGTCACGCACAAACCCTGTACCAGACCTTGCCACGCCAACATTTTCAGTTGCCCCAGGAGATGCATCCTCCTCCCCTAAGTAATCATCCCCATCATCATCCTCCTCCTGCCTCAAGATGTATACTGCCCAGCCATGACTCAGTTTGTCGCTGAAAGTACTCGGCCAGCACCTCCGCTGTGTGACTGTCGCCCAAACACATCATCTGCAACACCGCCTGCTGACGCTTTCCACTAGCTGCTCGATAGGGGGACACCTTGTGTGCAACAGTGGCAGCTGCAGATGGAGTGCTCGTACGACTGCGCTCTGTGGACGAGCTTTCGCTTCTGGAGGAGGAGGAGGGTCGAACGCCTACAGCCAACTGTTTCCTATACCGTGGGCTAGGCAGCACTGTCCCACCACTGCTGTCCCCTGTGGACCCTGCATCCACCACATTAACCCAGTGCGCAGTGATGGACATGTAACGGCCCTGGCCATGCCGACTGGACCATGCATCTGTTGTGAGGTGCACCTTTCCACACACTGACTGCTTGCGTGCATGGACTATGCGGTCTTTCACATGATGGTGGAGGGCTGGGATGGCTTTGCGAGAGAAGAAGTGGCGACTGGGTAAGTCATAGCATGGTGCTGCATAGGCCATGAGTTCGCGGAAAGCTGCGCTTTCCACCAACCGATAGGGCATCATCTCTAACGAGATTAGTTTGGCAATGTGGGCGTTCAAACCCAGTGTACGCGGATGAGAGACTGAGTACTTTCTTGACCTACTCATAGTCTCTGGGAGGGTGAGCTGGACTTGAGAGCTGCATATGGTGGAACTAGCGGTGGACAGGGCGGACAGAGAGGGTTGATGATGTTGATGGAGTTGGTGATCTTTCTGATGGCCTAGATTCAGTCTTTCGTTGATATATCAGTGGGATTCCCTGACTGCTGTGGCCTTGCAATGACACCTCAACATTTGCTGCTGTGCTAACCGGTGGGCTTACAGTGGGGGAAACAATGTAGCGTTGCTGACTACCTTCTTTGTGATCAGTTGCACATGTGGTACTTGAGGTTTGTTGTTGTGTCCACGCTTGCAAGTGCATAGTGGTTAAATGTCTAAGCATGCAACTGGTATTCAAATTTTTCAGATTTTTCCCTCGGCTAAAGGCCTTTGCGCACTTCTTACAGATAACCTTGGCCTGATCATGAGGATTTTGTTAAAAAAAAGTGCCACACTGCACTCTTCCTACTTTGGAAGACATTTTGCGGCCTAGCACGCTGTACTATTTTGACCGTCTGGACAAGCTGTCCAGCAACTCTTTTGATTTTTGGAACTTGTCTTTGGAGTGCTCCGGGCCTGCCAGATAACAGCTGTTGCGATGTCGATGTCTGCTGTGGATGCTCCTCCTCCTCATCTGAGCTATTGGAAGCAGCACCCACTTCCCCCAATGGATGCCAATCTGGGTCAACAACTGGGTCATCCATCACCTCCTCTTCAATGTCATGTGCACCTTCCTCTGTGTCACCATGTATGGTGGTATAGTATGCGGGAAGGGGCACCTGAGTCTCATCAGGGTCAGAATCTGGCTCATTAGACTGCGAGGACAATGTAGTGCTCTGAGTGAATGTACCAGCAGAATCATCTATCAGTGGCTGTGCATCAGTGCACTCCATGTCAGATTCGTCTTGGCCTGGGTAATTCACCATTTCACTTGATAATCCAGGCATGGTATGTGAAAACAGCTCCATGGAGTAATCAGTAGTATGGCCTGCATCATCCTTCAATATTGGTTGGGGTGAAGGACACAAGGAAAGGTGTGGTCCAATGACGACTCAGTGCTTTTATTTTTTACAACTTCAGAAGAGGAGGCGATAGAGCTGGAGGATGAGTCAGCAATGTAAGCCAAAACTTTTTCCTGAAGCTCTGGCTTTAAAAGCGGTTTGCCAACTCCTAGAAAACTAAGCCTTCGAAGCCTTGTGTAGCAAGACGATGATGCAGGCTCAACACCTCCTGCATTCGGTCCTATTTTGCTTTTGCCGCTACCATCAGATCCACCACCAACACCATCATTACCAGCTGGCAACCCCCGCCCTATTCCACGGCCTCTTCCACCAGCCTTCCTCATTTTTGGTAAAAATGTACACAAAATCCCACAAACTATATAGTAATGTAAAACAAGGTACAAGGTGTATATAGGACAGGGGAGATGTAGAATTTCTGAACACACTTGTGGACATTGTTGGATTGTGTGAGGCCCAGTGAATATCACACCGCTATGTCACAGGCTCAATGTCGCAGGTGTGAAAAATGTCACTAAAGGACAGGGCAGATGTAGAATTTCTGAACACACTTGTGGACACTGTTGGATTGTGTGAGGCCCAGTGAATATCACACTGCTATGTCACAGGCTCAATGTCGCAGGTGTGGAAAATGTCACTATAGAACAGGGCAGATGTAGAATTTCTGAACACACTTGTGGACACTGTTGGATTGGGTGAGGCCCAGTGAATATCACACCGCTATGTCACAGGCTCAATGTCGCAGGTGTGAAAAATGTCACTGTTATGAGTTCATTTTCCCCTTCACCATTGAGGTCAGATGAACTCCCTCTTCTGGTGAAGGAAGGTAGTGAGGCTGATTACCAAGCACCTGAGCTGGGAGAGGATGACTCGGTGACGGGGATCTCTGACTGGATATAAGGCAGCCGACGCCCTTCTGCCTCGCTGGTGATTTCTCTGTGGAATTCTAGGAGACCAGTCTGATTCCTGCTCCTCAAAAGCTAAGTTTTCTGCTTTGCCTTTTTGCATTTGTGTTTTGGTTTTAGTTTGCCTTGCTTTTCTGGATTCTGCCATTCCCTGCTGGGTTGAGCTGAATTCCTTTTTTGTCGGTTTGTTCTGTCTTCAGAAAATACCTGAGTACTGACATAGTCTTTTTGAAGCCTAGCGTCTTCAGGGCCTTTTTCCCTGTCAGTCTGTTGGCTCTTATTTTTATAGGGTTTTTCGCAGATTGCAGACAGCAGCTTTCCTATCCTGTCCTATCTAGTTAGCTTGGGCCCCATCATTTGCTCAGTCTATCTTTCTATCTGTGTTAGTGTTTTTTCTTCTTGCTTCACCGTCATTATATGTTGGGGTCTGCCTATTGCTTTGGGGTCTGCTCTGGGGCAGTTTAGATTTCCCTTTCTGTCTTTAGACTAGGCAGTTCTCCGACTGTGATCGAGGGGTCTAGGGCATCGTAGGAACCTCCCACGGCTACTGCTAGTTGTTGTTGATAGGTTCAGGGGTCTGCAATCCGATAGCTGCCAACTTCTCTGGTTTTCTGGACTTAGCTAGCATTTCTGTTTTTGCCTCCTACGGTGACTCATTCATAACATGTCACTATAGGACAGGGCAGATGTAAAATTTCTGAACACACTTGTGGACACTGTTGGATTGTGTGAGGCCCAGTGAATATCACACCGCTATGTCACAGGCTCAATGTCGCAGGTGTGAAAAATGTCACTATAGGACAGGGCAGATGTAGAATTTCTGAACACACTTGTGGACACTGTTGGATTGTGTGAGGCCCAGTGAATATCACACCGCTATGTCACAGGCTCAATGTCGCAGGTGTGAAAAATGTCACTATAGGACAGGGCAGATGTAAAATTTCTGAACACACTTGTGGACACTGTTGGATTGTGTGAGGCCCAGTGAATATCACACTGCTATGTCACAGGCTCAATGTCGCAGATGTGAAAAATGTCACTATAGGACAGGGCAGATGTAGAATTTCTGAACACACTTGTGGACACTGTTGGATTGTGTGAGGCCCAGTGAATATCACACTGCTATGTCACAGGCTCAATGTCGCAGGTGTGAAAAATGTCACTATAGGACAGGGGAGATATAGAAATTCTGAACACACTTGTGGACACTGTTGGATTGTGTGAGGCCCAGTGAATATCACACCACTATGTCACAGGCAGAAATTGACTAGTGTATGACAAACTACAAGGTGTATATAGAATTGGGCAGAATAGGAATCTCCCTAGAGTGGAGGTCTGTAAGAACGGAGCATGTCCTCGACTTATTCTTACAGAGGCACACACAGCTTCACTGTGGCCGTGATAACAGCCGTTACACGGTACTGAGAGAGAAGCGTGCACGTACACCGCTGTCCCGTGTCCGTAAAATTGTCAAGCTCCGTGTTTTTTAAGTATACGGACTGACACACGCTGTCTCTCTATAGTTTTGAATGTGATCAAACAGCAAATCTACATAACTGTTTGAAAAACAGACAAAATTAGAAGGTGGAGGTCTGTAAGAACGGAACATGTCCTCGACTTATTCTTACAGAGTCACACACAGATAGCTTCACTGTGGCCGTGATAACAGCCGTTACACGGTACTGTGTGAGGAGCGTACACCGCTGTATGGTGTGAACAAATGCACGCTCAGTACCTCACCAGGACAAAAAAAAAATTTGGATTGCTTTTAAAAAAGCAGTTTGCAGAGCAGTGGGAAAACAGCAATGCAGCTATCATGAAGCCTTATAAGGCAGCCTAACAACCAACACGGCTGATCCTGCAAAATATAGCCTCCACTTGCACTGCACAGTAACTGGTGTGTTGTACAGGCAAAATCGCTAGCAGCAGAAGCAGTTTTTGGTGTCTTCTTCCCTGCCTAACGCTCTCCCTACAAAATCAGCAGCAGCAGCTCTCCCTATTCTGAGATCAGCATGAGTAACATGGCAGTCGGCGTGCACGCCCTTTTATACCCCCTGTGACACCCCCCAAAGCTAGCCAATCACTTGCATGCCCTTCTCAAAGATGGTGGTGACCCCTGCCTATGTCATCACGTTGCCCACAGTGTCCGTGGATCCTGACTGGCTGAAAAAGGGCGGAAAACAAACTTTTGAAACGCGACTTTGGCGCTAAAGTCGCCGAGCTCGTGGCCGACCCCACCCTAGGGTCGGGTTTCGTTTCATGAAGCCCGACTTTACCAAAAGTCGGCGACTTTTGAAATTTTTTGACCCATTTCGCTCAACTCTAGTTATTTACACAGACTTTGGCATTTGGGTTAGAATATAGGGAGAATATTTTAGAAACAAAGTGGCCATCAAAGCCAAAATTTAAACAAGACATTTTGAAGGTACAGCCAATTAACTCTGTCAAACGCCTTTTCAGTGCCTAAGGCTAAAAATAGGGAGGGAACACTAGATTTCTTGATCAAGGTGAGTAAATTAATAACTCTTCTCGTGCCATCTGCTGCTTGTCTACCAACAATAAAACCCACCTGGTCCTCTTTGATCAAATTAGGTAAAACATTCTTAAGCCGTTCTGCTAAGATTTTGGAAAATATTTTAATTTCTCCGTTAATTAGGGAGATGGGACTAAAATCCTTCACATTCACTAGTCCCCCTTTCTCTTTTGGTATTAGAATTAAGGTGGCCTCCAGCATGTTCTTTGGAAAGGAGCCAGTAATTGCCACTTGATCGTAAAGAACCTTTAAATGGGGAGTAAGGGTTTTGGAAAATAGTTGGTAGTACTCATTGGCGAACCCATCTGGCCCTGGTGATTTTAATGATTTAAGTTTTAGAATAGTCTTGTCAATTTCCTCTATGGTAGAGTTGAGCGAAACGGGTCGGTCATATTCAAAAGTCGCCGACTTTCGCTGAAGTCGGGATTCATGAAACGAAACCCGACCATAGAGTGAGGTCGGCCACGAGGTCGGCGACCAGAGTGCCAAAGTCGCGTTTCAAAAGATGCTTCCAGTGCCCTTTTTCAGCCAATGATGGAGGATGCACACTGTGGGCAACGCGATGACATAGGCATCGGTCACCACCATCTTTGAGAAGGGCATGCAAGTGATTGGCTGGCTTTGTGTGGCATCACAGGGGCTATAAAAGGGCGTGAATGCCGACCGCCATCTTAATTATGGCAATCTTAGCCTAGGGAGAGCTGCTGCTGCTGATTCTGTAGGGAGAGCGTTAGGCAGGGAAGAAGAACCAAAAAACTGCTTCTGCTGTTAGCGATTTCCACTTACAACACAACACTTTGTGTGCAGTGACAGGGAAGGCTCTATTTTTGTGCATCAGCTCTGTTGGTTATTAGGCTGCCTTATAAGGCTCCCTGATAGCTGCATTGCTGTTTGCACACTGCTGTGCAAACTTTTTTAAAAGCAAAAATACTTTTCTTCCTACTTTCTGCACAGTTACCAAGGGTTCATTTTTCCACCCTTTTATGTGTGCACTGTGCAGCAGTCCTGCTTATTAGGCTGCCTGCGTCCATACTTGGACTGGGAGCATCATTGTCAAATCTCTAGTGAGATCCAAAATCTCACCAATCCTGTGGACACCCTCCACCTTGTCATACACCATCCAATTTCAGCCTGTTGCATTGAGGTGTAATCTCTCCTGGGCCAGAGACAATAGTTCTGCGTCCTCAAACCTATAGTGAGATTCAAATTCTCACCAATAGTAGATACACCTTCTACCTTGTTTTACAGTACCATATAGCTGGTGGTATTTTGGGTACATTTTCACAAAAATGAGCAAGTATGGTGGAAGACGCCATGGAAGTGGGCGGGGGTTGCAGCTAGTCCCGATGGTGGTGGTGTTGCATCTGTTGGTAGTGGCAAAAGCACAATAGCACCTAAGGCAGGAGGTGTTGAGTCTGCGTCATCGTCTGGCTCCACAAGGCCTCGAAGGCTCTCTTTTCTGGGAGTAGGTAAACCACTTTTAAAGCCGGAGCTTCAGGAACAAGTTTTGGCTTACATTGCTGACACAGCCTCCAGCTCTCTCACCTCCTCTTCTGAAGTTTCAAAAAATAAAAGCACTGAGTCATCATTGGAGGCTCCTGGTCAGGAACAACACCTTTCCTTGTGTCCTTCACCCCTACCAAAAGTGAAGGATGTGGCAGGCCACACTACTGATTACTCCATGGAGCTCTTTTCACATACCATGCCTGGGTTAGCAAGTCAAATCGTGAATTCCCCAGTCCAAGATGAATCTGACATGGAGTGCACTGATGCACAGCCACTGCTAGATTTTTCTGCTGGTACATTCACTCAGAGCACGACATTATCCTCGCAGTGTACTGAGCCAGAATCTAACCCTGATGAAACTCAGGTTCCCCTTCCCACATACTATACCACCTTACACGGTGACACAGAGGAAGGTGCACATGAAATTGAAGAGGAGGTGATGGATGACCCAGTTGTTGACCCAGATTGGCATCCATTGGGGGAAGAGGGTGCCGCTGCCAATAGCTCAGAAGAGGAGGAGGAGGATCCGCAGCAGGTAATGACATAGCAACAGCTGTTATCTGGCATGACCGTAGCAGTCCAAAAACGTTTTAGAAAAACCAAAAGAGTTGCCAAACAGCTTGGCCAGACGGTCAAATTACCACAGCGTGCAAGGTCTCAAAATGGCTTCCGTAGTAGGAAGAGTGCAGTGTGGCACTTTTTTTAACAAAATCCTAATGATCAGGCAAAAGTTATCTGTAAGAAGTGCGCAGAGACCTTTAGCCGAGGGAAAAATCTGAGAAATTTGAATACCAGTTGCATGCTTAGACATTTAACCACCATGCACTTGCAAGTGTGGACGGACTACCAAACCTCACGTACCACATGTGCACCTGCTCCGAATGAAGGTAGTCAGCAAAGCTACATCGCTTCCCCCACTGTAAGCCCACCGGTTAGCACACCACCAGCAGCAAATGTCGAGGTGTCGTCGCAAGGGCAAAGCAGTCATGGAATCACAATGTTATTGCTACGAAAGACTGAATCTAGACCATCAGCAACACCACCAACACCATCACCAACCCTCTCTCAGTCCGCCATGTCCACCGCTAGTTCCACCATATGCAGCTCTCAAGTCCAGCTCACCCTACCAGAGACTCTGAGTAGGACAAGAAAGTACTCATCCTTTCATCCGCGTACACTGGCTTTGAACGCCCACATTGCCAAACTAATCTCGTTAGAGATGATGCCCTAACGGTTGGTTGAAAGCAAAGCTTTCCACGAGCTCATGGCCTACGCAGTACCACGCTATGACCTACCCAGTCGGAACTTCTTTTCACGAAAAGCCATCCCAGCCCTCCACGTGCATGTGAAAGACCGCATTGTCCATGCACTCAAGCAATCAGTGAGTGGAAAGGTGCACCTCACAACAGATGCATGGTCCAGTAGGCATGGCCAGGGCCGTTACGTGTCCATCACTGCGCACTGGGTTAATGTGGTGGATGCAGGGTCCACAGGGGACAGCGGCAGTGGGACAGTGCTGCCTAGCCCACGGTATAGGAAACAGTTGGCTGTAGGCGTTCGACCCTCCTCCTCCTCCTCCAGAAGCAAAAGCTCGTCCACAGAGCGCAGTCGCACGAGCACTGCATCTGCAGTTGACAGTGTTGCACACGAGGTGTCTCACTATCGAACAGCTAGTGGTAAGCGTCAGCAGGCTGAGTTGAAGATGATGTGTTTGGGTGACAACATACACACCGCGGAGGTACTGGCCGACTACTTGCAGCGACAAACAGTCATGGCTGGGCAGTCTACATCTTGAGGCAGGCAAGATAGTTAGTGATAACGGTCGGAATTTTGTGGCAGTCATAGCTCTTTCAAAACTCAGACACATACCTTGCCTGACTTACACCTTGAACCTGGTGGTGCAGTGCTTCCTTAATAATTATCCAGAGTTAACACCCCTGCTCCATAAGGTGCGAAGACTGTGCTCGCACATCCGCCAGTCGCCTGTACACTCCAGTCGTATGCAGAAGCTGCACGATTGCTCCACCTTTCCAAGCAACACCTAATTATCGACGTTGCAACAAGGTAGAACTCCACCCTGCACATGGTTCAGAGGCTGTGCGAACAGAGGCAGGCTGTAATTCATTTGTGGGAGGATACACGGGCAAGCAGTTTGCAGGCAGACATGGAGTTGTCTGGTGTGCAGTGGTCGAAGCTAAAAGACCTCTGTAAAGGTCCTTCAGTGTTTTGAGGAATGCACACAGCTGGTAAGCGCAGACGATGCCATCATAAGCATGAGCATCCCACTTATGCGTCTGCTCATGCAAACTTTGACGCACATTAAGGAGCAGGCGTCTGCAGCCGAGGAGGAAGAGGAGGAGGGAAGCCATGATGACAGTCAGCCATTTTCTGGTCATGGAAGTCTCGTGGACGAGGTGGAGGAAGAGGAGGATGATGGGGATGAATATTTTGGGGAGGAGGATGCTTCTCAGGGGGCAAGAAAAAATGTTGGCGTGGCAAGGTCAGATGCAGGGTTTGTGCGTGACTGGAGGGGTGTGGATTTGCCAGAAAGTGCTCCTCCACCCAGCACTCGCAGTGCATCATTGACACCTGGAACATTGGCCCACATGTCTGATTATGCCTTGCAGATCCTAAAAAGGGACCCCCGTATTGCCAAAATGATGAACGATGACGACTACTGGTTGGCCAGCATCCTGGATCCATGCTATAAAGGCAAATTCCAAAACATCATGCCACAGGAGAACCTAGAGCTAATATTGGCTAGCAAACAAGCAACTCTGGTAAACCGTTTGAGGCATTCCCAGCACACAGCGGCGGTGATGTTTTTCTGGGGTACCCCACGCTCGCCCAGGGCAGTGGGTTACCCAGTACCGGGCCGGTGTCAAGGCGGGGAGGTGTCACAGCAGCGGCGACCCGGTCCGTTGCCCTGGTAGCCCAATATCAATGGCGGTGATGTTAATGATGTTAGAGTTTGTTAGAATAGTTTGTGACGCCACCCGTATTTGGCAAGTATGGTGTTAGGCCAACGCTGCATGCAGATCCGCTGGGACTGATGGTGTGATGCAGCAGAGATGGTGTAGCTCCCCACAGGTGGAGCTGTAGTCCCAGGGCAGTGTAGGTGCAATGGATGAGGAGAGGCGTAGGATGGTATAGGTGTTGTTACTCAGATGTAGCGGTGCTGGAATAACTGGAGGACACCAGAGTATGCGGTTCCAAAGCTTTACTCACTGTTTGCAGTTCACACAACTGCCTGCCTCTGTACTGTGTTCTCCAGGTCAGGGCTCCAGCCAACCTCCAGGCATGATAGGATTCTCCCACACTCCTTTTGTATCATCTCACTCCACCCGCCTCCCAGCACATCTCGTGTTACGAAGCAGGGTTCCACGAGGGGTGCTCTGCTAACCCCCAGCATGAAGCTGTTAGGTGGACCCCACTGAACTATCCTGTGTGTGGAATGCAGGTGTGGAGCGTGGTCAGGAGTTCCCACTTTACCTGGATGGTGGGGCACAACACCTTAAGAGAAGGTGCAGTACCTCTGAGGCGACTGAAGCCTCAGGGGTGCCACATTTCCAACAAGCCGTAGGTGGCAACATGAAAGAGGTGTTCGTTGTGCACACAGCCGAAGTGGCGTTGGACACAGGGGTTTCATGACCATGATGTGGACTGATTTTTCAAGTACCCCTCACACGACTGGTAATACTGCATCGATCGAAAGTGACAGGAGACAGCAGTTGTTAACTATGGTAACAAACTACTTCTCCTCTCATATCGATGTTCTCCCTCACCGGTCATTCCCCTTTGACTGTTGGGCCAGTAAACTTGACACCTTGCCTGAATTGGCACAATATGCTTTACAGGAGCTCGCTTGCCCTGCTGCTAGTCCGTTATCTGAACGAGTCTTCAATGCTGCTGGATCAATCCTGATAGAAAAAAGGACCGTCTGTCGACCCAAAATGTTGATGATCTAACCTTCATTAAAATGGACCATGCATGGGTTTCAAAGGATTTTGTCCCACCCTCCCCTGCTGACACGTAGGTTGCCAGAAAAATGGCTTGCTTTTGTCCTCCCCTTCCACGGACTTCTCCAATTACTCCATTTGCAGCTGCTGAATGTCCAACATCAACAAATGCCAATTTTTCCACCTGCCTAACTGGGCTGCCTCCCCCCACAGGGCCAGGGTCACCACCTGGTGCACGCACCCGTGCGAGTGCCATTGCTCTGGACAGGTGGGTGGGCACACTGTTTGGCAACGGCACTGGCACAAGGTTCCTCATAGTAGAATCAAGTGTCTCTGATGGTGGGGGGGCACACCCGCCGTCAGACACACCGGCGTACTATGAGGGGCCCTGTGCCAGTGCCATCGCCAACGAGTGGGACCCCCTGCTTGCTCAGGATCACAGCACTTGCAAAGTTGAAATACTTACCTCTCCCTGCTCCACCGCCGTGACGTCTTCCACGTTTCCTAACAGTGACATTCTGGTCAGAGAGCGCGATGACATCACGTCTGTACGCCCTCTGCCTAAACAGTCAAAGTGCAGTGAGATGGAAGATGGGGACGACGAGGAGTCCAGACTAGTACATGGATTCCCTAGCGAGGAGACTTATTTAATTGCTTTCAATGTTGGGACAGCTATTTTTGGGGAGCACTATACTCTGGAGAATGATATATGAGGCCCACCATACACTGGAGCATTCCAATGGTGGACATCAGACACTGGAGCAGCATTTACAGTGCCCATTATGCACTGGAGCATTAGAAATGGGGCCCATTATGTATGGAGCATTATTTGGGCTCAAAACACAGTGGAGCTTCATCCATGGGGACCAACATATACTGTAGCATTATGTGGAGCTCATCATATACTGTTTCAAACATTATATGGGACCAATGATTCTGTATGGAGAAATATATGGGCCTCATTACTCTGTATAGCGCACTATGCGGTGGCCATAATACTGTATGGAGTAATATACTGTCCGTTTTTGGAGCTATTGGAGAATTTAAAATGGATATCAGTCATGAGATGTAAGAAGTGAAGTAGTTTTCGTTGTACTATACCGCTATTTCTCTGCCGTATCAGAGGATGATGAATTGTGGCATGTGATAAAGGAGCCCATTGACACTCTTTGACCCTGGGCCCACGAAAATCTGGAGCCAGCCCTACCCCCCCACAACTTTAGCCAAATAACCCCCAGTTTTCAATGCCTAACTATTATTATAAAGTAAATTAAGTTTGACAAGCTTAAGTAATAAGATTTGATGTTTTTGGCATTAAAATGGGCCCTGTAGGTGTGTTTCCTGTCCTCCACTCACTGCCGACTTTTCTTCCCCATTGACTTGCATTGGGTTTCGTGTTTCAGTCGGCCTTCGACTTTTCACAATAATCGGCCGATTTCGTTCGACTCGACTTTTGAGAAAGTTGGATTTCATGAAACCTGACTCGACCTGAAAAAAGGCAAAGTCGCTCATCTCTACTCTATGGTAATGGGTTTATTCAATATATCTAGATCTGATTTAACTATTCGAGGAAGATTTAGGCCAGCTTAAAAAGAATTTATAGCGGTTTGGTTAGGGGATTGATTCACAGGGTCCTGATCCAAGTTATATAACTTTTGAAAAACATTTGCAAAGACATCTGCAATGTCTTGCGGATGCATCTGCAAATGTCCTGTCCCTTTGCAATTTTCTCATCTTGTAATGTGTGGGTTTATTTGTGGAGGTATAATAAGTGGTCTTGGAAGCTCTTATTGCTGCATCATAATCTGAAATGAATCAAAGGTGTATTTGTATAGTTCACCGCGCTATGCTGAGAAAGTATGCAAAATACTTTGTTGTAGGTAGATAAAAGTATTATTAGTTAGTAAAATTATTGGTACTTGTAGTAGAGGAGTTGCAGAGTATTCTATGTAGGTTGTGATGTCTAGATAGCGAATAGTTCGCAGATTATCTTGTGATGATATTTTCTTTTGGTAGTTAGTAGTGCTGGTGGAGTAATAATAATAATAGTATTACAGTACCAATAAATATTATCTATATTCCACACTGCAAATTGTATGTCGACTGTACTCACTAGTTATTTTTAAGCGTTTCTATTCCATTTGAAATAGTGGAGTAGTTGCTTTCAGGTAGACAAATATCGGAGTACCTACATAGAATACTCTGCAACTCCTCTACTACAAGTAAGTACCAATAATATTACTAACTAATAATACTTTTATCTACCTACATACTTTTGCATACTGTCTCAGCATAGCGCGGTGAACTATACAAATACACCTTTGATTCAGTCTTTTCTAACAGGAGCTGACACAGTCCTGCCATTTCACCAGCTGCATCTGAGTCTTTCCTTTTAGAAAGGTAGCGCCCGTGTATAATCTTATCACACTATAATCTGAAATGAGTTGTACTTTCAACTGCTGCCTTAAATCCAGTATTTCCATATGGGTGTTATGCGATGGACTTGATAATCTATTTTGCTGTTCTTCTTTTATTTGATTAGGGATTGTATTTATGATATTTTTTCCCTCTTCTCCCTCCTATTTCTAGACGATAATTGCATAAGACACCCTCTAATTACAGCCTTGTGGGCCTGCCACAAAATGAACGGGTCAATCTGTTCTGTGGCATTCTCTTTAAAATAGTTATTAAGCGTCTTATCAATAATTTCCCTACACTTATGTGTTTTAAGTAAAGAAAGATTGGTCTTCCACAAAAAAGTATTGGACGTTGGAGGGCCTATGACAAATTCTGCCCTTATTGGTGAGTGGTCTGAAAAAGTTTTATTAAGAATTTCAAGTTTCTTACATTTTGAGAAAGAGAAGATGCTGGTGAGAAAAGATCTATTCTCGATGAGGACTGGTGTACCTCAGAGAAATAAGTGTATTAAGGCAACGAAAAACATTGTATAATTCATTGTTAGAAAGCCAATTGTCTAAAGATGGGCATGACTTGCAAGCCTTAGAGGATGCATCCAGATCATTATTGCGCAACATATTAAAGTCTCCCACCAACATCAACTCTCCCCTTCTGACCTTTTCAATTTTTTTGATTAACTATAAAAAAAGGCAATTGTTTACTGTTTGGGGCATAGATATTAACTATTGTAAAGGTGCTGCCGTTGAGATCGCAAACCAGGATGTGAAATCTTCCCCCTGGATCTACTTCTTCAGTATGCAGCTTAAAAGATATTTTATTGCTAATGATGGTTATTTCTCCCGCTTTCTTGTTTAGTTTCAGAGCCGTAAATATATTAGGGTAATTTTTGTTTTGAAAGATAGGGTGGTTATCTCTGGCCAGTCTTCTTGTAAGCAGATTACATCTGCCTGATAATTTTTGATTTCTTTGCATGTTACATGTCTCTTAAAAGGACTGTTAAGTCCTCTAACATTGTAGGATAACATTTTAATGTCCATTTGAAAATAAACACCTTGGAGTCTGGTATCTTAGAGAAAGAAAAGAAAAAAAAGAAAAACAACAAAAGAAAGAGTAGAAATACTAAAGGCTAGAAAAATTGAAACACAACTCAACGGAGATCTCCTGGAGGGAACCACCTATAGTGGCTGTCTTCTGAAATCGGGGGGAAAAAAATGGCTAAGGTCCCGCATGACCAGCCACTATACTATCAGTAATATCAAGAACTTCTACAACATAAATACGGTAATGTTTCCAAAATAAAGGCCTCAAAAATTCATTAAAGTAGCAAATCAGCCTTTGTCCTTAAGGTCTTTTTGGAGATAGGCTAGAAAATCCCGTCCTTCATCTAAATTAAGCAGTGAGATATTCCTGCCCTTATACCAAACTATGACCTTGGTGGGAAACCCCCACCTATATGTGAGTCCTAAGTCTCTCAATTTGGAAGTGATCTCCCTAAACGATCTTCTGGCTTCCATAGTATTCTTCGAAAAGTCTGAAAAGACTTTTATGTTATCATAGGGAGCTGGGAAAGTATGCATATCTCTTAAAAATTTTAAAATTTTTTCTTTAGTCTCAAAAAATAGCAACCGCAGGATGGTATCTCTGGGTTTGTCTGGGGGTATACTTTTTGGTCGTGGTAACCTGTGGATTCTGTCAATAGTCAAGTGAATATCTGACAACGAGGGGATTGCCTTTCTAAATAAGGCTTTGGCATAGTTAGAGAGATCGTCCTGTAATATGGTCTCTGGGACACCCATAAGTTTAAGATTACTTCAACGGCATCTGTCTTCCAGATGAGTCTTTTTAGATTGGAGAAATTTGACTTCCTCTCCCAAGTCCAGATTCTGCTGAACTAATGTCTCAATTTTGTTTTCCAACTTAGTAATTTTTGTCTCGTTGACCTCAAACCTGTGCATAAACTTATCCCTGACCTCTTGTATAAGGTTTCTCTGCGCCTCGAAATCCAGAGTAATAGAATCTTTTAGTGCTTTACAGAAGTTGGCGAGAACCCCTTCGAAAAGCTGCCTTTCTGAAGCAAAAAAGGTTTCATAATTAATTGTGTCCATTGTGGGTCCAACAGGAAGCGAAGCTACCGAGCGCCCTTTTTTTGTAGGGGTTTATTAGGACTCCCATTAAGAGAGAAATCCTCTGAAGTGCTTTCTGAATCTAAGACAGAAACACCGTTACCCTTGCTTCTCCTTCCCAGGTTTTTTCGTTTGTGAGACTGAGAAAGGTCCATAGCGTCTTCGGGTGTTGTATCAGATTCAGCATACTGGACACCATTATCAGTAATCACATTAGGCTTCAGAGTATTGTGAAGTTCAGGGAGTAAATCCCTTTGTAACGCCTTCCCTTGTGCCATTTTACCATGGCATGCATTTGAGGATTTTACTGAAGATTTTATGTTCTATTTTTTGGACATGTTTTCTTTCTTTTCATAGGTTCTATTAGGACCCTGACTGGGGTCACATGAATTTTTGATTTACCTGCCTTTTCTACAGGTATTATCTATTTGCCATATATATCTCAGATACAGTTTTACATACCATTGTACAAATTTTCGATATCTCCGGACATTTGTTTCTACAGATCCAATTAGGGCCCCGTGCTAGGGCCTCTACTGAATTCATTGTATTCACCTGTTATCTTTACAGTAAAACCCACCCCCAAATATTTTTTACACAGTTGTGGCCAAAAGTATTGACACCCCTACAATTCTGTCAGTTAATACTCAGTTTCTTTCTGAAAATGATTGCAAACACAAATTCTTTTGTATTATTATCTTCATTTAATTTGTCTTAAATGAAAAAACACAAAAGAGAATGAAGCAAAAAGCAAAACATTGATGATTTCACACAAAACTCCAAAAATGGGCCAGACAAAAGTATTGGCACCCTCAGCCTAATACTTGGTTGCACAACCTTTAGCCAAAATAACTGCGACCAACCGCTTCCGGTAACCATCAATGCGTTTCTTACAATGCTCTGCTGGAATTTTAGACCATTCTTCTTTGGCAAACTGCTCCAGGTCCCTGATATTTGAAGGGTGCCTTCTCCAAACTGCCATTTTTAGATCTCTCCACATGTGTTCTATGTGATTCATGTTTGGACTCATTGCTGGCCACCTTAGAAGTCTCCAGTGCTTTCTCTCAAACCATTTTCTAGTGCTTTTTGAAGTGTGTTTTGGGTCATTGTCCTGCTGGAAGACCCATGACCTCTGAGGGAGACCCAGCTTTCTCACACTGGGCCCTACATTATGCTGCAAAATTTGTTGGTAGTCTTCAGACTTCATAATGCCATGCACACGGTCAAGCAGTCCAGTGCCATAGGTAGCAAAGCAACCCCAAAACATCAGGGAACCTCTGCCATGTTTGACTGTAGGGACCGTGTTCTTTACTTTGAATGCCTCTTTTTTTCTCCTGTAAACTCTATGTTGATGCCTTTGCCCAAAAAGCTCTACTTTTTTGTCTCATCTGACCAGAGAACATTCTTCCCAAACTTTTTAGGCTTTTTCAGGTAAGTTTTGGCAAACTCCAGCCTGGCTTTTTTATGTCTCGGGGTAAGAAGTGGGGTCTTCCTGGGTCTCCTACCATACAGTCCCTTTGACACTGTTGTACCCTCGGACTGCAGGGCAGATTAAACTTGTTTGGATGTTAGTCGAGGTTCTTTATCCAACATCCGTACAATCTTGCGTTGAAATCTCTTGTCAATTTTTCTTTTCCGTCCACATCTAGGGAGGTTAGCCACAGTGCCATGGGCTTTAAACTTCTTGATGACGCTGCGCACGGTAGACACAGGAACATTCAGGTCTTTGGAGATGGACTTGTAGCCTTGAGATTGCTCATGCTTCCTCACAATTTGGTTTCTCAAGTCCTCAGACAGTTCTTTGGTCTTCTTTCTTTTCTCCATGCTCAATGTGGTACACACAAGGACACAGGACAGAGGTTGAGTCAACTTTCATCCATGTCAACTGGCTGCAAGTGTGATTTATTTATTGCCAAAACCTGTTAAGTGCCATAGGTAAATTACAGGTGCTGTTAATTACACAAATTAGAGAAGCATCACATGATTTTTTGAACAGTGCCAATACTTTTGTCCACCCTCTTTTTTATTTATGGTGTGGAATTATATCCAATTTGGCTTTAGGACAATTCTTTTTGTGTTTTTTCATTTAAGACAAATTAAATGAAGATAATAATACCAAAGAATTTGTGTTTGCAGTCATTTTCAGGAAGAAACTGAGTATTATCTGACAGAATTGCAGGGGTGTCAACACTTTTGGCCACAACTGTATTTTGCAAATTATGGTAGAAAATAAGTATTCAGTCATTAGCAAATGTTCATCTCAATATTTTGTTATATGTCCTTTGTTAGCAACAACAGTAGTCAAACGTTTTCTGTAAGTCTTCACAGGCTTGGCACACACTGTTGGTGGTGTATTGGCCCATTTCACCATGCAGATTTCCTCTAGAGCAGTGATGTTTTGGACCTCTCGCTGGGCAACGCTGACTTTCAAATCCCTGAAAAGGTTTTCGATGGGGTTGAGATCTGGAGACTGGCTAGGCCACTCCAGGACCATCTTTTGCTTCTTACAAAGCCACTCCTTCTTTGCCCTGGCTGTGTGTTTGGGATCATTATCATGCTGAAAAACCCATTCACGTTTCATCTTCAATGACTTTGCTGATGGAAGGAGGTTTGCTCTCAAAATCTCACGATACATGGTCCCATTCATTCTTTCATGTACATGGCGAGTTGTCCTAGTCCCTTTGCAGAGAAACAGCCCCAAAGCATGATGTTGCCACCCCATGCTTCACAGTAGGTATGATGTCATTTGGATGCAACTCAGCATTCTGTCTCCTCCAAACATGACGAGTTTTGTTTCTACCAAACAGTTCGACTTTGGATTCATCAGACCATATGACATTCTCCCAATACTCTTTTGGATAATCTAGATGCTCTCAGACATGTACTGGCTTAAGCGGGGGGACACGTTTGGCAATGCAGGATCTGAGTCCCTAGCAGCGTAGTGTGTTACTGATAGTAGCCTTTGTAATGGTGGTCCCAGCTCTATGCAGGTCATTCACTAGGTCCCCCCGTGTGGTTCTGGGATTTTTGCTCACCATTACTGTGATCATTTTGACTCCACGACGTGAGGTCTTACGTGGAGCTCCAGAACAAGGGAGATTATCAGTGGTCTTGTATGTCTTCCATTTTCGTATTATTGCTCCCACAGTTGATTTAATCACATCAAGCTGCTGGTCTATTGCAGAGTCAGTCTTCCCAGCCTGGTGCAGGACTACAATTTTGTTTCTGGTGTCCTTCAACAGCTCTTTGGTCTTCAGCATAGTGGAGTTTAGAGTGTGACTGTTTGAGGTTGTAGACAGGTGTCTTTTATACGCATAATAAGTTCAAACAGGTGCCACTACTACAGGTAATGAGTGGAGGATAGAGGAACCTCTTAAAGAAGAAGTTACAGGTCTGTGAGAGCCAGAAAGCTTGCATGTTTTTAAGTGAAGAAATCATATGAAAAAACCCTAAAAACGATACTTTATTATTAAAAGACCAAAGGTCACACCACAAAGTGAACAAAACAAAACAACAACGTGTCCATTAACATCCAAATACAAAAAACATGTAATGGGGGTTTCCTAGGAGTCCCTATTAACGTCTAATGCTCAATCCTTCCTTGCCGCGGAGGTTGGCACCCTAGGGGGAACGTTGTGGCGCCCCCGCTCAACGGTGGCTGTCCCTATGGACCCTGATGAACCCTGCAGCCACTAAGGATCCCTTCCCCGATGCTAAAGGGACCCCTATCAATAGACAGAGATCAACTATAATAAGGAGGACCCTAATCCCCAAAAGGATTAAAAACAAAGGAACACATTAATGTACTGGCATTAAAGTGATGGCATCATGGTGACATGAGTCAAATAGATACAGTAGAGAAGATCCACAGCATATAGGGTATCCAATATCATTTAAATGAGGTTAGATCAAAATGGCACAAAAATGCAAACTCCACAAATGGTCAATCACTAAATAGCCAAAAATTTGCATGCATAGTGACGATGAACATACCACCTGACTAGACATACGGTGCCAATAGATACATAATTCAAACACTCAGTGATCAATGCTGCAGATACTCATCATGTCATACGCCTTCTGCCATGTACGTGAAGCGCCTCGACGCGTTTCGCCCCATCTGGGCTCATCAGGAGGGCCGGTCTCAATAAAAATAGTGTCCTGATGTGGTATAGTGGATGTGCTGGCATGATAACCCTTATTTTATAGTTACCGCCACAGCGTTCGCCAGCTCCGGACACTATGAAGGGACACACCCCCTTAACGCTACTGCGCATGTCCCGACTCAAAAAGACTCACCCATTGGTTGTAGAGTGTCTCATTCATTTCCTCACATCGAGTACGCCCATCATGATTTAGATAACGCCCCTGTCACGGGTGTAAAGACAATCCCACCCTACCCCCGTATTATATTGCGTTTGATGATAAACGCGCGAAGTCCCGGGGGGTGGATATGTGTTAACAGGAACATGTATTGATATTTACAGGTCAGTTTGACCTAGTTCCTAACACGCATGTCGCTCATCGATATACCAAAATATGGGGCTTGCGTATATACAACCCGGAACTGATTGTATTATTTCCGGGTAGGTCAAAGGTGGATCTCACCGTGCAGAGCCACGGCCTCTCAAAAGTGCACTCACTGCATCCATAACACAAAAGTGTCCACCGGGCGGGTTCCAGCTGGGAAGCACCACCATCATACATCCCTATTGTTGCGCATGTCCACCAACGGCCATTCAAAACCCGCATTCGTAGCGGGTGCATAGCACTCAATGAAAGCCGGCAAAAAGCATCACGAACCAAGCACAATAGAGACAGATGAACCCAATCCTCCAGTCCAGCAGAGCAGAGGCAATATGTACCGCTAGCTCCACAATTTGGCCAATGTGTACATCTATGATTGAACACAATGTTTTATATTATATTAGCAGAGCAAAGGCAATATATACTACTATCCTCATAAGTAAACATGCATGTTAATGCCCGTGTTCATCTCTTGAATATGGTGCCAAATAAGACACCCTGTTAGTGGGTGCCTTAGATCCTTTATTAGTGTATGTTACGCCAATCCATAAATCTGTGATTGGCCAATATCAGACCTCAAACTACCTTGATCATCTGGGTGGTCTCAAGGCGGGGTGTCAAGTCCCTAGTAGTATAAGGGGGAAATGAATCATCAAAAGAATTTATCATGGTAGATCCATGTAGGTCTTAAACCTAGACCTTAACAAGAATTTGGAAAGCAGTCCAGTCTTACATTCGGTCCTCATAGGAACTATATCCGGGTTTAATACAAAATTTGATATATAGCAGACCCGTGAACAAGGATGAAAAATCACAAAAAACAGGCAAAGGACAGTTGTTCATTTAGTCCCCTTGGTTCACGACTCTCCATCCTGAATATCCATTCACACTCTCTTTTCAGGATGGTTTTATCCGTGTTGCCTCCTCTAGGGTTAATATTCACTACCTCAATAATCGTGAACCTGACCTCAGCAAGGGAATTATTGTGGAATAATAGCATGTGCTTAGCCAAAGGGGTGTCTCTCCCGTTCCTGATATCTCCCATGTGCTCGCCTACTCTACGTCTGAATTCCCTCTTCGTCTTCCCAATATAATCCTTAGGGCAAGAGCAAGTGGCCAGATAGATCACTCCAGTGGTCTTACAGTTTGAGAAATTGCGTTGGTAGAAGGTTTTCCCCGTGGCAGCACTACAAAAGAATTTGTTGGGCTTCATCCATCTACAGAGGCTACAGTCCCCACACTTGAAAAAACCGATAGGTTTCCTCTCAAGCCAAGTACCCTTCGGTTCCGGTCTCTTGTATTGACTATGTACTAGCATGTCTCTAATGGACTTCCCTTTCCTGAATGTGATGTTGGGGCGTTCGCCTATCAGACTTCCAATATCCGGATCTAGTCTAAGAATATCCCAATGTCTTGTAATAATTCTCCTAACTTCTTGATGTTTATCATCAAATGTACCTATGATTCTCACTATTTCAGATGTATCCCTTTCCGTACGTTTCTGTAGGAGTTGCTGCCTATCCGCTCTTTCAGCAAAGTTTAATGCTGTATCCAAGACATGTGTCGGATATCCCTTTTCCCTAAATCTGTTATACATGTCCCCAGAATTATTACAAGACATTGGGATATTCTTAGACTAGATCCGGATATTGGAAGTCTGATAGGCGAGCGCCCCAACATCACATTCAGGAAAGGGAAGTCCATTAGAGACATGCTAGTACATAGTCAATACAAGAGACCGGAACCGAAGGGTACTTGGCTTGAGAGGAAACCTATCGTTTTTTTCAAGTGTGGGGACTGTAGCCTCTGTAGATGGATGAAGCCCAACAAATTCTTTTGTAGTGCTGCCACGGGGAAAACCTTCTACCAACGCAATTTCTCAAACTGTAAGACCACTGGAGTGATCTATCTGGCCACTTGCTCTTGCCCTAAGGATTATATTGGGAAGACGAAGAGGGAATTCAGACGTAGAGTAGGCGAGCACATGGGAGATATCAGGAACGGGAGAGACACCCCTTTGGCTAAGCACATGCTATTATTCCACAATAATTCCCTTGCTGAGGTCAGGTTCACGATTATTGAGGTAGTGAATATTAACCCTAGAGGAGGCAACACGGATAAAACCATCCTGAAAAGAGAGTGTGAATGGATATTCAGGATGGAGAGTCGTGAACCAAGGGGACTAAATGAACAACTGTCCTTTGCCTGTTTTTTGTGATTTTTCATCCTTGTTCACGGGTCTGCTATATATCAAATTTTGTATTAAACCCGGATATAGTTCCTATGAGGACCGAATGTAAGACTGGACTGCTTTCCAAATTCTTGTTAAGGTCTAGGTTTAAGACCTACATGGATCTACCATGATAAATTCTTTTGATGATTCATTTCCCCCTTATACTACTAGGGACTTGACACCCCGCCTTGAGACCACCCAGATGATCAAGGTAGTTTGAGGTCTGATATTGGCCAATCACAGATTTATGGATTGGCGTAACATACACTAATAAAGGATCTAAGGCACCCACTAACAGGGTGTCTTATTTGGCACCATATTCAAGAGATGAACACGGGCATTAACATGCATGTTTACTTATGAGGATAGTAGTATACTGTATATTGCCTTTGCTCTGCTAATATAATATAAAACATTGTGTTCAATCATAGATGTACACATTGGCCAAATATATATATATGAATAGAGGACAGAATGCACCTATTAACATGATGATTTCTATCATGGATCTACATTGAATGTGTTTCATCTCGTACTATAATCTAAGAGACGAACATGGGCATCCATTGTATGTCAATTGTGGAGCTAGCGGTACATATTGCCTCTGCTCTGCTGGACTGGAGGATTGGGTTCATCTGTCTCTATTGTGCTTGGTTCGTGATGCTTTTTGCCGGCTTTCATTGATTGCTATGCACCCGCTACGAATGCGGGTTTTGAATGGCCGTTGGTGGACTTGCGCAACAATAGGGATGTATGATGGTGGTGCTTCCCAGCTGGAACCCGCCCGGTGGACACTTTTGTGTTATGGATGCAGTGAGTGCGCTTTTGAGAGGCCGTGGCTCTGCACGGTGAGATCCACCTTTGACCTACCCGGAAATAATACAATCAGTTCCGGGTTGTATATACGCAAGCCCCATATTTTGGTATATCGATGAGCGACATGCGTGTTAGGAACTAGGTCAAACTGACCTGTAAATATCAATACATGTTCCTGTTAACACATATCCACCCCCCGGGACTTCGCGCGTTTATCATCAAACGCAATATAATACGGGGGTAGGGTGGGATTGTCTTTACACCCGTGACAGGGGCGTTATCTAAATCATGATGGGCGTACTCGATGTGAGGAAATGAATGAGACACTCTACAACCAATGGGTGAGTCTTTTTGAGTCGGGACATGCGCAGTAGCGTTAAGGGGGTGTGTCCCTTCATAGCGTCCGGAGCTGGCGAACGCTGTGGCGGTAACTATAAAATAAGGGTTATCATGCCAGCACATCCACTATACCACATCAGGACACTATTTTTATTGAGACCGGCCCTCCTGATGAGCCCAGATGGGGCGAAACGCGTCGAGGCGCTTCACGTACATGGCAGAAGGCGTATGACATGATGAGTATCTGCAGCATTGATCACTGAGTGTTTGAATTATGTATCTATTGGCACCGTATGTCTAGTCAGGTGGTATGTTCATCGTCACTATGCATGCAAATTTTTGGCTATTTAGTGATTGACCATTTGTGGAGTTTGCATTTTTGTGCCATTTTGATCTAACCTCATTTAAATGATATTGGATACCCTATATGCTGTGGATCTTCTCTAATGTATCTATTTGACTCATGTCACCATGATGCCATCACTTTAATGCCAGTACATTAATGTGTTCCTTTGTTTTTAATCCTTTTGGGGATTAGGGTCCTCCTTATTATAGTTGATCTCTGTCTATTGATAGGGGTCCCTTTAGCATCGGGGAAGGGATCCTTAGTGGCTGCAGGGTTCATCAGGGTCCATAGGGACAGCCACCGTTGAGCGGGGGCGCCACAACGTTCCCCCTAGGGTGCCAACCTCCGCGGCAAGGAAGGATTGAGCATTAGACGTTAATAGGGACTCCTAGGAAACCCCCATTACATGTTTTTTGTATTTGGATGTTAATGGACACGTTGTTGTTTTGTTTTGTTCACTTTGTGGTGTGACCTTTGGTCTTTTAATAATAAAGTATCGTTTTTAGGGTTTTTTCATATGATTTCTTGGTTTGAGACCCTCTACATTTGATAATGTTTTTAAGTGATCAAATACTTATTGTCCACCATAATTTGCAAAATAAATCATTTGAAATCCGACAAGATGATTTTCTGGATTTGTGTTATCATTTTGACTCTCATAGTTGTGGTCTAACTATGATGTCAATTACAGGCCTCTTTCATCTTTTTAAGTTGAAGAACTTGCACAATTGGTGGCTGACTAAATACTTTTTTTCCCCCCACTGTAGTTTCTCACAGCCAAAGAAAACTTTTTTTTAGAAAAGAAGGCGCATGGACACCATTTACCAGATGATGGACCCTGAGACAACATAGCCCCAAACCCCATCTTCGATGCAACAACCCCCACAACAAAGGACTGGGAAACATCGGGTTAACTAAGTTTAGGGGCCATGGCAAAACAGCTCTTAAAAGAGAAAAAGTCCGCAGGGCATCATCCGACCATTTGGAAAAATTCGACCCCTTCCTTGTCATGTAAGTAAGGGTTTACACAATTACTTAATATTTCAGGATGAATTTCCTGTAAAGATTAGTAAAGTCAAGAAAACATTATAGCGCCTTCAAGTTCTCGGGGAGGTCCCAGTCAAGGACAACACAGATCTTCTTCTCCGGATCCATCCAAAAACCTGAAGATGGCAACAGGTACCCCAAAAACTGCACATCCCGGGAGACGAAAACACATTTTTCTAGATTGGCATATAATTTGTTATCTCTTAATATTTAGAACACATGTTTAACATGGCCCTGATGTGTCTCCAAACCAGAGTAAATCAAAATATCATCTAGATAGACCACCACAAATTTAGCCACCAAATGATGGAAAATATCATTGATGAAATGCTGAAATGCCGCAGGCACATTGGTCAGATCAAAAAACATGACCAGATTCTCAAAATGACTCTGAGAGGTATTGAACGCAATCTTCCATTCATCTCCTCTGACTTTAACCAGGTTGTAGGCCCCCTTTAAATCCAACTTGTAGAACACCTTAGCTCCCACAACCTGGCTGAACAGATCAGGGATCAGAGGAAGGGGATATGGATATCGGACAGTAATTCGATTTAATTCCCAGAAATATAAATAGAGACATAGACCGCCCTGCCGCCATGGGTGAAGATGAGGGTCTGATGTGTCCCTTTTCCAGACTTTCCACAATGAAATCCTTCATGGCTTGTCTCTCAGGACCAGAAAGATTGTACGGTCTAGGCTTTGTTAGTTTAACTCCAGGGTCAGATTAATAGGATAGTCAGAGAAAACATCCTCAAACTCTGACAAAAATGCAGGTAAGGTTTCTGGAGAGACTATAGAAAGGGAAATATTTAAACAGCTCTCATAGCAGTAATCCCCCCACTCAATGATCTCCCTGGCATGCCAATCCACCAACGGATTATGTTTCACCAACCAGGGAAGACCCAATACAATTGGGGTGGGAGGACCGTACAGGACATAGCAAGGAATGATTTCAGAATTAATAGACCCCACCCTCAGTCTTAAATCCTGTACAATTTGAGTGAGAGCTTTCTGTTCAAGTGGCACTGAGTCAATGGCTTAGCTAAAGCACAGTAAACCAGCCCGTGAATTCTGGCAAACTCAACAACAACCATGCTGAGTCCATGTCCACTGTCAACAAACACAGAAATCTCCTTGGTTTTGCCCTCCAGCACCACCACTGCTGTCAGAACAAACTGCAGGCACCCCTTGCCTATTCAGCTCTCGACTACCAAGGGTTAAATAAGACTCCTTTTGCTTAGGCAGCAAAGGACAGGCTCCAATAAAATGTCCCTTTTTTCTGGAAAAAAACACACACCATTTTTTTGCAAACATCCTGGGAAATGTACAGTGTAGAGGCACCCCCAAAACTGCATGGGTTCCTTCACCCTCTCCAGTATGGGTTCACCGCTAGACTGCTCCCCTGGCAAAGGGGCAATGCCCCAAAAAAGAGGCTCTGGAGAAGGTGGTCTTACCCACCTATCACAAAGGTGTCTGTCAACATGTATAGCCAACAACATAGCAGCCTCCAAAGACTCAGGGGTTTCATATATCACCAAGGCATCTTTCATCCTTTCAGTGAGTCCCTGAAAATATTGGCTTCTGAGAACCGGGTCATTCCACTTAGTATAAGTTGCCCACCAGTGGAATTCAGAGTTATACATCTCCACTGACCAAATCCCTGCTGAAGGTGATGGAACCTGGACTCAGACAAGGCAACTTGGTCAGGGTTATAATAGATAAGGGGTAGAGCCCCCAAAAAATCCCTTCACAGACTGGAAACAAACCGAATCTTGTGGCAAAGAGAAAGCACAGGACTGTGGATCTCCATGTAGTAGAGATAACACTACCGAATTTGTTGCTCTTTATTTCCATGGGAGTGAGGACAAAGTTTAAAATAAAGTTTGCAAGCTTCCTTAAACACAAAAAAGTCTCTTCCAGAAAACCTGTCTGGGAGGGCAACCTTGGGTTCAGTTTGGACCGGCCTACCTGCAGAGACCCCAACATCAGCGACCTGCATCCACAGACAAACAGCATAGCTGCTCTTTCAGCCCTGGACCAGATCCATACTAAGGGAGAAAAGTAAAAAACACACACCCGAAAAAACATACACAAAAAAGCCACGTGTCAGTTTCTGTTTTTATCCTTAAACTAGCTGAAGAGCCCGGCGTTGCCTGGGCATAGAAACCAACTGTGGTTAGTTATAACAAATTATAATGATTGTATTGCACATAAAAACCGTGTATCTAATCCTATTCTGTGTGATACTGTCTGCTGAGCTGAGTATCTAACACTATTCTGTGTGATACTGGGTGCTGAGCTGCGTATCTAATCCTATCCTGTGTGATACTGTCTACTGAGCCGAGTATCTAACACTATTCTGTGTGATACTGGGTGCTGAGCTGGGTATCTAATCCTATCCTGTGTGATACTGCCTGCTGAGCCATGTGTCTAATCCTCTCCTGTGTGATACTGACTGCTGAGCTGTGTATCTAATCCTCTCCTGTGTGATACTGACTGCTGAGCCGTGTATCTAATCCTATCCTGTGTGATACTGGGCTCCCCCTGATGTGGATTTTTTGGTTGGGTGAATTTACCCCTGTGTGTACTGTGGCCTGTCCTGATTAGACAGAGTCTTATTGAGCGCTCAAGGAAGGAAAGACGCCACACATGGTTAGCAGCAATACCATCCAGCAGAACTCTGGGAACTTTATTCATATTCATGGTCTTTTATCAGTTCGTATAAAGGAGTGGTTACTCATTAACATAAAGGTTTTACTTCTTATCTAATTGGTCAGTTTGAATACATGAACATATATGGGTGTCCGACCTGGGGTTACTTAGACACCACATGATTTACTGTCCGGAGTCTTGCACTCGTCAGCAAGTCTCCAATATCGGCTGGACCATCTGGCCTTGCTTCCTCATTCCCTATGTCTGCTAGATATTTCTCAAGTCACAAGACAATGCTATCATGAGATGACTGGGTAGCAGGTTATTTCCACCAACTAGTTATAAGGTTCAAACTGTGAATATGTATCTGTGTGCAGTATATATGAGTATATAGCAGTATATAGCCTATAGCAGGCAAGTGAGATCTAGATGAAATACATATACAGTGGGGCAAAAAAGTATTTAGTCAGTCAGCAATAGTGCAAGTTCCACCACTTAAAAAGATGAGAGGCGTCTGTAATTTACATCATAGGTAGACCTCAACTATGGGAGACAAACTGAGAAAAAAAAATCCAGAAAATCACATTGTCTGTTTTTTTTTCCTTTTATTTGCATATTATGGTGGAAAATAAGTATTTGGTCAGAAACAAGCAATCAAGATTTCTGGCTCTCACAGACCTGTAACTTCTTCTTTAAGAGTCTCCTCTTTCCTCCACTCATTACCTGTAGTAATGGCACCTGTTTAAACTTGTTATCAGTATAAAAAGACACCTGTGCACACCCTCAAACAGTCTGACTCCAAACTCCACTATGGTGAAGACCAAAGAGCTGTCAAAGGACACCAGAAACAAAATTGTAGCCCTGCACCAGGCTGGGAAGACTGAATCTGCAATAGCCAACCAGCTTGGAGTGAAGAAATCAACTGTGGGAGCAATAATTACAAAATGGAAGACATACAAGACCACTGATAATCTCCCTCGATCTGGTGCTCCACGCAAAATCCCACCCCGTGGGGTCAGAATGATCACAAGAACGGTGAGCAAAAATCCCAGAACCACGCGGGGGGACCTAGTGAATGAACTGCAGAGAGCTGGGACCAATGTAACAAGGCCTACCATAAGTAACACACTACGCCACCATGGACTCAGATCCTGCAGTGCCAGACGTGTCCCACTGCTTAAGCCTGTACATGTCCGGGCCCGTCTGAAGTTTGCTAGAGAGCATTTGGGTGATCCAGAGGAGTTTTGGGAGAATGTCCTATGGTCTGATGAAACCAAACTGGAACTGTTTGGTAGAAACACAACTTGTCGTGTTTGGAGGAAAAAGAATACTGAGTTGCATCCATCAAACACCATACCTACTGTAAAGCATGGTGGTGGAAACATCATGCTTTGGGGCTGTTTCTCTGCAAAGGGGCCAGGATGACTGATCCGGGTACATGAAAGAATGAATGGGGCCATGTATCGTGAGATTTTGAGTGTAAACCTCCTTCCATCAGCAAGGGCATTGATGATGAAACGTGGCTGGGTCTTTCAACATGACAATGATCCAAAGCACACCGCCAGGGCAACGAAGGAGTGGCTTTGTAAGAAGCATTTCAAGGTCCTGGAGTGGCCTAGCCAGTCTCCAGATCTCAACCCTATAGAAAACCTTTGGAGGGAGTTGAAAGTCCGTGTTGCCAAGCGAAAAGCCAAAAACATCACTGCTCTAGAGGAGATCTGCATGGAGAAATGGGCCAACATACCAACAACAGTGTGTGGCAACCTTGTGAAGACTTACAGAAAACCTTTGACCTCTGTCATTGCCAACAAAGGATATATCCCAAAGTATTGAGATTAAATTTTGTTTCTGACCAAATACTTATTTTCCACCATAATATGCAAATAAAAGGAAAAAAAAACAGACAATGTGATTTTCTGGATTTTTTTTTCTCAGTTTGTCTCCCATAGTTGAGGTCTACCTATGATGTAAATTACAGACGCCTCTCATCTTTTTAAGTGGTGGAACTTGCACTATTGCTGACTGACTAAATACTTTTTTGCCCCACTGTACATATATATTTCATTAACAATCCCCAGTTATATATCACTTGCCCTAAAATCCTGCTCCGGGCCCAAAGCGCTGCAATTCTTTTGTGCTGCCAGTGAACTGACATATGCCTAGTGCATACATCCTCCTCTGTACAGACTTTTCGCAAATGGGCAGTCAGGAGATCTGTCCCTAAAGGGGGTGTGGTGCAATGTAATCAAAGTCTCTTAGTTAGCAGTCTATGCAGTCAGTGCATGTGTATTCTCTGTCAGGTAGGTAATTTATTCAGTCAGGGAGGTCATCCACAGCATCATTCCAGCTCAGGTGTATCTTCTGGTATGAAGGCTTTTTCCTGCAATGCGATGCGTGGATCCAGGTGGGGTTTTCCCTCCAGGTCGGTGGCGTCAGCACTTGGAGAAGGGCCATCGGATCTGGGATTGAGTGCTTCTCTTTACGGACTTTTTTCACCAACACTCAGCAGTCTCCTTGACTTCAGGGCGTGCATACCAGGCACAGAAACTGGACCTGGCAATGAAGGAGAATGGGCATTAGCAAGATTCTTGATAAATTCAATTACACATGCAGACAAAGTATCATATTGCATAGTCAACTGCTAAGTAAAGAATACCCCTAAACTGGGTCTTTGACCCAAATAAAGTTTCATATTGGTGACAGCTTTTTCTGAGCCTATGGGAGTGTCTAATGCCAGGGTTTGTCTGTCTCTTGGGCAAATTTTTTAGCATGCTGCTCTTAAGTGTCCCACCTAGTCTATGATGCGGGATGGTGGGAAGTGTGTAGGCCTAAGTCTGACCCTACTGCTGATCAGATCTCTTGCGTCAGGTTTGCTGTGTATGTGGGTCCCTGATCACTTGCTATTGCTTCTGGAACCCCCATATCTGCACACTATTTTTGAGAGTAGCTTCCTTGCGGTAGTCTTCGCCAACCGGTTCCTTACTGGGAAGTCTTCAGGCCAGATGATGTGGGGGAACTTTGTCCGCTTGTCCGACGTTGAATTTTGTCGGAGGCCAAACAGCTGCTTGGAATCTTTGCTGTTAAGGTGTGAGTTGAGTCCAATCAGGTCATTCATCTGTGTCTTCAATTCTGTGTGGGACCCATGTGTCCATTGAACCACCGTAGGGTACACACTTTGAGACAGACTGGGTCTGTCTTGAGGTAGACGTTTTGAGGTAGACGGTTTGAGGTAGACTAGGTCTGTCTTGAGGTAGACGTTTTGATGTAGACGGTTTCTTGGAGCCCAGTGCTTTTGGCCTTCAGCATCCAGCTTTCCTTCTCCTCCTTCCGAGTCTGATCCTGTTACTTCTTGTACAGGTTTCAGGAAGTCATTTTGTCAGGTTTAGTGACTATGTTGTGGTAATTGACATTCTCTGAGCTGATTGTGGGATTTTAGCTGAGGTTTCGTCTATGTCCGCGCCTCCCTCTGTATGAAGACTCGGGTTAGACTGTCTCAGAGGAGGACTTGGGACTCTTTTGCATTGGTACAGATCCAGCCGGTATTCTCCAGGGATGAGGGGGAAAGGTCAAAACTGATGTAGCCTTGGGATGCCTTCGGACTCATGCAGCTCGTCTCGGGGAGTGTTGCCGTGGACTGCCAATCGTAGGACTGTGCTGGAGAAGAAGCTTCCCCACGAGAGGGTGGTGGAGGACAATCTTCTGGAATGTTCTCCATCAAATACGTCCTTTCTGGAAAGGTGGGCACCATTCTTCTGCCTCAGAATTCATATCCACGTCAGAGTCTTCATCCTGGAAGTGATTCAGCTTGTTGGCTGGTGGAGGAGGAGGCAGCACTACTGTCCAATTCAGAGATGGCATCTTCAACGGTTTTCCCATTGAGTTCTGTTTGCCAGGTTTTCTCGTCTTCAGTCGTCATGTAGTAGCCGTCCGGCTCTACGACCTCTCCCATTTTCCATATTGTCTTCCTCCGGCTGCTTTTTTGGCTGCCACGTCTGCCATGTTGATGCCCCGTGTCTCTACTGTGTTCAGATTTCCGTGTGCCTTGACCTTCAACACTGCCACCACTTTTAGTAGTTGAAGGGCGTCCAGCAGGTCTCTGTTGGCTCCATGGTGCTTCACAGTCGATCCGCTTGCTGTGATGAAGTTTCTTGCAGCCCAGATGGGTCCGAAGTCGGGTGCCATGTCATGCGAGTACCTGGAAGTTTTTGTTCTTTGCAATCTGGCAGGTCTTTCGTCAGCTCTATTAGCTCTGCTTCTTGGGCTCTTGGGCTGACAACCTTCTGGACCATAGAATGTCTTGATTGCTGGTCACTGCACATCCCGTGTGGAACCTTCCTTCATCATCTGCAAAACTGGAGCCATCTACGGTATCTTGCAGATTTTTCATCTGAGGGCCCGTATCCGCATCCCCCCTTGGGAGTGGGAGTAGAGACATGTAACAGCTGAGAGCACTGAAGAGTGGTGGAGAGCAGCCTTGTCAGGAGGGTGTGTGCTGCGGGTATTGTTTTCATGCAGGAGGGCCCCCCCTTACAACTGGATCCAGGCCGGCTGAGAGGTAGTCTAGAGGCCTCTGGTTTTCCTCGGCGGGGTCTGTTTTAGGACTGGCCAGTAGCATGACCTTCTCCATCTTTGTCCTTCCTTTTCTGTTCGGCCAAGACGGGATGGCTTCTTGTAGTCAGGGAGGCCTAGAGTTGGCGCAGAGACTATGAAGTCTTTCAGTTTCCTGTACGAGATGAAGGATTCAATGCATTGATGCAATTGTACAGAGGCTGCATTAAGCCTGGAGCACCAGGGATCCAAGTTCTGCAGTACGAGACTAGACTAAGGAAGGCCTGCATCTTCGGAGTTGTTGAGGGAGCCATCTTCTCCTCCGCGGTCCTCCGGTCATCAAGTGTTTCGTCTAGTGGGCGATACGGTGTCTTCAGGAACTTGCTTTTGACACCACTGGACTCTGTTTTGCAGAACTTACGTTGCTGCTCCGTCAGGCAGAGGAGACATGGAAAGCGCTGTGCAGGTAGCGGTGTCGATGACTTCTGCATGCTCCGCAATCCAGTTGATGGGGACGGAGGACAATGCTCTGGCGAGCTGTGAAAAGCTGTTCCGGGCCCTCTTGGGCCTCACTGTCCATTTGTTCCGCACCCCCTTGTGCGTTTTCAGGAACTGGTCATCCAGGTGAGGGGGAACATTGAGGGGAGCTTCGGGCAGATCCATTGCCGTGAGCACCGTTGCTGTGGCTGGCACGTTTGTCAGCAGAGTGTGCAGATCTGGCACAACTGGGGTTTCAAACACGGTTGCTTCGCTCAGAGCCCTCAGGTTATGCACCATTCAATCTGGTCTGGTTCTCCTTTCACAGTCTTCCTCTTGATCGAGAGACGATGGGACTGCATGATGATTCCCGTGGGTGAGGCGGCTCATTCTGGCCTTGCTCTTCACAGTGTCATGAGTGACTCCCATCTTCTGGCACAGGGCCGGCAGGAAAACCAGCTGTTTGCTGGGGTTCTTTTCATCAGAGGTGACGTCCAGCTGAGCTTTCTTGCCCTCGCAGGGGGTCTTTTTGCTGGGGCGTCTTCTTTACCAGCCAGCAGCAGTTCCTTTCACCCAGCTTGATTTCAGGTCAGCATCTTGTTAACCAATTTGAGGAGCTGAGTGGCTGTCTTCTGGTCCAGGGCCTGGATTAACTTCAGGGAGCACCTTCAGAATCTTGTCCAAGATGATCCTCTGGCGCTGGAGCCGGAAGCAGTGCAGCCATTTCACGAAGCGGGTGTGGTCTCTCTGGGTTGAGAGTTTTCCTGGCCCATGCCAAAGTTCTTAGGCCGTTTCTTGAACAGCAGTTCCACTTAGACCTCCAGTTGGTCAGAGGCAGTTTAGCTCTGGGTGATGAGCAGTGGATGCTGGGCCTTCTGAGCGTCCGGCGTTCCAGACTTGAGTGACACCCGCACTGGCGCAACTTGAAGTCTCCCTTGGGCCATTGGCTTCTGGGTGCTATGTCCAACACCTCCTTGGGTAGGCTTGCACCGGTTGTTCGAGTGAGGCTCTTGTAGGGCCACCAGCATGATTGATTCTTCCTGGGCCTGGGGTGGAGAGGAGGTCAAGGTCACATCTTCATGGGAAACTTTAGTCACCTTCAGTTCCTGCAGTAGGTCTGCATTCATCAGGTGGGGTGGGCAGGTCTCCACTGTAAACTGAAAAAGGATAGAGTATCCTGGCTGTGTCCACATGCTCAGGGGCTTGCGAGCCGGGGAACGTCTGTCTTGACCTGCAGTCCCCATATAAGACACACAGTGTTCTGATAGACTGGTGGGGTCGAAGATTTTCACTTCTGACTGCACCAATGTCCACAAGGAAAGATATGACAGCCCCCCGTGATTTGAGTTATTAGGTCCACTGATGTGGTTTCACCTGTCAGGGGCGTGGTGTCTGGCGGACCAGGTTTCGCCTCTGTCCTATGGACAGGGTTCTTCATTGTCTTCTGTGTTTCTTTCTTGGCCTATTCCTCTGCGGGATGACCTGGGTTGCCGGGGTGCTGTGCACTGGTTCCGGAAATGGCTAAAGTTGCCACAGTTGAAACACCTGCCAGCTCTCCTAACACTGTGTGATCGTTACTCCTCCAAGTCAGTGGCCACCACAGGAGGGTCTGTCTTCCGCACCTCTGGGGGGGACTCAATTCTTCTGGCTACTGCGAGCAGGACATCTACTGCTATTGTCCTGTACTCAGGCCTGGCCACTATCAGTAGTTTCTTGATTGGTTCTCTTAGTCCATGCACAAAGGCCTGTGCCAACATTTGTCCGTGTACCTGATCATGAATAGTGAAGCCTAAAATTTGGAATACTTGCCTCACTCTGCCATGAAACTTGTCTACAGACTCTGTCTCGGCGTTGGCCCACTCTCTAGCTTTGATCCTGATTCCCAGGAATGCACATCTAATTCTGATGGAAGCTTGAAGTGTTCCTTCATGATTGGCCAGAGTGCTTCACCTGCTTTAATCTCCATTATGGACCAGAGATCACTCCAGGTTGCAGCATATGTCTGCTGGCTCTGCTGCATTCTTCGGTAAAATGGCATGGGGTCCATATCTGGGTCTGGCAGGTTTTTTAGGATACTGAACACCTGACTAGGGGTGAAAGGCACATAGTGTAAGGGTTCTGGCTCTATCTGCCGCTGCCTACTTGGTGTCTGTGAGTTTCTCCTAGTGCTAGGTAGCATGTCTGTCCCTCCTTCATTTTCATCAGAGGAGGAACTGTGCCATTGTGTGATTGTCTTTCTGTGTGTGGCACAGGTGTGTACTTCCCCCCCTGAGACTGCAGCTCCGTGTGGCACATAGGATCTTCAGTCTCAGCAGGTGCAGTGTCTGATGGCCCACACCTCCCTTCTGCTATCTGTTGTATCAGGAGGGCACCTGTGTTGTCATGTGTTGGGAGTGATTCACTTTCTTCTCCCGGTGTTATAACTGTCTCTTTAGAGAGAGTGCCCTGTGGAACTAGGGACACCTCATTGTCTGGATCTGGCACTGGGCCAGCGGGTGACGATGAACTAAGAGGTGGGTGAGGAAAAGAAAGAGAGGGAAGGGTGGAGGAAAGATTTGGAAAAGGAGGAGAAGTGAGAGATAGTGGAGGAGACAAAAAGGGAGGAGATGGTGAAGACAAGGAGGAGGAGGAGGAGGAGGGAAGAGGAGAGGGATGAGAGGTGGGCGTTGGTGATGAAGATGGAGAGGGAGGAGAGATAGGAGAGATAAAAGGAGGAGGAGGAGAAGGGATAGGAGGAGAGATAGATGAGAGAGGGGAGGAGATTGTGAGAATAGCGGAGATAGAGGGAGGAGAGAGAGATGGGAGGAGGGAAGAGTGAGGAGAGAAGAGATGAGGGGGCGGACTGCTCCCCCCCTCTGCCGTCACAGAAGGCATTCTTAGACCTGTGGTCCTTCTCAGACGGCACAGATTAGTATGCCGCTGAAAACACTTTTCCTACACGTAAAAAAAACAAAAAACAAAACAATCTTTCTTGTTCACACTATCTGCTAGCACCTTCTGCGCTGTAAAATCCTCTGTCACTTTAACAAAATGCAGACAGCAATTGAGCTCAACTAGCTACTTCCCTTCTTTCTTTTCAATACATTATGCCATGCTACAGTTTAAAGAAAAACTGTTCTTGCAAAAAAAATCACGTGCTATGTTTGTTTTAAAACTGAAAAAGGTGATTAAAACTTTAAACACTTTGCAACCCCTTTTAACTTGCTTAAAAGGGAAAGAAAAACAAACCAAGAATATTTAGTGAAAAAAAACTCCAAAAGTAGTGGAAACAAAGAAGGGAAATCAAAACTGACAAGAGAACACAGGAATGACCCAACGCAGGTAAAAATTCTCTATCTAACAAAAAAAACTGAAAGAAAAAAGTGAAAACTAAAACCTAAAAACTGATAAAATGTCACAAAAAGTGGAGAAAACCTAAAAGAAATAAAAAGGGAGAATGATTTTTAAAAGATTTTAAAACCAAAAAAAGTTGATAAAATCAAAAAGTATACAGTATAGTATATAAACTTTAAAAGAACCACTTAAAAAAACACAATAAATTCAGGGAAAAACCGAGGGGAAAAAAGAAAAGGAAAAAAACAAAAGGTACAAATCAAGAAGTTGGTAAACCTTGGAAAAAACACTCCAAAAAGAAAATAAAAATCAGTACAACTTCCAACAATAAAAGGGTTAATGTAGAATGTAGAATGCAGGCACCCAACTTCCTCTTTTTTTTTTCCCTGCCTGCGTCTCTCAGTGAAATCTTCTGAGAACAATGTAAGGGGAGGGGGGGTTAAGTGCCCAAAGACTCAGCTTTCCCAAAACTTCTAACACTGCAGTAACAAAAGCCTCTACCAAAAATGCAAAATAAAACATAAAATAGGGAAAAGCAGAGTCCAAAATATAACAATATGAAAAAAAAATAATAATAAAAAAAAAATATATATATGTATATATATATATATATATATATATATATATATATATCAGGGGCACACCCTGCAGGCAAAAGAGGAAGTTTACAATAAAAAAAGGCAAAACTCTTTCTGCTTCAGATCTTTGCGGAAACCTGCAATGAATTCACATATAGATGTCCGGGGAGAGAGATCGAAAGCCCTTCTGTGACACGTCAAACAGCTGCTGACAACCGGTAACTGCCAATCACCCGTGGCGCTTTGGTTAGCACCGGGATGTATCACCCTCCGTCTGCTGGGAGACGGGCGCCGTGATATCCCACTAGATTATCACCCCTCCTTGTGCACCCGGGGACCGTGGTAATCTCTCCAGTGATCAGTCTGTGATATCTCTCCAGTCTGCCAGCCTCCACTTGATGCGGGGACGTGTGACAGCCAAGGGATTCGTAGGTGATACCGCCTTGAAGCTGACACCTCCGTGTATGTGTGCGGGGACCGTGACAGCTCTTTCAGAGGAATTCACCCGTGATATCCCGTCTAAGTCAAAACCTCCGAGTGGTGCGGGGACTTGATTTGACTTAGTCAGAGAGACTCAGTCTTGTTATCAGTGTCTCAGCAGCCACAAATCAAGTTACAGTCTCCACCAACTCTCTCACCCGGATCTCAGACACACAGGATCAAAGTAGACACTTAGCTTATCCCAGGGTTTGGATTTGTGCGTGGACTTTTTAACACTACCTGGGTTTGGTGACCACTAGTGTTGAGCATTCCGATACTGCAAATATCGGGTATCGGCAGATATTCGCTCGGAATTCTGATACCGAGTACCGATATTTTTTCAATATCGGAATCGGAAGTTCCCATCATGCAATGAGCCACTGTTGTGGCTCTGATTGGCTGCCGAAATGACGTAATCATGATGCGCGGTCTGTGCGCATCATGATACGCCGTCAGTTCGGGCCTTCTGGGGGGTCTGTGCCGACTGCCTGGGGGTCTGTGCCGACTGTCCGGGGGTCTGTACCGGCCTGCCAGGGGTCTGTGCCGACTGTCTGGGAGTCTGTACCGGCCTGCCGGGGGGCTGTGTCGGCCTGCCGGTGGTCTGTGCCGACTGTCCGGGGGTCTGTGCAGGCTGCAGGGGTCTGTGCAGGCATCGTCCGATGGGACTACAAGTCCCATCGGGCGATGCCTGCTACCATGACAGTGATTGACACATTAGCCAATGATGGGACAGTAGTAGTCCCATCATCCGGCTAATGTGTTGAATGTAAAAAAAAAATACTACATGCTACATACATACTACATACATGCTACATACATACTACATACATGCTACATGCTACATACACACAACATATATACTACATGCATGCAACATTCATACTACATATATACCACATGCATGCAACATACATATATACAGCATTTATACTACATGCATGCAACATACATATATACAACATATACTACATGCATGCAACATGCATACTACATATATACCACATATATACTACATGCATGCAACATAAATACATACTACATATATACCACATATATACTACATGCATGCAACATGCCTACTACATATATACTACATGCAACATACATACTACATATATACCACATATATACCACATGCATGCAACATACATATATACTACATGCAACATGCATACTACATATATACTACATATATACTACATGCATGCAACATACATACTACATATATACCACATATATACTACATGCATGCAACATGCATACTACATATATACTACATGCAACATACATATATACCACATATATACCACATGCATGCAACATACATATATACAACATATATACTACATGCATACTACATATATACCACATATATACTACATGCATGCAACATACATATATACTACATGCAACATACATACATGTTGTATACATATATACAACATATATACTACATGCATGCAATATACATATATACAACATATATACTACATGCATGCAACATGCATACTACATATATACCACATATATACTACATGCATGCAACATACATATATACTACATATATACTACATGCAACATACATACTACATATATACTACATGCATGCAACAAGCATACTCCATATATACTATATGCATGCAACATACATACATACTACATATATACTACATGCATACTACATATATACCACATGCATGCAACATACATATATACAACATATATACTACATGCATGCAACATGCAAACTACATATATACCACATATATACTACATGCATGCAATATACATATATACTACATGCAACATACATACTACATATATACTACATGCATGCAACATGCATACTACATATATACTACATGCATGCAACATACATACATACTACATATATACCACATATATACTACATGCATACTACATATAAACCACATGCATGCAACATGCATACTACATATATACTACATGCAACATACATATATACCACATATATACCACATGCATGCAACATACATATATACAACATATATACTACATGCATGCAACATACATATATACTACATGCAACATACATACTACATACATACTACATATATACCACATGCATGCAACATGCATACTACATACATACTACATATATACAACATGCATATTACATATATATTACATGCATGCAACATACATACATGCAATACATTCATACAATACATACATATAGACATACAGTACATATAACATAGAGTACATACTCACCATCACTTGTCACTTTGTTCCCCGAAGCCATTGTCATCTGTGGAATAAATATTAAAATATCAAACCACCAATATACTTACCCCTGATCCACAGAAGTCCACGAGTGTCCCACGACGATCTTGCGTGGAGAACAGCAGCATCAGCTGATGCTACCGTTCTCTACGTGCTCCAGGAATCCAATGACGGGAGGTAGGTATCCTTCCGCACTGTATTCCTCCGCCACTGTAAAAAAAAAAGTCCCTAGTCTCACTTTATGGCAAAAGCAGCGTGGGAAATTTCTCACACAGCAAGGGACAAGGGACTGAGGACAATCTGGAGCAATTTGAAGACAGGTTCCCTCATATTAAACTCCAGGCCCAATCCCACAAAGAACAACAAACCCCAGCCACCTCTGATATCCACACCATTACAGCCACCTCTGATGTCCACAGGCCTACAGAGACCTCCAGAGACACCACTGCCCCCAATGCTTCACACCCCTCACCCCAGACACTCAGACTGTTTATCTCAATTAGAAAGAGAATTTGTACAATTTAAGGAAGAACATCTGAGAAATACTGGTGACAGAAATGCTAATGACCACATAGTTACTGAGATAAACAAACTGAAATGTGAATACAGGTCATCGCTGCAGCAAATACGAGCTGCAATGTGTAAACTGCAGGAAGAAAACGCAAGGCTGAGACAGGAGATAGAAAAGCTGAAACCACCAACACCTGGACATCTGAGCTAGGAGGGGGCCATGGAAACGAGGAGTGCAGAGGACATGACCTCCACTGGCCAGGAGGCTGAGAGGCCAAACAACCCCAATATGGAGGAACCGGAGTCTAATCAAAGTGAGCTAGAAACAAGACCTATAGAAGAGAGAAGAGAACCTGCTACCAGCATAATCTCCAGCACAGACCCCCATCAGCAGCCACATCCCCCACCAACAACATCACAAAGTCCTGACACCATCCTCATAATGGACTCAAATGGGAAATACCTGAATACAAGGCGGCTATTCCCAGGAAAAAGGGTCAATAAAATCCGCTGTGCAACTATTGAGCAGGTGACAGCGGTCATCAATAATCCACGGTTTTCCAACCCAAACCATATCATTATACACACCGGCACAAACAATCTGCCAGACCAGCACCAGCAGATCTCAGGACAACTGGCCCAACTAGCAAAGACGGCACAACTAAGATTCCCAGACAGCAAAAACATTCTGTCATCTCTGCTCCCAAGAAAGGATATACCCAACCACACCATCCAGAACATCAATATGGACCTAACAGCAAGAATGAAATCTGTGCCAGGAGTGATTCTGGCCCAACACCCCTCCATAAATCACAATCACCTCTATGACAGTAAGCACTTGAACAAATCAGGGGTCAGCCTTCTGGCCAAAGAGCTGAAGGACATTGTACTAAACAGAGACCACCCTAGGCCTGGAGCCAACACCAACCAGAATCCCATGAAAAGACCCCGACAATAAGAAGGAAAGAAACAACAATTATATCAAAGGAAGCTGAAAACATACACCCTCACCCAAAATTGGACCATCAGAGGAGGAGACCACAATGGAGGAGTTCACCGACCTCACACAGAGACATGCGAAACAGAGGCATACAGAGCAGAAATATGGAGGAGATAAAGACTCTACTCAACACCGTGTGCAGGAAACTAATGTGACTGGACGGAAACAACACCATTAATAAACCAGTCAGAGATCCGGTGTGTCCTACACAGCCATACTCATTACAAGGTATATACACCCAAGATATATATAAAAAAAAAAAATGACCTCACTTACAATCAGCAGCTGGAATATTCAGGGTCTCAACACCTCGGCCTTTGGATGTAAAACAAATGACCCTGACTTTATACAAAGACTGAGAAATATAGACATTCAGATCCTCCTGGAAACATGGACCAGAGCCGAAGACGAATCTCTGGTGCCCATCGGATACAGGGAAATCTCTGTCCCTGCCCTGAAAAATAAAAACATCAAACAGGGCCGGAGCTCAGGAGGAATACTGATCTGGCATAAAGAGAAGCTCCACCAGTACATCAAACCGGTGAAGAGAGGAGGCAGCCACATATGGATCAGGATCAGCAGCTCCATCCTCACCTCTCAGTCTGATGTCCATCTCTGCGCCACCTATATACCACCACCAGAGTCACCCTACTTCAATCCAGACTGCTTCGAGATCTTACAAAGAGAAGCCGCTCACTATCAGGGCCTGGGCAAAGTTCTCATCTTTGGAGACCTCAATGCAAGAACAGGGAGAGAAAACGACTTCCTGACCACGGATGGGAACATCTACATATTTGGAGCAGAGAATAATGGTCAAGACTCAGTAGTCACAGCGAGAAACAGCTATGACAGTACAGTCAACAAAAGTGGTAAAAAGCTCCTGAACGTATGCAGAAGTTTAGGACTTTATATTCTTAACGGACAAACCAAAGGAGACTCCTTAGGGAGGTGCACACTAAACTCCCATGTAGGGAGGAGTGTAGTAGATTATGCCATTACAGATATGAACTTGGCAAATATCAGCGCCTTCATAGTCTCCCCACAAACGCACCTGTCAGTCCACAGCCAACTTCTTCTGTACCTGAAATCTACAGAGAAACCATCCACTCAAAAGCCACAGCAGAGCGGCCTCTTCACCCAGCCTCCATCCTATAAATGGCACAAAAAGTCGGCATTAAAGTATAAAGAGGCTCCCAGCAGACCTGAAATACAGCGGATGCTCCACCACTTCTACAACTACGAGTACCAGCCTAACCCAAAGGGAGTGAGTCAAGCTGCAAAAGACCTCAACAATATGCAATGGCCAGACTGTCCGACCTTAAAAAAGTCAACTACAAGAGACCAAAAGAAAAACAGATCAATGGATGGTTTGACAGAGAATGTAAAGCCGTACAGAAGACCCTGAGAACAGCCTCAAACAAGAAACACAGAGACCCCAACCACCCGGGTCTGAGGGAAGCCTATGAAACCATACAAAGGCAGTACAAAACCATCCTCAGGAGGAAGAAGCAGAGTTACATCTCCACCAAACTTAGCCAACTCCAAGACGCCCTCCAAGACAACTCCTTCTGGGAACTATGGAACCACATGGGCACAAAAGACAAGAAAAACAACATCCATATCCAAAATGGCAACATCTGGCTCCAGTACTTCAGAGACCTCTAAAAAGACATTCCAAAGGAAGAACTAAGCCAATAACAGGAAAACATAATGGCAAAACTAAAAGCAATGGAGCAAAAAGTAAAAAATTTCCAAAACCCCGTGGATGCACCTATTACATTACAGGAAGTAGCAGAGAGAATCTCTTCCATAAGATGTAGAAAAGCTGGTGGCCTAGACAGAATCCTACCAGAAATGCTGAAGTACAGCCCACCAGAAATACAGTCCGCAATGGTTAAACTCTTCAATATTGTGCTAAGTGCTGGCTACTTCCCTCGTACCTGGAATCAATGCCTCATCACACCCATCCATAAGAATGGGGACAGGTATGACCCAGCCAACTACAGAGGCATATGTGTCAGCAGCAACCTGGGAAAACTGTTCAACAGCATCCTGAACAAGAGGATCCTCAGTTACCTCACTGAGCACAACGTCCTCAGCAAGAGCCAAGCAGGGTTCATGCCAAACCACCGCACTACCGACCACATCTACACCCTGCACGGCCTCATTCAGAGCCACGTCCACAATACAAAGAACGGGAAGATATACGCCTGTTTAGTGGACTTTAAAAAGGCCTTTGAAACTGCTGGAGAGCGGAATAGGAGGAAAGACCTATGATGTTATCAAAAGCTCCTACACCGAGAACCTCTGCAGTGTGAGTGTGAATGGCAGAAGAACGGCTTATTTCCAGCAGAGCCGGGGAGTCAGACAAGGCTGCAGCCTAAGCCCAACGCTCTTCAACATTTACATCAACGAGCTGGCTACCGTTCTGGAATATTCCACAGCACCAGGTCTCACCCTCCACGACGCGCAGGTGAAATTCCTGCTGTATGCAGATGACTTGCTGCTTCTGTCACCAACCGAGAAAGGCCTCCAAAACAACCTGAAAATCTTAGAGAAATTCAGCTCCACCTGGGTACTACCGGTCAACCTAAAGAAAACCAACATCATGGTGTTCCAGAAGAGAAAGAGAAAATCAGACCAGCACCCTTCATTTATCCTCAACAACTGCGCCCTTACAGGAACGGACAAATATACCTACCTGGGCCTAGAGATTCACCGATCAGGGAGCTTCAAACAAGCCATAGAGACCCTGAAAGAGAAGGCATGCAAAACCTTCTATGCTATCCGAAGGAAACTCTACCTTCTAAAGCCACCAGTGAGGGTCTGGTTAAAAATCTTCGACTTTATCATCGCCCCAATCCTCCTGTATGGCAGCGAAGTCTGGGGTCCTCACACCTACCCAGACTGGTCAAGGTGGGATTCAAGCCCAACAGAAATATTCCACCTGGAATTCTGCAAGCACCTTCTCCAAGTCCATCGGAGCACCTCCAACAGTGCTTGCCGGGCCCAGCTGGGCAGATTCCCTCTACACCTAACGGTTCTAAAGAGGGCACTGTCATTCCGGGCTCACCTACGTAAGAGCAATCCAAGCTCCCATCACCATAAAGCCCTGACACATGTAGGGGAAACAGAAAAACCAGGACCCTCGGAACAGCTCACCCAAACCCAACCTGACCAGAACACCAATCACAACAACCTGACAAAAGCCGGAATCAGGAAGATGGTAGACGAAGGCCAGGAGAGGTACGTAAGTGACTGGAAGAACGACATCATCAGCTCACAGAAACTGACCATGTACCAGAGTCTACAGAGAGACTACAGACTGGCTCCATACCTGGAGAAACTCCCGGACCCCAAAGACCGCAAGATCCTGAACCGGTATAGACTCAGTGCCCACAGTCTGGCCATCGAATCCGGCCGACACAGGCAGAGCTACAAGCCCAGGGAGGAAAGACTGTGCCAACACTGTGACCAGGAGGCCCTTGAGGATGAGACCCACTTCCTGCTACACTGCTCCAAGTACTCAGCAGTGAGGGACACTCACTTCAGGAGACTCTCACATCTCTTCCTGGATTACACCACCATGAAGGAGGAAGAGAAAACATATATCCTGCTGGGGGAAGAAGAGAGAGCAGTGGAGATAGCAGCGCAATATGTGAGCGAATGTCATAGACTGGAGAAAGAGAACTATGATATGCCATGGACTTCTATGGCCCCCACCCTGGATATGCCCCAACCCCCCATCCACCTTCCCTTTGCCATGGACTTCTATAGCCTCATCCTGGATCTGCCCCCATGCCCCCATCCACCTTCCCTATGCCATGGACTTTTATCGCTTCATCCTGGATCTGCCCCCATCCACCTTCCCTATGCCATGGACTTTTATAGCCTGATCCTGGATCTGCCCCATCCACCTTTCCTACAGCCCTACCCAACATCCCTACAGGCCCTATCCCTATTCCCTTCTGTACACTTGCTTTGGCAAAACTAATGTGTATTTAGTCCTGCCAATAAAGCTTCTTTGAATCTTGAATCTTTGTTGCATGTAGTATATATGTAGTATATATGTATGTTGCATGCATGTAGTATATATGTAGTATATATGTAGTATGTATGTTGCATGTAGTATATATGCTGTATATATGTATGTTGCATGCATGTAGTATATATGTTGTATATATGTATGTTGCATGCATGTAGTATATATGTTGTATATATGTATGTTGCATGCATGTGGTATATATGTGGTATATATGTAGTATGCATGTTGCATGCATGTGGTATATATGTAGTATGTATGTATGTTGCATGCATGTAGTATATATGTAGTATGCATGTTGCATGTAGTATATATGTAGTATATATGTATGTTGCATGCATGTGGTATATATGTAGTATATATGTAGTATGCATGTTGCATGCATGTAGTATATATGTTGTATGTATGTATGTTGCATGCATGTAGTATATATGTAGTATGTATGTTGCATGTAGTAAATGTTGTATATATGTATGTTGCATGCATGTAGTATAGATGTTGTATATATGTATGTTGCATGCATGTGGTATATATGTGGTATATATGTAGTATGCATGTTACATGCATGTGGTATATATGTAGTATGTATGTATGTTGCATGCATGTAGTATATATGTAGTATGCATGTTGCATGTAGTATATGTGTAGTATATATGTATGTTGCATGCATGTAGTATATATGTGGTATATATGTAGTATGCATGTTGCATGCATGTAGCATATATGTTGTATGTATGTATGTTGCATGCATGTAGTATATATGTGGTATGTATGTAGCATGTAGCATGCATGTAGTATGTATGTTGCATGTATGTAGCATGTATGTAGTATGTATGTAGCATGTAGCATGTATATAGTATGTATGTTGCATGTATGTAGCATGTATGTAGTATGTATGTAGCATGTAGTATGTATGTAGTATGTATTTTATTTTTTTTTTACATTCAACACATTAGCCGGATGATGGGACTACTACTGTCCCATCATTGGCTAATGTGTCAATCACCATCATGGTAGCAGGCATCGCCCGATGGGACTTGTCCCATCGGAAGATGCCTGCACAGACCCCCGCAACCTGCACAGACCCCCGGACAGTCGGTACAGACCACCGTCAGGCCGGCACAGCCCCATGGCAGGCCGGTATAGACCCCCGGCAGTCCGCACAGACCCCTGGCAGGCCGGCACAGCCCCCCAGCAGGCCGGTACAGACCCCTGGCAGTCCGCACAGACCCCCGGCTGGCCGGTACAGATCCCTGGCAGTCCGCACAGACCCCCGGGCAGTCGGCACAGACCCCCGGCAGGCCGGCACAGACCCCCGGTAGGCCACCACAGACCCCCGGAAGGCCCGTACACACCCCCGAGAGGCTGTACAAGGACAGAAAAGGGTTTTTCTTATTCCGATACCGGAAGTCCCTTAGACTTGAATGGGACTTCCGGTATCGGAATCGGCGATACCCGATACTTTTTTCGTATTGGGCCATTACCATGCGATCCGATATTTTAGGGTATCGCTCAACACTAGTGACCACACTGACCGGCTAGAGTTGCTGACCCGGACTGGGCACAGGGAACATTCAGGTAAGATAACTAGATTTTCTTACCTTATGGAGTTGCGCTAATCTCCGTTCCCATGAGCAAAGACCTTGGCCGGCACCTCTGTCCTCTCCAGTCAGCAGGATCCCCGTGCGTTTTCGTCCACGGCCTCGAGTTGGGCGCCAATTGATGTGGATTTTTTGGTTGGGTGAATTTACCCCTGTGTGTACTGTGGCCTGTCCTGATTAGACAGAGTCTTATTGAGCGCTCAAGGAAGGAAAGATGCCACACATGGTTAGCAGCAATTCCTTCCAGCAGAACTCTGGGAACTTTATTCATATTCATGGTCTTTTATCAGTTCGTATAAAGGAGTGGTTACTCATTAACATAAAGGCTTTACTTCTTATCTAATTGGTCAGTTTGAATACATGAACATATATGGGTGTCCGACCAGGGGTTACTTAGACACCACATGATTTACTGTCCGGAGTCTTGCACTCGTCAGCAAGTCTCCATTATCGGCTGGACCATCTGGCCTTGCTTCCTCATTCCCTATGTCTGCTAGATATTTCTCAAGTCAAAAGACAATGCTATCATGAGATGACTGAGTAGCAGGTTATTTCCACCAACTAGTTATAAGGTTCAAACTGTGAATATGTATCTGTGTGCAGTATATATGAGTATATAGCAGTATATAGCCTATAGCAGGCAAGTGAGATCTAGATGAAATACATATACATATATTTCCATAACACCCCTGCAGTCTGTGTCAGAGGGTGGTCTGTGTTGGCACGGTAATAAATTGTGTTATTTCCAGCTTTACAGAAGGACGATAACACCATAGAAATGATAAGAATAATAGGCCTCAGTTACCACAACTGTCTAAGAAGAAAAGTGTTGCTGATAGCAACCAATCACAGCTAATTTTTCATTTTTAAACGGCTCTGGGACAGCATGGTGAGTTTTGAGTGGCAACTTTTGTGTTTTGACTTTTATGTGGTGAAGTTGGTGTATGTGTGGTGAAATGTGTGCTGAGGGTGGTATATGTGTTGAAGCACGTGGTAGTGTGTGGCGCATTTTGTGTGTGTCCATGCAAAGAGGAAAGGTCGCACTCATCGAGATGGAAGTTTCACTAATTTATTGACATATCATGAACATGTTAAAAAACAGACATTTAGTTGCACACAAAACACATTTTTCATTCATTTTTTTTAAAAAAAATTTTTTTTTTTTTTTTTTAATTTTTTAAAAAAAAATTTATTTTTTTTTCTTCTTCTTTCCTGTGAGCCTTATAATAGTGAGACAGTTTGGTCTCTGGATACATATGACTGTAGATGTTTTCCATAAGAAAAGAAAAAAATAGTAGTTTTCGATATATGAAAATAACAGTAGTCTTTGATACATGAAAATGCATTGCAATTAATTATCTCTCGATGTAACCATTTTTGTGCTTGTGCAGTAAGTTGTATTTATGCTTTTTGTATGTTGTAATGCATCTCAGCATGTTTTTAATTCACTAATGTCACTTAGACAGCAGCTGTGGAGGGAGGAGGTACGGAGTGATGTGATTTTCATATGAACCCGGCACTTCCTCCCACTGTTTGACCCGTTGAAGCGCTCGAGCAGCGCGAAACGGCCGTTGTCAGCCTTCCTTGCACTCCTTATGTCACTCCCCCGACTTGACATGTTCATGATATGTCAATAAATCAGTGAATCGATGAGTGCGACCTTTCCTCTTTGCATGGATACCCAGGATTGACTGTTTCCAGGTCTGGCACCCGAGATTCCCAGCTGCTGGGCTTCTGCATGCCGTACATCATTTGAAGTTACACGGTAACAGTGGTGCCGTCCGCTTTTTATCTTGAGTTTTGTGATTTAATATTGGACTAGTTCCAGGACTGTGCACGCTTGTTTTGCCTTTCACAGTGATGTTTTAACGGCTTGAACATTATATATAACCATGTCAGTTAACATGGAGTCAGAAGTAACCACACTGGGTAGAAATCTGCAAGCAGGTCGGGAGGATGTGGACAATTATTTTAAGGAGTGCGAATCTTGTGATGAGGTGCAAACTTTAAGCACAAAATCATTAGAGTTTAAACTCATGAATTTGGCTGAGAGAGAGATAAAATTGTTTTGGACTAATAATTAATTAAAGTCATACAGCGATTGTGGACGAGTACCACGAGGACTACGAGTATGGAAAGATATTTCTAATTTCAGTGATAATACTTCGTTCCGCACAGAATGGGAGAAGATTCTATTGAAATGCTCACAGGACTTGTTGCAACTAGTTTTGGCCAAGAATTTACATAATTATGAGACAGTAAAACATGATCTAGCTAAAGCACAAGAGGAATTAAAATCCAGACTGACAGAAAATCAGTGGACATTGTTTAATAAAAAGATGGACAGTAGACTTCTACCGATACAGGCGGAAATTAAATCAAGAAAACGTGATAAATTTCTACGGGACAAAAATGATTTCGCCAGTGGTCAGGTTTTTAATTGGAATAAACAACGATCCAATATTAATACTAACTTTGGGCAATTTGGTAAAGGGAAAAATAAACGTTTCTATCACAAACAGAAAGAGGCACCAGTAAAAAAAGATTACCTCGCTACAGATTCAGTCATAATACTACCTCACCCGACCAGCAATCAGCATGTGAAGCAGCCCGGGCTGGACCTAATGTCCCTTTAGGCGGAGAGTCAGAAGAGGAAGGAGGAAGAGTTTTCGGTCGGTACCGCAAGAGGAAACAGGTCTCGTGGAGACAGAAGTAATAACGGACTCTCAACCATTTTCAGTGATCAATTTGACAGGACATGTTTTGAATGATTCCCATTTTGCATTATTATCTAAGGTCTTAATTTTTGCATACCACAGCCTTTTGATATGACTGAATTTAGAATTGATTTATTTAAGTCTATCAGGAAGATCCATTTGCACAAACATTTTACAGCAAAACCCCCCATTGATAGTAAATTATCTGGGGAAGCACAATGTAGGGTGGGCCCTTTAGGTTTCATGGCTGGTACAGGAGCATTAGCTGATTTACATGAAGATGCCAATTTACTACTTAGTATCACAGGCTCAGATAGGGTAACTATTAATGAATCACAGTTGATCAATAGACCATTTACAGGGGGGGTTGCTTCACAATACATGCCTCCCATATCCTCGGGTAACCTTATTGATGTGTTTGAAATGCAAGTTATAAAGGACATTGAATCATTGGTATATCCTGTAGTGCCTTCTAATCTGACAGACCCAGAAAGGAAGGCTATGGTGGAGATCAGAGAATGGTCAGATACCATAGTGAGACCTTCAGATAAAGGAGGCAACACGGTTTTGTTGCCCAGGGACATGTATTTTTCTGAGGCACACCGGCCGCTATCTGATGCAGTAACATATACTAGATTGAAGACTGATCCCACTCCCAGGTACATCAGGGAATTAAGGTCGCTACTCAGGAAATATGTCATGATGAATGTTATTTCTGAGAAGAAGGCAGAGAAATTGCTGCCGGAGTTTCCCACGCGCCCCCACTGGTACCACGTACCCAAAATCCACAAGTCTGCTTCTTGTCCCCCAGGACGCCCAATCGTATCTGGGATAGGATCCGTCACGGAATCCCTGTACCAGTATATTGAATGGTTGCTGCGCCCTCTGTTGGGAGAGATCCCGTCATACATAAAGGACACCAATGCCTTCTTGCATGTGATACGGGATTTTGCTTGGCAACCCGGCTTCATGCTGGCATCCATAGATGTGGAGAGTTTATACACACGAATTCCCCAGAAGTTGGGTGTGGATACTATTAGAGAAATATTGAACTCCACAGGCAAAGAGCAGGGCTTTGTGGATTTTGTTTGTGAAGCTATGAATTTTATACTTACTCACAATGCATTCACTTTTGATTCTACGTGGTACCGACAAAATGTGGGTACCGCGATGGGTACCCCGGTAGCATGTACGTTCGCCAATCTCTTTTTGGGTGCCCTGGAAGAAAAATATGTCTACAATGCCAAACAATTCTTTCAACATATCAGACTTTATCTCAGGTATGTGGACGACGTGTTCATTGTCTGGGATGGCACCAGAGATGCTTTTGACAAGTTTGTCAGTCACCTGAATGAGGTGAACCAGATGAACATGCTGTTCACACACAATTTCGGAGGGACACGGCTGGAATTTCTTGATGTCTTGTTGGAAGTTAAGGACAATGAAATCTGCACGTCAGTTTACAGGAAACCTTTGGCTACTAATTCCATATTGCGTTATGATAGTTTCCATCCATCACATACCATTAATTCATTGCCATATGGTCAATTTTTGAGAGTTCACAGTCTAAATAATACCTTGGAGGGTTTTGAAACACAATCCAGAGAGTTATATAATAGGTTCAGACAACGGGGATATCCTAAGGTTCTATTAGACACCACACTTGAAAAAGTAAAATCTCAGTACAGTAATAAAGTTAGAGGAGTTGTGCCTCTAAAGAATAGAAGAGTCAAAAATGAAAAGAGATTTACCTTCAGTTTTCGTTATAGTCCCATGGATCGTCAGATATGAGCAGCAATTAGAAAAAATTGGCAAATTTGGAACAAGATAGGGATTTAAGTGACATAGTATCTAGAGGGCCCCTCATCTCATGTAAGCGGAGTACAAGAATTAGAGATATTCTGGTTAAGAATCGGATCGTCACAAAGCGTGACACTTCGCTGAGTAAAGGAACACCACAAGGGAATATAGGTGTGGCCATTGTCCATACTGTAAATTTCATCGTACTGATCGTACACTACACATGGGCACGGTCACACATACAGTAACAGATTTGATCACATGCAAGACAGACCATGTAGTCTATGTGATTTTTTGCACATGTCGGTTTTTCTACATAGGCAAAACTATACGTCCGCTATACATTCGCTTTCGTGAGCATTTTAAGTCCATTAGAACGGGAAAAGGAGTCCCACGTTTAATTAACCATGTAAGAGATGCACATGGAAATTACCCTAATGTTCTCTCCTTTGCAGGAATTGAGAAGGTGGTTTTACCTCCGCAGGGAGGGCATTTAAAAAAAAATCTTATTGAAACGAGAATCCAGGTGGATTATGAATACACAGGCGACAGGTCCGCTGGGTTTTAATGATAGAATAGACATGGCTGTTTTTTTATGAAGGAGTTTATATTTTCCCTCATCTCCTTTTAAGTTGATAGGAGAACTGTGTCACATATGTACACATGTGGCTTTTCTGGTTGGTGCTTTTTCCTGGAGTCTCCTATTGTAGCTTTGATGAACTTCCACATATTGGAGGCAAATATATTTTTTTGTATTTAGTTGGTTCTCTTTCCCGTAGCATTTGATTCGTATAGTGACTTGTTTCTTGTTTGCATAGTACAAGTGCACATACACATTGTGCATTTTCGGTGCAGTGGTTTTTGTCCGCTATGATTGAAATTTGTCATTGATAGTTTATTTTTGTGTTCATCCATAATAAGATACAGCTATGGAGGTATTTAGTGTTTTATGAGAATGCTCAAAAAACAGACATTTAGTTGCACACAAAACACTTTTTTCATTCATTCATTTTTTTTTTTTTTTTCTTCTTTCCTGTGAGCATTATAATAGTGAGACAGTTTGGTCTCTGGATACATATGACTGTAGATGATTTCCATAAGAAAAGAAAAAAATAGTAGTTTTCGATATATGAAAATAACAGTAGTCTTTGATACATGAAAATGCATTGCAATTAATTATCTCTCGATGTAACCATTTTTGTGCTTGTGCAGTAAGTTGTATTTATGCTTTTTGTATGTTGTAATGCATCTCAGCATGTTTTTAATTCACTAATGTCACTTAGACAGCAGCTGTGGAGGGAGGAGGTACGGAGTGATGTGATTTTCATATGAACCCGGCACTTCCCCCCACTGTTTGACCCGTTGAAGCGCTCGAGCAGTGCGAAACGGCCGTTGTCAGCCTTCCTTGCACTCCTTATGTCACTCCCCCGACTTGACATGTTCATGATATGTCAATAAATTAGTGAAACTTCCATCTCGATGAGTGCGACCTTTCCTCTTTGCATGGACTCCCAGGATTGACTGTTTCCAGGTCTGGCACCCGAGATTCCCAGCTGCTGAGCTTCTGCATGCCGTACATCATTTGAAGTTACACGGTAACAGCGGTGCCGTCCGCTTTTTATCTTGCATTTTGTGTGTGTGTTCATATCCCCGTGTGTGGTGAGTATCCCATGTCAGGGCCCCACCTTAGCAACTGTACGGTATATACTCTTTGGCGCCATCGCTCTCATTCTTTAAGTCCCCCTTGTTCACATCTGGCAGCTGTCAATTTGCCTCCAGCACTTTCCCTTTCACTTTTTCCCCATAATGTAGATAGGGCCAAAATTGTTTGGTGAATTGAAACGCGTGGGGTTCAAATTTCACCTCACAACATAGCTTATGACGCTCTCGGGGTCCAGACATGTAACTGTGCAAAATTTTGTGGCTGTAGCTATGACGGTGCAGATGCCAATACATACATACACTTTTTCCCCATTATGTAGATAGGGGCAAAATTGTTTGGTGAATTGGAACGCGCGGGGTTTAAATTTTGCCTCACAACATAGCCTATGATGCTCTTGGGGTCCAGACGTGTGACTGTGCCAAATTTTGTGGCTGTAGCTGCGATGGTGTGGATGCCAATCCCGGAAATACATACATACACACACACATTGAGCTTTATATATTAGATATGCACGGCCGGTGATAATGTCATGCACAGTGTAGGAAAGACTAAGTGCAACACAAAGGATGAGGGGAAGGGAGCCCAACACTAGGAAAGGGGGGAGTGGAAACCCCTAGGCAGACTAAAATCACCCTGTCTGCCCTAAAAATCCCTATATAGTTCTGTAACTATCGCCGGGAAGGAACCCAATCCCTGCCTGACTCTGGTGATAAGCCCAACTTAGGGAATGAAAGGGTGTGCACTAATCAATATTCATTACTAGAGTTGAGCGACTTTGGTCGGATCGGGTTTCATGAAACAAAATTTGTTTCAGATGAAACTGGTCCGACTAGGGCAAAAAAAGTCGAAGTTTCGTCCGAAACCCGACCCCAATGCAAGTCAATGGGGAATAAAAGTCGGCATTGAGTGGATGAATGTCATCCGTTCATTGCCGACTTTTATTCCCCATTGACTTGCATTGGGGTCGGGTTTCGGACGAAACTCCGACTTTTTTTGCCCTAGTCGGACCAGTTTAATCTGAAACTAATTTTGTTTCATGAAACCCGATCCGACCAAAGTTGCTCAACTCTATTCATTACCACTAAAGACAGCTGGGATAGATGAACAAAAGGAACACTTATCTTGACTTAACTCAGAGATGTAACACAGAAGTCCTCCAGCCACAACAAAAAGGAAGATAGGTCACTGCTATAGCTCCAAGCCTCAACAGGGGGAAATGGAAATATCACCGGCAACTCCCAGGAGCAGACTGGGAGTCTATAAACACCCAGGTCCTGATGTGTCAATTAGAGCCAGAGAAGTTTGCCACTGGGTCAAAGAGTCAGAAAGATTAAGAAGGTGTTTACAATGCTAAATGTAGAGACCTTCTGCAGGTAGATGCAATGCAACTGCAGCCTCTGACAACAGCAAACAGCTGTAGGGAGGGAGCAAAACATTGGACACCTCCTGACACCATAATGTGCCTGTCCCTAAACTTCCCTAATGCCCTATGCGGGTCCTTCGCACCACTGCAGTCACATACCTAGTCCTTGATTGTCTCCTCAATGTACCCTGGCTAGTGCACTGACCAGCAAGCATGTTAGCCTCCCCACTGCAGATGTTAAAACACAGGGGAAGAGACAAACATGGGCCAAAGAAAAAGGGACAATATACTCAGCTTAAGGCTCTGCTGCCAAGCTTCACGACTAGTGTTGAGCGACTTTTGGTTTTTTCGTTTCATGAAACCTGACTTTTCCAAAAGTCGGGTCGAGCAAAATCGGCCGACTATAGGGAAAAGTCGGGGTCGTCCCGAAACACGAAACCCAATGTAAGTCAATGGAGAATTAAAGCCGGCAGTGAGAGGACAGGAAACACACCAACAGTGCCCATTTGAATGCCAAAATCATAAATTCTTGTTACTGAAGCTTGTCAACCTTAATTAACGTCATAATACTAGTTAAACACTGAAAAATGGGGGTTATTTGGCTACAGTTGTGGGGGGGGGTGGCTCCAGGTTTTCGTGGGCCCAGGGCCAAAGAGCGCCCCTTTAACACATACCACAACTCATGATGCTCCGATACGGCAGAGAAATAGCAGTATAGTACAATGAAAAATACTTCACTTCTTACATCTCATGACTGATATCCATTTTAAATTCTCCAATACCTCCAAAAACGGACAGTATATAACTCCATACAGTATTATGGCCAGCGCTTAGTGCGCTATACAGAGTAATGAGGCCCATATATTTCTCCATACGGAATCATTATTCCCATATAATGTTTCAAACCATATATGATGAGCTCCACATAATGCTACAGTATATGTTGGTCCCAATGGATGAAGCTCCACTGTCTTATGGGCCCAAATAATGCTCCATATATAATGGGCCCCATTTCTACTGCTCTAGTGTATAATGGGCCCTGTAAATGCTGCTCCAGTGTCTGATGTCCACGTTTGGAATGCTCCAGTGTATGGTGGGCCCCATATATTATTCACCAGAGTATAGTGCTCCCCAAAAATTGCTGTCCCATCATTGAAAACAATTGCATAAGTCTTCTTGCTAGGGAATCCCTGCACTACTCTGAACTCCTTGTCGTCCCCATCTTCCATCTCAATGCACTTGGCTGTTTAGGCCCTCCCACCGGCAGAGACACTTTTGAGTACTATGCGGTGCCCTGTGCCAGTGCCATCGCCCATGATTATGCCCCCCCACCTGCTCAAGGAACCTGCACTTTCATCTGCACCTTCCTCTTTGTCACCATGTAAGGTGGTATAGTATGCGGGAAGGGGAACCTGAGTTTCCTCTGGGTCAGATTCTGGCTGTGTAGAGTGCGAGGGGAATGTAGTGGTCTGGGTCAATGTACCAGCAGCATCATCCAGTAGTGGCTGGGCCTCAGTGCACTTGTGGCATCCCCAAGAGTACGGTCGCCACTGTGGCATTGCCTTCCTCCTAGGGAGTGTGTTGTCAAACTTGGGAGCAACGAAGGATCTCTCTAGCAGTGAAACCAACACACAACACATTTCCCACTCCAGGCCAGCAGGGAGACCTCTGAACCTGACTGCTGAGGAGCTGCTCTCTGTGGTCGGGAGGAGGTAAGTTAGTGCACTCTGTGCAGGGAAGGGGAAGTGTGTGGACGTGAGAAGGGGAGCTGGAGGATGAGCAGAGTTAAGGCTCACTCCTAGCTGGAGCGCATGGTCCGGATGCCGGTCTCCGAGTTTGTAGGGACACTGACGTTTCTGCAGCAGAAACCAGGGGAAGTAGCAGCTATAAATGCTCTGTACCCAACTAAGGCTCGGAGGCCCCAGCATCGACGTGTGCTAGGCAGAAGGAAAAGGCTACAGCTGTCTGCCATACAAGTAAAGTCTGAGGAACATCTGTTAGACAGGAGGCGTTTCAGTGAACCACGGTCCTGTGAGTGCTTCCCCCACAAGCGCTAGAACGGAGACATTCAGGAAGGTACATGCTGGCGGAGTGTTGGAAGGGAGCTTTCCATTCTGGTCCCGGAGGTTGGCAGAGGTCCTGACCCGGAGGACACAGCACGAAGGCAGGCGTCTGTGTAACCTGCAGACTGTGAGTAAAGCTTTGGAACTGCACGCTCTGGTGTCCTACAGTTATTCCAGCACCGCTACATCTGGGTACCAGCACCTACACCGCCTGTGCCTTTCCCCCATCACTACATCTACACTTCCCTGGGACTCCAGCTCCACCTGTGGGGAGCTACCCATCTTTGCTGCACAACACCATCAGTCCCAGAGGATCTGCATGCAGCGTCGGCCTAACATCTATGTTGCCGAACACCACAGGTGGCGTCAAACTATCTATATAAACTCTTTACTAGAGTTGAGCGACTTTTGGTTTTTTAGGGTCGCGTTTCGTTTCGTGAAACCCGACTTTTCCAAAAGTCGGGTCGAGCAAGATCGTCCGATTATAGGGAAAAGTCGGGGTCGTCCCGAAATACGAAACCCAATGTAAGTCAATGGGGAATAAAAGTCGGCAGTGAGAGGAGGACAGGAAACACACCTACAGTGCCCATTTGAATGCCAAAAGCATCAATTCTTCTTACTTAAGCTTGTTGTGACGGACTCAGCTCCTGCTGAGCCCATTTTTTGAGTGGACCCTCTGGGTCGTGGCACCCACCCACCGAGGGCGAGCTGACCTTGTGAGAATCCACCCCCCTATACAGGGAGTGTCAGGGGCAAGACCAAGGGGGTGAGCCACCACGACTGCTGGGACCAGACGGCCGGCTCAGGGGACACTAGACGAGTGTCTGACGACAAGGACGAGCAGGAAGCAAGACGAGACTAGACGTAGGTGCAAGGTATCTTCATTAGAATAACACAAGATCACATACAGAGAAAACAAGCAAAACGTGCAAGGTGCGCGCGTGGGCACGCCAAGGTCCATAACATGGTACGTGCCAGATGGCACGCCTAGGCACAGGTAATGGCATGATGGCATCGGACTCCGGACTGCTGGCAAACCGACAGGGTCCAGGGATCAGGCTGCGGACGTCAGCTCCGGACATCAGGCCGTAGTCATCTGGTTCCGGACCTCTGGCAACGGTCGGCAGGTTCCGGGCATCCGGCAGGCAAACCAGGGTTCAGGCAAGGAGGCACGACAGATATCCAAGCAGGGTGCGTGTTTAGGGAACACGCCAAGGTCCGAGGCTAGGTGCGTGTGTAGGGGACACGCCAGGGTCCAAGGCTAGGTGCGTGTGTAGGGGACACGCCAGGGTCCAAGGCTAGGTGCGTGTGTAGGGGACACGCCAGGGTCCAAGGCTAGGTGCGTGTGTAGGGGACACGCCAGGGTTCACAAACGAGACAGGGTGCGTGTGTAGAGCCACGCCAAAGCATAGGATAAGACAGAGTGCGTGTAGAGACACGCCAAGGCACAAGGTACAAGACAGAGTGCGTGTAGAGACACGCCAAGGTACAAGACAGAGTGCGTGTAGAGACACGCCAGGGTTCAGAGCAGGGCTGCGCGCTAGGAGCCACGCAGGGACGCACACCTCACTGGCCAATGCACACGGCTGTAATGCCAGCACGAGGCACGACTAAGGCACAGGAGGGGGCAAAGGAACCTTCGTGCTAGGAGCCACGCCAGGTTCAGGGCAGGGTGCGTGCTAGGAGCCACGCCAGGGTTCAAGGCAGGGTGCGTGCTAGGAGCCACGCCAGGGTTCAAGGCAGGGTGCGTGCTAGGAGCCACGCCAGGGCACAAGGAAGGGCTGCGTGCTAGGAGCCACGCAGGGGGCACGCCACACTGGCCAGTACACACGGCTGTACACAAACACGTGGCACTTACCACGGCACAGGAGACGGCCAAGGGGAACCCACGCCGGGGTTCAATGCAAGGACAAGGCAGGGAACAAGGCAAGGAACACAAGCAGAAACAGAGCCAGGTCAGAGCGAGGACAGAGTCTAGCAGCGGAGCGTAGGCAGAAGCCCAGAGCCGGGCCAAGGGAAGACCTTGGGACTAGACAAAGAAACGAGCACTAAGGAGAGGAGAAATGGTGCGTGTGCCAGGGAGCACTACAGAGCACCATAGGAGAGAGCGAGGCAGAGCAAGCAAAGACTGAGACCATAGGGAGGAACACAAAGCAAGGAATAGCAAGGCAGAGAACACAGGGAGGACTACAAGTCAAAGCATAGCAAAAGCAAGACATGGCAAAACAGGCGAGGCAGAGAACAAAGAAAGGACTACAAGTCAAAGCATAGCTAAGGCGAGACATAGCAAAACAGACTAAGACAAAGAACAGCAGAAGGACTACAAGGCAAAGCAAGGCAAAGACAAACATGGCACGAGAGACAACACAAGACAAGAGGCAGAATACGAGCACGGAGCGTGTGCAGAGACGCACTACAGAGCAAAGTGCAAGGGCACAGAATAGAGGGAACAACCCCACAGACCCAGAGCCTTGCAAGGAAGCAACACAATAATCAGGCCCTGAGCATAGGAAGAGGCGGCCTGATATAGGGCATAGCACCTCCTCCTCCAGGTCAGGACCAGGGGAGAACTTCCGGGATTCTAGACATGACGAGATGATAGCAGAACCAGACAGTGCAGGATCTTAGGAAACGTCACATGATCAGGGTTTCAGACATGACGAGATGATCACCGAACCAACCAGTGCAGGATCCTAGGAAGAACACATGATCCGGGATTCTAGACATGACGAGATGATTGCAGAACCAGACAGTGCAGGATCTTAAGAAACATCACATGATCAAGGACTCCAGACATGACGAGAAGATCACAGAAGGCAGAGCAGAAACGCAGGGATCCTGCAGCTCAGACATGAGGTGAGTCTGCACACAGCTCTAGCGAACATGCAGGACAGCAGACAAAACATGCGCATGCACATCGCTCCAGGAGTTCTTGAGACAAACAGACATGGCAGACATGGCGGACGTGACACTTGTCAACCTTAATTAACTTCATAATATAAGTTACGCACTGAAAAATGGGTGTTATTTGGCTAAAGTTGTGGGGGGGGAGGGCTGGCTGCAGGTTTTCATGTGCCCTGGGCGAAAGAGCGCCCCTTTAACACATACCACAACTCATCATGCTCCGATACGGCAGATAAATAGCAGTATAGTACAATGAAAAATACCTCACTTTTTACATCTCATGACGAGGCCCATCTATTTCTCCATACAGAATCATTGGTCCCATATAATGTTTGAAACAGTATATGATGAGCTCCACATAATGCTACAGTATATGTTGGTCCACATGGATGAAGCTCCACTGTCTTATGGGCCCAAATAATGCTCCAAACATAATGGGCCCCATTTCTAATGCTCTAGTGTATAATGGGCCCTGTAAATGCTGCTCCAGTGTCTGATGTCCACCTTTGGAATGTTCCAGTGTATGGTGGGCCCCATCTATCATTCTCCAGAGTATAGTGCTCCCCAAAAATTGCTGTCCCAACATTGAAAACAATCAAATAAGTCTCCTCGCTAGGGAATCCCTGTACTTGTCTGGACAGGTGCTGTAGCTTGCTTAACAGCTCGCCAGCCGTTCTCACGCCCAGTATGGATTGCACGTGATTGCACAAAGGTTAGAAAGGGTACCGTATCCCTGGATAACATGTATGGATAGCGTACACATTCAAAATATATGTCTATACAGCATGAGGCAGGCTCAGACGGTGTTAGGCCCAGTATGGATTGCACGTCATTGCACAAAGGTTAGAAAGGGTACCGTATCCCTGGATAACATGTATAGACAGCGTACACATTCAAAATATATGTCTATACAGCATGAGGCAGGCTCAGACGGTGTTAGGCCCAGTATGGATTGCACGTCATTGCACAAAGGTTAGAAAGGGTACCGTATCCCCGGATAACATGTATGGATAGCGTACACATTCAAAATATATGTCTATACAGCATGAGGCAGGCTCAGACGGTGTTAGGCCCAGTATGGATTGCACGTGATTGCACAAAGGTTAGAAAGGGTACCGTATCCCTGGATAACATGTATGGATAGCGTACACATTCAAAATATATGTCTATACAGCATGAGGCAGGCTCAGACGGTGTTAGGCCCAGTATGGATTGCACGTGATTGCACAAAGGTTAGAAAGGGTACCGTATCCCTGGATAACATGTATGGATAGCGTACACATTCAAAATATATGTCTATACAGCATGAGGCAGGCTCAGATGGTGTTAGGCCCAGTATGGATTGCACGTCATTGCACAAAGGTTAGAAAGGGTACCGTATCCCCGGATAACATGTATGGATAGCGTACACATTCAAAATATATGTCTATACAGCATGAGGCAGGCTCAGACGGTGTTAGGCCCAGTATGGATTGCACGTCATTGCACAAAGGTTAGAAAGGGTACAGTATCCCCGGATAACATGTATGGATAGCGTACACATTCAAAATATATGTCTATACAGCATGAGGCAGGCTCAGACGGTGTTAGGCCCAGTATGGATTGCACGTCATTGCACAAAGGTTAGAAAGGGTACCGTATTCCCGGATAACATGTATGGATAGCGTACACATTCAAAATATATGTCTATACAGCATGAGGCAGGCTCAGACGGTGTTAGGCCCAGTATGGATTGCACGTCATTGCACAAAGGTTAGAAAGGGTACCGTATCCCCGGATAACATGTATGGATAGCGTACACATTCAAAATATATGTCTATACAGCATGAGGCAGGCTCAGACGGTGTTAGGCCCAGTATGGATTGCACGTCATTGCACAAAGGTTAGAAAGGGTACCGTATCCCTGGATAACATATATGGATACCGTACACATTCAAAATATATGTCTATACAGCATGAGGCAGGCTCAGACGGTGTTAGGCCCAGTATGGATTTCACGTCATTGCACAAAGGTTAGAAAGGGTACCGTATCCCCGGATAACATGTATGGATAGCGTACACATTCAAAATATATGTCTATACAGCATGAGGCAGGCTCAGACGGTGTTAGGCCCAGTATGGATTGCACGTGATTGCACAAAGGTTAGAAAGGGTACCATATCCCTGGATAACATGTATGGATAGCGTACACATTCAAAATAGATGTCTATACAGCATGAGGCAGGCTCAGACGGTGTTAGGCCCAGTATGGATTGCACGTGATTGCACAAAGGTTAGAAAGGGTACCGTATCCCTGGATAACATGTATGGATAGCGTACACATTCAAAATATATGTCTATACAGCATGAGGCAGGCTCAGATGGTGTTAGGCCCAGTATGGATTGCACGTCATTGCACAAAGGTTAGAAAGGGTACCGTATCCCTGGATAACATGTATGGATAGCGTACACATTCAAAATATATGTCTATACAGCATGAGGCAGGCTCAGATGGTGTTAGGCCCAGTATGGATTGCACGTCATTGCACAAAGGTTAGAAAGGGTACCGTATCCCCAGATAACCTGTATATGTCTATACAGCATGAGGCAGGCTCAGATGGTGTTAGACCCAGTATGGATTGCACGTCATTGCACAAAGGTTAGAAAGGGTACCGTATCCCCGGATAACATGTATGGATAGCGTACACATTCAAAATATATGTCTATACAGCATGAGGCAGGCTCAGATGGTGTTAGGCCCAGTATGGATTGCACGTCATTGCACAAAGGTTAGAAAGGGTACCGTATCCCCGGATAACATGTATGGATAGCGTACACATTCAAAATATATGTCTATACAGCATGAGGCAGGCTCAGACGGTGTTAGGCCCAGTATGGATTGCACGTCATTGCACAAAGGTTAGAAAGGGTACCGTATCCCCGGATAACATGTATGGATAGCGTACACATTCAAAATATATGTCTATACAGCATGAGGCAGGCTCAGATGGTGTTAGGCCCAGTATGGATTGCACGTCATTGCACAAAGGTTAGAAAGGGTACCGTATCCCCGGATAACATGTATGGATAGCGTACACATTCAAAATATATGTCTATACAGCATGAGGCAGGCTCAGACGGTGTTAGGCCCAGTATGGATTGCACGTCATTGCACAAAGGTTAGAAAGGGTACCGTATCCCCGGATAACATGTATGGATAGCGTACACATTCAAAATATATGTCTATACAGCATGAGGCAGGCTCAGACGGTGTTAGGCCCAGTATGGATTGCACGTCATTGCACAAAGGTTAGAAAGGGTACCGTATCCCCGGATAACATGTATGGATAGCGTACACATTCAAAATATATGTCTATAGAGCATGAGGCAGGCTCAGACGGTGTTAGGCCCAGTATGGATTGCACGTCATTGCACAAAGGTTAGAAAGGGTACCGTATCCCCGGATAACATGTATGGATAGCGTACACATTCAAAATATATGTCTATACAGCATGAGGCAGGCTCAGACGGTGTTAGGCCCAGTATGGATTGCACGTCATTGCACAAGGGTTAGAAAGGGTACCGTATCCCCGGATAACATGTATGGATAGCGTACACATTCAAAATATATGTCTATACAGCATGAGGCAGGCTCAGACGGTGTTAGGCCCAGTATGGATTGCACGTCATTGCACAAAGGTTAGAAAGGGTACCGTATCCCTGGATAACATGTATGGATAGCGTACACATTCAAAATATATGTCTATACAGCATGAGGCAGGCTCAGACGGTGTTAGGCCCAGTATGGATTGCACGTCATTGCACAAAGGTTAGAAAGGGTACCGTATCCCCGGATAACATGTATGGATAAGCGTACACATTCAAAATATATGTCTATACAGCATGAGGCAGGCTCAGACGGTGTTAGGCCCAGTATGGATTGCACGTGATTGCACAAAGGTTAGAAAGGGTACCGTATCCCTGGATAACATGTATGGATAGCATACACATTCAAAATATATGTCTATACAGCATGAGGCAGGCTCAGACGGTGTTAGGCCCAGTATGGATTGCACATCATTGCACAAAGGTTAGAAAGGGTACCGTATCCCTGGATAACATGTATGGATAGCGTACACATTCAAAATATATGTCTCAGGAGGCAGGCTCAGACGGTGTCAGGCACAGTATGGATTTGACAGCCCAGATTACACAGCGGAGGAGCAGGGAGAGGTAAAGATTGCAAATGCTGGGGCCCTGCCCAAGCAAGGGGGGCCCACTCTTGGGCGTCGGTACTGGCATTGGGCCCCTCATAGTACAGCGGTGTGTCTGACGGCGGGTGTGCACCACCACCGTCAGAGACACTTGATTGCACTATGAGGGACCCTGTGCCAGTGCCCGCGCCCAAGAGTCGGCCTACCCACCTGTCCAGGGCAACGGCACTCGCACGGTGTCGTGCGCTAGGTGGTTACCCCGGCCATGGGGGGGGAGGCAGCACAGTTAGGGAGTTTTAGAAAGTGGCATATGTTGATGTTGGACATTCAGCTGATGCAAAAGGCAAAATAGGTGAAGTACCAGGAAGAGGTGGACCAAAGCAAGCCATTTTTCTGTCACCCTATGTGTCATCAGGGGAAGGTGGGACAAAATCCTTGGAAACCCATGCGTGGTTCATTTTAATGAAGGTTAGATCATCCACTTTTTGGGTTGACAGACGGGTCCTTTTTTCTGTCAGGATTGATCCAGCTGCACTGAAGACTCTTTCCGATAGCACACTTGCAGCTGGGCAAGCGAGCTCCTGTAAGGCATATTGGGCCAATTCAGGCCAGGTGTCCAGTTTAGCGGCCCAATAGTCAAAGGGGAATGACCTGTGTGGGAGAACATCGATATGGGAGGAAAAGTAGTTTGTAACCATAGTTGACAACTGCTGTCTCCTGTCACTTTCCATCGATGCAGTATTACCAGTTGTGTGAGCGGTAATTGAAAAATCAGTCCACAACATTGTCATGAAACCCCTGTCTCCAACGCCACTTCTGCTGTGTGCACCACAAACACCTCTGCCAAGCTGCCCCCGGCCCGTACGGCTCGTGTGAGAACCATCACCGCTGCTGTGTGCTGGGAATGCCTCAAGCAACCGATTTACCAGAGTTGCTTGTTTATTAGCCAATATTAGGTCAAGGTTCTCCTGTGGCATGATGTTTTGTAATTTGCCTTTATAGCGTGGATCCAGGATGCTGGCCAACCAGTAGTCGTCATCGTTCATCATTTTGGCAATGCGGGGGTCCCTTTTTAGGATCCGCAAGGCATAATCTGACATGTGGGCCAATGTTCCCGGTGTCAATGATGCACTGCGAGTGCTGGGTGGAGGAGCACTTTCTGGCAAATCCACATCCCTCCAGTCACGCACAAACCCTGTACCAGACCTTGCCACGCCAACATTTTCACTTGCCCCACGAGATGCATCCTCCTCCCCTAAGTAATCATCCCCATCATTCTCCTCCTCCTCCTCTTCTTCCTCCACCTCGTCCAGGAGAGGTCCCTGAGCAGACAATGGCTGAATGTCATCAAGGATTCCCTCCTCCTCTTCCTCCTCATCAACATTGGCTGCAGACGCCTGCTCCTTAAGGTGCGTCAAAGTTTGCATGAGCAGACGCATAAGTGGGATGCTCATGCTTAGGATGGCGTCGTCTGCGCTTACCAGCCGTGTGCATTCCTCAAAACACTGAAGGACTTTACAAAGGTCTTTCAGCTTCGACCACTGCACGCCTGTCAACTCCATGTCTGCTCTCAAAGTGCCTGGCCGTGTATCCTCCCACAAATGCATTATGGCCTGCCTCTGCTCGCACAGCCGCTCAACCATGTGCAGGGTGGAGTTCCACCTTGTTGCAATGTCGATAATGAGGCGGTGGTTGGGAAGGTGGAGCAATCGCTGCAGCTTCTGCATACGAACGGAGTGTACAGGCGACCGGCGGATGTGCGCGCACAGTCTTCGCACCTTCTGGAGCAGGGCTGTTAACTCCGGATAATTTTTGAGGAAGCACTGCACCACCAGGTTCAAGGTGTGAGCCAAGCAAGGTATGTGGCTGAGTTTTGAAAGGGCTATGGCTGCCACAAAATTACGGCCGTTATCACTAACCTTGCCTGCCTCAAGATGTACACTGCCCAGCCATGACTCAGTTTGTCGCTTCAAGTACTCGGCCAGCACCTCGGCGGTGTGTCTGTCGCCCAAACACATCATCTGCAACACAGCCTACTGACGCTTTCCACTAGCTGCTCGATAGGGGGACACATCGTGTGCAACAGTGGCAGCTGCAGATGGAGTGCTCGTACGACTGCGCTCTGTGGACGAGCTTTCGCTTCTGGAGGAGGAGGAGGAGGAGGGTCGAACGCCTACAGCCAACTGTTTCCTATACCGTGGGCTAGGCAGCACTGTCCCACCACCGCTGTCCACTGTGGACCCTGCATCCACCACATTAACCCAGTGCGCAGTGATGGACACGTAACGGCCCTGGCCATGCCGACTGGACCATGCATCAGTTGTGAGGTGCACCTTTCCGCTCACTGACTGCTTGAGTGCATGGACAATGCGGTCTTTCACATGATGGTGGAGGGCTGGGATGCCTTTGCGAGAGAAGAAGTGGCGACTGGGTAGGTCATAGCGTGGTACTGCATAGGCCATGAGTTCGCGGAAAGCTGTGCTTTCCACCAACCGAAAGGGCATCATCTCAAACGAGATTAGTTTGGCAATGTGGGCGTTCAAACCCAGTGTACGCGGATGAGAGACTGAGTACTTTCTTGACCTACTCATAGTGTCTGGGAGGGTGAGCTGGACTTGAGAGCTGCCTATGGTGGAAGTAGCGGTGGACAGGGCGGACTGAGAGAGGGTTGATGATGGTGATGGAGTTGGTGTTCTTTCTGATGGCCTAGAATCAGTCTTTCGTTGATATAACAGTGGGATTCCCTGACTGCTGTGGCCTTGCAACGACACCTCAACATTTGCTGCTGTGCTAACTGGTGGGCTTACAGTGGGGGAAACAATGTAGCGTTGCTGACTACCTTCGTTGTGATCAGTTGCACATGTGGCACTTGAGGTTTGGTGTTGTGTCCACGCTTGCAAGTGCATGCTGGTTAAATGTCTAAGCATGCAACTGGTATTCAAATTTTTCAGATTTTTCCCTCGGCTAAAGGTCTTTGCGCACTTCTTACAGATAACCTTGGCCTGATCATGAGGATTTTGTTCAAAAAAGTGCCACACTGCACTCTTCCTACTTTGGCAGACATTTTGCGGCCTAGCACGCTGTGATCTTTTGACCCTCTGGACAAGCTGTTCAGCAACTCTTTTGATGTTTGGAACCTGTCTTTGGAGTGCTCCGGGCCTGCCAGATAACAGCTGTTGCGATGTCGATGTCTGCTGTGGATGCTCCTCATCTGAGCTATTGGAAGCAGCACCCTCTTCCCCCAATGGATGCCAATCTGGGTCAACAACTGGGTCATCCATCACCTCCTCTTCTATGTCATGTGCACCTTTCTCTGTGTCACCGTGTATGGTGGTATAGTGTGCGGGAAGGGGCACCTGAGTCTCATCAGGGTCAAAATCTGGCTCTGTACACTGCGAGGACAATGTAGTGCTCTGAGTGAATGTACCAGCAGAATCATCCATCAGCGGCTGTGCATCAGTGCACTCCATGTCAGATTCATCTTGGCGTGGGTAATTCACCATTTCACTTGATAATCCAGGCATGGTATGTGAAAACAGCTCCATGGAGTAATCAGTAGTATGGCCTGCGTCATCCTTCAATCTTGGTTGGGGTGAAGGACACAAGGAAAGGTGTGGTTCATGAACATGAGCTTCCAATGACGACTCAGTGCTTTTACTTTTTACAACTGAAGAAGAGGAGGCGATAGAGCTGGAGGCTGAGTCAGCAATGTAAGACAAAACTTTTTCCTGATGCTCTGCCTTTAAAAGCGGTTTGCCAACTCCTAGAAAACTAAGCGTTCGAGGCCTTATGTAGCCAGACGATGACGCAGGGTCAGCACCTCCTGCATTCAGTCCTATTTTGCTCTTGCCACTACCATCAGATCCACCACCAACACCATCATTACCAGCTGCCAACCCCCGCCCAATTCCACGGCCTCTTCCACCAGCCTTCCTCATTTTTGGTAGAAATGTAGACAAAATCCAACAAACTATATAGTAATGTAAAACAAGGTACAAGGTGTCTATAGGACAGGGGAGATTTAGAATTTCTGCACACACTTGTGGACACTGGACACTTTTGGATTGTGTGAGGCCCACTGATATCTGAGCGCTATGTGACACGCTCGATGGCACAGCTGCCTGTGACCAAAGTGACGAGAGGATAATGGAGATTTTGAATCTCTGCGTACACTTTTGGACACTGGACACTTGTGGATTGTGTGAGGCCCACTGATATCTGAGCGCTATGTGACACGCTCGATGGCACAGCTGCCTGTGACCAAAGTGACGAGAGGATAATGGAGATTTTGAATCTCTGCGTACACTTTTGGACACTGGACACTTGTGGATTGTGTGAGGCCCACTGATATCTGAGCGCTATGTGACACTCTCGATGGCACAGCTGCCTGTGACCAAAGTGACGAGAGGATAATGGAGATTTTGAATCTCTGCGTACACTTTTGGACACTGGACACTTGTGGATTGTGTGAGGCCCACTGATATCTGAGCGCTATGTGACACGCTCGATGGCACAGCTGCCTGTGACCAAAGTGACGAGAGGATAATGGAGATTTTGAATCTCTGCGTACACTTTTGGACACTGGACACTTGTAGATTGTGTGAGGCCCACTGATATCTGAGCGCTATGTGACACGCTCGATGGCACAGCTGCCTGTGACCAAAGTGACGAGAGGATAATGGAGATTTTGAATCTCTGCGTACACTTTTGGACACTGGACACTTGTGGATTGTGTGAGGCCCACTGATATCTGAGCGCTATGTGACACGCTCGATGGCACAGCTGCCTGTGACCAAAGTGACGAGAGGATAATGGACATTTTGAATCTCTGCGTACACTTTTGGACACTGGACACTTGTGGATTGTGTGAGGCCCACTGATATCTGAGCGCTATTTGACACGCTCGATGGCACAGCTGCCTGTGACCAAAGTGACGAGAGGATAATGGAGATTTTGAATCTCTGCGTACACTTTTTGGACACTGGACACTTGTAGATTGTGTGAGGCCCACTGATATCTGAGCGCTATGTGACACGCTCGATGGCACAGCTGCCTGTGACCAAAGTGACGAGAGGATAATGGAGATTTTGAATCTCTGCGTACACTTTTGGACACTGGACACTTGTGGATTGTGTGAGGCCCACTGATATCTGAGCGCTATGTGACACGCTCGATGGCACAGCTGCCTGTGACCAAAGTGACGAGAGGATAATGGAGATTTTGAATCTCTGCGTACACTTTTGGACACTGGACACTTGTGGATTGTGTGAGGCCCACTGATATCTGAGCGCTATGTGACACGCTCGATGGCACAGCTGCCTGTGACCAAAGTGACGAGAGGATAATGGAGATTTTGAATCTCTGCGTACACTTTTGGACACTGGACACTTGTGGATTGTGTGAGGACCACTGATATCTGAGCGCTATGTGACACGCTCGATGGCACAGCTGTGACAAAAGTGACTAGAGGATAAGGGAGATTGGATTGCTTTTAAAAAAGCAGTTTGCAGAGCAGTGGGTAAACAGCAATGCCAGCATGTCAGGAAGCCTTAAAAGGCAGCCCAACAACCAACACCACTGATACACCACAATATAGCCTCCCCTTGCACTGCACACACAGTGACTTGTGTGTTGTGCAGGCCAAATCGCTAGCAGCAGAAGCAGTTTTTTTGTCTTCTTCCCTGCCTAACGCTCTCCCTACAGAATCAGCAGCAACCTCTCCCTATACTAAGATCGGCAGAAGTAAGATGGCAGTCGGCGTGCACGCCCTTTTATACCCCCTGTGACGCCCACCAAAGCAAGCCAATCACTTGCATGCCCTTCTGAAAGATGGTGGTGACCCGTGCCTAGGTCATCACGTTGCCCACAGTGTCCGTGGATCCTGATTGGCTGAAAAAGAGCGCAAAACAAACTTTTGAAACGCGACTTTGGCGCGTAAGTCGCCGACCTCGTGGCCGACCTCATCCTAGGGTCGGGTTTCGTTTCATGAAACCCGACTTTGCCAAAAGTCGGCGACTTTTGAATTTTTTCGACCCGTTTCGCTCAACTCTACTCTTTACCATTATACCACGCCATTTACATGGGCGCCCAGGGCCACCGTCCGGGTCACCGATGCTGTGACACATCCCACTGACAGCGGCCCAGTACCGAGTACCCTACAGCCCTGGGAGGGCGACCCATATGCCGACTGCTGATCGGGCGGCGTTATTGCCACGAACCTCCAAACAGCGTCCCTGAAGGCAAAGTGTTTGGTTTCCGGGGGCAGTATGATTGCAAAGCTGAACCTTAAAGGAATGTCCAAAAGGGCACCACCAGGAGTGGAGCCTGTGGCTTAATTGGACTGCACCCAGGAAACCACTACCATACAAGCTACAGAAAAGATGGACAGATTGCAAGCTTTGTCGATTCTGTGTGTGGTGTGGTATGTCCGTTTGTAGATGAGCTAGCGATTTCTCAGCTTTATTCCGTTAACGACCGAGACTCCGGCATGGCCCCGCGGTACGCGTCAAGCTTACTAGAGGGATACGCGAGGCTGTGGCACGTGAGATCGAGCAATAACAGGTCTAGCATTTCAGTACATGTCCGGGGCTGCATGCACGCTACACTGAAAGGACCAGCTTTTGTCGCTTACAGGTGCAGATAACCTGCTGAACTCCATTAGTGATGGGGATCTGGGATTCAGATTATTCCCCGCGAACGATGATTTCCCAGTAAGTTCAGGTCAACCGCAATTCCGGAGTTAGGCCTAACCGTCATTCCTGAAAAAATTACGTGTCCAAACCAGAGGTGCTGTAGCTTGCTTAACAGCTCGGCAGCCGTTCTCAGGCCCAGTATGGATTCAACAACATTGTAGAAAGTTGATAAAGGGTACAGTTTCACCGGATAACACGTATATATGTAGCCTAGTTTACACATTAAAAATATATGTCTATAGATCAGGAGGCAGACTCAGATGTTCTCAGGCCCACTATGGATTTGACCAGATTGTACAAAGTTGGGAAAGGGTACTTTATCACTGGATAGCAGGTATATATAGCATAGTTTAAACATGTAAAATCTCCGTGTTCTCAGTATGGATTACACAGCAATCTAAAAAGTGGAAAAAAGGAAATGCATTTGAGGCGTACACAACTATATACTTTTGGTGTTATTTTTAAATCTTCATATATATTTCTGTCTCAGTAATTCAGTCCAGCCTCTCCACAATAGGAAATGAGATGCATACAATTAGTGACATAAAGGCTATTGATTGCAGAAATCTAGGAATTATTATTCACAGGAAAAACTTCCGTCACAATTCTCATAGGCGATGCTGACCCTCAATTAATTTGTGTGTTGAGACAGTGAAAACATTTTTTTGTGAATAAAGTCTTGCTCTATCGCACTTCCGTTGATTCCATCACTGTTACTCATCTCAATCCAATTTTTATCACAGGGAGCGATGTAAACATGGTGCTCACTGGCTATCATGATCTGTCACGTAACTTTGGAGTGCAAAAGACAGAAGCCACAGGCCGTAGGCGATTCTATTTGATTGGCATGAGAGGGCATTTTGAAATGTGCGCCGGAATGTCACACGTTTGTGAGTAGGAAAACTGTGAAAGCTGATGATAAACCACCACTGCATGTAATTGTAAGTCGACGTCCATAAGAAATGGAAGCCACTGATCATCTGGAGCTAGAGCCCGGCCAGCAGGACAGGGCATAGCTACATCTTAACCATCATCTTTCAGTTCAATCAATTTGTAGTGGCAGTCCCAGTGAAGGATTTGACAGCCCAGACTACACAGCGGAGGAGCAGGGAGAGGTAAACATTGCAAATGCTGTGGCCCTGCCCAAGCAAGGGGGGCACACTCGTGGGCGTCGGTACTGGCACTGGGCCCCTCATAGTACGGCGGTGTGTCTGATGGCGGGTGTGCACCACCACTGTCAGAGACACTTGATTGCACTATGAGGGACCCTATGTCAGTGCCCGCGCCCAAGAGTCGGCCTACCCACCTGTCCAGGGCAATGGCACTAGCACGGTTTTGTGCGCTAGGTGGTGTTCCCCGGCCATGGGGGGGGCGCCCACTTTGGGAGGTTTACAAAGTGGCATATGTAAATGTGGGTCATTCAGCTGCTGCAAAAGGCGAAATAGGTCAAGTTCGCGGAATAGGAGGATGACCAAAGCAAGCCATTTTTCTGGCAACCTATGTGTCATCAAGGGAAGGTGGGACAAAAACATTGGAAACCCATGCATGGTTCATTTTAATGAAGGTTAGATCATCCACATTTTGGGTTGACAGACGGGTCCTTTTTTCTGTCAGGATTGATCCAGCTGCACTGAAGACTCTTTCCGATAGCACACTTGCAGCTGGGCAAGCGAGCTCCTGTAAGGCATTTTGTGCCAATTCAGGCCAGGTGTCCAGTTTAGCGGCCCAATAGTCAAAGGGGAATGACCTGTGTGGGGGAACATCGATATGGGAGGAAAAGTAGTTTGTAACCATAGTTGACAACTGCTGTCTCCTGTCACTTTCCATTGATGCAGTATTACCAGTTGTGTGAGCGGTCCGTGAAAAATCAGTCCACAACATTGTCATGAAACCCCTGTCTCCAACGCCACTTCTGCTGTGTGCACCACGAACACCTCTGCCAAGCTGCTCCCGGCCCGTACGGCTCGTGTGAGAACCATCACCGCTGCTGTGTGCTGGGAATGCCTCAACCAACCGGTTAACCAGTGTTGCTTGTTTAGTGGCCAATATTAGGTCAAGGTTCTCCTGTGGCATGATGTGTTGTAATTTGCCTTTATAGCGTGGATCCAGGATGCTGACCAACCAGTAGTCGTCATCGTTCATCATTTTGGCAATGCGTGGGTCCCTTTATAGGATCTGCAAGGCATAATCTGACATGTGGGCCAATGTTCCCGGTGTCAATGATGCACTGCGAGTGCTGGGTGGAGGAGCACTTTCTGGCAAATCCACATCCCTCCAGTCACGCACAAACCCTGTACCAGACCTTGACACACCAATATTTTCACTTGCCCCACGAGATGCATCCTCCTCCCCTAAGTAATCATCCCCATCATCATCCTCCTCCTCCTCTTCTTCCTCCACCTCATCCAGGAGAGGTCCCTGAGCAGACAATGGCTGAATGTCATCAAGGATTCCCTCCACCTCTTCCTCCTCATCAACATTGGCTGCAGATGCCTGCTCCTTAAGGTGCGTCAAAGTTTGCATGAGCAGACGCATAAGTGGGATGCTCATGCTTAGGATGGCGTCGTCTGCGCTTACCAGCCGTGTGCATTCCTCAAAACACTGAAGGACTTTACAGAGGTCTTTCAGCTTCGACCACTGCACACCTGTCAACTCCATGTCTGCTCTCAAAGTGCCTGGCCGTGTATCCTCCCACAAATGCATTATGGCCTGCCTCTGCTCGCACAGCCGCTCAACCATGTGCATGGTGGAGTTCCACCTTGTTGCAATGTCGATAATGAGGCAGTGGTTGGGAAGGTGGAGCAATCGCTGCAGCTTCTGCATACGAATGTAGTGTACAGGCGACCGGCGGAGGTGCGCGCACAGTCTTCGCACCTTCTGGAGCAGGGCTGTTAACTCCGGATAATTATTGAGGAAGCACTGCACCACCAGGTTCAAGGTGTGAGCCAAGCAAGGTATGTGGCTGAGTTTTGAAAGGGCTATGGCTGCCACAAAATTACGGCCGTTATCACTAACTACCTTGCCTGCCTCAAGATGTACACTGCCCAGCCATGACTCAGTTTGTCGCTGAAAGGACTCGGCCAGCACCTCGGCGGTGTGTCTGTCGCCCAAGCACATCATCTGCAACACAGCCTGCTGACGCTTTCCACTAGCTGCTCGATAGGGGGACACCTCGTGTGCAACAGTGGCAGCTGCAGATAGAGTGATCATACGACTGCACTCTGTGGACGAGCTTTTGCTTCTGGAGGAGGAGGAGGATGAAGGTCGAACGCCTACAGCCAACTGTTTCCTATACCGTGGGCTAGGCAGCACTGTCCCACCAACGCTGTCCCCTGTGGACCCTGCATCCACCACATTAACCCAGTGCGCAGTGATGGACACGTAACGGCCCTGGCCATGCCGACTGGACCATGCATCAGTTGTGAGGTGCACCTTTCCACTCACTGACTGCTTGAGTGCATGGACAATGCGGTCTTTCACATGTTGGTGGAGGGCTGGGATGGCTTTGCGAGAGAAGAAGTGGCGACTGGGTAGGTCATAGCGTGGTACTGCATATGCCATGAGTTCGCGGAAAGCTGCGCTTTCCACCAACCGATAGGGCATCATCTCTAACGAGATTAGTTTGACAATGTGGGCGTTCAAACCCAGTGTACGCGGATGAGAGACTGAGTACTTTCTTGACCTACTCATAGTGTCTGGGAGGGTGAGCTGGACTTGAGAGCTGCATATGGTGGAAGTAGCGGTGGACAGGGCGGACTGAGAGAGGGTTGATGATGGTGATGGAGTTGGTGTTCTTTCTGATGGCCTAGATTCAGTCTTTCGTTGAATAACAGTGGGATTCCCTGACTGCTGTGGCCTTGCAACGACACCTCAACATTTGCTGCTGTGCTAACCGGTGGGCTTACAGTGGGGGAAACAATGTAGCGTTGCTGACTACCTTCTTTGTGATCAGTTGCACATGTGGTACTTGAGGTTTGGTGTTGTGTCCACGCTTGCAAGTGCATGCTGGTTAAATGTCTAAGCATGCAACTGGTATTCAAATTTTTCAGATTTTTCCCTCGGCTAAAGGTCTTTGCGCACGTCTTACAGATAACCTTTGCCTGATCCTGAGGATTTTGTTCAAAAAAGTGCCACACTGCACTCTTCCTACTTTGGCAGACATTTTGCGGCCTAGCACGCTGTGATATTTTGACCCTCTGGACAAGCTGTCCAGCAACTCTTTTGATTTTTGGAACCTGTCTTTGGAGTGCTCCGGGCCTGCCTGATAACAGCTGTTGCGATGTCGATGTCTGCTGTGGATGCTCCTCCTCCTCATCTGAGCTATTGGAAGCAGAACCCTCTTCCCCCAATGGATGCCAATCTGGGTCAACAACTGGGTCATCCATCACCTCCTCTTCAATGTCATGTGCACCTTCCTCTGTGTCACCGTGTATGGTGGTATAGTGTGCGGGAAGGGGCACCTGAGTCTCATCAGGGTCAGAATCTGGCTCTGTACACTGCGAGGACAATGTAGTGCTTTGAGTGAATGTACCAGCAGAATCATCTATCAGTGGCTGTGCATCAGTGCACTCCATATCAGATTCATCTTGGCCTGGGTAATTCACCATTTCACTTGATAATCCAGGCATGGTATGTGAAAACAGCTCCATGGAGTAATCAGTAGTATGGCCTGCGTCATCCTTCAATCTTGGTTGGGGCGAAGGACACAAGGAAAGGTGTGGTTCATGAACATGAGCCTCCATTGACGACTCAGTGCTTTTATTTTTTACAATTTCAGAAGAGGAGGCGATAGAGCTGGAGGCTGAGTCAGCAATGTAAGACAAAACGTTTTCCTAAAGCTCTGTCCTTAAAAGCAGTTTGCCAACTCCTAGAAAACTAAGCCGTCGAGGCCTTGTGGAGCCAGACGATGACGCAGGTTCAACACCTCCTGCATTCGGTCCCATTTTGCTATTGCCACTACCATCACATCCTCCACCAACACCATCATTACCAGCTGCCAACCCCCGCCCAATTCCACGGCCTCTTCCACAAGCCTTCCTCATTTTTGGTAGAAATGTAGACAAAATCCAACAAACTATATAGTAATGTAAAAAAAGGTACAAGGTGTCTATAGGACAGGGGAGATTTTGAATTTCTGCACAAACTTGTGGACACTGGACACTTTTGGATTGTGTGAGGCCCACTGAATATCATAGCGCTATGTCACAGGCTCGATGTCGCAGGTGTGAAAAATGTCACTAGAGGATAACGGAGATTTTGAATTTCTGCATACACTTGTGGACACTGGACACTTTTGGATTGTGTGAGGCCCACTGAATATCACAGCGCTATGTCACAGGCTCGATGTCTCAGGTGTGAAAAATGTCACTAGAGGATAACGGAGATTTTGAATTTCTGCACACACTTGTGGACACTGGACACTTTTGGATTGTGTGAGGCCCACTGAATATCACAGCGCTATGTCACAGGCTCGATGTCGCAGGTGTGAAAAATGTCACTAGAGGATAACGGAGATTTTGAATTTCTCCACACTCTTCTGGACACTGGACACTTTTGGATTGTGTGAGGCCCACTGAATATCACAGCGCTATGTCACAGGCTCGATGTCGCAGGTGTGAAAAATGTTACTAGAGGATAACGGAGAGTTTGAATTTCTGCACACACTTGTGGACACTGGACACTTTTGGATTGTGTGAGGCCCACTGAATATCACAGCGCTATGTCACAGGCTCGATGTCGCCGGTGTGAAAAATGTCACTAGAGGATAGCGGAGATTTTGAATTTCTGCACACACTTGTGGACACTGGACACTTTTGGATTGTGTGAGGCCCACTGAATATCACAGCGCTATGTCACAGGCTCAATGTCGCAGGTGTGAAAAATGTCACTAGAGGATAACGGAGATTTTGAATTTCTGCACACACTTGTGGACACTGGACACTTTTGGATTGTGTGAGGCCCACTGAATATCACAGCGCTATGTCACAGGCTCGATGTCGCAGGTGTGAAAAATGTCACAAGAGGATAACGGAGATTTTGAATTTCTGCACACACTTGTGGACACTGGACACTTTTGGATTGTGTGAGGCCCACTGAATATCACAGCGCTATGTCACAGGCTCGATGTCGCAGGTATGAAAAATGTCACTAGAGGATAACGGAGATTTTGAATTTCTGCACACACTTGTGGACACTGGACACTTTTGGATTGTGTGAGGCCCACTGAATATCACAGCGCTATGTCACAGGCTCGATGTCGCAGGTGTGAAAAATGTCACTAGAAGATAATGGAGATTTTGAATTTCTGCACACACTTGTGGACACTGGACACTTTTGGATTGTGTGAGGCCCACTGAATATCACAGCGCTATGTTACAGGCTCGATGTCGCAGGTGTGAAAAATGTCACTAGAGGATAACGGAGATTTTGAATTTCTGCACACACTTGTGGACACTGGACACTTTTGGATTGTGTGAGGCCCACTGAATATCACAGCGCTATGTCACAGGCTCGATGTCGCAGGTGTGAAAAATGTCACTAGAGGATAACGGAGATTTTGAATTTCTGCCCACACTTGTGGACACTGGACACTTTTGGATTGTGTGAGGCCCACTGAATATCACAGCGCTATGTCATAGGCTCGATGTCGCAGGTGTGAAAAATGTCACTAGAGGATAACGGAGATTTTGAATTTCTGCACACACTTATGGACACTGGACACTTTTGGATTGTGTGAGGCCCACTGAATATCACAGCGCTATGTCACAGGCTCGATGTCGCAGGTGTGAAAAATGTCACAAGGGGATAATGGAGATTTTGAACTTCTGCACACACTTGTGGACACTGGACACTTTTGGATTGTGTGAGGCCCAGTGAATATCACAGCGCTATGTCACTGGCAGAAATTGGCTAGTGTATGACAAACTACAATGTGTATATCGAATTGGGCAGAATAGGAATCTTCCTAGAGTGTAGGTCTGTAAGAACGGAACAAGTCCTCGACCTATCCTTACAGAGCAACACACAAATAGCTTCACTGTGGCCGTGATAACAGCCGTTACATGGTACTGAGAGAGGAGCGTGCACTTACACGGCTTTCCGGTGTACGTAAAATTGTCAAGCTCCGTGTTTTTTAAGTATACGGACTGACACATGCTGTCTCTCTATAGTTTTGAATGTGATCAAACAGCAAATATATTTAACTGTTTGAAAACTAGACAAAACTAGAAGGTGCAGGTCTGCTAGAACGGAATATGTCCTCGACTTATCCTTACAGAGCGACACAGAGATAGCTTCACTGTGGCCGTGATAACAGCCGTTACACGGTACTGAGAGAGGAGCGTGCACGTACACGGCTGTCCGGTGTACGTAAAATTGTCAAGCTCCGTGTTTTTTAAGTATACGGACTGACACATGCTGTCTCTCTATAGTTTTGAATGTGATCAAACAGCAAATATATTTAACTGTTTGAAAACTAGACAAAACTAGAAGGTGCAGGTCTGTAAGAACGGAACATGTCCTCGACTTATCCTTACAGAGCAACACACAGCTTCACTGTGGCCGTGATAACAGCCGTTACACGGTACTGAGAGAGGAGCGTGCACGTACACGGCTGTCCGATGTACGTAAAATTGTCAAGCTCCGTGTTTTTTAAGTATACGGACTGACACACGCTGTCTCTCTATAGTTTTGAATGTGATCAAACAGCAAATATATTTAACTATTTGAAAGCTAGGCAAAACTAGAAGGTGCAGGTCTGTAAGAACGGAACATGTCCTCGACTTATCCTTACAGAGTGACACACAGCTTCACTGTGGCTGTGATAACAGCCATTACACGGTACTGTGTGAGGAGTGTGCACCGATGTATGGTGTGAAAAAATGCACGCTCAGTACCTCACCAGGACAAAAAAAAATTGGGATTGCTTTTAAAAAAGCAGTTTGCAGAGCAGTGGGTAAACAGCAATGCAGCCGTCAGGAAGCCTTAGAAGGCAGCCTAACAACCAACACCGCTGATCCAGCAAAATATAGCCTCCACTTGCACTGCACACACAGTGACTGGTGTGTTGTACAGGCAAAATCGCTAGCAGCAGAAGCAGTTTTTGGTGTCTTCTTCCTTGCCTAACACTCTCCCTACAAAATCAGCAGCAGCTCTCCCTATTCTGAGATCAGCATGAGTAACATGGTGGTTGGCGTGCACTCCCTTTTATACCCCCTGTGACGCCCAACAAAGCAAGCCAATCACTTGCATGCCCTTCTGAAAGATGGTGATGACCCCTGCCTATGTCATCACGTTGCCCACAGTGTCCGTGGATCCTGATTGGCTGAAAAAGAGTGCAAAATAAACTTTTGAAACACGACTTTGGCGCTTAAGTCGCCGACCTCATGGCCGACCTCATCCTAGAGTCGGGTTTCGTTTCATGAAACCCGACTTTGCCAAAAGTCGGCGACTTTTGAAATTTTTCGACCCGTTTCGCTCAACTCTATTCACGACAGCATAGGAAACAGCTTATCTGAACTCCCACAGCTTCAGCAAAACCACCAGCACAGGAGAGCTCTTCACTTCACGCTGGTCTGCATAGAATCACTCTATTGCCGACGATCAGTTGATGGGTGATGTAACTTTTTAAAGGAAAGTGGGAGTAGTTATCAACCAACATCAGCTGGCCATCCTAAAAAAAGCTGCCAGCAAGAGACTGACTTTAACTCTTGCTGGGCCAAAAGGAAAAATCAATCTTTAATGTAGTGCTGCCACGAATCCTATAATGAATCGGGACACAAAGCTATCAGCTTTTGTTTTAGCCAAACAAGGTAGACTTTTTGACAGGTCCCTACTTTATTTTAACCTATTAAACATTTCTAAAAATACCCAATACCATTTTAAGGTATATTTTGCTTCATTTTTCTTTAAGGGATTGAGTCACATACATTTTCAAAATAAACAATAATACCATATACAAGGGACAAATACTGTCACACCATGTCCAGATCTGTTATTACCACCACATAGAGACTGAGTAATACCATGTACAAGGGAAAAATGCAGCCCCACTATGACCAGACCACATATTACCACCACATAGTAACCAAACCATGCCATGCACAAGGGACAAATGCCACCACACGATGACCAGACCACATTGTTGTGAGTTCATTCTCTGGTTCACCAGTTGTGAGTTCTCCTTCCAGACTCCCTCTGGTGGTAACAGGAGGTAGTGAGACTGATTTGATCGGTGGAGATCTGCCACCTGAGAATGAGGATGACGATTGGACCTCAGGAGATTCAGATTGGATTTAAGACAGCCGACACCCTATTCAGTTGCTGGTGATTCCTTCTGGCTTTTCAGCTCTTGGTTTTCAGCTCTGTTCCACTCATCTAAAGCTAAGTTTTTCTGCTAATGTTCACACTTGATTTTGTTGGTCTATTCAGTTTTTTGGTGAGGTCAGCCAGCCCCGGCTGGGGGCTGTGCTGAATTTCCACTCTTATTTATCAGTATTTTGCCAATTTGCTTTTTGTCCCTTACTAGTTTGGTCTCTTTTTGCTCTGTCTCAGAATATTTCAGAGTGCTGATATAGTGGGAGAAGTCTAGTGACTTCAGGGTTAATTTTGCTATCAGAAGTGTTGGACATTATTTTTGTAGGGTTTTTTGCAGGTTGCAGACAGTGTCTTTCCTTTTCTCTCTAGTTAGTTTGGGCCCCATCGATTGCTCAGCCTATTTTCCTGCCTGTGTTTGTGCCTTCATCTTGTTTCACCGTCAATACATGTGTGGGGGCTATCTATTCCTTTGGGGTCTGCTCTGGGGCAGTTAGTTTTCCCCTTTTCATGCTTCAGGCTTATTTAGTTCTCCGGCTGTGACGAAGCGTCTAGGAACATCGTAGGTACGCTCCACGGCTGCTGCTAGTTGTGTGGTAGGATCTGCAATCTGCATAGTTACCAACCTCTATGGTTTTCTGTGACTTAGCTTGTTTTGCTTTTTTCTCCTCGGTGACCCATCCATAACACCACATATTATGACCACAGAGTGACCGAATACTACAATATTGATCATTGATAAAAAAACAATACTAATGTTGCCATAAGTGCCTTTATACGCAAGCACTCTACATAGTATAGCTTGTATAATGTCAGTGTACAGTGTAGCGCAGCAGGGTTGGTGCAGTGTGACAGACAGGCAGTGATGCAGGAAAATTCAAAACAAAGTCTCTTTTAATAGTCAGCATACTCAAACAGAAAGTAAATAGAATCCTCTGGATCACAGCTGGGAAACAAGACAGTCTGTAACCGAGACTGGTTAACGTGGGCTACTGCACTTTCGTGTACCCTGAGGGGTGCCAGACCTTTTGGCTTTGCATGGCTCGGTGTTGCTTCACACAGGCTGAGCTCTGTAGAGCCTCCTGCTCTGCAGCTTTCAAACCAAAGCAGACACACCCAACCCTCTGCTGCAGGGTTTTACAAGGAACCTGTGGCCGTCGGCCACGTGTAAGATCTGTCCGGGAAGGAAGCGAGCCACCCAAATACCATCCTGTAGTCCATCTTAAAAATAAAAGCCTATAGCACCTTTCTTAAATCTGCCTTGGACCAATAGCTTGCACAATACCAAAACTTACCTTTATTTTGCATTGCCATCACAGCTATACCTGTAATGCACTCCCGTGGTCTCTATACGCTTCTGGATGTATCTTTGTGGCAGGGCCGCACCTATAATGAGGTGATTTGCGCCATCTGCTCAAGTGGCAGGCAGCAGGGGGCAGCATTATGCACTCCTCTACCCGCAGCACCTACAATTTAGCCTCTGCACACTGATGCTGCAGTTGTGGAAGAGGCTGTAATTGATGCGGTCACAGGAAGAAAGGTGTCAGGGCCCCCTGGTCATGTGACCCATCACTCCTCCCCTCCTGTGACCTCCTGTGACCTCATCACAGGTCCTGTGTGCATCATTCCTTGGTTTATGCAGGACTGCTGTCTGTCATCGTGAGTGAGCTACTTGCATGTGAGCTGTGATACATGCGTGTGTTATGAATGGGTCACCGAGGAGAAAAAGGCAAAACAAGCTAAGCCACAGAAAACCAGAGTGGTTGGTAACTATGCAGATTGCAGATCCCTGATCTTACCACACAACTAGCAGTAGCCGTGGAGCATGCCTACGATGAACCTAGATGCCTCGTCACGGCTGGAGGACTACATAAGCCTAAAGCAAGAAAAGGGAAAACTAACTGCCCCAGAGCAGACCCCAAAGGAATAGCCCCCACACATGTATTGACGGTGAAACAAGATGAAGGCACAAACACAGGCAGGAAAATAGGCTGAACAAATGATGGGGCCCAAACTAACTAGACAGGAAAGGAAAGGGAAGACACTGTCTGCAACCTGCAAAAAACCCTACAAAAATAATGTCCAACACTTCTGATAGCAAAATTAAGACTGAAGTCACTAGACTTCTCCCACTATATCAACACTCTGAAATATTCTGAGACAGAGCAAAAAGAGACCGAACTAGCAAGGGACAAAAAGCCAATTGGCAAAATACTGATAAATAAGAGTGGAAATTCAGCACAGCCCCCAGCTGGGGCTGGCAAACCACACAAAAAACTGAATAGACCAACAAAATCAAGTGTGAACATTAGCAGAAAAACTTAGCTTTAGATGAGTGGAACAGAGCTGAAAACCAAGAGCTGACAAGCCAGAAGAAATCAGCAGCAACTGAATAGGGCGTCGACTGTCTTAAATCCAATCTGAGAAGCCTGAGATCCAATCGTCATCCTCATTCTCAGGTGGCAGATCTCCACAGATCAAACCAGCTGCACCACCTCCCATCACCCCCAGAGGAAGTCCAGAAGGGAAAATCACAACTGGTGAACCAGAGAATGAACTCACAACATGCATGTGTGACCTGTGTGTGATACGTGGGAGTGTGATACGTGTGAGCTGGGTGTGTGATACGTGTAAGCTCGGTGTGATACGTGTAAGCTGGTTGTGATACGTGTAAGCTGGGTGTGATACGTGTAACCTGGGTGTGTGATATGTATGAGCTGTGTGTGTGATAAATGTGAGCTGTGTGTGTGTGATACGTGTGAGTTGGGTGTGTGATACGTGTGAGCTGTGTGTGATACGTGTAAGCTGGGTGTTTGATACGTGTGAGCTGTGTGTGATATGTGTGAGCTGGGTGTGTGATACGTGTGAGCTGTGTGTGTGATACGTGTGAGCTGTGTGTGTGATACGTGTGAGCTGTGGGTGTGTGATACGTGTGAGCTGGGTGTGTGATACGTGTGAGCTTGGTGTGTGATACGTGTTAGCTGGGCGTATGATACGTGTAAGCTGGGTGTGTGATACGTGTAAGCTGGGTGTGTGATACGTGTAAGCTGGGTGTGTAATACATTGTGAACTGTGTGTGATACATGTGAACTGTGTGTGTGTGTGATACATGTGAGCTGTGTGTGTGTGATACGTGTGAGCTGGGTGTGTGATACGTGTGAGCTGTGTGTGTGATCCGTGTAAGCTGGGTGTGTGATACGGGTTTGTGATACGTGTAAGCTGGATGTGTGATACGTGTGAGCTGTGTGTGTGTGATACGTGTGAGCTGTGTGTGTGATACGTGTGAGCTGTGTGTGTGATACGTGTGAGTTGTGTGTGTGATATGTGTGATACGTATGAGCTGTGTGTGATACATGTGAGCTGTGTGTATGTGATACGTGTGAGCTGTTTGTGTGTGTGCGATACGTGTGAGCTGTACTGTGTGATACATGTGAGCTGTGTGTGTGCGATACGTGTGAGCGGTGTGAGCTGTGTGTGATACGTGTGAGCTGTGTGTGAGCTACTTGTGTGAGCTGTGTGATACGTGTGTGTGTGTGTGTGAGCTAAAGCAAAAGTTGGCACAACCTGCCAGTGTTCTACGATTTGGGTGAGGACATTCATTGTATGTTGGCTGGTGAATTTTTTTTTGTGTCAGGGCTGCATTTTGGTCTCAGCCCGGCACCATGTAAGGAGCAGAGCCACGTGTGTACGAGGTGTACGGAGCGGAGCTGTGTGTGTGCGAGGTGTAAGGAGCAGAGCCGTGCATGTGTATGATGTGTACGGAGCGGAGCCGTGCATGTGTATAAGGTGTACGGAGCAGAGCCATGCGTGTGTACGAGGTGCACAGAGCGGAGCCGTGTGTGTGTACAAGGTGCACGGAGTGGAGCTGTGCGTGTGTACGAGGTGCACGGAGCGGAGCCACACGTGTATGAGGTGCACGGAGCGGAGCCGCACGTGTGCGAGGTGCATGGAGTGGAGCCGCACATGTACGGAGCAGAGATGTGTGCGAGGTGTAAGGAGCAGAGTCGCACGTGTACGAGGTGTACGGAGCAGAGTCGCACATGTGTGAGGTGTATGGAGCCGCGTGTGTGCGAGGTGTACGGCGCGGAACTGCGAGTGTACAAGGTGTACGGAGCAGAGCCGCATGTGTACGAGGTTTACGGAGTGGAGCCATGTGTGTACTGAGTGGAGCCGTATATGTGTGAGGTGTACAGAGCGGAGCTGAGTGTGTGCGAGGCATAAAAAGTGGAACCGTGTGTTTATGATGTGTGCAGAGCCATACATGTACAAGGTGTATGGTGGGGAGCATTCATACCTCCCAGCGGGACAGTCCCGATTTTGAGAGAGATTCTGTCCCACTACCTCGTCTGGGAGCTTACTTTTCCCGCGGACACCGGAGTACATGGCGGACCCCCGCGGAGTAATTTGAAATTCGCACGTGACGTTCTACTGGAAGTGATGTGCTAGAAGCTTAACGGAAATTAGGTAATTTCGGGAGGAGATTGTGATGGAACCATGCAGGCACTTCAGGGAATGTTTCAGATCCATCACCGTGTCCTCCTCCAACAGCAGGATCGCCTTGGACTCGGGGTTGCCGGCCATGTAAGTGGATCATGATATGTCCTGCATCGGGAGGCTCAGGTGGGCACTACAGTGGGAGCCGGGCTGCTATAGTATCTTTATAGAATCTTTCTCTCTCTGTTTCCTTATCTCTCTAATCTTTCTTTTTTTTCTCTCTCTTGGTTCTTTCTTTCTCTCTCTGTTTCTTTTCTTTCTTTCTCTCTCTTTCTCGTCTTTCTTTCTTTCCCCTCTTTCTTTCTCTCTTTGTTCTTTCTTTCTCTCTCTGTTTTTTTCTCTCTGTTCTTTCTTTTCCTCAGTACCAGTCAGTGTGCCCACAGTACCAGTAGAATAAGAGGGGTAGGAAACTAGGTGGCAATGGTCATATTGAGCCTCTCATACTTTTTACTGGTGTATAATCATATGCCCTGCGCATCCCCATAAAGTGGGCCAGCCCCAGACAACAGAGTACAAACAAATCACTATTACTATAAGTCCAAGTGGACAATTATATGCGTAAAGTTAATGATGTCCCTGTGCCAAGCAGTGCGGAGGATCAGAATACACGGAGGAGACCAGAGCAGCGGGGTTTGGGGAAAAGAATTATATGTGGCCCATTATACTGTATGAAGTAATATATAGTGCCAATTATGCTGTATGAGTAATATATGGGGACCATTATACTGTATGAAGTAATATATGGTGCCAATTATACTGTATGCAGTAATATATGGTGCCCATTGTACTGAATGAAGTAATATATTGGGCCCATTATACTGTAGACAGTAATATATGGTGACCATTATGCTGTATGAAGTAATATATGGTGCCCATTATACTGTACAAAGTAATATATGGTGCCCATTTTACTGTATGAAGTAATATATGGGGCCCGATATGCTGTATGAAGTAATATATGGGGCCCATTATACTGTATGGAGCATTATATGGGGCCCATTATACTGTACGAAGTAATATATGGGGCCCATTATACTGTATGGAGCATTATATGGGGCCCATTTTACTGTACGAAGTAATATATGGGGCCCATTATGCTGTATGGAGCATTATATGGGGCCCATTATACTGTACGAAGTAATATATGGGGCACATAATACTGTATGGAGCATTATGTGGGGATAGGGGATGATTTTCTGTTTGTTGTTGATCTGACTGCTGGGACCCCCATGATCCTGGGAAACATAGCTTTGAAGAGCACCATGTTAATGGAGTTGTGGTCAGTTATACACATTGTGGTGCCATTCACATGTGGCTCTTCAAATAACTCCTTAAAGAGAGTGATGAGGGGACAACAAAGTATAGCAAAAATTCACTGATCGGGGTGAGGAGTGTTATAGTTTGGGGGCTGGTGGGATTTGTGTGGCAGGGCTGCCTTTTTGTCCCAGTCTGGCCCTGTGCCAGGCCTACCATTGCCATTAATGACCCTTGTTCTGGATACTGCTGTGTTGTTCTTCTATGTTCATGTGATGCCGCTGACATCCTTGTGTTTGGACACCTTTTTTTTCTATTTATCTAAATCAAAATATCCACTACTGTACTCAGTTTTACAGGATAGATATGAGAATTTACTTTGTGTGTGTGGGGGGGGCGTCATTTTGCTGTTCGCCTCAGGCAGCAGAGAGGCTAGGTTCACCCCTGCCTGGTGGACACATAGCAACCCTTGTATATAACACCGGTCACTGCCTCACAACAGGTAATACAGGGATCATCTGTGACATTATACACGGGAGCTCTGTAAAGAGTCAGCATACAGGTAATACAGGGATCACCAGTGACATTATGCACAGGAGCTTTGTATATACTGTCAGTATGCAGGTAATACAGTGATCACCAGTGACTTAATAAATCAGGAGCTCTGTATACACTCACTGGCCACTTTATTAGGTACACCTGTCCAACTGTGTGTTAAGACTTAATTTCTAATCAGCCAATCACATGGCGGGAACTCAGTGCATTTAGGCATGTAGACATGGTCAAGACAATCTCCTGCAGTTCAAACCGAGCATCAGTATGGGGAAGAAAGGTGATTTGAGTGCCTTTGAACGTGGCATGATTGTTGGTGCCAGAAGGGCTGGTCTGAGTATTTCAGAAACTGCTGATCTACTGGGATTTTCACGCACAACCATCTCTAGGGTTTACAGAGAATGGTCCGAAAAAGAAAAAAAATCCAGTGAGCGGCAGTTCTGTGGCCGGAAATGCCTTGTTGATGCCAGAGGTCAGAGGAGAATGGGCAGACTGGTTTGAGCTGATAGAAAGGCAACAGTGACTCAAATTGCCACCCGTTACAACCAAGGTAGGCAGAAGAGCATCTCTGAACGCACAGTGCGTCGAACTTTGAGGCAGATGGGCTACAGCAGCAGAAGACCACACTGGGTACCACTCCTCTCAGCTAAGAACAGGAAACTGAGGCTACAATTTGCACAAGCTCATCGAAATTGGACAGTAGAAGATTGGAAAAACGTTGCCTGGTCTGATGAGTCTCGATTTCTGCTGCGACATTCGGATGGTAGGGTCAGAATTTGGCGTAAACAACATGAAAGCATGGATCCATCCAGCCTTGTATCAACGGTTCAGGCTGGTGGTGGTGGTGTCATGGTGTGGGGAATTTTTTCTTGGCACTCTTTGGGCCCCTTGGTACCAATTGAGCATCGTTGCAATGCCACAGCCTACCTGAGTATTGTTGCTGACCATGTCCATCCCTTTATGACCACAATGTACCCAACATCTGATGGCTACTTTCAGCAGGATAATGCGCCATGTCATAAAGCTCGAATCATCTCAGATTGGTTTCTTGACCATGACAATGAGTTCACTGTACTCAAATGGCCTCCTCAGTCACCAGATCTCAATCCAATAGAGCATCTTTGGGATGTGGTGGAACGGGAGATTCGCATCAGGGATGTGCAGCCGACAAATCTGCGCCAACTGTGTGATGCCATCATGTCAATATGGTCCAAAATCTCTGAGGAATGCTTCCAGCACCTTGTTGAATCTCTGCCACGAAGAATTGAGGCAGTTCTGAAGGCAAAAGGGGGTCCAACCCGTTACTAGCATGGTGTACCTAATAAAGTGGCCAGTGAGTGTATAGTGTCAGTGTACAGGCAATACAGTGATCACCAGTGACATTATACACAGGAGTGCTGTATATAGTGTAATTGCACACGTAACACCCTGACTCACCAGTGACATCTCTAGTTAAAGTATTTCATCTTCGCTTTACTTCTTCATCCAGCGCAGACCGCCATCATTTCTTCCAGCCAAGACTCATCTCTGTAGAAAATAACAGTTATCTAGAGCACGCTCTCCAATTTTTCCCCAACTTTTACACTACGCCAGATGAAGAAAAAAAGACAATTAACAGTAACAAAATCCCCCCCACTGAAAACAGTAGCCTCAAAAACAAAAAAACAGAGACGTAATAATATCCCTTAATTAGCCCCACAGTAATAATGTCCCACATCTTGCTTCCATATGTACTCCATTTTGGACCCGATGTTTCTCATTCCTGGCCCCATTTCTCATTCCTGACCCTTTGTGTCTTATTCCTGGCCCCCTGTGTCTCATTCCTGGCCCCATATGTTCTCCTATTCCTGGCCCCCTTTGTCTCCGTCCTGCCCCTATGTCTCTTCATTTTGCCATGTCTCTCCATTCTGCCCCATATTGTCTCCATTCTGCTCCCATGTCTCTCCAATTTGCCCCATGTCACTCACTCCATTCTGTTGTCTACATTCTGCTCCTTTGTCATCTCCATTCTACCCCATGTCTCTTCATTCTGCCCCATGTCATCTCCATTTTGCCCCATGTCATTTTCATTCAGCCCCATGTCTCTCCATTCTGCCTTCATGTCGTCTACAATCTGCCCCTTTATTCTGCCCCATGTCATCTCCATTCTGCCCCATGTCATTTCCATTCTGCCTTCATGTTGTCTACATTCTGCTGCATGTCATCTCAATTCTGCCCCATGTCTCTCCCTTATGCCCCTATGTCGTCTCCATTCTTCCCCATATGATCTCTTATCCTGCCTCCATGTCTCTCCATTCTGCTCCCATGTCATCTCCATTCTGCTCATTTGGTGTCTCCATTCTGCCCATGTCTCTCTGTTTTGCCCTCATGTCTCTCTATTCTGCCCCTATGTCGTCTGCATTCTGCCCCATATGATCTGCTATCCTGCCCCCATAGTGCGGCTTTAAAAAAAAAAGTGAAAAAAGTTGCGCACTACCATGCGCCCTATCTGAGGCGCATGGTAGTGACGCCATACGCCGGCGATGTGTGCGTTAACGTCACTTGCTAGCATGTGATTAACTGGCAGCTGTTAACTATAGTATTTTGGAAGCCCCCCACGTGGAAATAGGGGGTCATGGTCCCCCTCTGTTCACTGGGCCCCATACGCCAGCAAGGACAGTAATGCCTTGATGACACCCCTGACTGTCCCCATTGGGGCTCAGAGTATAAATTCCCTACCAGTATGTCTTTTGACTGTTGGAGGAAGCCACGCAAACACAGGGAGACCATACTAACTCCTTGCAGGCGTTGCCCTAGTTTAGACTGCTATATTGAGATGTATAATTTATCACCCCTCAGAACATATTTTCATTATTCCTGACTCCAGTAGTAGTGTGCATTACACCACTTCATCGGATGATTGGAATTGTGATTGGGGATATAAAGCTTGCATGCAATTGCTGAGCCATATAAATCCATTACATCAAGCCCCCGGAACAATTGTGCTGATGTTAATATGTTTGGAACGCTGCAGTCAGTAATTGAGCAGAGTATTTGGGACGTTTATGCATTATGCGCCTAAATACTATTAGTCCAGTTAAAATACGGTTTGACCCGGAACAAATTCCAAGAAAGCGTTTTATTATTTTTTTATTACTATTATATGTGGGGAACAACATATTAAAAGTTTTCCAAAAATTGATCACCACAAAGGTCCTAACTATGATGTCATAAGACGATGACAGCCATCGCACTAAAAATAACGAATATTTCCCTATTTCAAAGCTGTAGCTTTAGGTTACAGAAGAGTTTGCATTTTGTATACTATATATTTTCATATAACAATTTTTATACAAAGTTTTATACTAACTATATGGACAGGCGAGGTCATGACGTCATCAATGACGTCATGACATATATGTACATTTCTAGAAATTATAGAATTAATACACAGTGCATTTTAAGACCTACTTCATCACTGAATAAGCGTGTCAGGTCAATAGTCCCTATTTTCATCATCAGACACTGCTTCCTCACTCATATTGTCACAATGCCCTTCTTGACATGGTCCGCATACCCGTGAACAGGTAAGTCCGTGTCTTTTGCAAGTGCACCGAATTGTACTACAACAACGAGAACAATTGCAGTGAATTATTTTCAGAAGTGTTTCTGGCACAGGTGAAGTATCCATCATCACTAGAACTAGACTGTTGTTCTGCAATTCCCATCCCCATTCAGTAGTGTCCATGGCCTCACCATTGTCCATCCAAAGCATCACTTGGAGGTAACTCCGAAGGGCATGATACTTCGTTGCAGAGGAGGTCGGTGGCAGTCTTTCAGGTGTAACAAAGATTTTGGCTGAACCAACTTTTTTTCAGAGAGTAGAATACCTCATTGCAGACAGATTGTCTCCAGGTTTGCCCCCGAACAATGCCACCATCGCTTTACATCCAGCGTCTTCAATCTCAGCTCTGTTTTTGTTAGGTGTGGAAAAGATTTTAGCACAGCTATTTAAGACCGAGTCTCCCTTCAAAACCTTGTGTAGACCGAGTTTTTTTCCGATTCCAAAAACCGCGGAAGTGGTATCGCAACCCGTGAATGCATGAAGGAACAGAAGACTGCTGCAGACATGATTTCCCAGGAACTTCTTCATAACCTTAATGTCGTATACTATTGCAGGACTCCCTTTATCGGAGTAGAAATAAAGCTTGTTGGCATCGCTGGTTGACGCGTGATGAAGTAACAACACCAAAAGAACTGTATCTTTGCCAATGAGACTAGTACTTTTGTTGGATGACATTGACACTGCTGCCTTAACAATCTCCACATCTGCATCCCCCTCTGATTGTATTACGTGGCAACCTCTGTCATTCATGCGCTGTGAAACGAGATTGATAAGAGACTGTTTGTTCTCCACATTCGAAAGGAAGTCCTCCTTTTTCCCGACAAATTTCGTTCCTTCAGCAATGTTCACTATGTTACTTGTTCGTTTTTGCACTGTCGCTGATGGGTAATGTCCTTAGTGTTTGGTCCTCCAATGTAACCATCAAATACTATCGTAGCCTTACCATGGTGCTTTAGTGTGAAAGATGCATAGTCTTCAGCGATTGAACAATATGTCTTTCCTTCTGACCACTTCAGTTGATGGAGAAGAGAACCTCCGTCAAGAACATAATGTTCCACTTCTGGTACATCCTTGAGTACTGCGTCATCTGAACTCTGTTATAGCAGCCATCAGTTGTGCTTTGTTTGGTTTGCGTAAGAGATGTTTTGCCTCAAAGAGGGATGGTGGGTATGGTGAAAGTTCATAGGCCATCACCTCATCAAGGCAAAGATCAGCAGTTTGAGACACCACAAGAAACCTTTGGAACAAAAGAGTGGGGTCTATTGTTTTGTCCTTAGCAACGTCAATAGCCTCACTGGATGCCAGGGTCTTGGCTTTCATTGACCGCTTGTACTTAACTGAAAACAGTGATTGACCCTCCATTGTTGACACTATTTCTCTGCCAATGGTGAACAGGTTATGGACATTCACATCCTTATTTGCATTGACACCGGTGATAATGTTGCGAAGAGACACTTCATCAGAGAAAGGTGAACAGGTCTCGAGTTTATCTGCAATTTTCTCCAGTTCTTCATGATCTCTTCTCGTCATTGACGTTCTTGCCTCCTTGTGTTGTTCACTGGTGACAAAGCTCTGGCGAGTGAAACCCTGCATTGCATCACTGTAGGAATAGGACACTGGCACAGACAGAGTTCACAAGGCCCTCTGATGTTCGGACATTCCACTTCCTCTGGTGAGTCCTCCTGCAGTTTTTAGGGAGCGCATCAGAGCTTGCTCGATGACTAGGTCGCAACCCAGGTCTGCCCAGTACTGATCAGTCCGCCTTACAACATGCAAGCCATTCATAAATCTATGGAAGACTGATGGCATATCATCTTCCAGAGTGGTCATAGACTGGAGGTAAAGGTAGGCGGCCTTCACATAGTTCCCATGCCCAGCAGCTGCAAGAATGGGCAAACATTCGACTACAGCATGAAGGTGCATCAGCCAGGATCCTGTACGATCGGCCTCGATAAGCTCCCTTGCAATTCCAACCATCTGTTGGTAATTCAGCCATAGTTTACTGGTGCGAGAGTGAGTGGATAATCCATTTCTTTTGGTGGATAAGAGGTGGACAATTTCACTAAGGCAGGTAGAAGTGATGACCGAATTCAAGTCACTCTCCCCTGTCAGTGTCCGAGCATACAACTGCTCAAGTTCGCAAAGTACATTGTCTGCAACTTGCTGAGTAAGACACTGATCAAGGAGGAGATGGCCACGAACTGCAAGCTGAACTGCCTTTCCAGTCATGATGTGTTGCACAGCATTGTCACCGTAACTTGTTCCCAAGATCTCTTTGATTCCACTCCCATCCATCAACGTTCCTATGGCACCCATAAGATTCATCAATGTGTGGAAGTTCCCGAGCATCAGGACAACATCTCGAACCGGGCTGTCTTCAGGCACCTCGTTGTTATGAATGAGTCACCGAGGAGGAAAAACAAAAACAAGCGAAGCCACAGAAAACCAGAGAGGTTGGTAGCTAAGTGGATTGCAGACCCCTGATCCTATCCACACAACAAGCAGTAGCAATGGAGCGTGCCTACGGTGATCCTAGACGCCTCGTCACAGCTGGAGAACAAAATCAGCCTAAAGCAAGAAAAGGGGAAATCTAAACTTCCCCAGAGCAGACCCCAAAGCAATAGACAGCCCCCAAACATGTATTGTCGGTGAGACAAGATGAAAACACAAACACAGATAGAAAGATAGGCTGAGCAAATGATGGGACCCACACTAACTAGAAAGGACAGGAAAGGAAAGATGCTGTCTGCAATCATGCACAAAAACCCTGCCAAAAAATGTCCAACACTTTCTGATAACAAAAACCCTGAAGTCGCTAGACTTTAATTCCCTATATCAGCACTCTGGTATATTCTGAAGACAGAGCAAAACGAGACCAATCTGATCAGGGACAAAAAACAAACTGGCATAGACAGAGACATAAGAATGGGGCTGGCTGACCACAAAAACTGAGTAAACCAGACCAAATCTCATGTGAAAAAATAGCAGAGCAAACTTAGCTTGAGAAGGCAGGAACAGAGCTGGAAACCAGAACCTCAGGGCAGGAAAACATCACCAGCACAAAATTAGGGAGTCGGCTGTCTTAAATCCAGTCAGAGACTCCTGATGTCCACTCACAGTCCTCCTCCTCAGGTGGCAGGTCTCTGCAATTTAGATCAGCTTCATTACCTACTGTTACCACCGGAGGGAGCCCGGATGGAGAACCAGAAGCCAGAGGTAAACCAGAAAATGAGTTCACAACACCTCGTGTTTGATTCCTGACGCTTTCCAGTAGAGTGGCTGATTGAATGTAACAAGTGCAGTGGATCGGTGTTTATCAGCAAGGTTGCACAGATACTCAAGAGTAGAGAAGATGCATGACTTGTCTCCGGAATACATGTCAATGATGGGCAGGAAGATTACCTGATGATCACAGTCTTTATGTAGCATGTGCATCATTCCATTCCAGCTCGGTGCAGGCTGTTTGAAGCGTAAAGACATCTCCCACAATACATCAACACGATGGTCAATGGTGTCGAGAAATGGCAAGGGCTTGAATTTTATGTTTCGGCGAGTGTGTTTTGCGAAACGGTATTCCCTTACATCAACTCTGCTTTGTTCAACTATCTCCAAGTACGCAGTCTTCCGTCTGAGAACAGTGCGACTGACCTTCCTTCCTGGAGTCATAGTAGCTACCATCCCCATGCCGTGGACCCCTTCCCATCTAACATGATGATATTATGATCGACGTTGTCCGCAGCGAACAGCAGTGCTGTATCCAGTCTGACTATGGTACCACCGAGTACATCCTGGCCAACGGAAGCGGCAGCGTTTTCCTCGAATCGCTGAACTTCCGAATATGATGAATAATATCCCATGGCTGAGAGACTGTCTACAAGAAATCGAGACCTGAAATGATGATGGAGCTGGACTGCTAATCCAAGCTGCAATGGAGCTACTACAGCCCTGGGACGTACAGCCTGAACAACTGATTGTCCAATGCTTGCGACCTTCCTGTGAATGTCCTTTCCAACAAAGAGGGTTTCAAGCAAACAAAGCAAACTCAGGGGGAGATAATCTAAGGCAGACTGACATTCAAGCCAAGAAGTCTTCGGATATTCATCGGTTGAAGATGGGATCTTAGACTTGATATCGCTCTTGATTCGTTTGGCCGCAGTCTCTATGATGGCTCTCTTCTGGGCTTCTTCATCCATTTCCTGACTACGGAAATAGTCCCTCAGGATTATTCTGGTCTTTTCATGGAACATTACAATGTTAGGCAACCCTTCACACTCTGCTATGAATAGCGAATCGCATACCTCTCCTCCAGCCTATACCTCAGCCATTTATTACTATAGGCAGCACTGTCTCCTTCTACAAGATACTCCGTCATTTTCTTTGCAAGATCTGTGACAGTCAGTTGCTCTTCATCGTTGTCCTCGAGAAATGCACACATTCTCAAGAACGCTTGCTCTTGGTCCATGTTCATCGGCCTCCCTACCTTCCGCGGTTTCTTTGTAGTAGATCCACCACCATAACGCATAGGAATTCCGTAATTTAAATAATAGAGCAAGGGTGTGTTGACCAATATCAGATTAGATGATTAGATAGCAAATTGGTAGAGATTATAAATAAAACATAGCTTTTAATTGGCCCTTTAAAAACAACGAACGCTGCAATACAAGACACGAACAAGTGCACATAGTGCTATGTGAAGTGCCCTTATTAAAAACAAAAACAAAACAAAACCGTATTGTACCGCCTAGGTGTCCTGTGATCAAAGGACAACGAATCGTTATAACAACATGCCTATGTGTCCTAACACATCACCAATAATGGCTGTATAGACACAATTTAGACAGATACCTGGACCTATATACTAGCTGTACATCATTCAAATAGTTAGGTCTCTATTATTAATAATTGCTTTCAGACATGAATATTTAAATCATATGTTATCCACCATGTCAAAATATAAACTTATAGTGCGCTTATTATCAAGACAGCATAAGCTGCATATTGCCCCTGGAGCACCATATATCGGAGTATCATCCCTCCAAGAATTATATTCTCATGCTCTCATGGCCATTTTAATAATGAAACCGCTGTACTTATCTTTCATCTTGCGCTCATGATAGATGGAGATACTCAGGTTCAGCACATTTAATGATGCCCGTGGTAGTAACCCGATCTCCACAGATTTCACCCACATAGCACTGTGTGCACTTGTTCATGTCTTGTATTGCAACGTTCGTTGTTTTTAAAGGGCAAATTAAAAGCTATGTTTTATTTATAATCTCTACCAATTTGCTATCTAATCAAGAATTCCGTAATTTGTCCGAAAGTTAATGTCACATGAATGATGATACAGACAGTCTTCAGCATGTAAGTCCTTCCCAAAGTACACAATTCTCCATTGAATGGTGATTGCCTAGTCATCATTACGCTGTTTGCAATGTGACAAGATGGACCTTACAAATCCATCCGTTTTAACAAAGCTATAGTCATTGAAATCACTACTAGATCTTGTCTTCACCACTTCATGTCCACAGAACAAACACTGCGTCGTGCTATCATAGGATCCAGTAGACACCAGTGTACCTCTCTTGGCAGGTGAACGATGAATGGATGTAGCTTTCTTATGCAAGTCTATTTGCTTCTTGTTTATGTAGTTCACACAACATCTCTTGTGCACCACTGCTCCAGCAGCTACCACAGTGCTAACGCCTCTCTATACTGGCTTTATTGATCCCTTCAGCTCCTTTCGCACCAATCACCACTCTTTCTCCGTCATCTTCTACTTCATGGCTGCATAAGGAGCAGGATTCTTGACTTTCCATCATTCTCAGCTCTGTAACATAGTAACATAGTAACATAGTTATTAAGGTTGAAGGGAGACTTTAAGTCCATCTAGTTCAACCCATATCCTATCCTAACTTGCCCTAACATGTTGATCCAGAGGAAGGCAAAAAAACCCCATGTGGCAACAGTAAGCTTCACATTGGGGAAAAAAATTCCTTCCCGACTCCACATACGGCAATCAGACTAGCTCCCTGGATCAACGCAATATTAAGGAGACTAGTGTATATACCCTGTAATATTATACTTTTCAAGAAAGGCATCCATTCCCTTCTTAAATTTTAGTAGTGAATCACTCATTACAACATCATATGGCAGAGAGTTCCATAGTCTCACTGCTCTTACAGTAAAGAATCCGCGTCTGTGAGTATGCTTAAACCTTCTTTCCTCCAGACGTAGAGGATGCCCCCTTGTCCCCGTCACAGGTCTAAGAGTAAAAAGATCATTAGAAAGGTCTTTGTATTGTCCCCACATATATTTATACATTGTAATAAGATCACCCCTAAGCCTTCGATTCTCCAAACTAAATAACCCCAAGTGTAATAACCTGTCATGGTATTGCAGACCCCCTAGTTCCCTAATAACCTTGGTCGCTCTTCTCTGCACCCGCTCCAGTTCAGCTATGTCTTTCTTATACACCAGAGACCAGAACTGTACACAATATTCTAAGTGTGGTCGCACTAGTGACTTATATAGAGGTAAAATTATGTTCTCCTCATGAGCATCTATGCCTCTTTTAATGCATCCCATTATTTTATTTGCCTTTGCAGCAGCTGCTTGACTCTGGCCACTAAATGTGAGTTTGTCGTCCACCCATACACCCAGGTCTTTTTCAGTGACTGTTTTGCCCAGTGTTTTACAATTAAGCACATAATTATACAACTTGTTCGTTCTACCCAAGTGCATGACCTTACATTTATCCCCATTAAAGCTCATTTGCCATTTATCAGCCCAAGCTTCTAGTTTACATAAATCCTCCTGAAATATAAAATTGTCCTCCTCTGTATTAATTACCCTGCAGAGTTTAGTGTCATCTGCAAATATTGAAATTCTACTCTCTATGCCCCCTACAAGGTCATTAATAAATATGTTAAAAAGAAGCGGGCCCAAAACTGACCCCTGTGGTACCCCACTGCTAACCGTGACCCAGTCCGAGTGTGCTCCATTAATAACCACCCTTTGTTTCCTATCCCTGAGCCAGCTCTTAACCCACCTACACATATTTTCCCCTATCCCCATTGTTCTCATTTTATGTATCAACCTTTTGTGTGGCACCGTATCAAAAGCTTTTGAAAAGTCCATGTACACCACGTCCACTGCATTCCCTTGGTCCAGTCCGGAACTTACCTCTTCATAAAAGCTTATCAGATTAGTCTGACAGGAACGGTCTCTTGTAAACCCATGTTGATATTGGGTCATAAGGTTATTCTTCTCCAGATACTCCAGTATAGTATCTCTTAGAAAACCCTCCAGGATTTTACCCACAGTTGAGGATAAACTTACTGGCCTATAATTTCCAAGTTCAGTTTTTGTCCCCTTTTTGAATATTGGCACCACATTTGCTATACGCCAGTCCTGTGGTACAGACCCTGTTATTATGGAATCTTTAAAGATTAAAAATAGTGGTCTATCTATGACTGTGCTTAATTCCTGCAGTACTCGGGGGTGTATCCCATCCGGGCCCGGGGATTTGTCAATTTTAGTGATTTGTAGACGCCGCCGTACTTCCTGCTGGGTTAAGCAGGTGACATTTAATGGAGAATTTTTATCCCTGATCATGTTATCCGTCATGGGATTTTCTTGTGTAAATACTGTTGAAAAAAAGTCATTTAGCATATTGGCTTTTTCCTCATCCTCATCCACCATTTCACCCAGACTATTTTTAAGGGGACCAACACTATCATTTTTTAGCTTCTTACTATTTATGTAGTTAAAGAATATTTTGGGATTATTTTTACTTTCTCTGGCAATGAGTCTCTCTGTCTCAATCTTTGCTGTCTTGATTTGCTTTTTACAGAATTTATTTAATCTTCTGTATTTATTTAATGCCTCATCACTACCTACTTGCTTTAATTCTCTAAATGCTTTATTTTTATCTCTTATTGCGCCCCTTACAGCTCTATTTAGCCATAGTGGTTTCCTCCTATTTCTCGCATATTTATTCCCATACGGTATATATTGTGCACAGGTCCTATTCAGGATGCTAATAAACGTCTCCCATTTTCTTTGTGTATTTTTATGTCTCAGGATATCGTCCCAGTTAATTGCACCAAGATCATCTCTCATCCGTTGGAAATTTGCCTTCCTGAAGTTTAGTGTCCTTGTAACCCCTCTACTACACATCTTATTAAAGGATACATGAAAACTTATTAATTTGTGATCACTATTACCCAAGTGACCCTCAACCCTTACATTTGATATGCGGTCTGGCCTGTTGGTTAATATTAGGTCTAGCAGTGCCCCCCCTCTTGTTGGGTCCTGAACCAGTTGTGAAAGGTAATTGTCTCTCATCGTTGTCAGAAACCTATTACCCTTGCTGGAACTGCAGGTTTCGGTTCCCCAATGTATTTCAGGGTAGTTGAAGTCCCCCATAATAATGACTTCTCCTTGAGTCGCTGCTTCATCTATTTGCTTTATGAGGATATTCTCTGTAGCTTCCATTATTTTTGGAGATTTATAACAAACCCCTATCAGTAATTTATTATTTTTCCCCCCTCCCCTTATCTCTACCCACAGGGACTCTACATTTTCATTAGATTCATATATATTATCACGAAGGATAGGTTTTAAGGATGATTTTACATATAAACACACGCCTCCCCCTCGCTTATTTGTACGGTCATTTCTGAACAGACTATAGCCCTGTAAATTAACCGCCCAGTCATGGCTCTCATCCAGCCATGTCTCAGATATCCCCACCATGTCATAATTATGTTCCAACAACATTAACTCCAGTTCCTCCATTTTGTTGGCGAGACTTCTGGCATTAGTATACATGCACTTTATGTATCTCTCTGTACCTCTATTCTTTCTTAAATTATTAACTGTTCTAACCCCACCCCCCATGCCACCTCCACCCCCAATGTCATTATTTGTGCCCAGGTCTCTATCTGCACTGTCTTCCCCTCCTATAAAAGGAATACCCTTCCCCCCCGTCCCTAGTTTAAACACTCCTCCAACCTTCTAGCCATTTTCTTCCCCAGCACAGCTGCACCCTCCCCATTGAGGTGCAGCTCGTCCCTAGCGTAGAACCTGTAGCCAACTGAGAAGTCGGCCCAGTTCTGCAGGAACCCAAACCCCTCCTTCCTACACCAATTCCTGAGCCACTTATTAACCTCCCTAATCTCCCGTTGCCTCTCTGGCGTGGCACGTGGTACAGGAAGTATTTCTGAAAATACCACCTTGGAGGTCCTTGCTTTAAGCTTACAGCCTAATTCCCTGAAATCATCTTTAAGGACCTTCCACCTACCTCTAACTTTGTCATTTGTGCCAATGTGCACCATGACCGCTGGATCCTCTCCAGCCCCTCCCAGTAATCTGTCAACCCGATCAGCGATGTGTCGGACTCGAGCGCCAGGTAGGCAGCACACTGTTCGACGATCCCTGTCTTTGTGACAGATTGCCCTATCTGTTCCCCTAATAATTGAGTCTCCCACTACCAGAACCTGTCTGGCCTGCCCTGCTCTCCTATTTCCCCCCTTACTGGAGCAGACACTCCTCCGGCTTTCAGAGGACATGCCTTGCTGCAGCAGTGCTACCCCTGCACTAACACTCCCCTCATCTGCCAACTTAGCAAACTTATTGGGGTGTGCTAGATCAGGACTAGCCTCCCTGGTGCTCTTCCCTCTACCCCGCCTTCTAACTGTCACCCAGCTAGCTGCTTCATTGTCCTGCAGCTCCAACCTAGCATCCCCCCCTCATCTATCCCATTGAGCGTCTGCTCAGTGAGCAGAAGACTCCTTTCCATATTGTCTATGGATCTCAGTGTTGCCAGCTGCACATTTAGATCCAGTATCTGGGCTTCCAAATGCACAATGTGCTCACATCTTGCACAGCAGTATGCACCCTCGACCGGCTGTTCAAGGATTTCATACATGCGGCAAGACGTGCACTGGATGGCATTGGCAATAGTGGAGCACATCCTAATGGGGATTGCACCAGACAATAAGATAAGCAAAAATAAATAAAAAAAAAAAAAAAAAAGTATTAATATAACAGCAATTCAGTAAGACCTCCCTTGGAAACTCCCTGAATCTAAAGTCACTGAATTTCAAGTCACACACTTACCACAGTTCGCACTTACGCTCAGGTCACACTCAGCTCGTTCACACTCGCTCAGGAAGAAGATTTAAAAGAGTTTTTTTTTTTTTTTTTTTCCCTTTTACCAGCACACCACCTTGCTGCTCAATGCACTTCCTGTAAAAGAAGATAAATAAATCGCTAAATAATAAATAAATAATAAATAAAGAAGATAAATAAATCGCTAAATAATAAATATAATAATAGTAGTAATTGTAAAAGAAATATGATAGACACTGAAAGGCGAGTCGCATTTAACATTTTACAGCTTTGGCGGCCATATTCTTTGATGTCACATTTGGACCCTTTGTGGTAACCCTATCTTAGTAAACTTTTAGTATGTTTTTCCCTGCATGTAATACTACCAAAAACAACAATAAAACGCTTTCTTGGAATTTGTTCAGGGTAAAGGATTTTCTTTTCGTATTTTGACTCGACTATATGCACCCCGATCTGTTACTTTATGTAGTCTGCCACTTCATTTCTGTTTTGCTGCAGTTCCAATTCTACAATCAACTGTGAAAAATGGAAGCTGTTAGTAACTTGGTTTTCCACAATTTCACAAACTGACTTGCTACATGCCATTGCAAGACCACGCTGGTATCAGTGAGCTCTTTAGAGCTAGCCATTCTTTCACAAATGTTTGTAAATGCAGACTGCATGGCAAGGGGCTTTATGTTATATACTGTATCTCTGGCAATGGGACTGAATAAAATTCTGAATTCACTGATTAAGAGATGTGTCCCAATTAGTGTTGAGCATTCCGATACCGCAAGTATCGGGTATCGGCCGATTTTCGCTGTATCGGAATTCCGATCCTTAGTTCCGATACTTTTTCATATCGAATACTGGAATCGGAAGTTCCCATAATGCTATGAGCCCGCTCGATTTGATTCAGCCAATGGGAATCCTCAGAAGTGTGGGCACATCCTGTTAGGCATGTAGGCATGTTAACTATTGGCATGGCTGTGATTGGCTGCTGAAATGATGTCATGATGCACTATAAAAGCCGCCGCCGCCATTTGTGTTCACTCTGCTGTGAATTCAGTTAGGGACAGGCTGCTGTTGAAGACTGTGAGGGACAGTTAGAAATAGCGATTCTCAAAAAAATATTGTGCTTTACCCAGGCTACATGAACCACCACTGTAGCTTTCTTTTGCCTAGCAGCAGTGTTCACAGCTGTCTGCAAGGGCTGTGTGAGTGCAGCTCACACTGTGTAGTGGGTCCTTCAGCGTGCGTCACTGCTGCCTCATACATATTTTTCTTTTCCAGCTACTTATTTTTCCTAAATTCTATCTAGTGTGCTTCCATCCGTATCCATATACGTTGGTTGCAAACACTAGTGTAATGGTCAACGTGTGACTGGACAGAGCGCCTCCAGCAGGGCGAATTTATGATACACGTGACCCTGGATACAGCACCTCCAGCGGGGCGAATTTAAATAATACCGGGACGTGCAGCCGGATACACCGCCTCCAGCTGGCGAATTTAAAAAGTACACGTAAAACTGGATACCCCGCCTCCAGCTGGCAAATTTAAATAATAAGGGGAAACACAGGAACAATTAAAGTGGTGGGCCCTGTAATAGGAAACAGGGACGTGGAGACCTCCTAAGCTCCCCTGAGGAAGCGTCCCTGCACTCCTTACGTTCCCTATACAGGCTCCGCACCTGTCGCCGCACGCGAACCTTATGCCCTGACTCGCCCTGAACCTGGTCCCTCGCTAGGGCATTGGCCGGTGCGGAAACTAATCCCACCACTGCACTAGATCACACATAAGGAAAGTCACAAACAGGGGAAATAGAAAACTTAGCTCTCTCTGTGCAAATGCTCTAGCACAGAGTCCAGCAACCGACTGCAGCCTTCCTCCTGAATAGCTGCCACCAAGTTCAGTAAGCGCTGCAAAGAACTCCCTTCGGTGACTCCTTCCACATCAGGACTCAGATTGAGCTGAGCAATCTCTCCAGCTCCTTCCACCACCAAGGTTGGTTGCAAATGAACAACTATCACCAACCATGATTGAATACCCTGAGACTCATTTATAGAGCCTCACACCTGATTTATAATTACAATTAAACCTACCACTAAGGTGCGATACCACTCCCCACCACCGGGCAACTTAGAATGAAAGACACCACGTGTGATAATTCCAATGGCCACCGGGGGCAATCACGTCACACATTGCACTTGACAAAGTAAAAAAAAATTCACTTTGTCCAATTTAAAACTGTCAGATCATGACAGTACCCCCTCCTTAATGAGGGGCCTCTGGACCCTCAAGACCACCCCTCATTAGGGAAACCCCTACAGCGGGGACGGCCAGACCCTGAGTTCACCCCACCATCACCTGAATTCAAATTTATGACAAACACACAGCTGGTATTGGCAATAAAGTTTATTTTGGAGGAATCACTCATCTCCACAGCGCCAACCTGGGGAACGAGTTTATGTAGGAGTATCTTTGTTATGAGCTGATCAGGCTCCACAACATTCTTCCACAAGATGTTTTTTTTTTTGGTGGCCACCCATACATGCTCGTTCACACACAGGTCCGGACCTGAACGTTTATTGCACACATTCGTTATGTCATAAAATTGGTGAACTCATTCTGGACCTGATAACAGAGGCGTCCCCCTGTGTCACCACACTCACACCCCCGAACTACACCATAGGGTACACCACACTCCAACCCTTTCCACCACGAGGTCTGCCTCTCACAGGGTTAGCTAGCGGCGAGGGCTGAAACTTGCCCCTACTCTCCCGCCGCACCATCGCTGCTCTCACTGGAGAGGAAGGGGTCCCTGAAGAGAGACGGCAGAGACAGTAGTCCCAAGGCAGCAGCCCTCACACGACTGCCCCCAGCTGACTACTTCCCTTGCTCGCCAATCTATCCCCGGGTTGTGTTTTTTCAGCCAGGGGAAGCCTAAAATGATAGGTACTGGCATTCTCTCCAAGACGTAGCATGACAAGGACTCCTCATGATGTCCTATACGCAGATGGATGTTTTCTACGACTTGGGTAAGGCTCCCCTGGCTCAGTGGAACAGAGTTAATGGCCTGGACGCTTATAGGTTGGGCCAGCATCCTACACTTCAGGTCATGAGTCTGGACAAAACGAGCATCCACCAGACTAACTCCTGCTCCACTGTCCACAAGCACCGGTACCACCTCCGGTACCCCACCAGCAAACACTTCTGCTGACATAATACCTTGGGAGGGCAAAATGGAGGAAATGTACACTCCCTGGTTGCCTTCCTCCAAACGACCAGGGGTCTGCGGCTTCTGAGATGACACAGATATTTTGGCACGTAATGGGCACGCCTTAAGGAAATGACCAGTCTGCCAACAGAAAAAACATGCCGACACCACTCCCTGAACCGTAGGCAGGCCTGAACACAACCTAACACCTCCTACTTGCATAGGTTCGTCCGGAGACTTGGCACGCCCTGGGCAGGCTCCCATGAAATGGCCCGGCTTCCCACAGGAAAAGCATACCCCCCCACCACGGCGAAACCCAGGCAACCCCCTATTTGTACCAACAACACCGGGCTGCCTGGGTTCCACCAATCGTACCGGGGGGTCCCCCCCCCGGAGAGGACTACAGGGGGCACATTTTGTGTATGTCTTTCCCTAAGGCGTCTATCCACCCAGATGGTGAGGGGCATGGCGGCCTCCAGCGACCTGGGGGCGGCGTACTGCACCAGAGTGTACTGCAATTTTGGAGACAGACCCTGCACAAATTGACTCCTAAGTGCAGGGTCATTCCACTGAGTGTTAGTGGCCCATCTCCTAAACTCGAAGCAGTACTCCTCAGCAACCCGGGCTCCCTGTTTACACCTACGGAGTTGGGATTCCGCCAGAGAGACGCCATCAGGATCCCCATACACAAGCACCAAAGCCGCAAAAAACTCGTCCACGGACTCTAAAGATGGTGAATCGTCCGGCAGGGAGAAGGCCCAGGATTGGGGATCCCCCTTCAAAAGGGACATAATGATCCCCACCCGTTGCTCTTCGCTCCCTGAAGAACGAGGACGCAGCCTGAAATATAATTTACAGGCTTGCTGAAATACCAAGAATTGATCTCTCCCTCCAGAAAACCGGTCTGGGAGAGATATCTTGGGTTCTGGCTGAGCCTGTGCCTGAATCAAACCTCCAAAGCCCACCAACAGCTGCAGTTGCTGCACCATCTCACCGCGCAGCCCCCTGATCTCTTCAGTAAAGGTCTGCAGTACCTGGGTAAAGGTTTGCATTAGGTCCATGGCTCAGCAGAAAAATTTTTTTATGGTTGGTGATAATGTAATGGTCAACGTGTGACTGGACACAGCGCCTCCAGCAGGGCGAATTTATGATACACGTGACCCTGGATACAGCACCTCCAGCGGGGCGAATTTAAATAATACCGGGACGTGCAGCCGGATACACCGCCTCCAGCTGGTGAATTTAAAAAGTACACGTAAAACTGGATACCCCGCCTCCAGCTGGCGAATTTAAATAATAAGGGGAAACACAGGAACAATTACAGTGGTGGGCCCTTAATAGGAAACAGGGACGTGGAGACCTCCTAAGCTCCCCTGAGGAAGCGTCCCTGCACTCCTTACGTTCCCTATACAGGCTCCGCACCTGTCGCCGCACGCGAACCTTATGCCCTGACTCACCCTGAACCTAGTCCCTCGCTAGGGCATTGGCCGGTGCGGAAACTAATCCCACCACTGCACTAGATCACACATAAGGAAAGTCACAAACAGGGGAAATAGAAAACTTAGCTCTCTCTGTGCAAATGCTCCAGCACAGAGTCCAGCAACCGACTGCAGCCTTCCTCCTGAATAGCTGCCACCAAGTTCAGTAAGCGCTGCAAAGAACTCCCTTCGGTGACTCCTTCCACATCAGGACTCAGATTGAGCTGAGCAATCTCTCCAGCTCCTTCCACCACCAAGGTTGGTTGCAAATGAACAACTATCACCAACCATGATTGAATACCCTGAGACTCATTTATAGAGCCTCACACCTGATTTATAATTACAATTAAACCTACCACTAAGGTGCGATACCACTCCCCACCACTGGGCAACTTAGAATGAAAGACACCACGTGTGATAATTCCAATGGCCACCGGGGGCAATCACGTCACACATTGCACTTGACAAAGTAAAAAAAATTCACTTTGTCCAATTTAAAACTGTCAGATCATGACAGTACCCCCTCCTTAATGAGGGGCCTCTGGACCCTCAAGACCACCCCTCATTAGGGAAACCCCTACAGCGGGGACGGCCAGACCCTGAGTTCACCCCACCATCACCTGAATTCAAATTTATGACAAACACACAGCTGGCATTGGCAATAAAGTTTATTTTGGAGGAATCACTCATCTCCACAGCGCCAACCTGGGGAACGAGTTTATGTATGAGTATCTTTGTTATGAGCTGATCAGGCTCCACAACACTCTTCCACAAGATGGTTTTTTTTTTGGTGGCCACCCATACATGCTCGTTCACACACAGGTCCGGACCTGAACGTTTATTGCACACATTCGTTATGTCATAAAATTGGTGAACTCATTCTGGACCTGATAACAGAGGCGTCCCCCTGTGTCACCACACTCACACCCCCGAACTACACCATAGGGTACACCACACTCCAACCCTTTCCACCACGAGGTCTGCCTCTCACAGGGTTAGCTAGCGGCGAGGGCTGAAACTTGCCCCTACTCTCCCGCCGCACCATCGCTGCTCTCACTGGAGAGGAAGGGGTCCCTGAAGAGAGACGGCAGAGAAAGTAGTCCCAAGGCAGCAGCCCTCACACGACTGCCCCCAGCTGACTACTTCCCTTGCTCGCCAATCTATCCCCGGGTTGTGTTTTTTCAGCCAGGGGAAGCCTAAAACGATAGGTACTGGCATTCCCTCCAAGACGTAGCATGACAAGGACTCCTCATGATGTCCTATACGCAGATGGATGTTTTCTACGACTTGGGTAAGGCTCCCCTGGCTCAGTGGAACAGAGTTAATGGCCTGGACGCTTATAGGTTGGGCCAGCGTCCTACACTTCAGGCCATGAGTCTGGACAAAACGAGCATCCACCAGACTAACTCCTGCTCCACTGTCCACAAGCACCGGTACCACCTCCGGTACCCCACCAGCAAACACTTCTGCTGACATAATACCTTGGGAGGGCAAAATGGAGGAAATGTACACTCCCTGGTTGCCTTCCTCCAAACGACCAGGGGTCTGCGGCTTCTGAGATGACACAGATATTTTGGCACGTAATGGGCACGCCTTAAGGAAATGACCAGTCTGCCAACAGAAAAACCATGCCGACACCACTCCCTGAACCGTAGGCAGGCCTGAGCACAACCTAACACCTCCTACTTGCATAGGTTCGTCCGGAGACTTGGCACGCCCTGGGCAGGCTCCCATGAAATGGCCCGGCTTCCCACAGGAAAAGCATACCCCCCCACCACGGCGAACCCCAGGCAACACCCTATTTGTACCAACAACACCGGGCTGCCTGGGTTCCACCAATCGTACCGGGGGGTCCTCCCCCCCGGAGAGGACTACAGGGGGCACATTTTGTGTATGTCTTTCCCTAAGGCGTCTATCCACCCGGATGGTGAGGGGCATGGCGGCCTCCAGCGACCTGGGGGCGGCGTACTGCACCAGAGTGTACTGCAATTTTGGAGACAGACCCTGCACAAATTGACTCCTAAGTGCAGGGTCATTCCACTGAGTGTTAGTGGCCCATCTCCTAAACTCGAAGCAGTACTCCTCAGCAACCCGGGCTCCCTGTTTACACCTACGGAGTTGGGATTCCGCCAGAGAGACGCCATCAGGATCCCCATACACAAGCACCAAAGCCGCAAAAAACTCGTCCACGGACTCTAAAGATGGTGAATCGTCCGGCAGGGAGAAGGCCCAGGATTGGGGATCCCCCTTCAAAAGGGACATAATGATCCCCACCCGTTGCTCTTCGCTCCCTGAAGAACGAGGACGCAGCCTGAAATATAATTTACAGGCTTGCTGAAATACCAAGAATTGATCTCTCCCTCCAGAAAACCGGTCTGGGAGAGATATCTTGGGTTCTGGCTGAGCCTGTGCCTGAATCAAACCTCCAAAGCCCACCAACAGCTGCAGTTGCTGCACCATCTCACCGCGCAGCCCCCTGATCTCTTCAGTAAAGGTCTGCAGTACCTGGGTAAAGGTTTGCATTAGGTCCATGGCTCAGCAGAAAATTTTTTTTATGGTTGGTGATAATGTAATGGTCAACGTGTGACTGGACACAGCGCCTCCAGCAGGGCGAATTTATGATACACGTGACCCTGGATACAGCACCTCCAGCAGGGCGAATTTAAATAATACCGGGACGTGCAGCCGGATACACCGCCTCCAGCTGGCGAATTTAAAAAGTACACGTAAAACTGGATACCCCGCCTCCAGCTGGCGAATTTAAATAATAAGGGGAAACACAGGAACAATTACAGTGGTGGGCCCTGTAATAGGAAACAGGGACGTGGAGACCTCCTAAGCTCCCCTGAGGAAGCGTCCCTGCACTCCTTACGTTCCCTATACAGGCTCCGCACCTGTCGCCGCACGTGAACCTTATGCCCTGACTCGCCCTGAACCTAGTCCCTCGCTAGGGCATTGGCCGGTGCGGAAACTAATCCCACCACTGCACTAGATCACACATAAGGAAAGTCACAAACAGGGGAAATAGAAAACTTAGCTCTCTCTGTGCAAATGCTCCAGCACAGAGTCCAGCAACCGACTGCAGCCTTCCTCCTGAATAGCTGCCACCAAGTTCAGTAAGCGCTGCAAAGAACTCCCTTCGGTGACTCCTTCCACATCAGGACTCAGATTGAGCTGAGCAATCTCTCCAGCTCCTTCCACCACCAAGGTTGGTTGCAAATGAACAACTATCACCAACCATGATTGAATACCCTGAGACTCATTTATAAGGCCTCACACCTGATTTATAATTACAATTAAACCTACCACTAAGGTGCGATACCACTCCCCACCACTGGGCAACTTAGAATGAAAGACACCACGTGTGATAATTCCAATGGCCACCGGGGGCAATCACGTCACACATTGCACTTGACAAAGTAAAAAAAATTCACTTTGTCCAATTTAAAACTGTCAGATCATGACAACTAATAATAGACAGCAGAGCCTTTCTGCAGCCTTTCAGTGCTAGTGCCCACTTCTCTGCACTGTTCACGGCTGTCTGAGAGGTCTCTGACTGTGTGTGAGTGCAGCTCACGCTGAGTAGTGTGTACTGCAGCTACGTCTGGTTGCAGGCCGCTCAGCGTGCGTCACTGCCTCTCACATTTTTCTTTTATTGCAGCTCCTTTTTTTCTCCTATTAGTGTGCATCCATCCGTATCCATCTACCTTGGTTGGTTGCAAACACTATATAGGAGTAGATAGAGGAGCCTTTTTTCTGGCTTGTGCCCTTCAGCTGCAGCCAGATTAGTATTACCAATTTTTTTGGAGCCTCATCTTTTGCATTGTAGGTTACCTGCCTGCATTGTAATAGCTCCAAAAAGTTGGTGAAACTATCACTTTCAAATCTTTGGTCACATCCTTTTAGTTTTTTTTCCAAAAAAAACAAAATAAAGTTCACCAAACACTACATTTGACAGTTGTGTAGGCCACATTAGCTCCTATTAAAGTGTAGTCCACACACACACTTCATAACATTAGTGTTTCTTATACCTGTTAGCAGCTGTTCAGGAATAAGCACAGTAAGCCCCCCCCTTTGTACTTTTCTGCCTATCTTTATCAGTCTAGCAAGATGAAGAAGGCAGGGAGTAAGGCGCGTGGACGTGGATTTTCAGCAGGGAGAGGACGTGGGGATTCTGCAGGAAGAGGATGTGGGGATTCTGCAGGGAGAGGACGTGGGGATTCTGTGCCTGCTGCGGGCACCAGTGAGTCAGCATCCTCCAGTTTTAGCAGGCAACAGTCCTTTATGCGCAGCTTTGTAGGACCTCGCCGTACCCCACTGCTGCGGGAGGAACAAATTGAAGCTGTTGTCGGATGGATGGCAGCTAACGCATCAACTTCAATGACTTCCACGTCCTCTCAGGGCCAGAGCACCGAAGAGCAACCACCTGTCTCTTCACCACCTGCCAAAGTGCCTAGGCAGTCAGAGAGCCCTGGACAGGAGCCATCACAGTCTCTACTTCTGTTCTCTGAATCTGTTGGCTTGGAAAGAGGGGGCCAGCCAAGCAGCATTCAAGAATGTGAAGAAGAGGGAGTATCTAGTGATGCGCAACGTCTTTGTCCCTCGGAATCTGAAGAGGCGGGTGGGCCAGTGCCTATGGTCAGCACACCTCAGTACGCATCAGATGATGACGAGACTCAGTTACCACTTTCTGGTGCGTACGGTGCTGGCGAGACAATCCAGGAGAAGCAGGTGTTTGAAGAGGGGAGTGTAGATGATGAGGTCCTTGACCCATCATGGCGTGAGGAACAGGAAGGTGGTGGGAGCAGCTCTGAGGAAGAGATTCCCCAAACGGCCAAAACAGGAGGGAGAGGGAGGGGGCAGACTTGGTTGCCTGTAGCCTCCACTTCGGCACCCGGTAGGAGCATTCCTCTTTCAAAAGGCAAAACGGGCGCTCCCAAGACTAGCAGTGCGTGGTCCTTTTTTAACACAGTTGCAGATGACATTTGCTTTGTCAAATGCAAGCTGTGTCATCAGAAAGTCAAAAGAGGGAAAAATGTCAGCAACCTCAATACCACAAATATGTGGAAACATGTGTGGACCAAGCACGAGGTGGAGTTACACAGATACACTGAAGACGTAGGCCAACGTACAGCACCACCTACCACCTCTTCATCTCGTGTTGGGGCCTCTTCCTCCAGCTCACACACAGCTGGTTCGGCTTCCTCACAGGATCGCCAAGGAAGAACCTCTGGCACTGTTGTCCGGAGACCCAGTGAACTTCCACCCACAGCACCACGTTCCCAGTCCTCCTCACACTCCCAGGCCACTCTACAGCCATCGGTAGCACAGGCATGGGATAAAAGGCGGCCATACTCGGCAAACCATCCCCAAGCACAGGCTCTGAATGCTGGCATTGCCAAACTACTGGCACTTGAAATGCTCTCATTCAGGCTGGTGGAGACAGACACCTTCCGGGACATGATGGCATTGGCAGTCCCACAATACACCATGCCGATCCGCTTTTATTTCAGCAGGCGAGCCGTCCCTGCTCTGCAAAAACATCTGGAGGGAAAAATACAACATGCACTACTAAATGCCATCAGTAGCAAGGTCCACCTGACCACCGATGCGTGGACCAGTAACCATGGACAGGGACGATACCTTTCCCTCAGTGCCCATTGGGTCAATGTTGAAGAGCCGGGTACAGATCTGGAGAGTGGCGCTGTACGTGTTCTGCCAACTCCACGGATTGCAGGAATCCAGTCTGTACACATTGACTCCTCCTCCTTCTCAAGTTCCTCAGAAACAGCGCAGCAGGAGCCTGTTACCACCGATATGAGCATAGCCGTGGCCAAACGTCAACAGGCCGTACTCAAATTAATTTCTTTGGGGAATCGAAGCCACACAGCGCAGGAGCTCTGGAATGCCATCAAGCAGGAGAGCGACGTGTGGTTTCTGCCAGCGAATCTCCAGCCGGGCTTGGTAGTGTGTGACAATGGCCAAAATCTGGTGGCAGCTCTTGGCCTAGGCAACCTCACTCACATCCCATGCCTGGCACATGTGCTGAACTTGGTGGTGCAGAGCTTTCTGAGGGACTATCCGGATCTTGATGCACTGCTGCACAAGGTCCGCATAGAGTGCGCTCACTTGCGGCGTTCCAGCACGGCAAGATCGCGCCTTGCTGCTCTGCAGCGCCGATTACACCTTCCGGAACATCGCATCATATGTGACCTACCCACCAGGTGGAATTCTACGTTACATATGTTGGAGCGGTTGTGTGAGCAGCAGGCAGCAGTCATGGAGTACCAGCTGCATCAGGCGCAAACAAGTCGCACTGTGCGCCGGTCACACTTCAGCACCACTGAGTGGGCCTCTATGAAGGACATCTGCCTCGTTTTGCGTGCCTTCGATGATTCCACGTGGATGGCGAGTGAAGATGATGCACTAGTCAGCACGACTGTCCCCCTTATCTGCCTGCTTCAAAAAACACTGCAAGCACTAAGGGAGGAGGTTTTGGAAGAGGTGGAGGATGAGGAGTCCCAAATGCCATCTGCTTCTGGACAGTCTGTGCTACGTGGTTCCTCACAAAGGCCTAGGGAGGGGACACTTTGTGAGGAGGATGAGAAGGAGTCGATGGAGGAGGAAGGTATCTCTCCAGAGGAGGGAGGTACACAATCCTCTAGTCAGTATGTACAGCGAGGGTGGGGTGATGCAGAGCAGGCAGAGATGATGCATCAAGCAGGGGACAGCATTTCTTTGACAGTTGGGAGTCTGCAGCACATGGTTGATTTCATGCTGCAGTGCCTGAGAAACGACCGCCGCATCGCCCACATTCTCAACACGACTGATTATTGGGTGTACACCCTCCTAGATCCTCGCTACCGGGACAACTTACAAAGCCTCATACCACCGTTGAACCGGGAGCGTAAACTGCGGGAGTACCAAGACACACTGGTGCAGTTCAACATGTATTCCATTCCACCCGACAGCAGTGGTGCTAGTGCTTTACAAAGCAGATCTGTGCGTCGAGGCAGTGGAGGAAACTCGGCACAAAGAGGGAGCAGAGGCAGCGCCTCAGCACAAGGCAAAACCACTATGGCCCAAATGTGGCAAAGTTTTGTGTGTCCGCCACAATTGTCTACACCATCACAGACGGCTCCAGTCAGCAGGAGGCAACGTTTCCGTCAGATGGTGACAGACTACATGTCTTGCCCTGTCAATGTACTCCCAGATGGCTCTTGCCCCTTCAAATTTTGGGTCTCTAAGCTGGATACTTGGCCAGAGCTTAGCCAGTATGCATTGGAGGTGCTGGCTTGCCCTGATGCCAGTGTATTTTCTCACAGAGAAAAACACTAGCTCCTGTGTTAGTGGGGTTCAGTAACGTCAGCTGTTCCCCTGCTGTGTGGACGGCAATGTCTCCTGCTGCCTCCACATTCAAAAAATATCAGGCCTCAGCCTACACCCTGATTGTTCCTGGGCTCCAACATCGCCAGTTGGTGTTCAGAAGTGCCGTCCCCACAGAGAAAAACACTAGCTCCTGTGTTAGTGGGGTTCAATAGCATCAGCTGTTCCCCTGCTGTGTGGACGGCAATGTCTCCTGCTGCCTCCACATGCCAAAAACATCAGGCCTCAGCCTTTTCCATGCTTCATCCTGGGCTCCAACAATGCCAGTTGGTGTTCAGAAGTGCCGTCCTCACAGAGAAAAACACTAGCTCCTGTGTTTAGTGGGGTTCAGTAACGTCAGCTGTTCCCCTGCTGTGTAGACGGCAATGTCTCCTGCAGCCTCCACATTCAAAAAATATCAGGCCTCAGCCTACACCCTGATTGTTCCTGGGCTCCAACATCGCCAGTTGGTGTTCAGAAGTGCCGTCCTCACAGGGAAAAACACTAGCTCCTGTGTTAGTGGGGTTCAGTAACGTCAGCTGTTCCCCTGCTGTGTAGATGGCAATGTCTCCTGCAGCCTCCACATGCCAAAAACATCAGGCCTCAGCCTGCTCCATGCTTCATCCTGGGCTCCAACAACGCCAGTTGGTGTTCAGAAGTGTCGTCTTCACAGAGAAAAACACACTAGCTCCTGTGTTAGTGGGGTTCAGTAACGTCAGCTGTTCCCCTGCTGTGTGGACGGCAATGTCTCCTGCTGCCTCCACATTCCAAAAATATCAGGCCTCAGCCTACACCCTGATTGTTCCTAGGTTCCAACATTGCCAGTTGGTGTTCAGAAGTGCCGTCCTCACAGAGAAAAACACACTAGCTCCTGTGTTAGTGGGGTTCAGTAACGTCAGCTGTTCCCCTGCTGTGTGGACGGCAATGTCTCCTGCTGCCTCCACATTCAAAAAATATCAGGCCTACACCCTGATTGTTCCTGGGCTCCAACAATGCTAGTTGGTGTTCAGAAGTGTCGTCTTCACAGAGAAAAACACACTAGCTCCTGTGTTAGTGGGGTTCAGTAACGTCAGCTGTTCCCCTGCTGTGTGGACGGCAATGTCTCCTGCTGCCTCCACATTCAAAAAATATCAGTCCTCAGCCTACACCCTGATTGTTCAAGCTGACAGGCCGGGCAGCGGACATCTATCGCACGTTACCTGATGAGGACTGTATGGACTATGAGCGGATCAAAGAAGTGATCTTGGCCCGGTATGCGCTGACACCAGAGGCCTATCACCAAAAGTTCCGCAGACTTATAAAATGCGTAACCGATACCCACGCTGAATGGGCCTGTAAATTACGGCGGTCACTGCTACAGTGGGTACAAGGGAGCCAAGCAACGACTAAGGAGGACATCCTCCAGCTCTTCCTGTTAGAACGATTCTTTAATGGACTAAACCCCGAGACACAGGAATGGCTTCGGACAGGCGGCCAACGACTCTTGAGGAAGCCGCTCGCCTGGCCGATGAACATCATGATGCCAGGAGGCCGCAGTTCTCCGGATCAAAGGTGGTCACTAGGGGCCCGCCCATGAACCTGGAGGGCCCCAAACCACCGAAGATTGTAGGGGGACCAGCTAGAAACGCGGCCTAACACAGTCCCCCTGGGGCGCGATGCCACACCTGCCGTCAGCTGGGCCACCTGCAAAGACAATGCCCCAACCGGCTCAGCATACCCAGTGGCCAAAGGCGGGAACAGCTACCTTCAGCCGGGCTGCTGTACACTGCTACCAAGGCGAAGCTGACCCGGCATTGGGTGCTACGACTAACCAAGGGGTGGAAGAAATGGAGGAAGTGCTGCATGAAGTAGACCCCGTGCAGGCAGCCCGGGCAGATAATCGACAACAGCATCAACAGGTCGTGTGGGTTAATGGGAAACGTATGCAGGGACTAAGAGATTCTGGGGCAACTTTGACCCTTGTGAAGCCTCATCTCGTCCGGGACCAAGAGAAGATGGACCGGACAATGGCAGTCCGTGTAGCAGGGGGAGCTATACATCGACTACCCACTGCCAGGATTCACCTGAACTGGGGAGTTGGGGATGGCCTTGTTGAGGTCGGCTTGATGGAGGATTTGCCTGCAGACGTCTTGCTGGGAAATGACTTGGGCCCATGTTGTCTGCATTCTCGGTGGCCCCTCTGGCTGAGACCTATCCTGTGACCACCCGGAGACAAGCTCGAGCTGCGGAGGCGGAATCACACTCAGAGGAGGCCCAGGTAAGACATCCCAGCCCTGCACGTATTCCCATAGCCAGACACATTTCTTGGGCCACCCCAGATGAATTTAAGAGGGAGTTACTTGAGGATCCTTCATTAGAGGGATATCGTGGGAAGGCACAGGAGGGGAGAGGAGTACTGGAAGGGGAACAGTTTGTATGGAAGCAGGGACTCCTCTACCGTATCACAGAGCAGCACCACACAGGGACGAGCCCCACTATAAAACAACAGCTGGTAGTTCCCAAGAAGTATAGGCAGGAGCTACTGTGAATCTCTCATGATATACCCTTGGCCGGGCACTTCGGCATTTGTCGCACCAGGCATCGTCTGACACAAAACTTCTTTTGGCCGGGGGTAACCTATGATGTTCGTCAGTACTGCCAGACCTGTGACAGTTGTCAGCGCATTGGCAAGAGGGGGATCGATGCAAGGCCAAATTACGCCCCCTCCCCATTGTGGAGGAACCATTTAGCCGAGTAGCGGTCGATCTGATAGGGCCGTTAGCCAAACCCAGTCCGTCCGGGAAAAAGTATATATTGACAGTGGTAGATTATGCCACATGGTATCCAGAGTCGGTTGCGTTACCTAACATACTGGCAGAGACGGTGGCAGCCACCCTGCTCCAGGTTTTCTCATGGGTTGGATTTCCCCGGGAGATTATCTCGGACCAGGGTACCCAGTTTACAGCAGAGGTGACCATCCAACTGTGGAAGCTGTGCGGCGTAAAGTCCATTAGAAGCGCCCCGTACCACCCGCAAACCAATGGGTTGTGTGAACGCTTTAACGGGACATTAAAACAGCTCATTGGGACTTTTACCAGGACATACAGGGACTGGGAGAAATTCTTGCCACACCTCCTGTTTGCCTATCGGGAGGTGCCCCAAGAATCCACGGGGTTCTCCCCATTCGAGCTGGTATACGGGAGACGGGTAAGGGGACCCCTAGACTTAGTGCTGGAACACTGGGAAGGGGAGGGCCTCATAGAAGGGGTACCTATTGTACCCTATGTGCTGGAATTCCGGGACCGCCTACAAGAGCTGACTCAGGCTGTACGTGAGAACATGCAGGCGACCCAGCGGCGCCAGCGCATATGGTACGATCGGAGGGCCAGAGAGCGCACTTTGTAAATAGGACAGAAGGTCCTGGTGTTAGAGCCCACTAAGCAGAATAAGTTTCAAGCTGCATGGCAGGGGCCCTACCAGGTAGTGGGGAAAATAGCCAACACAACCTATAATGTCGCCAATTGTGACGACCCCAGGGTTATCCGCATGTTCCACGTGAATATGCTGAAGCCCTACCGGGAGCGCCCTGAAGAGGTAGTGGCCATCTGTGCACCTGAAGCAGAGGATTTAGCTGGACTTCCCTTGCCGGATGTCTTAGGGGAAAGGACTCAGCCTAAAACATGGGACCAGGTACACTTTGGTGAAGACCTAGGCCTCCGGGAGAGACAGCAGGCGGAGTCGTTGTTGAGGCTGCGACAGAGGATGTTTTCAGAGAGACCGGGGTACACTCGCCTGGCACAACACAAGGTTGAGACCCAGGATCAGACCCCCCTGCGACAAAACCCCTTCCGCGTCCCTGAGTCTGTACGAGAGTGGATGCGACAAGAGATACAAGAGATGTTGCGTTTAGGGGTCATTGAAGAGTCAGATAGTCCCTGGGCATCCCCCGTAGTGTTAGTGCCCAAGAAGGATGGGACTACACGGTTTTGTGTAGACTATCGTAAGCTCAATGAGAAAACAGTGATGGATGCATACCCCATGCCGCGTGTGGATGAGTTGTTAGACCGGCTGGCGGGGGCAAAGTATTTGACCACCATCGATCTATGCAAAGGCTACTGGCAGATTCCCCTTAGTCCTGACGCTATTCCCAAGTTGGCATTTGTCACCCCATTCGGCTTATTCCAGTTTCGAGTTATGCCATTCGGGATGAAGAATGCCCCGGCGACCTTCCAAAGGCTGGCTGACCGGCTTCAGGATGGTCTCCAGCACTATGCTTGTGCCTACCTGGACGACATCGCCATTATACAGTGCGACATGGGAAGAGCATCTAAATCACCTAGAGACAGTATTGGACAGGATCCACCTGGCCGGAATCACCCTGAACCCAAACAAGTGTCACATGGGCAAAGCAGAGGTTCAATATTTAGGGCATTGGGTGGGAAGTGGGAAACAGCGACCAGAACCAGCCAAGATTGAGGCCATAGCCAAATGGCCCACTGTTATGAATGAGTCACCGTAGGAGGCAAAAACAGAAATGCTAGCTAAGTCCAGAAAACCAGAGAAGTTGGCAGCTATCGGATTGCAGACCCCTGAACCTATCAACAACAACTAGCAGTAGCCATGGGGGGTTCCTACGATGTCCTAGACCCCTCGATCACAGCCGGAGAACTGCCTAGCCTAAAGACAGAAAGGGAAATCTAAACTGCCCCAGAGCAGACCCCAAAGCAATAGGCAGCCCCCAACATATAATGACGGTGAAGCAAGAAGAAAAAACACTAACACAGATAGAAAGATAGACTGAGCAAATGATGGGGCCCAAGCTAACTAGATAGGACAGGATAGGAAGGCTGCTGTCTGCAATCCGCGAAAAACCCTATAAAAATAAGAGCCAACAGACTGACAGGGAAAAAGGCCCTGAAGACGCTAGGCTTCAAAAAGACTATGTCAGTACTCAGGTATTTTCTGAAGACAGAGCAAACCGACAAAAAGGAATTCAGCTCACCCCAGCAGGGAATGGCAGAATGCAGAAAAACAAGGCAAACTAAAACCAAAACACAAATGCAAAAAGGCAAAGCAGAAAACTTAGCTTTTGAGGAGCAGTAATCAGACTGGTCTCCTAGAATTCCACAGAGAAATCACCAGCGAGGCAGAAGGGCGTCGGCTGCCTTATATCCAGTCAGAGATCCCCGTCGCCCAGTCATCCTCTCCCAGCTCAGGTGCTTGGTAATCAGCCTCACTACCTTCCTTCACCAGAAGAGGGAGTTCATCAGACCTCAATGGTGAAGGGGAAAATGAACTCATAACAGCCCACCCCACGCACTAAAACCCAGGTCATGGCGTTTCTTGGGACAGCGGGGTATTACAGGAAATTCGTTCCCAATTACAGCAGCGTAGCCAAGCCCCTCACTGATTTGACCCGTAAGAAGCAACCCCGCCAGGTAACCTGGACCTCAGAGTGTGAGGAAGCCTTCCGCCAACTAAAGGACGCCCTCACCAATACCCCTGTATTGGCCGCACCCGATCCAACTAAACGTTTCCTTGTTCATACAGACGCTTCTATGTTTGGATTGGGGGCAGTACTGAGCCAAGTCGGGCCGGACGGCCAAGAACACCCGGTAGCTTACCTGAGTCGGAAACTACTGCCCCGTGAAGTAAGCTATGCGGCCATCGAGAAGGAGTGCCTGGCGGTAGTATGGGCACTCAAGAAGTTGCAACCATATTTGTATGGATGACAGTTTTCCCTCCTAACGGACCATAATCCCCTAGTCTGGCTTAATCGGGTCTCCGGAGACAACGCCAGATTGCTGCGGCGGAGTTTAGCCCTACAACCTCTGGACTTCACCATCCACTACAGACCCGGCAAACAAAACGGTAACGCCGATGGACTAAGTCGACAAACGGAACTTGTACCAACCCCATAAACTTCGGTCATCCCCAAACCGATCCATTGAGGATTGGACTGTGTATGCCGATCGCGTCGCTGAAAAGGGGAGCCGTGTTACGTGTTACAGAACCACTTAGCACCCAGAATATGTTGTGCAGTTATATGTATGGATAATAGGTTCTATGTGAGATGCATGTCCCTAATGTATCAGCATTCCCCTTTTGTCCGCCCTCCCCCCACCTTTGTAATTTCCACAGTAAACATCGGCAGGCTCCGGCCACCTGCGGATTTTGTAATGCATGTCTGGCCTGCCGATTTTCTATTGGCCTGCCCTCTGTATCTGTGTGATATATTCTGTGTCCTGTGAGTAAAGTGTTGTCAGACTGGAAATACATGGAGAAGCAGTGATCTTTTATATGCGCCCATGTAACCCAGGGATTCCAGCCAGCGTCATTCATTCAGACTCCAGCCAACGCAGAGTGGACCACCGAAAACACGGGGTGGTACTGAAAGAGGTACCCCAGCTTGGTAGACCCCGTTACACTCCTGTGTTAGTGGGGTTCAGTAACGTCAGCTGTTCCCCTGCTGTGTGGGCGGCAATGTCTCCTGCTGCCTCCACATTCAAAAAATATCAGGCCTCAGCTTACACCCTGATTGTTCCTGGGCTCCAACATCGCCAGTTGGTGTTCAGAAGTGCCATCCTCACAGAGAAAAACACTAGCTCCTGTGTTAGTGGGGTTCAGTAACGTCAGCTGTTCCCCTGCTGTGTAGACATCAATGTCTCCTGCTGCCTCCACATGCCAAAAACATCAGGCCTCAGCCTGCTCCATGCTTCATCCTGGGCTCCAACAATGCCAGTTGGTGTTCAGAAGTGCCGTCCTCACAGAGAAATACACTAGCTCCTGTGTTAGCGGGCTTCAGTAACGTCAGCTGTTCCCCTGCTGTGTGGTTGGCAAATTCTCCTACTGCCTACACAGTCACACTACTACTGATTTTTAACCATGCTCCACTTATGCCTCTGGCTCCACTGTCTCTAGTATTTCCCCTGTCCTCCAACCCCGCCAGTTGCTGCTCTGAAGTGGCGTCTGCACAATCCACACTTGTTCCTGGGTTACAGGGGCTCTGTCACGTCAGTGGATCCCCTGATGTGTGTCCGGCAATGTCTCCTGCTCTGTCCACATTCCCATTACTTGTATTGGGAATGTGGACAGAGCAGGAGACCTTGCCGGACACACATCAGGGGATCCACTGACGTGACAGAGCCCCTGTAACCCAGGAACAAGTGTGGATTGTGCAGACGCCACTTCAGAGCAGCAACTGGCGGGGTTGGAGGACAGGGGAAATACTGGAGACAGTAGAGCCAGAGGCCTAAGTGGAGCACGGTTACAATCAGTAATAGTGTACAACCGATATAAAACTTGCTTCAAGTAAGCCTCAGCCTGCTCCATGATTGATCCTGAGCTTCAACACAGCCAGTTGTTGCTTGGAAGTGCCATCCGCACAGATAGAAACACTCACTCCTGTGTCAGTGGGGTTCAGTAATGCCAGCTGCTCCCCTGCTGTGTGGATGGCAAAGTCTCCTGCTGCCTCCCAAATCACACTACATCTTATTTTCTACTTGCTCCAAGTAGGCCTCAGCCTGCTCCATGATTGATCCTGGGCTTCAACACAGCCAGTTGTTGCTCGGAAGTGCCGTCCGCACAGATAGAAACACTCGCTCCTGTGTGAGTGGGGTTCAGTAACGCCAGATGCTCCCCTGCTGTGTGGATGGCAAAGTCTCCTGCTGCCTTCCAAATCACACTACATCTTATTTTCTACTTTCTCCAAGTAGGCCTTAGCCTGCTCCATGATTGATCCTGGGCTTCAACACAGCCAGTTGTTGCTTGGAAGTGCCATCCACACAGATAGAAACACTCGCTCCTGTGTCAGTGGGGTTCAGTAATGCCAGCTGCTCCCCTGCTGTGTGGATGGCAAAGTCTCCTGCTGCCTCCCAAATCACACTACATCTTATTTTCTACTTGCTCCAAGTAGGCCTCAGCCTGCTCCATGATTGATCCTGGGCTTCAACACAGCCAGTTGTTGCTCGGAAGTGCCGTCCGCACAGATAGAAACACTCGCTCCTGTGTGAGTGGGGTTCAGTAACGCCAGATGCTCCCCTGCTGTGTGGATGGCAAAGTCTCCTGCTGCCTACACAGTCACACTACTACTGATTTTTAACCATGCTCAACTTAGGCCTCTGGCTGCACTGTCTCTAGTATTTCCCCTGGCCTCCAACCCCGCCAGTTGCTGCTCTGAAGTGGCGTCTGCACTATCCACACTTGTTCCTGTGTTACTGGTGCTCAGTCACGTCAGTTGATCCCCTGTGTGTCCGGCAATGTTTCCAGCTCTGTCTACATTCCCATTACTAGTAGTGGGAATGTGGACAGAGCAGGAGACCTTGCCGGACACACATCAGGGGATCCACTGACGTGACAGAGCCCCTGTAACCCAGGAACAAGTGTGGATTGTGCAGACGCCACTTCAGAGCAGCAACTGGCGGGGTTGGAGGCCAGGGGAAATACTAGAGACAGTAGAGCCAGAGGCCTAAGTGGAGCACGGTTACAATCAGTAGTAGTGTACAACCGATATAACACTTGCTCCAAGTAGGCCTCAGCCTGCTCCATGATTGATCCTGGGTTCCAACATCACCAGTTGCTGTTCAGAAGTCTCTTTGGCATGGGTACTCCCTCCTGCCCAGCCTGATTCCAGCGCGCCTGCTGTTTCCGGGTAGTGTCAACGTCACTTTGCCACCAATACGTAGCCCTGTCTTGTTGCCGTCGGGTTAGCCGAGCCTATGGTGCCTGCAGTTTAGTTGCTTCCTATGTGGGCTGCGGGTTCTGGTAATAAAGGCTGGTTCCGTAGTGCCAAAAGGACAAGCACCCCCTGTAGGACTGTGGGTTTCGGTAACTGCGGCCGGCTCACAGCCTTGCAACTTTGACTTTTTCATGGGTACCTTGTGCTACCCATCCAGGTTCAAGCACCGTCAGTTGGTTCTCGGCAGAGCCTTTGGCCTAGGTGCCTCCTTCTTGGTATCCGAGTTCCAGCAACGTCTGCTGGTCCTTGGTAGTGCTTTGGAGCACAGGTACCTGCTGCTTAGTAACCGTGTTCCAGCACCGTCAGCTGGTCCACGGTTGTGCCATTGGCTCTTGTTCCTTCTTCTGCCCCTCTGGGTTCCAGCACCGTCAGTTGGTCCTCGCTAGTTCCATTTGCTCTTGCAGCTTCTGCTACCCATCCGGGTTCCAGCACCGTCAGCTGGTTCTCGGCAGAGCCTTTGGCCTAGGTGCCTCCTTCTTGGTATCCGAGTTCCAGCAACGTCTGCTGGTCCTTGGTAGTCCTTTGGAGCACAGGTACCTCCTGCTTAGTAACCATGTTCCAGCACCGTCAGCTGGTCCACGGTTGTGCCATTGGCTCTTGTTCCTTCTGCTGCCCCTCTGGGTTACAGCACCGTCAGCTGGTCCTCGCTAGTTCCATTTGCTATTGTTCCTTCTGCTACCCATCCGTGTTCCAGTACCGTCAGCTGGTTCTCGGCAGTTCCTCAGCCTTCTTGTACCTTCTGCTACTTTTCCAAGTTCAAGCTTGTGGAATTGTTTTTTGATTCTCACTCTGGATCTCCCTGACAATGACCCTGAAGACGACTACCCTGAAGACCACACCGAAGAAGACCAAAAAGATGACCCTCAAGAAGATGACCAAGAGGACAAAGAACATGAAGACAACCACCAAGATGCAGAACAACAAGAGACAGAAGACCAAGAAGCAGAAAAACCAAAAGCAGAAGAACATTAAGCATAAGATTAAAAATAAGAGCAAATGATATTATCTAAATTATAAGCAGAAGAAGACTAAGCAGTGTATGGGGGTGAGTCCATTCCTCCTCGTGGTGCCCCTGGAAAATGCCTGCTGCTGCAGGCCAAACTGAATGCGGACAAATCCTGTTGTAAATCTTTTGTGACAGGCAGACCGGAAGGTGTAATCTTCAAACTTTTATAGATAACATCTACAGGAATGCCTGTCACAAATAAGAATATGATGAAGAAGAAGAATAGGAAGAAGATGAAGAAGTAGAATATGAAGAAGAATAATAGTTGAATAAGAAGAATATGAAGAATGTAAAAAAACAGAATAATAGGAAGAAGGTGAAGAAGAAGAAGATGAATAAGGTGAAGAAGAAGTTGATGAAAAAGATGCTGCTGAGGATGATGAAGGAGAAAGTGTGGGAGAAGTAAAAAAGAAGGTGAAGAGCATGGAGTAGTGAAACATACATATCTGACAAAATATAAAAGAGGTTAACATAGTCAATATCTTTGTAACTCCAAACGTCTTTAAAATAAAAAAATTATTCCTGCTATTCCATTTGATTGGGCTAAACCTCTATGGCTTTAATGTCTCCTCCACCTCCCCCAATACATTCTACATTATTATCAGTGGTTTTTTTCATGTAGAATTAACCTACAAGGAAAGAAAGGGTTTTTTTCAATTCCGATATTTCTGTTCCATTGACTTGAATGGGACTTCCGTGATCGGAATTGGCAATACCCGATATTTTTTTTAGATCGGCCGATCCAATCCGATCCGATATTTTTCCATATCGGGTGGTATCGCTCAACACTACTCCCAATACATTTATTTTTATAGTGTATGGTAAGCACCACCAGAGATTTACTGCCCTTACTGGCATTTGGGGCCCGTTAAAAAGGAGGGCCCAGTCTGAGCCCCCCTCCCACCGGACCCCAGTGGCAGGAGTTGGCCACTTGCTCACTAACTGAACTTGTGTCTTTTTTTTGGTAATAAAACTCACAATATGGGGGAAGGGGAGGGGTGCAGAATGTGAAGACATATGGGGGAGCATGATGAAGACATGTGGGGGCAGTATGAGAGGGCATATATGGCTGCATGATGGAAACATGTGGGGCCAGGATGAGAGGACATATATGTGGGCATGATGGAAACATGTGGCACCAGGATAAGAGGATATATGTGGGGGCATTATGGAAACATATGGGACCATGATAACAGGACATATGGGGGGCATGATGGAAACATGTGAGGCCAGGATGAGAAGACACATATGGGGGCAAGTTCAAACTGGAGCAAGTTCAGAAAAGAGCGACCAGAATGGTGACCGGTCTGCAAACCCTGTCTTATGAGGAAAGGTTGCAGGATTTGGGAATGTTTAGTTTGCAAAAGAGAAGAATGAGAGGAGACTTAATAGCTGTCTATAAATATCTAAAGGGCTGTCACATTGTAGAATGATCAACTTTATTCTTATTTGCACAAGGAAAGACTAGAAGCAATGGGATGAAACTGAATGGGAGGAGACACAGATTAGATATTAGAAAAAACTTTTTGACAGTTAGAGTGATCAATGAGTGGAACAGGCTGCCACGAGAAGTGGTGAGTTCTCCTTCAATGGAAGTCTTCAAACAGAGGCTGGACAGACATCTGACTGGGATGATTTAGCGAATCCTGCTTTGAGCAGGGGGTTGGACCAGATGACCCAGGAGGTCCCTTCCAACTCTACGATTCTATGATTCTATGATGGAGGCATGTGAGGCCAGGATGAGAGGACATATATGGGGACATGATGGAAACATGTAAGGCCTGGATGAGAGGCCATATGTGCGGGCATGATGGAGACATGTGGGGCCAGGATAAGAGGACATATATGGGGGCATGATGGAAACATGTGGGGCCAGGATGACAGGACATACTGTATATAGGAGCATGACGGAGACATGTGGGGCCAGGATGAGAGGACATATGGGGGGGCATGATAGAGACATGTAAGGCCAGGATGAAGAGATATATGGGAGGCATTATGGAGACATGTAGGGCCAGGATGAGAGGACATAAGGGGGGCATGATGAAGACATGAGAGGCCAGAATGAGAGGATCTAAGGGGGGACAGGATGGAAACAAGTGTGGTCAGGATGAGAGGACATATGGGGGCATGATGGACACATGTGGTGCCAAGATGAGAAGACATATATGGGGCAAGATGGAGACATGTGGGGCCAGGATGAGAGAACATATATGGGAGCATCATGGAGACATGTGGGGGGCAGGATGAGAGGACATATGTGTGGGGCATGATGGAGACATGTTGGGCCAGGATGAGAGGACATACAGTCATGGCCAAAAGTATTGACACCCCTGCAATTCTGTCAGATAATATTCAGTTTCTTCCTGAAAATGATTGCAAACACAAATTCTTTGGTATTATTATCTTCATTTAATTTGTCTTAAATGAAAAAACACAAAAGAGAATGAAGCAAAAAGCAAAATATTGATCATTTCACACAAAACTCCAAAAATGGGCCGGACAAAAGTATTGGCACCCTCAGCCTAATACTTGGTTGCACAACCTTTAGCCAAAATAACTGCGACCAACCGCTTCCGGTAACCATCATTGAGTTTCTTACAATGCTCTGCTGGAATTTTAGACCATTCTTCTTTGGCAAACTACTCCAGGTCCCTGATATTTGAAGGGTGCCTTCTCCAAACTGCCATTTTTAGATCTCTCCACAGGTGTTCTATGGGATTCAGGTCTGGACTCATTGCTGGCCACCTTAGAAGTCTCCAGTGCTTTCTCTCAAAACATTTTCTAGTGCTTTTTGAAGTGTGTTTTGGGTTATTGTCATGCTGGAAGACCTATGACCTCTGAGGTAGACCCAGCTTTCTCACACTGGGCCCTAAATTATGCTGCCAAATTTGTTGGTAGTCTTCTGACTTCATAATGCCATGCACACGGTCAAGCAGTCCAGTGCCAGAGGCAGCAAAGCAACCCCAAAACATCAGGGAACCTCCGCCATGTTTGACTGTAGGGACCGTGTACTTTTCTTTGAATGCCTCTTTTTTCTCCTGTAAACTCTATGTTGATGCTTTTGCCCTAAAAGCTCTACTTTTGTCTCATCTGACCAAAGAACATTCTTCCAAAATGTTTTAGGCTTTTTCAGGTAAGTTTTGGCAAACTCCAGCCTGGCTTTTTTATGTCTCGGGGTAAGAAGTGGAGTCTTCCTGGGTCTCCTACCATACAGTCCCTTTTCATTCAGATGCCGACGGATAGTACGGGTTGACACTGTTGTACCCTCGGACAGCAGGGCAGCTTGAACTTGTTTGGATGTTAGTGGAGGTTCTTTATCCAACATCCGCACAATCTTGCGTTGAAATCTCTTGTCAATTTTTCTTTCCCGGCCACATCTAGGGAGGTTAGCCACAGTGCCATGGGCTTTAAACTTCTTGATGACACTGCGCATGGTAGACACAGGAACATTCAGGTCTTTGGAGATGGACTTGTAGCCTTGAGATTGCTCATGCTTCCTCACAATTTGGTTTCTCAAGTCCTAAGACAGTTCTTTGGTCTTCTTTCTTTTCTCCATGCTCAATGTGGTACACACAAGGACACAGGACAGAGGTTGAGTCAACTTTAATCCATGTCAACTGGCTGCAAGTGTGATTTAGTTATTGCCAACACCTGTTAGGTGCCACAGGTAAGTTACAGGTGCTGTTAATTACACAAATTAGAGAAGCATCACATGATTTTTCGCACAGTGCCAATACTTTTGTCCACCCTCTTTTTTATGTTTGGTGTGGAATTATATCCAATTTGGCTTTAAGACAATTCTTTTTGTGTTTTTTCATTTAAGACAAATTAAATGAGGATAATAATACCAAAGAATTTGTGTTTGCAATCATTTTCAGGAAGAAACTGAGTATTATCTGACAGAATTGCAGGGGTGTCAATACTTTTGGCCATGACTGTATGTGTGGGGCATGATGGAGACATGTTGGGCCAGGATGAGAGGACATATGTGTGGGGCATGATGGAGACATGTGGAGGGGCATGATGGAGACATGTTCTCTCATCCTGGCCTCACATATTGGGAGACATGATGGAGACATGTGGGTCCAGGATGAGAGTGCATATGTGGGGGCAGGATGTTTGGGGTATCTAGATAGAGGTAGGACCTCTGGTGGAGGGCTTGCCATGTCCTTTCTGGACAGCTCTTCTATCTTTGGTCCACATTTGATGCTCAACTCTCACCTGTACCTCCAAGTAGCTACCAGCAGGTGGGCCAAACCAGGTGAGGGTAGCTGTCGGGTTTCTTCGAGACCTACGGTGATTTTTAAGGGTTTGCCTACCCATGCATGCGAAGACTGGATATGGCAGACTATGCAGAAGAAATCATTTAAGATTCAACGGACAGACAAGCGATTCCCAGCACAGCGTTGTGGAGCGCTGAGAGGGCGCAGAGAGGCACATATAGGATACTGCTGGCCATCCACTGCACCCTGACCTATCTCCAGTTGTCTCGTCTAGCTCTTGTCACTGGGTCCTGATAGGTACGGGCGAGAGAGTGAGGTTGACGACATGCGCAACTCTTCCTCACTTTAATCCAAGGCAAGCGCAAGTCATGACTTCAACCATTGCATATCCAAAGTCCTGTGGTGATGGGAGAATAGCAAAGCAGTAGGTGTGAAATCACTGGAAGCTGTAATCACGAACCTGCATGCAGGCGGCCCAGGCCATATGGTCGCTCCCCACTGGACCAAAGCAGCAGTGGAGTTTGGCAGCCTCCTGGGTGTCTGAGCAGTCCCGGTTAGGATCACTCTGCTCACCTCAATCGAGGACAGGGCTAGAAAAGGTGCCTCAAACATTGTCTGCTTCATTTCAACTGGCCAGTTTACCGCAGCTGGCGGGTTTCCCATACAGAGGTAGGCACACAATAAAAAAAAAGAAAATGATGATACTCAAACTTGGCACATGGAATGGGAGAACTCTGCTGGATAATACTAAAGCAGACAGACCAGAGAGAAGAACGGCATTGGTAGCAAGGGAGCTAGCTCGTTACAACATTCATATAGCAGCTCTCAGCGAAACTCCTGGCAGACAAGGGTCAATTGACAGAGCATAGTGGAGGATAGATGCTTTTCTGGAGTGGTCGAGGCAGCACTGAAAAACGAAAAGCAGGCTTGGGATTTCCTATCAAAACTCATCTTGTTTGTAAACTTACCAGGCTTCTGGAGGGCATCAACGACCGTCCGATGACATTTCAGCTCCCACTTACAAACAAGAAACATGCAACTCTGATCAGTGCCTATGTTCCCACTATGACTAACCTGGATGACATTAAAGATAAGTTCTATGATGAACTTGACACACTTATCTCAGCAATCCCACAGGCAGACAAGCTCATTATACTTGGAGACTTTAGTGCCAGAGTGGGAACAGACCATCAAAACTGGGAAGCGGTAATTGGGAGAAACGGCACTGACAAGTGTAACAGTAATGGCCTGCTGCTCCTCAAGGTGTGTGCCTCACATTACTTTGTTATCATCAACACCCTATTCTGTTTAAGTGCAGGCTCCACATCCTGCCGGCGAGGAGATCCCAAGGGCAGAAAACTACAAAGAAGCTGAATGTCTATAAGCTGCAAAATAAAAGAACTGCAGAGGAATCTGCCAATGACCTTGATGGCAGACTGTTATATGTACTGCAGGCAGAGGAGACAGGTGTTGAGGAGCAGTGTACGATTCTGAGAGATGCTGTTTACAATACTGCCCTGGAGCATCTCGGATCAGCAGCCAGAAATAATCAAGATTGGTTCGATGAAAATGATGAGGAAATAAAGACACTCCTAGAAGAGAAACATCAGCGGTAAAAGGTGTATCAAAATGAACCCACGTTGCTAGCTAAGAAAGATGTCATTATCAACATAAAAAGACAGGTACAATTCAAGCTATGCGAGATGCAGGATAACTGGTTTAGCAAGAAGGATGATGAAATTCAGGGCTATGCAGATACCCATGACCAGAAAGGCTTCCACGATGCACTCAAAGCTATGTATGGACCCCAGTCATCAAGCTGTTCATCACCGGTTAACGAAGATAATAATAATAATAATAAATTTTATTTCTATAGCGCCGACATATTCTGCAGCACTTTATATTTCAGAGGGGACTTGTACAGATGATAGACATTACAGCCTAACAATAATCACATAGATCATAACAGATAACAAGAGGAATGAGGGGCCTGCTCGCAAGCTTACAATCTATGAGGGAAAAAGGGGAGACACGAAAGGTGGGTGGTAACAGTTGCCCTGATTGTTTGGACTAGCCATAATGTTAAGTGTGTAACAGTACGGACACAGAGGGCTAATGGATGCATAAAGCATGTGGGAACATGATGCGGGGAACCTGGTTATGGTAAAACTTTTGACTGTGCCACACAGGGATAGTTAGGAACTTAACTGCTAACAGAAAAGAAACAAATTCTGGAATGGTGGGCTGAGAACTTTAATAATATTCTCAATCGCCCTGCCAATATCAATGACGAGGCTATTGCTCACCTGCCCCAGGCAAAAATTAACAAGGACCTCGATGTTCTTCCAAGTAGAGATGAAGTCAGGAAAGCAGTAAAACAACTTTTTTGTGGAAAAGCACCCGGAAATGATGCTATACCTGCTGAGGTATGTAAAGCTGGCGGCCCTGCTCTGATGCAAACAGTGTCCAAACTATTTCAGTATATATGGGAAAAGGAACAGGTTCCGCAACAGCAGAAAGATGCTAGCATAATCCACATATACAAGAGGAAAGGTAATCGCCAATCTTGTGATAACCAATGAGGCATCTCCCTTCTGTCCACTGCAGGAAACATATTGTCTTGTCTCTTGCTCAACCGCCTTCTACGTCACCTTGAGCAATGCCTATTACCCGAAAGCCAGTGTGGTTTCTGTGCTAAATGTAGAACAGTAGATAAGAATGGTATGGTCGTATGGTCTTTGCAGCATGTCGACTCCAGGAAAAGTGCCAGGAGCAATACAGTGAGCTTTACGTGACTTTTGTTGATTTCACCAAGGCTTTCGACACAGTCAGTAAAAACGGCCTGTGGAAGATCATGGCAAAATTCGGCTGCCCGAGCAACTTCATCTCAGTCATCCGGCAGTTCCATGATGGCATGATGGTGAAAGTTCTGAACGATGGAGACTAATCTGAGGCTTTCCCAGTAACAAATGGCATAAAACAAGGCTGTGTGCTTGCTTCAATCCTGTTCAGTTTGGTATTCTCTGCAATGTTAAGTGATGCCTTTAACAACTGTGAAGATGGAATCCAGGTTAGGTACAGGACTGATGGCAAGCTATTCAACCCAAAACGCCTGAAGACGGTTACAAAGGTGCATGAGACAGTTATCTGTGAATTCTTATTTGCTGATGACTGTGCACTTAATGCTAGCACGGAACACCAGATGCAGCATGAAATGGACTGTTTTCCTCAAGCTTGTGACAATTTTGGTCTCGAGATCAACACTAGAAAACTGAAGTCATGTATCAATATGTTCCAGGGAAACTATACAAGGAGCCACATATCACAGTGAAGGAGCAAAACCTCAAAGCAGTCGATAACTTCACCTACTTAGGCAGCATACTCTCCCGTGAAGTAACCATAGACGCTTAGGTTAATAACAGAATTGCGAAAGCCAGTGCTGCCTTCGGGAGACTGCGTAAAAATGTCTGGGAATGAAGGGGACTCACCCTTTCCACCAAGCTGAAGGTCTACTGCGCGGTGGTCCTCACCACACTTCTCTATGCTAGAAAAACCTGGACAGTCTACAGCCGGCATTCTAAACAGCTTAATCATTTTCACATGCATTGCCTCCGCAGACTTCTCCACATTAGATGGCAAGACAATGTCCCGGACATGGCAATTTTGGAACAAACCGGGCTCTGCAGTGTTTACACTCACCTCCTGAAAGCCCAAGCCAGGTGGGCTGGACATGTGGTCAGAATGTCTGACAGTCGACTACCGAAACAACTGCTTTACGGAGAACTGTGCCAAGAAAAGCGAGCAGTTGGGGGGCAGAAGAAGCGCTATAAAGACTGCCTTAAGGCATCCCTCAAAAACCTGAAAATTAACATCAATGAATGGGAATAGCTTGCCCTGGATTGTCCAAGTTGGTGAGGCAGGATCACCTCAGAAGCACGTGCAACTGAAGACAGGAAAATCTTGGATGCAAAAAGAAAGCGTGCTGTCCGCAAGCACAAGCAGAATCTGGTGTACTGACCACATCTATTTCCTTATGTCAAATATGTGGGTGAACCTTCAGGGCCCGGCTTGGCCTCATTAGCCACCTCTGGATCCATAACTAATAATTCTCCTCTAACCCTGAAGCCATGGTCATCTACGACTACGAAGGACGAACCTCACTGCTGTGATAAATTTTATTTTAGAGGATACTGTTTTCAGTGGGGGGAGGTCCTGTTACTGTACAGATCATCACTGTCGCTTGTTTTCTTCATCTGGCATAGTATTGAAGTTGGGGAAAAATTGGGGCATGTGTTCTAAATAACTTTTTTTTGCATAGACGAGTCCTGGATGGAAGAAGTGATGGTGGTCTATGATGGACGAAGAAGCAAAGCAAAGGTGAATATCTTTGACTAGAAACTTCATTCATAACTTAGTGTGTTACCTGTACACTAATATTATACATTATACAGTATATATAGAGCTCATGTGTGTAATGTCACTGGTGATCCCTGTATTACCTCTACACTGACCATATTTACAAATGTCCTGTGTAGTGTTGAGCGATACCATCCGATATTGAGAAATATCGGATCGGATTGGATCGGCCGATATCCAAAAAGTATCGGGTATCGCCGATTCCGATACCGGAAGTCCCATTCAAGTCAATGGGACAGAAATATCGGAATTAAAAAAAAACTATTTCTTTCCTTTATTTATTTCTTTCCTTCTTTCCTTTCTACATGAAGAAAAACAACTAAGAATAATGTAGAATGTATTGGGGGAGGTGGAGGAGACATTAAAGGCATAGAGGTTTAGCCCAATCAAATGGAATAGCAGGAATAATTTTTTTTTTTTTTAAAGACGTTCGGAGTTACAAAGATATTGACTATGTTAACCTTTTTTATATTTTGTCAGATGTGTATGTTTCACTACTTCCATGCTCTTCACCTTCATTTTTACTTCTCCCACACTTTCTCCTTCATGATCCTCAGCAGCAGCAGCATCTTTTTCATCAACTTCTTCTTCACCTTATTCATCTTCTTCTTCACCTTCTTCCTATTATTCTTTCTTTTCACATTCTTCATATTCTTCTTATTCAACTATTATTCTTCTTAATAGTCTACTTCTTCATCTTCTTCCTATTCTTCTTCATCATATTCTTATTTGTGACAGGCATTCCTGTAGTTGTTATCTATAAAAGTTTGAAGATTACACCTTCCGTTCTGCCTGTCACAAAAGATTTACAACAGGATTTGTCCGTGTTCAGTTTGGCCTGCAGCAGCAGGCATTTTCCAGGGGCACCACGAGGAGGAAAGGACTCAACCCCATACACTGCTTAGTCTTCTTCTGCTTATAATTTAGATAATATCATTTGCTCTGATTTTTAGTCTTATGTTTAATGTCCTTCTGCTTTTGGTTCTTCTGCTTTTTGTTCTTCTGCTTCTTTGTCTTCTGTCTCTTGTTGTTCTGCATCTTGGTGGTTGTCTTCATGTTCTTTGTCCTCTTGGTCATCTTCCTACAGGGTCATGTTTTTGGTCTTCTTCGGTGGGGTCTTCAGGGTCGTCGTCTTCAGGGTCGTCGTCAGGGAGATCCAGAGTGAGAACCAAAAACCATTTCCACAAGCTTGAACTTGGAAAAGTAGCAGAAGGTACAAGAAGGCTGAGGTACTGCCGAGAACCAGCTGACGGTACTGGAACCCGGATGGGTAGCAGAAGGAGCAAGAGCAAATGGAACTAGCGAGGACCAGCTGACGGTGCTGGAACCCGGAGGGGTAGCAGAAGGAACAAGAGCCAATGGCACAGCCGTGGACCAGCTGACGGTGCTGGAACACGGTTACTAAGCAGGAAGTACCTGTGCTACAAAGCACTACCAAGGACCAGCAGACGTTGCTGTAACTCGGATACCAAGAAGGAGGCACCTAGGCCAAAGGCATTGCCGAGAACCAGCTGACGGTGCTGGAACCCGGATGGGTAGCAGAAGCTGCAAGAGCAAATGGAACTAGCGAGGACCAGCTGACAGTGCTGGAACCCGGAGGGGCAGCAGAAGGAACAAGAGCCAATGGCACAATCGTGGACCAGCTGACGGTGCTGGAACACGGTTACTAAGCAGGAGGTACCTGTGCTACAAAGCACTACCAAGGACGAGCAGACGTTGCTGGAACTCGGATGCCGAGAAGGAGGCACCTCAGCCAAAGACACTGCCAGGAACCAGCTGACGGTACTGTAACACGGATGGGTAGCAGAAGGTACCCAAGAAAAACAAAGTTGCAAGGCCGCGAGCCAGCCGCAGTTACCGAAACCCACAGTCCTACAGGGAGTGCTTGCCCTATTGGCACTACAGAACCAGCCTTTATTACCAGAACCCGCAGCCCACATAGGAAGCACCGAAACTGTAGGCACCATAGACTCGGCTAACCCGACCGCAACACGACAGGACAACGTATTGGTGGCAAAGTGACGTTGACACTACCCGGAAACAGCAGGCATGCTGGAACCAGGCTTGGCAGGAGGGAGTACCCATGCCAAAGACACTTCTGAGCAGCAACTGGCGATGTTGGAGCCCAGGGTCAATCAGGGTGTAGGCTGAGGCCTAATTTCATCAAGTTTAATATCTGTTGTAGACTACTACTGATTTTAAACGTGCTCCAACTAGGCCTCTGGCTCCACTCTGTCTTTAGTATTTCCCCTGGCCTCCAACACTGCAAGTTGCTGCTCAGAAGTGGCGTCTGCACAATCAACACTTGTTCCAGTGTTACTGGGGTTCATTAACGTCAGCTGATCCCCTGATGTGTGTCTGGCAATGTCTCCTTCTCTGTCCACATTCCCACTACTACTAGATTGTGCAGATGCCACTTCTGAGCAGCAATTGGCGGTGTTGGAGGCCAGGGGAAATACTAGAGACAGAGTGGAGCCAGAGGCCTAGTTGGAGCACGTTTAAAATCAGTAGTAGTCTACAACAGATATTAAACTTGATGAAATTAGGCCTCAGCCTACACCCTGATTGACCCTGGGTCAATGTGTTTTGTGTTTTTCTCTGTGCAGATGGCACTTCCGAGCAACAACTGGCTGTGTTGAAGCCCAGGATCAATCATGGAGCAGGCTGAGGCCTTATTGAAGCAAGTTTTATATGTGATCTAGTTTGAATGTGGAGGCAGCAGGAGATATTGCTGTACACACAGCAGGGGAGCAGCTGGCATTACTGAACCCCACTAACACAGGAGCTAGTGTTTTTCTCTGTGCAGATGGCACTTCCGAGCAACAACTGGCTGTGTTGAAGCCCAGGATCAATCATGGAGCAGGCTGAGGCCTACTTGGAGCAAGTGTAAAATCTGATGTAGTTTTTATGTGGAGGGAGCAGGAGATATTGCCGGACACACAGCAGGGGAGCAGCTGGCGTTACTGAACCCCACTAACACAGGAGCTAGTGTTTTTCTCTGTGCAGATGGCACTTCTGAGCAACAACTGGCGGTGTTGAAGCCCAGGTTCAATTATGGAGTAGGCTGAGGCCTAATTTCAACAAGTTTTATTTAGGTTGTAGATTACTACTAATTGTAACCGTGCTCCACTTAGGCCTCTAGCTCCACTATATCTAGTATTTCCCCTGGCCTCCAACACCGCCAGTTGCTGCTCAGAAGTGGCGTCTGCACAATCCACACTCGTTCCTGTGTTACTGGGGCTCAGTCACGTCAGTTGATCCCCTGATGTGTGTCCGGCAACGTCTCCTGCTCTGTCCACATTCCCACTACTAGTAATGGGAATGTGGACAGAGCAGGAGACATTGCCGGACACACATCAGGGGATCAACAGACGTGACTGAGCCCCTGTAACACAGGAACGAGTGTGGATTGTGCAGATGCCACTTCTGAGCAGCAACTGGTGATGTTGGAGACAAGGGGAAATACTAGAGACAGTGGAGCCAGAGGCCTAAGTAGAGCACAGTTAAAAATCAGTAGTAGTGTGAATGTGGAGGCAGCAGTAGACATTGCCGTCCACACAGCAGAGGAGCAGCTGACGTTACTGAACCCCACTAACACAGGAGCTAGTGTTTTTTTCTGTGCAGACGGCACTTCCGAGCGACAACTGGCTGTGTTGAAGCCCAGAATCAATCATGCAGCAGAAGTCTGAGGCCTACTTGGAGCAAGTTGAAAATATGATCTAGTTTGAATGTGGAGGCAGCAGGAGATATTGCCGTCCACACAGCAGGGGAGCAGCTGACGTTACTGAACCCCACTGACACAGGAGTTAGTGTTTTTCTCTGTGCAGACAGCACTTTCGAGCAACTGGCTGTGTTGAAGCCCAGGATCAATCATGCAGCAGTAGGCTGAGGCCTACTTGGAGCAAGTTGAAAATATGATCTAGTTTGAATGTGGAGGCAGCAGGAGATATTGCCGTCCACACAGCAGGGGAGCAGCTGACGTTACTGCAGGCGTTTTATGCAGGGGTGGCATTTATGTACATGTAATCGAAGTACATATATCTAAGTACGCTGGCAGTTATAACATGGCTGGAACTAACATGCATCTCTATTCTCTTCATACAGGTATTTAACCATTTCCAGCAACTTCACTGAATCCTGCATGTTTTCAACCTCTATCATTCATCTTTGCAGCATATATAATGGTATTTAACCATTTCCAGCAACTTCACTGAATCCTGCATGTGTTCAACCTCTATCATTCATCTTTGCAGCATATATAATGATATTTAACCATTTCCAGCAACTTCACTGAATCCTGCATGTGTTCAACCTCTATCATTCATCTTTGCAGCATATATAATGGTATTTAACCATTTCCAGCAACTTCACTGAATCCTGCATGTGTTCAACCTCTATCATTCATCTTTGCAGCATATATAATGGTACGTATATAGTTATTTCAACTCACCCTGCTTGTCTCCTTATGCTATTGAGGTCAAGTAACTTTTCAAAGTGGTTTATGATCCATGTAGGCCTGGACACTTGTTTATCTGCTAAATACATTTATTGTGTACTGCTGTCCTAACTTAGTTGATTGATTGCTAACGAGTAAGGAGAGAAAAAAAAAAAGGAAGATCTTAGAAGTGGCCTTCTATAAATTCAGAGCTAGCCTGGGGAAGGCATTTATGCAGGGGTGGCAGTTATGTACATGTATCAAAGTACGCTTGCAGTTATAACATGGCAGTTAGGGCAGGAGACAGGTAAGACAAATAAATCTATTCCCTGTACATTTGGACTACCACAAATATTTACCATATGCATTTGTCTAATTTATATCCTGGCCTGCATTTACACACATCCACCGCCCTGGTATTAACTCTCTACACTCCGTCCATATTTGCCCCTCACTCCTTTCCTCTACTATGTATAGCACTCACGCTCTTTTCACATTGCTAAATTGCACAGATCCATTTAGTCCCACCATTCAACATCCGAGACGCTCTCACAAATCACGTAACCATCTGCTCACTCTTTCTATCCTCCTTCTCCTAGTCGCAGGAGACATTGCTCCCAAACCTGGTCCCCCATGTTATAGAAAGTCAAACCCCCCAACTGCTACACTCAGAAACCCTTCTAATCTTATTAATATTCCCTGCCTGCCATCTGTCTCTCTTAATTGTGCACTTTGGAATTCTCGCTCAGTCTGTAACAAACTCTCTTTCACTCTGTGAAGGGTTAAAACTAAAATCAAAGCTGAAGTTTCATTTTATCCATTCTCTGAAGGTTTTGTTTCTCCATTTTTGTTGCTGTAAGATAAATTTTTGTAATTGGCATGGGCTGTCATGAAACCAGACTGTTCCCATCAGGTGCAAGATAAGGGAGGCGGGGGTGTAAAACTCTGAAGAATATGCCATTATACTACTTTCTACGCTATTTAGGTACGGACATATAAGCAGTTCCAGTTTTCTTGCAATATTATTGGCTTACAAAGTGAAGCATTACCATGATGTTATTGGTAGTTGAGAACCTTGCATAATTAAGCAAAATATTATAAAAGAAGTGACTAAAATAAAGGGGCTTAGTGATCTGCCTTGATCCTCCTGTACAGAGACCCCCGTCTCCGTGTGGTCATTTGAGTTGCTAGCAACACTGTGGAATAATTTGGAAATCACTGGATCAACCGTGAAGGGTTAATTTAGCCCTCCCAAAATAGCTACCTCGACAGTGGTGCCCAACGTGGGGCCCCCGAACAGGGACGCCTCTGCCCCCGGAGGACAACAAGACAAAGGACCCTCGGAGCGGACACAGGTGCTGGAAAATTGGGACTGATCACCCCCCATGATAACCACGGTAAGTTGGCAGTTATACTGTTCAGACTGACCGTTGGTGTGGTTTTCCTGTGCTTGTTGCTGCAAAGAGGATCTGAGGTTTGTCCCCTGGTGGGGTGATTCATGGGTGGAATCATATAGAGGTGTAGTCCCATTGGGGGCCCAGTGCTCGAACCGTACCTCATAAGGGACGGACACCCCGGATTGACCAGTGATTGTGACTCTCTTTATAATCAAAATACCCTGAAATTCCTGATCATTATTAGTAATTGGGCATGGTGAAGTGATCGAAGACTGGGTAGAATACGTAACTCAGGTATATATAGATAGATATATATAACCAGAGGTGTCCGGAGGGATAGTCTGAGACGCCCTCCTCCTTTCACTGAGTACCGTGAATTTTGGGCAATCCCAGAGGGGGATTATTGACCTGGTGGAACAAAGACTGAAACGGCCGCCAGATCTGTGCACAATTTAAGTCAGGGTATTTAGCTGTAAAGGAGAGAATTATGTTTCTGTGGAAGAAAAAGAAAAGTTTGGAATTGTGTGAAGGATCAGATACTGTTAGTCTTATGATTCAAAGATGAGGAAAGAAATCTGTCAGGAATGCAGGAAAAATATTTTCGATTCTGATATTTCCTAAGGGCGGGAGGTTGCAGCCTACGCTACGGGATGAAGGAATAAAGGAAGGTTGACTGATGAATTAATTGAAGGCGCTGAGGAATTCCGTGGCCTGGCACATGAATTGTATAATGAAGGCTATGTGGACATTGAACAGCAAGTGAATTCTGATTGTATCTGTTACTGTCATGTTGAAGAAGGAAAATTGTCTATTATTATGGCAAAGACGGGATGTATTGTGGTTCAAGAAAGTGACTGTGGTGTGAGAAAGTGATTGATTAAAGAAGGAATTGAGATTAATGATACTAATGTGTTAGGCAGGCGAATAGTTAAAAGTGATGATTTGAAAGAAGAGGTCTCCCTGCTAGATGACAATTGTACAAGGAGACCGAGAGTCGCAGCCCCCACCTTTGCTGACGGCACCTATTATCATCCGCAGCCAGCCTCAATCCCCGTTCACCCCATCCAGAGGAAAAAAAAAGTTTTCAGAAGACTTTAACCCGCTCTGTTCAGCAGAGAGAGAGAGAAAAAAAAAGCAATCTAGCAAACTAGCAACTGCTTCAGTACCCCCTCCCATCTTAGCCCACACCATATCCCCCTTCGCCCCCACCGCAGCTGCGAGTACACAGCCAGTCTCTTATCAGTATCACTGGAGCACACAGCAAACTCTGGTCAAAAGGGCCAAATGATATAGGGAAAATGCCTGTAGAACCAGTAAAAGTGTTTCTCAAACCTGGTGCCTAATCCTCATACTCTTTTGTCCCAAATACCCCAGGATGCTGCTTGGTTTACAGTTATTGATCTTACCAATGCATTCTTTAGCATTCCGTTACACCCAGACTGCCAGTTTCTATTTGCATTCACTTAGCAGGGACGACAGTTAATATGGACAGTTATGCCACACGGGGCCCAAAACAGTCCCAACCAGTTTGCAAAAAAAAAAATATGAGCAGGTGTCTTTTGCCATTTCTGCCACTGTTAGCCTCCTTAAGTATCTGGCAGCACTGAACTGTCGGGTTTCGGCCTCGAGACTTCAGTTCTGCCTTGGTCAAGTGATATTCTTGGGTCCCTGTCTCCTTCAGGGTGTCACACACCTCGCAGAAGAAAGAAAAATAGCTGTCAGCTCCCTTCCTTTCCCAAAAGATGAAGCTGAACTCCAGCGTTTTCTTGGACTATGCACTTATTGTTGTCAGTGGATACCGGATGCATCCCGCATAATGCAACCCCTTTACAATGCCTTGAAAGACGGTATAATGAATTATAAGGGAAGATGGCAGTGATGAGGATTACCTCCAACATGATTGTTCCCAACTTCTGACTGAAGAAACAGCTACTCCACCAAATGTCAGTGAGAATCCACTCCCAAATCCTGATCTGGTGTTATACACGGATGGTTCAAGATATGCTGACGAGTTTGGTAGATTCCACACGGGATATGCTGTTACCACAGAGGACACTGTAGTGCACGCAGCTGCGCTCCCGCCCTCACAGTCAGCACAAGAAGCAGAACTCCAGGCTCTGTCTACTGCATGTACTTTGGCCAAGAACAGACGGGCTAATATATACACGGACTCACGGTATGCATTTGGTATTGCTCACGATTTTGGGGCTCTATGGGCTAATCGAAGGTTTATTACTACTGCCGGAACCCCAGTGAAAAATACTGAAGCTGTTAAAACCCTCATGGACTCGATCAAATTACCTACTCAGGTGGCTATTATCAAAATTAAGACGCATGGTCCTAGGAACAGTCCACAGACTGTTGGCAGCGCATTTGCGGATATGCAAGCAAAAGCTGCCGCTCTCTTACCAGTTAAACCAACCATACTAGCTATGGTGACCACACGCTATCAGCGTAAACAGTTACAAGAAGCACTGACCCTACAAGAACCTGATGATCTACAACAGACTGAAGGTTTCTGTCGGACCCCGCGAGACCGCTTAATGACGATGCAGAGAATGTCTCCAAAGGAAGAGGTGAAGCAATGGAAGACTGATGGGGCACGTATGGATAATGGTCTCTGGAAAAGGACCGACTTGTGTGTCTCCCTAAGCGGATGTACCCTGCTATTGCCACATGGGCACATGGACCTACACATCGAGGAAAGAATCAGGCCCTCGCACTGGTGCAAAAATTCTACTGGGCCCCTGTTCTCCAGTTGGCCGGAAGCATTCCCTGTTACCAACATGACTGCAAAGACCACAGCGAAGAAACTGGTGATGGAAGTTATATGCAGATATGGGGTTCCAGAAGTTGTTGAAAGTGATCAAGGCCCGGCCTTTTCTTCTCATGTGTACTAAGAAGTTCTGACAATGCTTGGATCCACTGTAGCCCTCCATACTCCGTACCACCCACAATCCAGTGGGGAAGTTGAGAGGCTGAACGGCACACTGAAGGGACAACTGACCAAAATGATGCAGGAGACTACGGCTCCATCGCCAGAGCTCCTACCCATTGTGTTATACCATATTCGTACTACCCCTATTGCAAAACATGGCCTGTCCCCATATGAGATATTGTTTGGTACTAGGCCCCCAGTTGCAAATTTCCAGCCCCAGCAGTTATCAGAAGAAACTGACCGTGCTGTTCAATATGTTATTCTGCTTAGTAAAAATCTTGCCAACACCTATGTTCTAGTTTTTTCTTCTTTTCCAGATTCAGCAGAAACCGACACCTGTTATAACCTGAAGCCTGGTGATTTGGTAGTCGTGAAGAGGCATGTCAGGAAGCACGGACTTGAACCCTTGTATGACGGTCCCTATCAAGTTTTTCTCATCACCTAACAAGCCAATAGCAAATAAAGGGGACATAATGTTTTGGTTTTTCGCATTTTCCATATTATTATTGGTAGAAGTTAAAGTTAAAGTAAGAAGATATTCAAAGACTCAGAGATCAATACGATAAAGGACAGTTGGTGGTCAGACACTTTCTCCTTTCTCAATCCAGCCAATTGATTTAAGGGAATTGGGGGGCTGGATAGCTGGGATCTTGCAAAGCTTGTTACACATTGCTGCCTGTATCCTTGTTGTATATGTGATACTAAAACTTGTTTTTGGTGTATTTCTGTATGTATTAGGAAAGTCTGCACTAAGACAGCTAATGATGATACCAAAGGCGTCGTTGCCCCTGCTCTTCTATGCACCGATCTCAAAAGGCTACTTGATGAAGATGTTAAAGCCAAGTGCATGGCTACCTACAAAAGATCCCCACCACCATCATCAAAAATTGTTATTCGTGAACAGCAGTATACAAAGGGGACGGGTGCGCCGCGACAGCCATGACTGGTAACACGGCATCAGTCATGTGAAGACCAGTACCCCTCAAGCTGTTAGCTTGGGATAGCACCTCTGATGCTGCATATGTGTTAAAAATTTTTATCTAGGGGGGAATGTGAAGGGTTAAAACTAAAATCAAAGCTGAAGTTTCGTTTTATCCATTCTCTGAAGGTTTCGTTTCTCCATTTTTGTTGCTGTAAGATAAATTTTTGTAATTGGCATGAGCTGTCATGAAACCAGACTGTTCCCATCAGGTGCAAGATAAGGGAGGCGGGGGTGTAAAACTCAGAAGAATATGCCATTATACTTCTTTCTACGCTATTTAGGTACGGACATATAAGCAGTTCCGGTTTTCTTGCAATATTATTGGCTTACAAAGTGAAGCATTACCATGATGTTATTGGTAGTTTAGAACCTTGCATAATTAAGCAAAATATTATAAAAGAAGTGACTAAAATAAAGGGGCTTAGTGATCTGCCTTGATCCTCCTGTACAGAGACCCCCGTCTCCGTGTGGTCATTTGAGTTGCTAGCAACACTGTGGAATAATTTGGAAATCACTGGATCAACCGTGAAGGGTTAATTTAGCCCTCCCAAAATAGCTACCTCGACAACTCATGACTTTTCCTTTCTAATTCTCTTAACCTCCTGGCTCTTACTGAAACCTGGATCCAGCAGTCAGACACTACCGCTGCTGCTGCTCTTTCATACGGGGGACTACACTTCTCTCATACCTCAAGATCAGACAATAGAGCAGGTGGAGGCGTTGGTCTGATCCTATCATCAAAATGTACCTTTCAGGTCATCCCTCAAGTACCCTCACTTGTCTTTCCTTCTTTTGAGGTCCATGCCATCAGACTTTACACCCCCTTCTCCATGCGAGTGTCGGTGGTATATTGTCCTCCCGGCCCCTCCCATCAGTTCCTGGATCATTTTGCCACTTGGCTTCCACATTTTCTCTCCTGTGACATCCCTACCCTCATCATGGGCGATTTCAACATCCCCATTGCTCTTCCCCTCTCCCCATCTGCTACTCACCTTTTCTCTCTAACCTCCTCGTTTGGCCTTTTGCAGCTTACTATTTCTCCAAAGCAGGAAGACGGGAACTCCCTCGACTTGGTCTTCTCTCAGCTTTGTGCAGTGGATGATTTTGCAAACTCCCCTCTCCCGCTCTCTGACCACAACCTTCTTTCATTCTCTATCAAGAACTGCCAGGCTGCTCAGGTCACCCCCACTGTCCATATTTCTAGAAACATACAGGCCATTAACACCCAGAAACTTATGAAGAACTTGCAGTCTTCATTGGCCCCTATCTCATCCCTCTCATGTCCTGATTCTGCATTGAAGCATTACAATGAAACACTTCAAAGAGCCCTGGATGAATTTGCTTCTCCTATACATAGAACACCACAACACAGACGGCGACATCCCTGGCACACCCTGAAAACACGTTTCCTGCAGCGGTGCTCCAGGTGTGCCAAACGTCTGTGGAGAAAATCCAACCTACCCGAAGATTTCATCCATTATAAGTTTATGCTTCGAACATACAACACTGCCCTTCACCTCTCAAAACAAACCTATTTCAACACCCTCACCACTTCACTGTCCAATAACCCTAAATGTCTCTTTGACACTTTTCATTCTCTACTCAACCCAAGAGTACAGGCCCCTACCACGGAGCTTCGAGCTGACGATCTTGCCTATTACTTGAAAGAAAAAATTGACCAGATCCGACAGGAAATGATCTCCCAATCACCTCATACCATGCACTGTCCTTCCTCCCCCACTGCATCTAGCTCACTCTCCGCTATCTCTCAGAAAACTCTCTTCTCGACCCTCTCCAATCTGGTTTCCACTCTTTACATTCTACTGAAACTGCCATCACTAAAGTCTCTAATGATCTACTAACAGCTAAATCAAATGGTCATTACTCCATGCTAATTCTCTTGGATCTCTCTGCAGCATTCGACACTGTGGATCATCAGCTCCTCCTCCTCACTATGCTCTGTTCCATTGGCCTCAAGGACACCGTTCTCTCCTGGTTCTCCTCCTATCTCTCTGACCGCTCCTTTACTGTATCTTTTGCTGGCTCCTCCTCCTCTCATCTTCCCCTTACTGTTGGGGTTCCTCAAGGATCAGTCCTAGGCCCCCTCCTCTTCTCTTTGTATACTGCCCCTATTGTTCAAACAATCAGTAGATTTGGTTTCCAGTACCATCTCTATGCTGACGACACCCAATTATACGCTTCTTCTCCTGACATCACGCCAGCCTTTCTAGAAAACACCGGCAATTGTCTAAACACTGCGTCTAACATCATGTCCTCACTATATCTGAAACTGAACCTGTCAAAGACTGAACTCCTTGTGTTTCCTCCCACTACTAATGTATCTATACCCGATGTTGCCATTTCCGTGTGTGGTTCTACTATTACTCCCCAGCACCATGCCTGCTGTCTTGGGGTCATACTTGACTCCGAGCTTTCCTTTGTCCCCCACATCCGATCACTGGCTCGCTCTTGTTATCTGCACCTCAAAAACATTTCTAGAATTCTACCTTTTCTTACTTTTGACTCTGCAAAAACTCTGACTGTTTCTCTTATTCATTCTCGTCTCGACTATTGTAACTCCCTTCTAATCGGTCTCCCTCTTACCAAACTCTCCCCCCTCCAATCTGTCTTGAATGCTGCTGCCAGGATCATATTCCTCGCCAATCGTTACACTGATGCCTCTACCTTGTGTCAGTCATTACACTGGCTACCCATCCACTCCAGAATCCAGTACAAACTTATTACCCTCACCCACCAAGCTCTTCATGGCTCAGCACCACCCTACATCTCCTCCCTTGTTTCACTATACCATCCTACCCGTGCCCTCCATCCTGCTGATGACCTGAGGTTAGCATCCTCAATAATCAGAACCTCCCACTCTCGTCTTCAAGAATATACACGTGCTGCATCAATTCTTTGGAATGCACTTCCTAGGTCAAGACGATTAGTCCCCAATCCCCACAATTTTAAGCGTGCCCTGAAAACTCATTTATTCAGACTGGCCTACCGCCTCAACACATTAACCTAATCTATCCCTATGTGGCACAGCCAAAAGTTTTTTACCATAACCAGGTTCCCCGCATCATGCTCCCACATGCTTTATGCATCCATTAGCCCTCTGCATCCGTACTGTTACACACTTAACATTATGGCTGGTCCATACAATCAGGGCAACTGTTACCACCCACCTTTCGTGTCTCCCCTTTTTTCCTCATAGATTGTAAGCTTGCGAGCAGGGCCCTCATTCCTCTTGGTATCTGTTATGATCTATGTGATTATTGTTATGCTGTAATGTATATTGTCTGTACAAGTCCCCTCTGAAATGTAAAGTGCTGCGGAATATGTCAGCGCTATAGAAATAAAATTTATTGTTATTATTATTACTGAACCCCACTGACACAGGAGCTAGTGTTTTTCTCTGTGCGGACAGCACTTCCGAGCAACAACTGGCTGTGTTGAAGCCCAGGATCAATCATGCAGTAGTAGGCTGAGGCCTACTTAGAGCAAGTTGAAAATATGATCTAGTTTGAATGTGGAGGCAGCAGGAGATATTGCCGTCCACACATCAGGGGAGCAGCTGATGTTACTCAACCCCACTGACACAGGAGCTAGTGTTTTTCACTGTGCGAACAGCACTTCCGAGCAACAACTGGCTGTATTGAATCCCAGGATCAATCATGCAGCAGTAGGGTGAGGCCTACTTGGAGCAAGTTGAAAATATGATCTAGTTTGAATGTGGGGGCAGCAGGAGATATTGCCGTCCACACAGCAGGGGAGCAGCTGACGTTACTGAACCCCACTGACACAGGAGCTAGTGTTTTTCTCTGTGCGGACAGCACTTCCGACAACTGGCTGTGTTGAAGCCCAGGATCAATCATGCAGCAGTAGTCTGAGGCCTACTTGGAGCAAGTTGAAAATATGATCTAGTTTGAATGTGGAGGGAGCAGGAGATATTGCCGTCCACACAGCAGGGGAGCAGCTGACGTTACTGAACCCCACTGACACAGGAGCTAGTGTTTTTCTCTGTGCGGACAGCACTTCCGAGCAACAACTGGCTGTGTTGAAGCCCAGGATCAATCATGCAGCAGTAGTCTGAGGCCTACTTGGAGCAAGTCGAAAATATGATCTAGTTTGAATGTGGAGGCAGCAGGAGATATTGCCGTCCACACAGCAGGGGAGCAGCTGACGTTACTGAACCCCACTGACACAGGAGCTAGTGTTTTCTCTGTGCGGACCGCACTTCCCAGCAACAACTGGCTGTGTTGAAGCTCAGGATCAATCATGCAGCAGTAGGCTGAGGCCTACTTGGAGCAAGTTGAAAATATGATCTAGTTTGAATGTGGAGGGAGCAGGAGATATTGCCGTCCACACAGCAGGGGAGCAGCTGACGCTACTGAACCCCACTGACACAGGAACTAGTGTTTTTCTCTGTGCGGACGGCACTTCCGAGCAACAACTGGTGATGTTGGAGCCCAGGGTAAATCAGTGTATAGGCTGAGGCCTAATTTCATCAAGTTTAATATCTGTTGTAGATTACTACTGATTTTAATCGTGCTCTAACTAGGCCTCTGGCTCCACTCTGTCTCTAGTATTTATAAGCTCTGGCCATGTATCCAGCTTAGAGACGACCCAAAACTTGAAGGGGGAAGAGCCGTCTGGGAGTACACTGAGAGGGCAAGACATGTAGTCTGTCACCATCTGACGGAGACGTTGCCTCTTGCTGACTGGAGCTGTCTGTGATGGTGTAGACATTTGTGGCGGGCACATAAAACTTTCCCACATTTGGGCCATACTGGTCTTGCCTTGTGCTGAGGTGCTGCCTCTGCTCCCTCTTTGTGCAGAGCTTCCTCCACTGCCTCGAGGCACAGAGCTGCTTTGTAAAGCACTAGCAGCATTGCTCTCGGGTGGAATGGAGAACATGATGGACTGCACCAGTGTGTCTTGGTACTCCCGCATTTTACGCTCCTGGTTCAACGGTGTTATGAGGCTTTCTAAGTTGTCCCGGTAACGAGGATCTAGGAGGGTGTACACCCGATAATCAGCCGTGTTGAGAATGTGGGCGATGCGGCGGTCGTTTCTCAGGCACTGCAGCATGAAATCAACTATGTGCTGCAGACTCCCAATTGCCCAAGAAGCGATGTCCCCTGCTTGAGGCGTCATCTCTGCCTGCTCTGCATCACCACACCCTCGCTGTACATACTGACTAGAGCATTGTGTACCTCCCTCCTCTGGAGAGATGTCTTCCTCCTCCATTGACTCCTCCTCATCCTCCTCACAAAGTGTCCCCTGCCTAGGCCTTTGTGAGGAACCACGTAGCGCAGACTGTCCAGAAGCAGATGGCATTTGTGACTCCTCATCCTCCACCTCTTCCAAAACCTCCTCCCTTAGTGCTTGCAGTGTTCTTTGAAGAAGGCAGATAAGGGGCACAGTCATGCTGACTAGTGCATCATCTGCACTCGCTATCCATGTGGAATCATCGAAGGCATGCAAAACGAGGCAGATGTCCTTCATAGAGGCCCACTCAGTGGTGCTGAAGTGTGACCGGCACACAGTGCGCCTTGTTTGCGCCTGATGCAGCTGGTACTCCATTACTGCTGCCTGCTGCTCACACAACCGCTCCAACATATGTAACGTTGAATTCCACCTGGCGGGTAGGTCACATATGATGCGATGTTCCGGAAGGCATAATCGGCGCTGCAGAGCTGCAATGCGCTATCTTGCCGTGCTGGAACGCCGCAAGTGAGCGCACTCTATGCGGACATGGTGCAGCAGTGCATCAAGATCCGGATAGTCTCTCAGAAAGCTCTGCGCGACCAAATTGAGCACATGTGCCAGACTTGGGATGTGAGTGAGGTTGCCTAGGCCCACAGCTACCACCAGATTTCGGCCATTGTCACACACTACCAAGCCTGGCTGGAGATTCGCTGGCAGAAACCACACGTCGCTCTCCTGCTTGATGGCATTCCAGAGCTCCTGCACTGTGTGGCTTCGATTCCCCAAAGAAATTAATTTGAGTACGGCCTGTTGACATTTGGCCACGGCTGTGCTCATATCGGTCGTAACAGGCTCCTGCAGCGCTGATTCTGAGGAACTGGAGTATGAGGAGGAGTCAATGTGTACAGACTGGATTCCTGCAATCCTTGGAGTTGGCAGAACACGTACAGTGCCACTCTCAAGATCTGTACCCGGCCCCACAACATTGACCCAATGGGAACTGAGGGAAAGGTATCGTCCCTGTCCATGGGTACTGGTCCACGCATCGGTGGTCAGGTGGACCTTGCTACTGACGGCGTTTAGTAGCGCATGTTGTATTTTTCCCTCCACATGCTTTTGCAGGGCAGGGACGGCTTGCCTGCTGAAATAAAAGCAGCTCGGCATGGTGTATGGTGGGACTGCCAATGCCATGAAGTTTCGGAAGGTGTCAGTCTCCACCAGCCTGAATGAGAGCATTTCAAGGGCCAGTAATTTGGCAATGCCAGCATTCAGAGCCTGTGCTCGGGGATGGTTTGCCGAGTATGGCCGCCTTTTCTCCCATGCCTGTGCTACCGATGGCTGTAGAGTGGCCTGGGAGTGTGAGGATGAACGGGAACGTGGTGCTGTGGGTGGAATGTCACTGGAACTGTGTCAAAAAAGGACCACACACTGCAAGTCTTGGGAGCTCCCGTTTTGGCTTTTGGAAGAGGAATGCTCCTAACGGGTGCCGAAGTGGACGCTACAGGCAACCAAGTCTGCCCCCTCCCTCTCCCTCCTGTTTTGGCCGTTTGGGGAATCTCTTCCTCAGAGCTGCTCCCACCACCTTCCTGTTCCTCATGCCATGATGGGTCAAGGACCTCTTCATCTACACTCCCCTCTTCAAACACGTGCTTCTCCTGGGTAGTCTCGCCAGCACCGTACGCACAAGAAAGTGGCACCTGAGTCTCTTCATCATCTGATGCGTACTGAGGTGTGCTGACCATAGGCACTGGCCCACCCGCCTCTTCAGATTCAGAGGGACAAAGCAGTTGCGCATCACTGCATACTCCCTCTTCTTCACATTCTTGAATGCTGCTTGGCTGGCCCCCTCTTTCCAAGCCAACAGATTCAGAGAACAGTGACACAAAAGACACAGCAGAAGGAAAATGATAATAAATAAAAATCAAGCACCAATGTTCATATAATGAATTAATTATGTTTGAATCAAATAGTGCATACATACAATTCTTTAGAAAAAACCAATCCTCCTGATATGTCATAAAGCTTGAATGGAACCATTCAATTCTTTAATATAAACAAACCACTATGTATGGACAATACTATTTATATAGACAATAAGACTAAATATGTATAAAATAGCCTTTAATGAGTCGGATTTGGCAATCATAAAATTGTGCAAGAAAAAAGTGCCAAAAGCATACCAATCATTAATACAGAATTATAACATACATATATAAAATATAATTTATGAGATCTGTCAAAAAAATATGTATACAACGATATCTTACATATATATAATTTATATCATCATCGCACACATATACACGTATAAATGAATATACATGGATTATAAAAAGTGATTATATAAACATTAGGAAGATATTCCACTATCATCTATCATAAAAAGTGATTCCACCCACCATTAGGTTAAAAAAAATAATATATACATGTAGATCCATGTCCATAATGTGCCATAATGATCATATCACCTATATCCATATAGCTATAAAAGCCAGTGTATGACCGTTTAGTGATGTTCAGTGATGTGTGAGCCGATACAACCATATATTACATACCCGCGGTATAATGACAGCCTCTTGCAGTAATGCCCGACACTCCCCGACGCGCGTTTCGGAACCAGCGTCCTTCATCAGTGGGTTCCGAAACGCGCGTCGGGGAGTGTCGGGCATTACCGCAAGAGGCTGTCATTATACCGCGGGTATGTAATATATGGTTGTATCGGCTCACACATCACTGAACATCACTAAACGGTCATACACTGGCTTTTATAGCTATATGGATATAGGTGATATGATCATTATGGCACATTATGGACATGGATCTACATGTATATATTATTTTTTATAACCTAATGGTGGGTGGAATCACTTTTTATGATAGATGATAGTGGAATATCTTCCTAATGTTTATATAATCACTTTTTATAATCCATGTATATTCATTTATACGTGTATATGTGTGCGATGATGATATAAATTATATATATGTAAGATATCGTTGTATACATATTTTTTTGACAGATCTCATAAATTATTTTTTATATATGTATGTTATAATTCTGTATTAATGATTGGTATGCTTTTGACACTTTTTTCTTGCACAATTTTATGATTGCCAAATCCGACTCATTAAAGGCTATTTTATACATATTTAGTCTTATTGTCTATATAAATAGTATTGTCCATACATAGTGGTTTGTTTATACTAGATTCAGAGAACAGAAGTAGAGACTGTGATGGCTCTTGTCCAGGGCTCTCTGACTACCTGGGCAATTTGGCAGGTGGTGAAGAGACAGATGGTTGCTTTTCGGTGCTCTGGCCCTGAGAGGACATGGAAGTCATTGAAGTCGATGCGTTAGCTGCCATCCATCCGAAAACGGCTTCAATTTGTTCCTCCCACAGCAGTGGGGTACGGCGAGGTCCTACAAAGCTGCGCATAAAGGACTGTTGCCTGGTAAAACTGAGGGATGCTGACTCACTGGTGCCTGCAGCAGGCCCAGAATCCCCACGTCCTCTCCCTGCTGAAACTCCACGCCCACGCCCACATGCTTTACTCCCTGCCTTCTTCATCTTGGTAGACTGATAAAGATAGGCAGAAAAGTACAAAGGGGGGGCTTAGTGTGCTTATTCCTGAACAGCTGCTAACAGGTATAAGAAACATTAATTTTATAAAGTGTGTGGACTACACTTTAATATTTGCTAATGTGGCCTACACAACTGTCAAATGTAGTGTTTGGTGAACTTTATTTTGCTTTTTTTTTTAAAAAAACAAAAAGGATGTGACCAAAGATTTGAAAGCGATGGTATCACAAACTTTTTGGAGCTATTACAATGCAGAAAGGTAACCTACAATGCAAAAGATGAGGCTTCAAAAAATAGGGTAATACTAATCTGGCTGCGGCTGAAGGGCACAAGCCAGAAAAAAGGCTCCTCTATCTACTCCTATATAGTGTTTGCAACCAACCAATGTAGATGGATACGGATGGATGCACACTAATAGGAGAATGAAAAATGAGCTGCAATAAAAGAAAAATATGTATGAGGCAGTGACGCACGCTGAGCGGCCTACAACCAGACGTAGCTGCAGGACACACTACAGCGTGAGCTGCACTCACACAGACCTTGCAGACAGCTGTGAACAGTGCTGCAAGGCAAAAGAAAGCTACAGTGGTTGACTATGTAGCCTGGGTAAAGCACAATATGATTTGGAAAATCGCTATTTGTAACTGTCCCTCACAGTCTTCAACAACAGCCTGTCCCTAACTGAATTCACAGCAGAGTGAACCCGAAATGGCGGCGGCGGCTTTTATAGTGCATCATGACATCATTTCAGCAGCCAATCACAGCCATGCCATTACTTAACATGCCTACATGCCTAACAGGATGTGCCCACACTTCTGAGGATTGTCATTGGCTGAATTAAATCAAACTGGCTCATAGCATTATGGGAAGTTCTGATTCCGGTATTCGATATGCTAAAAGTATCGGAACTCAGCATCGGAATTCAGATACCGCGAATATCGGCCGATACCCGATATTTGCGGTATCGGAATGCTCAACACTAGTCCTGTGTATAATGTCACCAGTGATCACTGTATTATCTGTGCACTATATACAGAGCTCCTGTGTATAATGTCACTGGTGATCCCTGTATTACCTGTACACTTATACTATATGCAGATCTCATGTGTATAATCTCACTGGTGATCCCTGTATTACCTGTACACTGACACTATCTACAGAGCTCCTGTGTATAATGTCACCTGTGATCACGGGCAGCACAGTGGCTCAGTGGTTAGTGCTGCAGCACTGGGGTCCTGGGTTTGAATCCCACCAAGGACAACATCTGCAAGGAGGTTGTATGTTCTCCCCGTATGTGTGTGGGTTTCCTCCGGGCACTCCGGTTTCCTCCCACATTCTAAAGACATACTAATAGGGAATTTAGATTGTGAGCTCCATCAGGGACAGTGATGATCATGTGTGCAAAATGTAAAGCACTGTGGAATATGTTAGCGCTACATAAAAATAAAGATTATTATAAAAATAAAGACTAGTATTAATCTGTACACTGACACTATATACAGAGCTCCTGTTTATAATATCACTGTATTACCTGTACACTATATACAGAGCTCCTGTGTATAATGTCACTGGTTATCCCTTACATTTTCCAGAACATGATTAACAATAATAGTCAAGTATATAGATATTTTAGAAATTGTTATGGTGCTTCCAATTTTCCATTATATTTTGATTCAAATGCTTATTTGATTTCTTTAACCCCTTACTGCCATTGGACGGAATAGAATGTCCAACGGCAGTACCCCCCCACCCCGCTTTGATGTGGGCTCAGGTGGTGAGTCCGCATCAAAGCCGGGACATGTCAGCTGTTTTGAACAGCTGACATATGCCCGCAAGAGATTCCACCTGCACCTATAAACTAGTTAAATGCCGCTATCATACTCTGACAGCGGCATTTAACGGGCGATTCCGGCCATCGGGCTGGAAATACGCGCACTGCAAACCCCATCACATGATCGGGGATGATCGATTCGTCGGCATAACAACCAGAGTTCTCCTTTAGACCTCTATGGTTGTTGATGCCGGGTTACTATGAGTGCAACCCTGTGGTCGGCGCTCATGGCAATGCAGTAATTCTGCTACATAGAGGTAATCTGAGCATCGCCTCTATGTAGCAGAGCCGATCAAGCTATGGCAGCTTCTAGCCTCCCCATGGAGGCTATTGAAGTATGCTAAAAGTGAAAAAAAAATAGTTTTAAAAATATAAAAAAATATAAAAGTTGAAATCACTCCCTTTCACCCCACTCAAAATAAAATAAAATAATCAAACACACACATAATTGGCATCGCCACGTTCAGAATCGCCCGATCTATCAATAAAAAAAAGGATTAACCTGATTGCTAAATGGCATAGCGGGAAAAAAAACTAAAACGCCAGAATTATGTTTTTTTGGTCGATACGACATTACATTGAAATGCAATAACGGGTGATCAAGAGAATGTATCTGCTCAAAAGTGGTATCATTAAAAACATCAGCTCTGCGAGCAAAAAATAAGCCCTTACCCAACCCGAGATCACAAAAAATGGAGACGCTACGGGTCTCGGAAAATGTCGCAATCTTTTTTTTTTTTTTTTTTTTTAGCAAACTTTGGAATTTTTTTTCACCACTTAGTTTTGTGTCTATGAACTCGTAATGACCTGGAGAATCATAATGGCATGTCAGTTGTAACATTTAGTGAACCTAGCAAAAAAAAAAAAAAAAAGTGTGGGATTGCACTTTTTTGCAATTTCACCGCACTTGGAATTTTTTTCCCGTTTTCTAGTACACGACATGGTAAAACTAATGGTGTTGTTCAAAAGTACAACTCGTCCCACAAAAATAAGCCCTCACATGGCCATATTCAAGGAAGAATACAAATTTATGGCTCTGGGAAGAAGGGGAGTGAAAATCGAAAACGCAAAACTAAAAAAATGCTCTGGTCATGACGGGGTTAAAATGAAGCCCCTGTTGCTTGTTACCAAGCTATAAGTCTTCTTATATAGGCGTTTTTGAGACATTTAGACACCCATTACAATGTTCTGTCAGTTTTTAGCATTTTGCTGCTCATGACTCTCATCATTTTCTTGCCCCTCTGTACTCTGAACTTTCTTCCAGTTGTCCCAGTTGTTCTTGTCTCTGTTTTATTCTTTTTTTCTCAGATCCAATCTCGCTGTCTCGTTAGCTGAATTTCTTTTCACAAGTTTCGCCTTTCAATTCTTCCTTCCTAATTACTGCAAACAGTTTACAGCCTTAATCTGCCGTTTAGAGCCGAGTTCTGGGCCTCCAGGATCTGTTCTGTCACTTACCATACCTTTGTGTTTCTCACTCCATTTGACGTAGCCTCAAATTGTGACATCAACTGGGTATTATTGACTTACAGGATGCATAGCCATTGCAGAGACATGGGGCGCCTGTAATTTGAGAATATGTAGTGTACACACAGACAGGGCTGCCACTAAGAATTTTGGGGCCCCATACTAGCAAAATTTTCAGGGCCCCCTTGAGACTCCGCCCAGGCTCCACCCCAGCCCCGCCTCTACCTTTTGAACTGTACATATTCCCACTGCTCTCTCTTGGAAAAACTCCACTTCTCACCAATCACACATTAACAGTTACCATCACCAGATCACATACATAGCCAGCAGCTCTTGTTCTGGCCAAAGGATTTTTTTTTTTTTTGCAAATCTTTATTTATAACTTTTTTCAAACAACCTGTGCACAACTTCAAGAAATAAAACTTTCCAGTGTATACAAGTTACAGTCATTTCAATGTTATTTAGCTGGAAAGCACAATATACAGGTCAACAAAACATTAACGTAAACGTAACAAAGAATCAAGACAGGCAAGTACTTTTCCAGTGCTATTGATCCATAAAGGATCATGTATAGGTGAACAGAAAAGTGACAGGTGTCTTAGAGTTCTAAGTAAGAAAAACCTGTAAAGGTAAAGAAAAATGGCATAAGGTAAAATTGCATTGTTAGACTAAAAAGGGTTATTAAAATGAGTACTGGGCTCGACCACCTCGACACATACTGCAAGGGTAGATCTAGTCAACTTCAATTTTTCAGTTTTTCCCCATTATAATATCGGAGTATTTCTTCCAAGGGAGCCATAAGAGTTTGAATTTTTCATGGGATCTGGCTTCCCAATTGGATAATTCCTCTAGTCGGTATAGGTCATGGACCCCATTATGTCATTCTCCTATCGTAGGAGGGATTTGAGATTTCCAATGTGAGGAAATCAGTTGTTTCGCAGCAGCTGTTAGTATTGGAAGTTGTGTTTTCTTGGTTTAAAAGTTATAGGAGGGAGTGACAACAAAATCTCCTGGGGAGTGAGACCTGTTATTGTCAAATCCATATGACGAAGTGCATCATTAATATCTTTCTAGAAAGTTGAGATATCCGGGCAAAACCAGAAAATATGTGCAAGAGAACCTGTTGCACCAGAGCATCTCCAACACAGCGGTGTATCACTTAGACCTAGGTGGAACAAACGCTCCGGAGTCCTGTACCACTGGGAGAGAATCTTAAATGCATTCTCCTGTAATAAGATACATCTGGAAAACCTGTGAGAGTTGGCAAGCACCTGGCTCACTTCTTGGTGGGACAGAGTTATCTTCAACTCAGATTCCCAAGAGGTTATATAAAGAGGTTTGAAGTTCTCTGGTGGCTTGGTAAGATTAGCATATAGTTTAGACACTAATTAGGAGACAGGAGAACGGAGCTTAACTATAAGCTATAACCATAACCACTCCAGTGAATGCTTCAATTCTGCTTTAAATTTTTTTAAGATAAAATAGACATGCTGTTTCTGCAAGAAGTCCTTAGGACGCTTTGTAGCATCTCTCAGCCAACCCTCCACACATGGTATATCACCCCACAGGAGTTGGGATATAGTAATGTTTGGGAGACCATCCCACAGACCATAAACATCTATGTATTTAGGGTTAGTCAGCCAAGGGAGGACTCTGAGTGGTATATCCTCCAGGAAAAAACAATGAGGTATGGTGTTCGGAATTAGTTTGCGCCTGATTGAAAGAGTAGTTAGGGTTATTTCATTACATTTCCAAGAAGGGGGAAAAATAGATGACCACAGGTATAATTCCGAATCTTTTCCCATCATGGCATTTTCTACATTCGTACTAAGACTGTCAGCTCTCTGCTTAATCGAAGTGATCCATCGAGCAAGATGTATAGCCTGATAATATGTTTTAAGATCCGGAAGGCCAAGGCCACCCAAGCCTTTTTGCCTTTCCAAACAAAGTTTGAAATAAACTGGTTGAGTGAGCCGAAGAAAGAGTCAGGGAGAGGTATAGGGACCATTTGCATGGTATAATATATTTTGGGGAGAATATAAGAGATGATAATATTAACTCGACCCATCCAGGATACATACGGCAGGTTGTATTTTTTAAGTAAGGCTAGTATCTTTTCCAACAAGGACATGAAATTATATTTGTAGAGGGTGGAGGGGTCTGTTGTTAAGAATATCCCTAGATATTTAAATTTCTCTGCAGCCCATTGAAACTGGGTGTCTTTTTTGAGAGCTGTAATTACTTCATTTGGCGCAGAGATATTCATGGTTTCTGATTTGCATAAATTAATTTTGAAGTTGGAGCAAAGGCACGCTGGCACTGGCGCTAGTGCTAGTACTGGCTCTAACTCAAACTCTCACACATTCGTATTAACCAAGGAATGGGGGTTTCAAATGAGTCATTCACCAGTCCATGCATCCATCAACAAACATACAGCAGCAAGTATGACTATACTAGCGCATGGTGGAACAGCCATGCGCGCTTTTTATAGCGTACGGGACCTGCCGGAAATCTCCAGAACTCCAATAGGAGCCAATAGGATTCAGAGCAGGACCTGAGCACCTGACTCCCGAACTCCAATAGGAGCTCATCCTGTGAGCATGCTCAGAAGCTGGCACAAAGGACTTAGCCTCTGGAGATAAATGTGAGGACCTGGGTTTCTGCATAGGTATGGCAGAACTCAGATTCCTAACAAGAGGGAGACAATGTGTGGAAGGAGGACCCCAGAGAATTTCTTATAATAACCAGCTGGGAAGCCATCTGGGCCAGGTGCTTTCTCATTAGGCACAGCTCTCAGGGCGTTTCGATTTCATTGAATGTGATTGGAGAAGTTAGAGCAAAATATTCATTAGTGGGAATAGATGGGAAAGAAAGTGGAGCTAATAATTCTTGTATGTTATCTGCCGCTATCACACAGTCCTTCATGGATTCTGGAGGGTCTATGTTATATAAGGCTTTATAGTACTGTCTGAAGGCCTCAGCAATCTCTTTGGATTCAACCACTCTTTTGTTAGGTTTAATTTGAATATTTTTTATAAATGGCCTTTCCTTTTGTTTTTTGATCATTTGAGAGGTGAGTTTGCCGCTTTTGTTACCATGCATGTAGAATCTATGTCTACTGTACATAAAAGTCTTGGCCAATCTCACGCTTAAAACATCTTTTAATTGATGTCAAAGAGTGGCAAGATCCTGAAAAGATTCACCTGACCTATTTGTTTTATGATGACGTTCCGCCGTATTAATTTGATGAAGAAGGGATTGAATCTCTTTTTCCCTCATTTTTTTTAACGTAAGAGCCCATGGAAATAAGTCCCCCCCTGATTACAGCTTTATGAGCTTCCCAAATATTAGGTGTTAGTACACCTTCAGTGATGTTTTCATTGAAATATCGTGTGATGCTATCTCTTAATTTCCCTACATTGTCCGGGTTTTCCAAAAGCGATTCATTTAGCCTCCAGTTCCCCACTGCACGAGGTAGTGTGGTGATTTCAATAGTCATGAAAACAAGTGCATGGTCCAGTATTGTTATCTCTCCTATGTGAGATGATCTAATTAAGTGAAAAGCTTTCATCTGTACAAAAAAGTAATCTAACCGATGATACGAGAGGTGCGGAGGGGAAAAGAAGGTGTAATCCTTTGTGGTGGGGAAAAAATTCCTCCAGGGATCGACTAAATGTAGTGACAAGTTTATTTATGAATCTTTGTCTCAGTTTCCAAGAAATAGGGGAAGACCCACTTGAAGCATCCAGACTAGGTTGAACTGTAAAGCCCCCGTAATACACAGCGAGATCGCTAGCGAGATCGCTGCTGAGTCAGAAGTTTTGTGAAGCAACAGCGATCTCACCAGCGATATCGCACTTGGAATTTTTTTCCCGTTTTCTAGTACACGACATGGTAAAACTAATGGTGTTGTTCAAAAGTACAACTCGTCCCACAAAAATAAGCCCTCACATGGCCATATTCAAGGAAGAATAAAAATGTATGGCTCTGGGAAGAAGGGGAGCGAAAATCGAAAACGCAAAACCAAAAAAATGCTCTGGTCATGACGGGGTTAAAATGAAGCCCCTGTTGCTTGTTACCAAGCTATAAATCTTCTTATATAGGCATTTTTGAGACATTTAGACACCCATTACAATGTTCTGTCAGTTTTTAGCATTTTGCTGCTCATGACTCTCATCATTTTCTTGCCCCTCTGTACTCTGAACTTTCTTCCAGTTGTCCCAGTTGTTCTTGTCTCTGTTTTATTCTTTTTTTCCAGATCCAATCTCGCTGTCTCGTTAGCTGAATTTCTTTTCACAAGTTTCGCCTTTCAATTCTTCCTTCCTAATTACTGCAAACAGTTTACAGCCTTAATCTGCCGTTTAGAGCCGAGTTCTGGGCCTCCAGGATCTGTTCTGTCACTTACCATACCTTTGTGTTTCTCACTCCATTTGACGTAGCCTCAAATTGTGACATCAACTGGGTATTATTGACTTACAGGATGCATAGCCATTGCAGAGACATGGGGCGCCTGTAATTTGGGAATATGTAGTGTACACACAGACAGGGCTGCCACTAAGAATTTTGGGGCCCCATACTAGCAAAATTTTCAGGGCCCCCTTGAGACTCCGCCCAGGCTCCACCCCAGCCCCGCCTCTACCTTTTGAACTGTACATATTCCCACTGCTCTCTCTTGGAAAAACTCCACTTCTCACCAATCACACATTAACAGTTACCATCACCAGATCACATACATAGCCAGCAGCTCTTGTTCTGGCCAAAAGATTTTTTTTTTTTTTGCAAATCTTTATTTATAACTTTTTTCATACAACCTGTGCACAACTTCAAGAAATAAAACTTTCCAATGTATACAAGTTACAGTCATTTCAATGTTATTTAGCTGGAAAGCACAATATACAGGTCAACAAAACATTAACGTAAACGTAACAAAGAATCAAGACAGGCAAGTACTTTTCCAGTGCTATTGATCCATAAAGGATCATGTATAGGTGAACAGAAAAGTGACAGGTGTCTTAGAGTTCTAAGTAAGAAAAACCTGTAAAGGTAAAGAAAAATGGCATAAGGTAAAATTGCATTGTTAGACTAAAAAAGGTTATTAAAATGAGTACTGGGCTCGACCACCTCGACACATACTGCAAGGGTAGATCTAGTCAACTTCAATTTTTCAGTTTTTCCCCATTATAATATCAGAGTATTTCTTCCAAGGGAGCCATAAGCGTTTGAATTTTTCATGGGATCTGGCTTCCCAATTGGATAATTCCTCCAGTCGGTATAGGTCATGGACCTCATTATGCCATTCTCCTATCGTAGGAGGGATTTGAGATTTCCAATGTGAGGAAATCAGTTGTTTCGCAGCAGCTGTTAGTATTGGAAGTTGTGTTTTCTTGGTTTAAAAGTTATAGGAGGGAGTGACAACAAAATCTCCTGGGGAGTGAGACCTGTTATTGTCAAATCCATATGACGAAGTGCGTCATTAATATCTTTCTAGAGAGTTGAGATATCCGGGCAAAACCAGAAAATATGTTCAAGAGAACCTGTTGCACCAGAGACCTGTTATTGTCAAATCCATATGACGAAGTGCGTCATTAATATCTTTCTAGAGAGTTGAGATATCCGGGCAAAACCAGAAAATATGTTCAAGAGAACCTGTTGCACCAGAGCATCTCCAACACAGCGGTGTATCACTTAGACCTAGGTGGAACAAACGCTCCGGAGTCCTGTACCACTGGGAGAGAATCTTAAATGCATTCTCCTGTAATAAGATACATCTGGAAAACCTGTGAGAGTTGGCAAGCACCTGGCTCACTTCTTGGTGGGACAGAGTTATCTTCAACTCAGATTCCCAAGAGGTTATATAAAGAGGTTTGAAGTTCTCTGGTGGCTTGGTAAGATTAGCATATAGTTTAGACACTAATTAGGAGACAGGAGAACGGAGCTTAACTATAAGCTATAACTAGAGTTGAGCGATACCGTCCGATACTTCAAAGTATCGTATCGGATGGTATCGGCCGATCTTTAAAAAAAGTATCGGTATCGCCGATTCCGATACCGGAAGTCCCATTCAAGTCTATGGGACTTCCGGTATCGGAATAAGAAAAACCCTTTCCTGCCCTTGTACAGCCTCTCTGGGGTCTGTACGGGCCTTTCGGGGGGCTGTGCCGGCCTGCCAGGGGGTCTGTGCAGGCTCCGGTGGTCTGTGCCGGCCTGCCGGTGGTCTGTGCAGGCTCCGGGGGGCTGTGCCGGCCTGCCGGGGGGCTGTGCCGGCCTGCCGGGGGGCTGTGCAGGCTCCGGGGGGCTGTGCCGGCCTGCCGGGGGGCTGTGCCGGCCTGCCGGTGGTCTGTGCAGGCTCCGGGGGTCTGTGCAGGCATCGTCCGATGGGACTACAAGTCCCATCGGGCGATGCCTGCTACCATGACAGTGATTGACACATTAGCCAATGATGGGACAGTAGTAGTCCCATCATCCGGCTAATGTGTTAAATGTAAAAAAAAAAAAAAAAAAAAAAATTACATGCTACATACATACTACATGCATACTACATACATGCTACATTCATACTACATACTACATACATGCTACATTCATACTACATAAATACTACATGCAACATACATACTACATATATACTACATGCATGCTACATACATACTGCATGCTACATACATACCACATATATACTACATACATACTACATGCATGCTACATGCTGCATACATAACACATATATACTACATGCATGCTACATACATACTACATGCTACATACTACATATATACTACATGCATGCTACATACTACATGCTACATACATACTACATGCATGCTACATACATACTACATACATACTACATATATACTACATGCATGCTACATACATACTACATGCTACATACTACATGCATGCTACATACATACTACATGCTACATACTACATATATACTACATGCATGCTACATACATACTACATACATACTACATATATACTACATGCATGCTACATACTACATGCTACATACATACTACATATATACTACATTCATACTACATACTACATATATACTACATACATACTACATACATACTACATACATACTACATGCATGCTACATACATACTACATGCATGCTACATACATACCACATACATACTACATGCTACATACATACCACATATATACTACATACATACAATACATTCATACAATACATACATAGACATACAGTACATATAACATAGAGTAACATACTTACCAATACTTGTCACATTGTTCCCCGAAGCCATTGTCTATTCCGGGATAAATATTAACATAACAAACCACAAAAATACTCACCCACGATCCGAAGCAGTCCACGAGTGTGTCCCACGACGATCTTGGGTAGAGAACTGCAGCATCAGATGATGCTGCCGTTCTCTACGGGCTGCAGGAATCCAATGACGGAAGGTAGGTATCCTTCCGCACTGTATTCCTCCGCCACTTAAAAAAAAAAAAGTCCCTAGTCTCACTTTATGCCATTGCTGTGTGGGAATTTCCCACACAGCAATGGCATAAAGTGAGACTAGGGACTTTTTTTTTTTAAGTGGCGGAGGAATACAGTGCGGAAGGATACCTACCTTCCGTCATTGGATTCCTACAGCCCGTAGAGAACGGCAGCATCATCTGATGCTGCAGTTCTCTACTCAAGATCGTCGTGGGACACACTCGTGGACTGCTTCGGATCGTGGGTGAGTATTTTTGTGGTTTGTTATGTTAATATTTATCCCGGAATAGACAATGGCTTCGGGGAACAATGTGACAAGTATTGGTAAGTATGTTACTCTATGTTATATGTACTGTATGTCTATGTATGTATTGTATGAATGTATTGTATGTATGTAGTATATATGTGGTATGTATGTAGCATGTAGTATGTATGTGGTATGTATGTAGCATGCATGTAGTATGTATGTAGCATGCATGTAGCATGCATGTAGCATGTATGTAGTATGTATGTAGTATGTATGTAGCATGTATGTAGCATGCAGTATGTATGTAGTATATATGTAGTATGTATGTAGTATATATGTAGTATGTAGTATGTATGTAGCATGCATGTAGTATATATGTAGTATGTATGTAGCATGCATGTAGTATGTATGTAGCATGTAGTATATATGTAGCATGCAGCATGTATGTAGTATGTATGTAGTATATATGTAGTATGCATGTAGTATGTATGTGGTATGTATGTAGCATGTAGTATGTATGTAGCATGTATGTAGTATGTATGTAGTATATATGTAGTATGTATGTAGTATGTATGTAGTATGTATGTAGTATGTATGTAGCATGCAGTATGTATGTAGCATGTATGTAGTATGTATGTAGTATATATGTAGCATGCATGTAGTATGTATGTAGCATGCATGTAGTATTTTTTTTTTTTTTTTTTTTTTTTAACATTTAACACATTAGCCGGATGATGGGACTACTACTGTCCCATCATTGGCTAATGTGTCAATCACTGTCATGGTAGCAGGCATCGCCCGATGGGACTTGTAGTCCCATCGGACGATGCTTGCACAGACCCCCGGACATCAGCACAGCCCCCCGGCAGGCCGGCACAGCCCCCCGGCAGGCCGGTACAGACCCCCACAGGGTGCACAGACCACCGGCAGGCCGGCACAGCCCCCCGGCAGGCCGGTACAGACCCCGGGCAGTCCACACAGCCCCCCGGCAGGCCGGCACAGCCCCCCGGCAGGCCGGCAGAGACCCCCGGAAGGCCCGAAATGACGGCGCATCATGATGCGCACACACCGCGCATCATGATGACGTCAGGCCGTCAATCAACTGAACTTCCGATTCCGATGCCGAATTCCGATATTGAAAAAATATCGGAAGTCGGTATCGGAATTCCGATACAGCAAGTATCGGCCGATACCCGATACTTGCGGTATCGGAATGCTCAACACTAGCTATAACCATAACCACTCCAGTGAATGCTTCAATTCTGCTTTAAATTTTTTTAAGATAAAATAGACATGCTGTTTCTGCAAGAAGTCCTTAGGACGCTTTGTAGCATCTCTCAGCCAACCCTCCACACATGGTATATCACCCCACAGGAGTTGGGATATAGTAATGTTTGGGAGACCATCCCACAGACCATAAACATCTATGTATTTAGGGTTAGTCAGCCAAGGGAGGACTCTGAGTGGTATATCCTCCAGGAAAAAACAATGAGGTATGGTGTTCGGAATTAGTTTGCGCCTGATTGAAAGAGTAGTTAGGGTTATTTCATTACATTTCCAAGAAGGGGGAAAAATAGATGACCACAGGTATAATTCCGAATCTTTTCCCATCATGGCATTTTCTACATTCGTACTAAGACTGTCAGCTCTCTGCTTAATCGAAGTGATCCATCGAGCAAGATGTATAGCCTGATAATATGTTTTAAGATCCGGAAGGCCAAGGCCACCCAAGCCTTTTTGCCTTTCCAAACAAAGTTAGAAATAAACTGGTTGAGTGAGCCGAAGAAAGAGTCAGGGAGAGGTATAGGGACCATTTGCATGGTATAATATATTTTGGGGAGAATATAAGAGGTGATAATATTAACTCGACCCATCCAGGATACATACGGCAGGTTGTATTTTTTAAGTAAGGCTAGTATCTTTTCCAACAAGGGCATGAAATTATATTTGTAGAGGGTGGAGGGGTCTGTTAAGAATATCCCTAGATATTTAAATTTCTCTGCAGCCCATTGAAACTGGGTGTCTTTTTTGAGAGCTGTAATTACTTCATTTGGCGCAGAGATATTCATGGTTTCTGATTTGCATAAATTAATTTTGAAGTTGGAAACTATTCCAAATTCTTTGAATATGTTTACCAACCTGGGGAATGCTATATCGGGGTTTGCTGTTAGAAGAAGATCATCCACAAAGGCTGCTGTTTTAATTTCTGTTTGGCCTATCAAAAAACCTTTGATGGATATATCTTGTCTGATTTTCTGTATGAGGGTTTCCATTATTAAAATGAACAGGGCAGGGGAAAGTGGGCATCCCTGTCTGGTTCCATTTTTTATTTCAAAGAGATCTGAAAAAATTCCATTTACTCCCACTCTGGCTGTAGGGTCCGCATAAAGTGTCATAATGGCATTTATAAAGGGAGGAGGGAAGGCGAATTTTTGGAGTGTACATATCATATAGTTCCAGCTAATTCTGTCAAATGCGTTTTCAGCATCTGTTGACAGGATTGTAAGGGACTTCTTATTCTTAGCATAAGATATGGTATGCAAGACCTTAGTAGCATTGTCTTTCCCCTCTCTCCCCTTGACAAAACCCATCTGGTCAGGGTGGATCAGATTCCCCAAAACCCCATTGATTCTAGAAGCTAAAATTTTTGCCCACAGTTTGATATCGTTGTTTAGTAATGAAATAGGCCTATAATTGCTACAGAGGCTTTCATATTCCCCCTCCTTTGGAATAATGGCAATATAAGCCTCTAGAGCTTATTGAGGCAGCGGTGTTCCCATAAGGAAAGAGTTGAAGAGGTGTTAGGAGTGGTGGAATGCACTAAATAAAATTATAAATAAAGTGCGTTCACCGCTCGGGGTCCACCGTGCGGTAGATGGTAAGACCGCTGCTAGGTGGTGGCAGAAGGTATCTGGCGGTACAGTGCACAGGGTTCAGACTTCACCCAGGTGCACTGAGCAAGCTCTGTTGCACTCACAGAGCTGCAAGGATAAGCACAAGCTCTGTTACACTCGCAGAGCTGCAAGCATATACACATGTGCAATAACGCTGAGTCTGACACGCGACACAGACGCGGTATCTGGTCACAGGAGTGGCCCTAGCTAACGACACCAACTCCGTCTAGACCTACCGTGGACGTCTGGAAAATAGGACGTTGCATGCGTGAACGCACCTAGTGCTGCGACTGCAGCACGACGATAACTAAGCCGCTGAAGAAACGCCGCTGTCAAGCAGGCGCAAGCTGACGCTAGCTACTGAGGCGCTGGAGCAAAGGCGCTGGCACTGGCACTAGTACTGGCTCTAACTCAAACTCTCACACATTCGTAATAACCAAGGAATGGGGGTTTCAAATGAGTCATTCACCAGTCCATGCATCCATCAACAAACATACAGCAGCAAGTATGACTATACTAGTGCATGGTGGAACAGCCATGCGCGCTTTTTATAGCGTACGGGACCTGCCGGAAATCTCCAGAACTCCAATAGGAGCCAATAGGATACAGAGCAGGACCTGAGCACCTGACTCCCGAACTCCAATAGGAGCTCGTCCTGTGAGCATGCTCAGAAGCTGGCACAAAGGACTTAGCCTCTGGAGATAAATGTGAAGACCTTGGTTTCTGCATAGGTATGGCAGAACTCAGATTCCTAACATTACCCCCCCTCCTAAGGCCCCCCCCTCCCTGAGCCTTCCGACCCACAAGCCTGTGCCCCACAATGGCGTAGGTCTTAGACTCGTCCGAAGGCGAGGCTGGAGTCCTGGTAGGTGGCACGATAACCCGGGACACGTGGAAGGCATCGGTGGAGGCAAGATCACCAGGTCTCAGAAGGGACACCTGGGAGATGGCAGGAGCGGGAGTGACAGTGGGACGCCACCGTGTGTCAACGGTCGTCGCCACACTCTGCCTAGGAAGGCTATGCTGAGCACATGAGGTGCATGCCTGAATGTACCTCTTAACGTCCCGAGCCCTGTGTGGCCACCAATATGCACTAGCCAACAGCTTCCTGGTTTACATATATCCACGATGGTTGTGCGCATTGGACGTGTGTGCCCACGCGAGAATCTTAGGCCGGAGATGAGGAGGGACAAAGGTCTCATCGTCCGGCACGGAATCCGAGCATTGCGGGGCGCTGTCTTCCTGGGAAGCAGTGTGTAAACGGTGATAACCGCAAACGGACTCCTGAGCCGAAGGTGTATTAAACGTGGCACGAGACACCTCCATGGGCTCTGGGGGTAGAACCTCTGGTTCAGGCAATTCCAGAGGCAGAAAAAATTCGGGAGCCGGAGTACCTCTCCGTTTGGAGTGGGCACGCTCCAAACTGCGCTCAGAAAAACGGAGGTCAATGCGTGAGGAGATCGATATTAACTCCTCCAGGCTAGTAGGGATCTCTCTTGTAGAGAGAGCATCCTTGACATGCTCCGCTAATCCCCTCCAAAATACAGGGATGAGGGCCCTATCAGACCACTCCAACTCGGATGCCAGTGTCCGAAAACGTACGGCATACTGGCTCACCAAGAGGGATCCCTGAGTGAGTGCGAGTAGTTGTAGAGAGGTGTCGTGCGTGACCCGATGACCGAGGAACACCTGCTTGATAGCAATAAGCATGTGAGCTGTGGTCCGAATATCGGGATCGCCACGCTCCCACAAAGGCGTAGCCCATTCCAGAGCCTTGCCCGACAGTAGGGATATAATAAATGCCACCTTGGCCTATTCCGAAGGGAATTGTTCAGCCAGCAGCTCCAGATGGATTGAGCACTGGCTGATAAAACTCCTGCAGGAGGTGCCATCGCCGGAAAACTTATCGGGCAACGGGAGGCGGGTAACTGTCGGCGCAAGGGTGGACACGGACAGACGCGCTACCGCATCGGTTAAAGCCTGGACAGCAGCATCAGTGGCTTGAGCAGCAGAGAGAGACTTCTCAAGAGCGGCCACCCGGTCGCCAAGCTGCTTAATGCACTGCAGGAGCTGCTGCTGTTCTGCCATCACTAGCCAGACCCTGGCGCTAGTATAATGTTAAGAGTGGTGGAACGCACTAAATAAAATTATAAATAAAGTGCGTTCACCGCTCGGGGTCCACCGTGCGGTAGATGGTAAGACCGCTGCTAGGTGGTGGCAGAAGGTATCTGGCGGTAGAGTGCACAGGGTCCAGACTTCACCCAGGTGCACTGAGCAAGCTCTGTTGCACTCACAGAGCTGCAAGGATAAGCACAAGCTCTGTTATACTCACAGAGCTGCAAGCATATACACATGTGCAATAACGCTGAGTCTGTTTAAATGTCACAGGAGCTCAGCGATACAGACGCTGTATCTGGTCACAGGAGTGGCCCTATCTAACGACACCAACTACGTCTAGACCTACCGTGGACGTCTGGAAAATAGGACGTTGCACGTGTGAACGCACCTAGTGCTGCGACTGCAGCGTGACGATAACTAAGCCGCTGAAGAAACGCTGCTGTCAAGCAGGTGCAAGCTGACGCTAGCTGCTGAGGCGCTGGAGCAAAGGCGCGCTGGCACTGGCGCTAGTGCTAGTACTGGCTCTAACTCAAACTCTCACACATTCGTATTAACCAAGGAATGGGGGTTTCAAATGTCATTCACCAGTCCATGCATCCATCAACAAACATACAGCAGCAAGTATGACTATACTAGCGCATGGTGGAACAGCCATGCGCGCTTTTTATAGCGTACGGGACCTGCCGGAAATCTCCAGAACTCCAATAGGAGCCAATAGGATTCAGAGCAGGACCTGAGCACCTGACTCCCGAACTCCAATAGGAGCTCATCCTGTGAGCATGCTCAGAAGCTGGCACAAAGGACTTAGCCTCTGGAGATAAATGTGAGGACCTGGGTTTCTGCATAGGTATGGCAGAACTCAGATTCCTAACAAGAGGAAGACAATGTGTGGAAGGAGGACCCCAGAGAATTTCTTATATTAACCAGCTGGGAAGCCATCTGGGCCAGGTGCTTTCTTATTAGGCACAGCTCTCAGGGCATCTTCGATTTCATTGAATGTGATTGGAGAAGTTAGAGCAAAATATTCACTAGTGGGAATAGATGGGAAAGAAAGGGGAGCTAATAATTCTTGTATGTCATCTGCCGCACTCACACAGTCCTTCATGGATTCTGGAGGGTCTATGTTATATAAGGCTTTATAGTACTGTCTGAAGGCCTCAGCAATCTCTTTGGATTCAACCACTCTTTTGTTAGGTTTAATTTGAATATTTTTTATAAATGGCCTTTCCTTTTGTTTTTTGATCATTTGAGAGGTGAGTTTGCCGCTTTTGTTACCATGCATGTAGAATCTATGTCTACTGTACATAAAAGTCTTGGCCAATCTCACGCTTAAAACATCTTTTAATTGATGTCAAAGAGTAGCAAGATCCTGAAAAGATTCACCTGACCTATTTGTTTTATGATGACGTTCCGCCGTATTAATTTGATGAAGAAGGGATTGAATCTCTTTTTCCCTCATTTTTTTTAACGTAAGAGCCCATGGAAATAAGTCCCCCCCTGATTACAGCTTTATGAGCTTCCCAAATATTAGGTGTTAGTACACCTTCAGTGATGTTTTCATTGAAATATCGTGTGATGCTATCTCTTAATTTCCCTACATTGTCCGGGTTTTCCAAAAGCGATTCATTTAGCCTCCAGTTCCCCACTGCACGAGGTAGTGTGGTGATTTCAATAGTCATGAAAACAAGTGCATGGTCCAGTATTGTTATCTCTCCTATGTGAGATGATCTAATTAAGTGAAAAGCTTTCATCTGTACAAAAAAGTAATCTAACCGATGATACGAGAGGTGCGGAGGGGAAAAGAAGGTGTAATCCTTTGTGGTGGGGAAAAAAATTCCTCCAGGGAGCGACTAAATGTAGTGACTAAAGTTTATTTATGAATCTTTGTCTCAGTTTCCAAGAAATAGGGGAAGACCCACTTGAAGCATCCAGACTAGGTTGAACTGTAAAGCCCCCGTAATACACAGCGAGATCGCTAGCGAGATCGCTGCTGAGTCAGAAGTTTTGTGAAGCAACAGCGATCTCACCAGCGATACCTGTGTGTGACAGGTATCAGCGACCGGCCCCCCCTGTCAGGTATCGCTGATCGTGCTCGAATGGCCTGGACATTTTTTTGATCGCTGGTCTCCCGCTGGCCAGCACGCATCACTGCGTGTGGCAGGCGGGAGACCAGCAATCAGTGAGCTGGATGCTGGTTTCTAATGTAAACCATGGGTAACTAAGGCCGCGCGGCACTTAGAAACCCACTGTTTACCTTGTTTAGAAGCTCCCTGCACCAGCGCGCTGGTAACTAAGGTACACAGTGGGTAACTAAGCAACGTGCGGGCTTGTTACCCACATCGTCGCTGTCCTGATCGCTGCTGAGATCTGCCTGTTTGGCAGCTCACCAGCAATCATGTAGCGACACACCAGCGATCCTGACTAGGTCATATCGTTGTCGGGATCGCTGGTGCGTCGCTATGTGTGATGGGACCCTTAGATTCCAATCACCTCCCACTATTAACATACCTTCCTGAAAAAGTTGGAGGGTGTCTAATGTTTTAATTATCCAGGAAACCTGGTTATGACTGGGGGCATATAAATTTGCAAATGTCACCTTCGTGTTTGCTAAAAAACCTTTGACAAAAATGAATCTGCCTTCCAGGTCACTTAAGCTATCTATAATTGAAAAGGGGAGGCCTCTTCTGTAGGCAATGCTCACCCCTTTTGACGCTGTGGAGGCACAGTTGTTATACCATATAGGAAACTGAGAGAAAGACATATTGGGGACTCTGTCAAGTTTGAAATGGGTTTCTTGGATGAAAGCCACTTGTGTTTTTTGTTTTTTCAGTAGTGTGAGTATTTGGCTGCACTTAGCAGGGGAATTGATACCTTTGACATTATAAGTTGCCACAGTGATCGAGCCCGAACCCTTCCGACTAGTCATTTAAAGTATCACCAAAAGAGTTATCTGTCACAGCAAGATGCCTGAGATGATAATAGATACAGAAAAATACATCATTTAACAAACTTTTTACATTAACATTCTCACCCATCTCGGGGGGGGGGGTACAAAGCACCCAAACATGAGCGAGAGAGTCCAAGTGGTGATCTTGGATTAATCAAATAAAACGTTGCAAGAAAGTTATCAAACATATCTATAGTGTAGAAACTATAAAAGTGTAATAATATATTCATATAAGCATATATCAGAGGAACAGAAATCAAAGATCCCTCGACTGAGGGTTCTTGTGTCTCTAAAGGTCCCCCCTCCTCGTTGCATACAGACATACAATGTCCTGATCAACACTGTCTAAATCAGTCATACTCTAAAAGAATCCGGCGGAGGAAGGAATGTATGTACGAGAATAGTAGCTATCCAGAAGTTTACAGGCCTAGACGAACAAGTACTAAGACTTTTATTTGACCTAGAAAGATAAGACAGGGCCAGGCCTAACATTTTTTGGAGTCACACTTTTTTGGTTTAGGTGACATTTGTTTTTTCTTGAGAGATCACTTCTGTGGTCTTGTCAGTCTGGGCAAGGACCAACCCATGTCAACCGGCATCCAAGAAGGGACATCAATAGGATCAATACCCATCTTTTCCCAGGCTGTCTCTAAATCTGTCGGAGATCGTATTATGATTTGGCGATTGTCCACATTAATTGCTAGCCCAAACGGATACAGCCATTTATAGATCAATCCTTTTGTTCTGAGCTCAGTTAATAGAGGCTTGAGGATACATCTTTTAGACAGAGTTGAGGGAGCTATGTCCTGGAAAAGTTGGAATTGTGAGTCGTCATAAAGAATCTTGTCCTGCTCTTTTGTGCTTGCAAGGATGGCTGTGGTGTCCACGAAGCTGAGAAGACCGCAAATAATGTCTCTTGGTGGGTCGTTTGGTTTCGGCCTGGATTTTAAAGTTCAATGCACTCTCTCGATAACTATCGAGTCTGCTCTTTCTTGACCTAGCAGGTTGGAAAAAATTTCTTTAGAGACTTTAACCAGTGTTTCATTCGCAAAGGATTCCGGAATGCCTCTCAATCGGATGTTTTTTCTCTGACTTCGATTTTCTTGGTCTTCCGCCGCCAGCAGTGCCGTGTTTTGCTGTTGTTGTTGCTGAATGACTTGATTCCAGAGACATGATATCGCGTCCACTACTTCCACACTGGAGGATTCCAAAACTTCCACTCTTTGACCTAGCTGTTGAAGGTCTGAGCATAGGCCTGACAATTCATCCATAAGTGGTTTCATGCTTTGGGCCAGTAATTTTTTCATAAATGATCTGGAGATTGGTGTAGGGTCAGACTGACCTTAATCACACTCCGAGTCAGCACCACTAGAATCTGACCCATCCATATTATCAGAAGAAGCAAGTCTCTTAATGGACTTTTTGCGGTGGCCTGGTGTAGCTCCTGCTGTCTTTTTTAAATATTTATCAAGGTCTCCCTGGGCTTTATGCATTTGTTCCTCGACTAAGGATTTAGCTGCCTGTTTTCCACGCTCTTTACCTATTTTAACCATAATTGAGCTTCTGATAGCGTGGAGTGCAAAATATCACCACTTGAACATATAGAAAAAAAAAGAGTTATTCATTATATCTAGGTGTGCAGCATTCTTCATATAGTGACCAGTAGATGTCGTTATTGTGTTTTGATGAACAGACGGTGCAGTCCCAGAATGATATCAGAAAATTAAAGAAAACCAAAGTCTGGGTTGCTCATAAAAGACTTGACTGGATGTTCATCTACAGCAGCGTGGACTCAGATTAGAGGGGTGCTCTCAATTATGTTATGAGTCTCTCCCAGCAGCTTATATAGTGACAGGGAGATTCCAATATGGCGCTTGTTGTTTTTTCTTTTTCTAAGATGGCGCCGTCCGCTCGGTGGTGGGAAAAGAAAAAAGGAGCCGCACAGTACTGTGCATTTTGTAGGGATGATCCCGCAGACTCCCGGATGTGCTCCAATGGTTCTGTTCACGCCACCAGGTTCAGAGGTCTCCCAGAACACCTCTTCCGTCCGCTCACAAGCTCACCAGCACTGTCTCCGTGGCTCCCCGAGTATCCCTCCTCCAGCCCCGTGTGCTCCCAGGTCACAGCCAGGGAGAAGAAGCGCCCCGCTATTACCGGCCAGTGCCGGTCAAATAAGCTCCTGTTTGCCTCTGTCAGGTGTCGGGATCAGCCTTCCAGCAGCTCCACCTGTCCTCTCCTCCATTGTAGCACTCGGGAAAAGAGCATCTCCAGGCCTCACCAGAGCAAACCCGGCCCGCTCCCACCAGAGCACCGGAACAATGACCTCGGTGAGTCAGTGAGTCCGCCTTCTCTCTCCCCTCTCAGGGCTTCAGGCGAGTGGGAGTGTGGTCTTTTGGCTTGGAAAAGTCTGTTTTATAATGGATTTTGTGGCCTCAGAGTGGGAGCTCAGGCAACACACGTCTTGCTCTGTTGCTGCCAAGGCCATGCCCCCTGGCCAAAAGATTTTTTAAATCCACCACCACAGGGTAGACTCTTTTGGCCGGGCCCTACTCTACTCTAACCTATTAAACATTTGTTACAATATCCAATACAATTTATGTATATTTTGATTTATTTTTCAATTTTTAAAATGACCAATAATATCACATCCAAAAGGGACAAACACCACCGCACCAAGTCCAGACCACATATTACCACCACATACTGACCTATAATACCACCTACAAGGAACAAATATAGCCACACCATGACCAGACCACATATTACCACCACATGGTGACTGAATACTATAATACTGATCAGTAATAAAAAAATACTATCACCATAAGTGCCATTATACACAAGATCTGTACTTAGTATGCAGTGTCTGTGTACAGGAAATACAGTGATCACTGATGACATAATACACAGGAGCTCTGTATATAGTGTCAGTGCACAGGTAATACAGTGATCACTGATGACATTATACACAGGAGCTCTGTATATAGTGTCAGTGCACAGGTAATACAGTGATCACTGGTGACATTATACACAGGAGCTCTATATATTGTGCCAGTGCACAGGTAATACATTGTTCACTGGTGACAATGCACACAGGAGCTCTGTATACAGTGTATAGTGTCAGTGTACAGGTATCACACTGACTCACCCGTGACGTCTCTAGGTGAAGTCCTTTATCTTTACTTTTCATCTTTCATCCAGCACAGAACGCCATCACGTCTTCCAGCCAGGGCTCGTCTCTGCAGGAAATAACACAGTTATTTAGAGCTCTGCTTGCAGAACACATTACATAATTTTTTCCCAACTTCTACACTACACCAAGATGAAGAAAAAGAAGTCGACAGCATTGCTCTGCACATTAACATGACCGCCCCCCATTTAAAACAGCATCCTCAAAAAAAAAAAAAACATCATTGCAGTAATAATATCCCTTAATTAGCCCCTATGGCAATAATATCCCCTATCCTGGCCCCATGTATCTAATTTCTGGCTCCAGCCATATGTTCTCCCGTCCTGCCCTCACAAGTATCCATTCTGCCCCCATACGATCTCCCGATCCTGCCCCATCTGTCCCATGATTCTGCCACCCCATCTGTCTCCATTCTGCCCCTTGATCCTGCACCATGTGTCTCCCATTGTGTCCCCTCCTGTGTCGCACATTCTGCCCCATGTCTACAATCTTGCCCCTATGTCCATTCTGCCCCGTCTCCATTCTAACCCCGTGCCTCCATTTTGCCCCCTGTGTCTGTTCTGCCCTCCTGTGTCTATTCTGCCCTCCTGTGTCCATTCTGCCCTCCTGTGTCCATTTTGCCCCGTGTCCATTCTGTCCCCCTGTGTCCATTCTGCCCCCGTTCCTCCATTTTGCCCCATGTCCATTCTGCCCTCCTGTGTCCATTTTGCCCTCCTGTGTCCATTTTGCCCCATGTCCATTCTGTCCCCCTGTGTCCATTCTGCCCCGTGCCTCCATTTTGCCCCATGTCCATTCTGTCCTCCCGTGTCCATTTTGCCCCCTGTGTCCATTCTGCCCCCATGCCTCCATTTTGCCCCCTGTGTCCATTCTGCCTCAGTGCCTCCATTTTGCCCCGTGTCCATTCTGCCCTCCTGTGTCCATTCTGCCCCTGTGCCTCCATTTTGCCCCCTGTGTCATCCATTCTGCCCCCCTGTGTCATCCATTCTGCCCCCGGCTTGCCACTTTCAATAAAAATTAAAAAAAAACACTTTTACCTTACCTGGCCGTGGTCCTGTGGCAAAGATCCATCAACTCCGTTGTAGCGCACGCACTGTCGGTGACTGACAATGATGTCAGACGCCGCTGCGTGCACACTGACGTCAGCTGCCAGCCTCCGATTGGCTGGAAGCTTTAACTATTGCCGTGCGCGGGACCGCGCACGGCAATATAGTAACTGAGCCTGCATCTCAGACGCAGGTTCAGTTATTTGATGGGCAGTGGTGCCCGATCGGCGAAAGTGACGGGGCCTCATGCGGGCCCCCTCTGCCCACCGGTTCCCATACGCTAGTCAGGGCAGTAATGCCCTGATGGTGGCCCTGCACACAGACTTTTCTATGAAACATTGGCTGTTGAAAGGATATTTACAGGCTAGTGACTCAGTTTTTACCACATTTGCCTTAGATCACCAGACTCCTAGGTGCAAATGTAATAAAGGTCATGTTTGCATGGTGTTTGTATGGATTTCCTCCATTTTCCTTCTATACTTGGAATACAAACTAAGATCACATGCACACATCCAGTATTTGGTGAGTTTTTTACCCCAGTATTTGTAAGCCAAAACCAGGAGTGGGTGAAAAATGCAGAAGTGGTGAAAATGTTTCTATTATGCTTTTCCTCTGACTGTTCTACTCCTGGTTTTGGCTTATAAATAGTGGAGTAATAAACTCACCAAATACTCAGTGTGTGCACATGGCCTAACACAGTAATTGGCATCCTATGAAAATGGTCTTAATATATGTGTGCGCTGTATAGTACATACACGTAGATTTGTTTAGTACAAATATCTCTGACATCTTGGTATGTAGTGTTGCACAAAGAAAATAGCACAAATGATAACTTTTGTCTCAGAGACATTTTCCCTTTATTTTTTAATAAAATGCAATGGTTAGGCATTAAGTTACACACCTTCTTTGAGGTGCCTATTACTTTCCTTTATTGGTGTTTAGAAATCCCAGTTCAATGAATGTACTATACCCAACTCCAGTGAACAACGCACCATGTGACAAAACTCAATAAGACAATTCCATAGGTGCTGATTAGTTGCACAAAGTGATTTCCAGGACCAAGGTCTGTAATCTCTGACTGTCGGCCAGAAGCCCTGATAACCCTTCTTCTTTTGATTAGCTCAGCCTTACCCAGCATCAACATTGCTTCATGGCACATGTGACGTTGTGTCAAGCGGGCAATCAAAAGAAGAGAAGCAGATGCCATGAGGTAGGAGGAGTTCTCATGGCTCCCGTCCACCACTCACAGATTACTGATGTAGACAATGAACTTGGTCCCGCAAGTCGATTCACACCAACTCCAGTGCTGATTATCAGATTCCTGGAGATCTTCTCTCATTAGCAGTAATCACTTATAAGTAGAGTTGAGCGAAACGGGTCGAAAAATTTCAAAAGTCGCCGACTTTTGGCAAAGTCGGGTTTCATGAAACGAAACCCGACCCTAGGAAGAGGTCGGCCACGAGGTCGGCGACTAAGGCTACTTTCACACATCAGGTTTTCGGCATCAGGCGCGATCCGGCGTCGTGCCGGAACGCCGGATCCGACAAATGTTTCGTAAAACCGGATGTGACGGATCCGGTTTTCTGCCGGATCCGTCTTTTTCTTGACAGACAAAACCGGATCCGTCTCATCCGGTTCATCCGTTTTTCTATCCGTTTTTCAACGGATTACGCCGGATCCGGTTTTTAAAATTGACCCTTGTGGCCTTCCGAACGGGATTGGCTACAGGAAAACTATATATAGCATTTTCCTACAGCCCTTCTTTGACAGGTTGTAGAGGAGAAAGTGCAGGTTGGAGAGAAGAGCAAGTTACTGGCGAAGATGGATGTTGTCATTGGAAATATTTTGAAGAATTTGGCGGATTTTATAGCGGAGGCGAATCGTTTGAGGGTGATTGTTCTGGAGAAGGAGAGAGCGAGACAGCAGCGCATCAGGCATCGTAGACGACGTTTGTGGATCCACCCCATCACAGCCAAGAGAATGACGCGTGGGGTCTATTCTACACTCTGCATGGACCTTAGACGAAACCCGGATACATTTTTTGGATATGTGCGGATGAAAATGGAGAATTTTGATTACTTGGTGGAGCGCATTGCACACCTCATAAGAAAAGCGGACACCTATTGCCGCTTCTCTGTTTCACCCGCAGAGCGTCTGATGGTGACTTTAAGGTAAGCCACATTTATTGGATATGCTCGCATCAGAGCACACTTTCACTGCAATCTTGTTGGTGGTAGTTTGTATCTCCAAGTGTATAGGTCAGTTTTGGTATGTAATGCTGTGATTTAAAACTAATTTATTGTTTTTTAATTCCCCACAGATTTCTTGCAACTGGAGAATCCCTTTAGTCACTGCATTTCCAGTACAGACTCGGGATTTCCACCATATCTGGAATTGTGAAGTACACATGCCGTGCACTGTGGGACTCCTTAGCTGAAGAGTTTTTACCAGAGCCCACAACAGAGAGGTGGATTGAAATTGCTGACAAGTTTCAACAGATATGTCAGTTTCCAAACTGCTTGGGCGCTGTGGACGGGAAACATATCCGCATTGTAAAGCCAGCTGGATCGGGATCGGAATATTTCAATTACAAGAAATATTTTTCAATTGTCCTCATGGCCATCGCTGACGCGGAATACAAATTTATTGCGGTTGATATTGGGGCCTATGGCCGCTCCAATGACTCTCAAGTTTTCAAACTGTCTGCCATGGGGCGTAAACTGTATGGAAACACCTTCCAGTTCCCACCACCTAGACCGCTGCCGCAAACATCTGGTCCACCTATGCCATTTGTCTGTGTAGGGGATGAAGCCTTCCAGCTGTCAGAACACCTTTTGAAACCGTACTCTAGCAGAGGATTGACAAGACCAAAACGCATTTTTAATTACCGCCTCACAAGAGCAAGAAGAATGGTTGAATGTACCTTTGGTATTCTGACAGCCAAATGGCGGGTCCTATTGACTGCGATCAACCTCAAGACAGAAACTGTGGACGAGGTGATCAAAGCGTGCGTGGTACTCCACAATTTTGTTATCTGCAAGGAACCCATTTCCATTGAGGACACCTCTGAAGAAACCACCTTGCAAGATTACCATGACATTACCACTAGAAGTTCTGTGACGGTTTCAGTAATGAGGGACAATTTTGCACTATACTTTATGTCACCTCAAGGCAGAGTACACTGGCAGGATGACAGAGTGTGAAAGATTTGTGCCCAACCAAACTTGTGTACCTTCTGTACCAACAGTATATACCTTTGCCAACCAAAGTTGGCTATCTTGTCATGGTCTCTATTTTTAGCTTTAGGCCACAGGTGTGTACCTGGTTGTGTTTTATGCAAAGTATTTCACCTTTTAACAAAAGTTGTGTACATTGTTAGGAAATCACCAACAATAAACACAACTTTTTAGGTGAAATACTTTGCTTCAAACACAACCAGGAACACAACTGTGGCAAAAAGCTAAAATTTACCCACAGTTATATACCTAGTTTTGAATACCATTTCACCTTTTAAATACCCTGTATTTAACCTTTTTCGCCGCAGAAAGAAATGACAGACAACCAGTGTAAAATAATTTAACTTTTATTGAAAAATGTTTTTTTTAGTAAACTTTTTTAAAATTTTAATAAACTTGTTTGAAACTATAAAACTGAAACCATAAAACTGGTCATTTTTATTTAAATACACGCATTATAAATCTGTGTAGTGTGTGGTGGAAATACTGCTGTAGGGGCTGCGGGACACTTCGACACTGGGAGTGTGGAGAGAGGACTGGGATCGTGGTGGGGAAGGAACAGTTAGAGGTGAAGGTGTGGAAAAAACTACAGAATGGGTGGACATGTGGGAAGCAGAAGAGGTGGTGGGTGGTGGAGTGGAGGGTTGGGCAGGGACTGTAGGAGCAGATGATGTTGATGGCAAGTTGTATGGGGAAGGAGTTTGGTACGGGGCAGGTTGCTGGAAGTGGGGAGATGTCTGGTACGGGGCAGGTTGCTGGAAGTGGGGAGATGTCTGGTACGGGGCAGGTTGCTGGAAGTGGGGAGATGTCTGGTACTGGGGAGGTTGCTGGTACTGGGGAGTTTGCAGGTACTGGGGAGGTTGCTGGTACTGGGGAGGTTGCTGGTACTGGGGAGGTTGCTGGTACTGGGGAGGTGGATGGTGCTGGGGAGGTGGATGGTGCTGGGGAGGTGGATGGTATGTAATAGGAGGGGGAGGATGGAAAGTGGCTGGAGGGGGTGTAGATGTAATAGGAGGAGGAGGATGGAAAGTGGCTGGAGGGGGTGTAGATGTAATAGGAGGGGGAGGATGGAAAGTGGCTGGAGGGGGTGCAGGTGGAGGAACTACTGTGGTGGGAGGAGGAGGTTGGGAGGTAACTTGCTGGAGAGCAGCGTGGCATGAATGCATTACATGCATCTGCTGGGCAGGAGAGAGCGTTTCCATGCGCTCCACAACAGACCTGAAAAAGGTGTGGTTTGGCGAAGATCTTGCTTCTGAATGCATGGTTTGCAGAAGTGTCTTCACCTCCAGAATGCTGGAGTTGATCTGCTGATAGCCTGCGGAGATTTGCTCTGACAAGACTTTTAGACAGTTCTGGAAAGATGCATTCAGATGCAAGAACTCTGGCGCATAAGTCTTTTCCTGACCCCTCTGCCGCTGCCGCCCAGTACCCGCAGGTGTACTAGAGGTGGCAGGGGCAGAAGGGTGGGGTAAAGGGAAAGCGATCTCCTCACCAGCAGCTTCATGTAATGTAGGCGGCCACGATGCTCCTGTGCTGGTGGATGGGACAGATGGGTCGAATGTGTGGGAAGGCTGGGAAGGTGCAGATGTACCGGGGCGGTCGAAGTGTCCCTCGGTGCCGGTCTCCTCAGGGATCGCCTCAGAAGGGTCCAATCATGCAGGCTCCCGAGTGCTGCTCACCGTGCTGTGGAATAAAGAGAAAAAAAAAAAACAATTAAAATACTGACATGGTATGGCCCTGGCTGAAAAAAAAAATTTACATCTAACATTTTTTTTCACATGTGGTGTGTAATATTTACCTTCTAGTGACCATTGTTTCCGGGAGGAACGACAGGGCTTCTGCGTACTTGTACTTGCTGCTGCGTCCTCCAGATCCACTCGGGGCCCGCATCTCTTTATTGAACACCTTCTTGAAACGATCCCTCACAGACCGCCACCGATTCACAATTCTGTTCCCTGAAACGAGAAAGGACAAAGTGGTTAGTATACAACATCAGTGTTTCCCAAACTCCAGTCCTCATGGTCCACAGGGGTCATGTTTTCAGGATTTCCATAGTAAATAGAAATCCTGAACACATGATCCGTGGGGACCACGAGGACTGGAGTTCGGGAAACACTGGTTTACATCAAGCAACCGATACTGTATATACTTACGCTCTTTAATCTGGGCCCGAACATCGAGGTCCTCCCAGCGGCCCACAAGGAGCGAACAGATTTCCTCCCAGAGTCGTCGGGTAACGATAAGGTCAGCGTGGCGGCGGTCAGCCATATTCCAGAGCGGCTCCCTTTATCTGACGAGATTGATGAGGTGGTCCACATCGAGTCCTCCATCCTCACCGTCAGAGTCGGCTGTTAAAGAAAAAGACAAAAATAACATAATTAGCCTCCACAAAAGAAATGAAATAAAAAGTGCAAAAAAACAAAGCAAAAATATTTATACTTACACGCTGTTGACCGCCGCGTTGCTGTCGCCGACGACCCTGGGAGGCACTGCGAGGACCTCTTGGCCGAGCACCAGATTGGGAAGACTAGAGAAGAAAACAAAAAATGTTATGTCTTTGGATGTAGGCATTTGTTTGCTGTGTGTGGTCTGCAGAACATTGTTTTCTATGTGTTGTGTGTAGTGTGATGTTGTGTTTCTGCGTTTGATGCAAAAAACTTACCAATTGTGAGCCCACTCCAGGTGTCTGTCCACCCCTTCCTTCTTCTTCTGGGAGCTCCTCTTCATCTTGGGAATCCTGTTTTGAAATAAAAGGCAATGAATAGACATATATTACAGAGATGATGGATTTTGGAAATAAAAACTTACCGTCAAACGCTGACGATGCGAGGGAGGGCTCCCAGAAGATGATGTGCTGTCTTCCTGGTGGCCACACTCCATGCCTGTGGGTGGTGTTCCAGCTGCTGCCATTGCTGCTGCTGCATCTATTGGGCGGCTGTTGAATAAAGAGAAACAAAGGGCCAATGAATATCTTGATATTCAATAGCCCTAGTTTGGAGGAATGGGGGATTTGATAATTACCGTCTCTCATCTGCTGCTGGCCTCCCCTCCTCAGCATGTTCCATTTGCTGCTCCATTTGGGGTGGTGGTGGTGCTGATGGTGCTGCAGTGGTCTCCTGCCTTCTCCTGCTTTGCTTGGTTGCTTTCTTGGGTGGCATGTTGGGAGTGGCTGTGGGTCCCACTGTCTTGCTTTTATATATGTCTTGTGGGCAGAGCTACTGAGCATGCTCAGACCAAAGAAACCGGATCCGGCCGCCGGATCCGCTATCGCCGGATCCGGCGCATTGCGGCGCTCATAGGCTTTCATTGTATGAAAAAGCCGGACACGCCGGATCCGGCGTGTCCGGCTTTTTCGCCGGAGACAAAAAACGTTACAGTCACCGTTTTTTCCAGACGCCGGATCGCGTCACATTGCCGGATCCGGCGAAAATCGGATGAAACGCATGGCCATCCGGCTCGATCCGGCTCTAATGCAAGTCAATGGGGGGGGGAACCGGATCCGGCATTGCATTTCGACGGATCCGGTTTTAGTCAAAAGCGCCGGATCGCGCCTGAAGCAGAAAACCTGATGTGTGAAAGAGGCCTTAAGCACCAAAGTCGCGTTTCAAAAGTTTGTTTTGCGCTCTTTTTCAGCCAATCAGGATCCACGGACACTGTGGGCAACGTGATGACATAGGCAGGGGTCACCACCATCTTTCAGAAGGGCATGCAAGTGATTGGCTTGCTTTGGTGGGCGTCACAGGGGGTATAAAAGGGCGTGCACGCCGACCGCCATGTTACTCATGCTGATCTCAGAATAGTACAATAAAAAATTCAAGACAAAAGTGCTTATCCTTTCTCAATATACTTGTTATAATAAACCAATTTCTAAGCACAAATGGACAAATTGGAAGGACAATTCTGAAAACTAACCAAATCAGACTACGAAAAACCGAACTAATATCCAATAAAAGAATTTTTATTCTGATGATTAAAACATGTACAAAAAAAATACATATATGCAAAGAAGAGTGAGATCCCAATACCAATAAAGGGAAATACTGGAAACCAATGAGGCACCAATAAATTTGCACATGAAAATATGTATAATTATCAATAAATATCCATAATAAAGTGCAAGTGCACTTTTTCACAGCATACAGCGGTGCACACTCCTCACACAGTACCGTGTAATGGCTGTTATCACAGCCACAGTGAAGCTATCTGTGTGTCACTCTGTAAGGATAAGTCGAGGACATGTTCCGTTCTTACAGACCTGCACCTTCTAGTTTTGTCTTGCTTTCAAGCAGTTAAATATATTTGCTGTTTGATCACATTCAAAACTATAGAGAGACAGCGTGTGTCAGTCTGTATACTTAAAAAACACGGAGCTTGACAATTTTACGTACACCGGACAGCCGTGTACGTGCACGCTCCTCTCTCAGTACCGTGTAACGGCTGTTATCACGGCCACAGTGAAGATATCTGTGTGTCGCTCTGTAAGGATAAGTCGAGGACATGTTCCGTTCTTACAGACCTGCACCTTCTAGTTTTGTCTAGTTTTCAAACAGTTAAATATATTTGCTGTTTGATCACATTTAAAACTATAGAGAGACAGTGTGTGTCAGTCCGTATACTTAAAAAACACGGAGCTTGACAATTTTATGTACACCGGACAGCCGTGTACGTGCACGCTCCTCTCTCAGTACCGTGTAACGGCTGTTATCACGGCCACAGTGAAGCTATCTGTGTGTCGCTCTGTAAGGATAAGTCGAGGACATGTTCCGTTCTTACAGACCTGCACCTTCTAGTTTTGTCTAGTTTTCAAACAGTTAAATATATTTGCTGTTTGATCACATTCAAAACTATAGAGAGACAGCGTGTGTCAGTCCGTATACTTAAAAAACACGGAGCTTGACAATTTTACGTACACCGGACAGCCATGTACGTGCACGCTCCTCTCTCAGTACCGTGTAACAGCTGTTATCACGGCCACAGTGAAGCTATCTGTGTGTCGCTCTGTAAGGATAAGTCGAGGACTTGTTCCGTTCTTACAGACCTACACTCTAGGAAGATTCCTATTCTGCCCAATTCTATATACACCTTGTAGTTTGTCATACACTAGCCAATTTCTGCCAGTGACATAGCGCTGTGATATTCACTGGGCCTCACACAATCCAAAAGTGTCCAGTGTCCACAAGTGTGTGCTGAAATTCAAAATCTCCGTTATCCTCTTGTGACATTTTTCACACCTGCAACATCGAGCCTGTGACATAGCGCTGTGATATTCAGTGGGCCTCACACAATCCAAAAGTGTCCAGTGTCCACAAGTGTGTGCAGAAATTCAAAATCTCCCCTGTCCTTTAGACACCTTGTACCTTGTTTTACATTACTATATAGTTTGTTGGATTTTGTCTACATTTCTACCAAAAATGAGGAAGGCTGGTGGAAGAGGCCATGGAATTGGGCGGGGGTTGGCAGCTGGTAATGATGGTGTTGGTGGTGGATCTGATGGTAGTGGCAAAAGCAAAATAGGACCGAATGCAGGAGGTGTTGAGCCTGCGTCATCATCTGGCTCCACAAGGCCTCGAAGGCTTAGTTTTCTAGGAGTTGGCAAACCGCTTTTAAAGCCAGAGCTTCAGGAAAAAGTTTTGTCTTACATTGCTGACTCAGCCTCCAGCTCTATCGCCTCCTCTTCTGAAGTTGTAAAAAATAAAAGCACTGAGTCGTCATTGGAGGCTCATGTTCATGAACCACACCTTTCCTTGTGTCCTTCACCCCAACCAAGATTGAAGGATGACGCAGTGTACAGAGCCAGATTCTGACCCTGATGAGACTCAGGTGCCCCTTCCCGCACACTATACCACCATACACGGTGACACAGAGGAAGGTGCACATGACATTGAAGAGGAGGTGATGGATGACCCAGTTGTTGACCCAGATTGGCATCCATTGGGGGAAGAGGGTGCTGCTTCCAATAGCTCAGATGAGGAGGAGGAGCATCCACAGCAGACATCGACATCGCAACAGCTGTTATCTGGCAGGCCCGGAGCACTCCAAAGACAGGTTCCAAAAATCAAAAGAGTTGCTGGACAGCTTGTCCAGAGGGTCAAAATATCACCGCGTGCTAGGCCGCAAAATGTCTGCCAAAGTAGGAAGAGTGCAGTGTGGCACTTTTTTGAACAAAATCCTCATGATCAGGCCAAGGTTATCTGTAAGAAGTGCGCAAAGACCTTTAGCCGAGGGAAAAATCTGAAAAATTTGAATACCAGTTGCATGCTTAGACATTTAGCCAGCATGCACTTGCAAGCGTGGACACAACACCAAACCTCAAGTACCACATGTGCAGCTGATCACAAAGAAGGTAGTCAGCAACGCTACATTGTTTCCCCCACTGTAAGCCCACCGGTTAGCACAGCAGCAAATGTTGAGGTGTCATTGCAAGGCCACAGCAGTCAGGGAATCCCACTGTTATATCAACGAAAGACTGAATCTAGGCCATCAGAAAGAACACCAACTCCATCACCATCATCAACCCTCTCTCGGTCCGTCCTGTCCACCGCTACTTCCATCATATGCAGCTCTCAAGTCCAGCTCACCCTCCCAGACACTATGAGTAGGTCAAGAAAGTACTCAGTCTCTCATCCGCGTACACTGGGTTTGAACGCCCACATTGCCAAACTAATCTCGTTAGAGATGATGCCCTATCGGTTGGTGGAAAGCGCAGCTTTCCGCGAACTCATGGCCTATGCAGTACCACGCTATGACCTACCCAGTCGCCACTTCTTCTCTCGCAAAGCCATCCCAGCCCTCCACCATCATGTGAAAGACCGCATTGTCCATGCACTCAAGCAGTCAGTGAGTGGAAAGGTGCACCTCACAACTGATGCATGGTCGAGTCGGCATTGCCAGGGCCGTTACGTGTCCATCACTGCGCACTGGGTTAATGTGCTGGATGCAGGGTCCACAGGGGACAGCGGTGGTGGGACAGTGCTGCCTAGCCCACGGTATAGGAAACAGTTGGCTGTAGGCGTTCGACCCTCCTCCTCCAGAAGCGAAAGCTCGTCCACAGAGCGCAGTCGTACGAGCACTCCATCTGCAGCTGCCACTGTTGCACACGAGGTGTCCCCCTATCGAGCAGCTAGTGGAAAGCGTCAGCAGGCTGTGTTGCAGATGATGTGTTTGGGCGACAGACACACTGCCGAGTTGCTGGCCGATTACTTTCACCGACAAACTGAGTCATGGCTGGGCAGTGTACATCTTGAGGCAGGCAAGGTAGTTAGTGATAACGGCCGTAATTTTGTGGCAGCCATAGCCCTTTCAAAACTCAGCCACATACCTTGCTTGGCTCACACCTTGAACCTGGTGGTGCAGTGCTTCCTCAATAATTATCCGGAGTTAACAGCCCTGCTCCAGAAGGTGCGAAGACTGTGCGCGCACATACGCCGGTCGCCTGTACACTCCATTCGTATGCAGAAGCTGCAGCGATTGCTCCACCTTCCCAACCACCGCCTCATTAGCGACATTGCAACAAGGTGGAACTCCACCCTGCACATGGTGGAGCGGCTGTGCGAGCAGAGGCAGGCCATAATGCATTTGTGGGAGGATACACGGCCAGGCACTTTGAGAGCAGACATGGAGTTGACAGGTGTGCAGTGGTCGGAGCTGAAAGACCTCTGTAAAGTCCTTCAGTGTTTTGAGGAATGCACACGGCTGGTAAGCGCAGACGACGCCATCCTAAGCATGAGCATCCCACTTATGCGTCTGCTCATGCAAACTTTGACGCACCTTAAGGAGCAGGCATCTGCAGCCAATGTTGACGAGGAGGAAGAGGTGGAGGGAATCCTTGATGACATTCAGCCATTGTCTGCTCAGGGACCTCTCCTGGACGAGGTGGAGGAAGAAGAGGAGGAGGAGGATGATGATGGGGATGATTACTTAGGGGAGGAGGATGCATCTCGTGGGGCAAGTGAAAATGTTGGCGTGGCAAGGTCTGGTACAGGGTTTGTGCGTGACTGGAGGGATGTGGATTTGCCAGAAAGTGCTCCTCCACCCAGCACTCGCAGTGCATCATTGACACCGGGAACATTGGCCCACATGTCAGATTATGCCTTGCAGATCCTAAAAAGGGACCCACGCATTGGCAAAATGATGAACGATGACGACTACTGGTTGGCCAACATCCTGGATCCACGCTATAAAGGCAAATTACAAAACATCATGCCACAGGAGAACCTTGACCTAATATTGGCTACTAAACAAGCAACTCTGGTTAACCGGTTGGTTGAGGCATTCCCAGCACACAGCAGCGGTGATGGTTCTCACACGAGCCGTACGGGCCGGGGGCAGCTTGGCAGAGGTGTTCGTGGTGCACACAGCAGAAGTGGCATTGGAGACAGGGGTTTCATGACAATGTTGTGGACTGATTTTTCACGGACCGCTCACACAACTGGTAATACTGCATCGATGGAAAGTGACAGGAGACAGCAGTTGTCAACTATGGTTAACAACTACTTTTCCTCCCATATCGATGTTCTCCCGCACAGGTCATTCCCCTTTGACTATTGTGCTGCTAAACTGGTCACCTGGCCTGAATTGGCACAATATGCCTTACAGGAGCTCGCTTGCCCAGCTGCAAGTGTGCTATCGGAAAGAGTCTTCAGTGCAGCTGGATCAATCCTGACAGAAAAAAGGACCCGTCTGTCAACCCAAAATGTGGATGATCTAACCTTCATTAAAATGAACCATGCATGGGTTTCCAAGGATTTTGTCCCACCTTCCCTTGATGACACATAGCTTGCCAGAAAAATGGCTTGCTTTGGTCCTCCTCCTATTCCGCGAACTTGACCTATTTTGCCTTTTGCAGCAGCTGAATGACCCAAATCTACATATGCCATTTTGTAAACCTTCCTAAGTGGGCGGCCCCCTCCCATGGCCGGGGTCACCACCTAGCGCACAAAACCGTGCGAGTGCCGTTGCCCTGGACAGGTGGGTAGGCCAACTCTTGGGCGTGGGCACTGGCATAGGGTCCCTCATAGTGCAATCAAGTGTCTCTGACAGTGGTGGTGCACACCCGCCGTCAGACACACCGCCGTACTATGATAGGCCCAGTGCCAGTACCGACGCCCACGAGTGTGCCCCCCTTGCTTGGGCAGGGCCCCAGCATTTTCAATGTTTACCTCTCTCTGCTCCTCCGCTGTGTAGTCTGGGCTGTCAAATCCTTCACTGGGACTGCCACTACAAATTGATTGAACTGAAAGATGATGGTTAAGATGTAGCTATGCCCTGTCCTGCTGGCCGGGCTCTAGCTCCAGATGATCAGTGGCTTCCATTTCTTATGGACGTTGACTCACAATTACATGCAGTGGTGGTTTATCATCAGCTTTCACAGTTTTCCTACTCACAAACGTGTGACATTCCGGCGCACATTTCAAAATGTGCCCTCTCATGCCAATCAAATAGAATCGCCTACGGCCTGTGGCATCTGTCTTTTGCACTCCAAAGTTACGTGACAGATCATGATAGCCAGTGAGCACCATGTTTACATCGCTCCCTGTGATAAAAATTGGATTGAGATGAGTAATAGTGATGGAATCAATGGAAGTGCGATACAGCAAGACTTTATTCACAAAAAAATGTTTTCAATGTCTCAACACACAAATTAATTGAGGGTCAGCATCTCCTATGAGAATTGTGACGGAAGTTTTTCCTGTGAATAATAATTCCTAGATTTCTGCAATCAATAGCCTTGATGTCACTAATTGTATGCATCTCATTTCCTATTGCGGAGAGGCTGGACTGTATTACTGAGACAGAAATATATATGAAGATTTAAAAATAACACCAAAAGTATATAGTTGTGTACGCCTCAAATGCATTTCCTTTTTTCCACTTTTTAGATTGCTGTGTAATCCATACTGAGAACACGGAGATTTTACATGTTTAAACTATGCTATATATACCTGCTATCCAGTGATAAAGTACCCTTTCTCAACTTTGTACAATCTGGTCAAATCCATACTGGGCCTGAGAACATCTGAGTCTGCCTCCTGATCTATAGACATATATTTTTAATGTGTAAACTAGGCTACATATATACGTGTTATCCGTTGAAACTGTACCCTTTATCAACTTTCTACAATGTTGTTGAATCCATACTGGGCCTTAGAACGGCTGCCGAGCTGTTAAGCAAGCTACAGCACCTATGGTTTGGACACGCAATTTTTTCAGGAATGACGGTTAGGCCTAACTCCGGAATTGCGGTTGACCTGAACTTACTGGGAAATCATCTTTCGCGGGGAATAATCTGAATCCCAGATCCCCATCACTAACGGAGTTCAGCAGGTTATCTGCACCTGTAAGCGACAAAAGCTGGTCCTTTCAGTGTAGCGTGCATGCAGCCCCGGACATGTACTGGAATGCTAGACCTGTTATTGCTTGATCTTACGTGCCACAGCCTCGTGTATCCCTCTAGTAAGCTTGACGCGTACGGCGGGGCCATGCCAGAGTCTCGGTCGTTAACGGAATAAAGCTGAGAAATCGCTAGCACAACTACAAACGGACATACCACACCACACACAGAATCGACAAAGCTTGCAATCTGTCCATCTTTTCTGTAGCTTGTATGGTAGTGGTTTCCCGGGTGCAGTCCAATTAAGCCACAGGCTCCACTCCTGGTGGTGCCCTTTTGGACATTCCTTTAAGGTTCAGCTTTGCAATCATACTGCCCCCGGAAACCAAAAACTTTGCCTTCAGGGACGCTGTTTGGAGGTTCGTGGGAATAACGCCGCCCGATCAGCAGTCGGCATATGGGTCGCCCTCCCAGGGCTGTGGTGTACTCGGTACCGGGCCGGTGTCAGTGGGATGTGTCAAGCAGCGGTGACCCGGACGGTGGCCCTGGGCGCCCATGTAAATGGCGTGGTATAATGGTAAAGAGTTTATATAGATAGTTTGACGCCACCTGTGGTGTTCGGCAACATAGATGTTAGGCCGACGCTGCATGCAGATCCTCTGGGACTGATGGTGTTGTGCAGCAAAGATGGTGAAGCTCCCCACAGGTGGAGCTGGAGTCCCAGGGAAGTGTAGATGTAGTGATGGGGGAAAGGCACAGGCGGTGTAGGTGCTGGTACCCAGATGTAGCGGTGCTGGAATAACTGTAGGACACCAGAGCGTGCAGTTACAAAGCTTTATTCACAGTCTGCAGGTTACACAGATGCCTGCCTCCGTGCTGTGTCCTCCGGGTCAGGACCTCTGCCAACCTCCGGGACCAGAATGAAATCTCCCTTCCAACACTCCGCCAACATGTACCTTCCTGAACGTCTCCTTTCTAGCGCTTGTGGGGGAAGCACTCACAGGACCGTGGTTCACTGAAACGCCTCCTGTCTAACAGATGTTCCTCAGACTTTACTTGTATGGCAGACAGCTGTAGCCTTTTCCTTCTGCCTCGCACACGTCGATGCTGGGGCCTCCGAGCCTTAGTTGGGTACAGAGCATTTATAGCTGCTACTTCCCCCGGTTTCTGCTGCAGGAACGTCAGTGTCCCTACAAACTCGGAGACTGGAATCCGGACCATGCGCTCCAGCTAGGAGTGAGCCTTAACTCTGCTCATCCTCCAGCTCCCCTTCTCACATCCACACACTTCCCCTTCCCTGCACAGAGTGCCCTAACTTACCTCCTCCCGACCACAGAGAGCAGCTCCTCAGCAGTCAGGTTCAGAGGTCTCCCTACTGGCCTGGAGTGGGAAATGTGTTGTGTGTTGGTTTCACTGCTAGAGAGATCCTTCGTTGCTCCCAAGCTTGACAACACACTCCCTAGGAGGAAGGCAATGCCACAGTGGCGACCGTACTCTTGGTGACGCCACAAGTGCACTGAGGCCCAGCCACTGCTGGATGATGCTGCTGGTGCATTGAACCAGACCACTACATTCCCCTCGCACTCTACACTGCCAGAATCTGACCCAGAGGAAACTCAGGTTCCCCTTCCCACATACTATACCACCTTACACGGTGACAAAGAGGAAGGTGCAGATGAAAGTGCAGGTTCCTTGACCAGGTGGGGGGGGCATACTCATGGGCGATGGCACTGGCACAGGGCACCGCATAGTACACAAAAGTGTCTCTGCTGGTGGGAGGGCCTAAACAGCCAAGTGCAGTGAGATGGAAGATGGGGACGACAAGGAGTTCAGAGCAGGGATTCCCTAGCAAGGAGACTTATGTAATTGTTTTCAATGTTGGGACAGCAATTTTTGAGGAGCACTATACTCTGGTGAATGATATATGGGGCCCACCATACACTGGAGCATTCCAAAGGTGGACATCAGACAGTGGAGCAGCATTTACAGGGCCCATTATACACTAGAGCAGTAGAAATGGGGCCCATTATATATGGAGCATTATTTGGGCCCATAAGACAGTGGAGCTTCATCCATTGGGACCAACATATACTGTAGCATTATGTGGAGCTCATCATATATGGTTTGAAACATTATATGGGAATAATGATTCCGTATGGAGAAATATATGGGCCTCATTACTCTGTATAGCGCACTAAGCGCTGGCCATAATACTGTATGGAGTTATATACTGTCCGTTTTTGGAGGTATTGGAGAATTTAAAATGGATATCAGTCATGAGATGTAAGAAGTGAAGTATTTTTCATTGTACTATACTGCTATTTCTCTGCCGTATCGGAGCATCATGAGTTGTGGTATGTGTTAAAGGGGCGCTCTTTGGCCCTGGGCCCACGAAAACCTGGAGCCAGCCCTCCCCCCCACAACTGTAGCCAAATAACCCCCATTTTTCAGTGCGTAACTAGTATTATGAAGTTAATTAAGGTTGACAAGCTTCAGTAACAAGAATTTATGCTTTTGGCATTCAAATGGGCACAGTTGGTGTGTTTCCTGTCCTCCTCTCACTGCCGACTTTAATTCTCCATTGACTTACATTGGGTTTCGTGTTTCTGGACGACCCCGACTTTTCCCTATAGTCGGCCGATTTTGCTCGACCCGACTTTTGGAAAAGTCGGGTTTCATGATACGAAACTCGACCCTAAAAAAACAAAAGTCGCTCAACACTACTTATAAGTTTCTTTCCATAGGACCGAAGTGATAATGTCTTGCAATCTCGGCCTTTCCAGCTGCAATTGCCTTGCATCACTCCTCTATGACTCTATTATAGTTACCATTATAATACATGTCTGTACAATATTGGCATTCACCGAGCTCATGTAATGCAGGGATCAAAATAAATTTGGTACTTATTGTCATATACTAAGGCAGTGACTATTAGCAATTTTAATCCTGTGAAATCAAGTTTTCCAACCTTACCTGTATAAGACAATAGCCATATCCTCACTGACCAGCTGCCTTTACTCCAGGGAAGATGCAATTTGATTATCTGCTTTTTTTCCCTTTCTTTTAATATATAGTAGCGGACAAGCCGAGGTCTGAAGTGACGCATGCCTTGTACTGGCATGTAATACCTAGAAGCTATCTCCTGGTGTTCTTTCTGCTCATACAATGTAAGCAATGTATGCATATATATCCCAGTGATCACAGAACAAGGGGCATTATTCTCTGCATATAGATCCAGTGTTGCATATCATGTGTCAGGAACACCGCACTGCACTTGCTCACTGAGCCAGTGCGCGTGTCCTGAGTACAAAAACAGTGCTCAAAGATACCTGTGGAGCGGGCAGCAGCGGTGACGATGCATGCTCCAGGACATGAAGCACGTGACTGCTGGGGGCGTGGCCTAAGATCCATAGAGCTAGGAGCTGCAGGGAAACTCCTAGAAAGGTAACTACAGGATAATGTTACCAAGGGGCATAGACAGAGACAGAAACGAGATCAAGTCAGGTCAAAGCATGAGATAGCAATACAGTACCAAAGGGTTAGACAGAATGGATAGTCAGGACGCAGCAATAGGTCAGAAAACCAGAACGGGCAATAGACAGTACAATAGGGACAAACTGTAACGGGAGTAACAATAGCCAAGCCAGGAGGTCAGAACCGGAGAAGACAATATTACCAAAACGAGAGACGGAGTACAGAGTGAGGGAACAGGCCGGGTCATACACGGGAATCAAACAAGCAATGCAGAATACACGCACACCAGGGGGATGGTCAGATACACAGCCAGAATAACAGTATATCTGACAGAGAATGCTAGTCTGGAGTGAGTATAAATACCCCTCCCAGATCCAAAGAGAGGCCGGCAAAAGTTAACCCTGGGAGAACAGGACATTAACCATGTCCTAACCATGACAGTACCCCCCTCTTAATGGGGGGCCACTGGACCCCCAGGTTTCTCAGGGTATCTGGCATGAAAAGCCCACACCAGTCGATCAGCGTGCACCGAACTGGCCGGAATCCATGACCGATCCTCCACGGAATATCCCTTCGAATGAATAAGGTACTGAAGTCTCCGGCGCACCCACCGTGAATCAATGATGCGCCCTACCTCGTACTCCAGTTGACCCTCTACCAACACTGGTGGAGCTACAGATGAGGGATCTTCTTTAACTGTCCCCACAGGTTTTAATAGGGACCAGTGGAAGACGTTAGATATTTAGAAGGAGGTGGGCAACTGTAATCTGTATGCCACCGGGTTGATCACCTCTACAATCTTGTATGGGCCAAGAAATATTGGGCCCAACTTCGTAGAGGGTATTTTAATTTTGATGTTACAGGTTTACAACCAGACTTTTTCCCCCACTGTTAACGCATGACCCAACCCCTTCCTCCTGTCCGCAAATTGTTTATACTTCTTCTGGGCTTTGGAGATGTTCCCCTGCACCTCCCTGCAGAGGGTTTTTAACTGTTGTACCATCCCCTCGGCACCAGGGCAATCCGAATCCATGTGGGAAAATTCCCCAAACTGCGGAACGAACCCATAATTGACCTGAAAGGGAGACTTTCCTGTAGACTGATTAATATGACAGTTGAATGCAAATTCTGCCATGGGCAATACCTCACACCAGTCTTCCTGTCTGGAGGAGGCCAGGCATCTCAAAATCTGCTCCAACGACTGGTTGGTGCGTTCAGTCTGTCCATTGGATTCCGGTGATAGGCAGAGGAGAATGACAATGTGACCCCCAACTTCATACAAAACGTTCTCCAAAACCTGGCCACAAATTGCACACCCCTGTCCGACACCACGTTCGCGGGCACTCTATTCAATCGAACAATGTGCTGTATAAACAAGCGGGCCAAGGTTTCAGCAGATGGTAATGCAGGTAATGGCACAAAGTTAGCTTGCTTAGAAAATCTATCAACCACTAGCCATACCACTGAGTTGCCCTTGGAATATGGAAGATTAGTGATAAAGTCCGTGGACAGGTGTGTCCATGGTTTATCCGGAATTGGCAAAGGCACCAATTCCCCGGCCGGCCGGACCTGAGAGCTTTTAGAGCTCGCGCACACCCCACAAGAATTTAGAAACCTTTTTATATCAGTACCCATAGAGGGCCACCAAAAACCCCTAGCTACTGCTACCCGGGTAGCTGCAATACCAGGGTGTGCACTTAACACAGAATCATGAAATTCTTGAAGGAGTGTGAGACGGAATTGTTCGGGTACAAACAATTTACCTGGGGGTTTATTTCTGGGAGCTTGTGCTTCCAGAATGTCTCTCTGTAACTCAGAGGAGATTTCAGCTACAACCACTCCTAGTTGAAGAATGGAGGAAGGAGGTTCTGGAGGGGACACAGAATCAAAACTTCAGGATAAGGCATCTGCCTTTACATTTTTAGACCCTGGTCGGAACGTGATGGTAAAATGAAATTGAGAAAAAAAAAGTGCCCATCGAGCCTGTCTGGGGGTCAATCTCTTAGCAGACTCGATATAGGCCAGGTTTTTATGATCAGTGATGACCGTAATGGGATGAGCGGCCCTCTCCAAAAAATGCCTCCATTCTTCGAAGGCCAATTTAACCGCTAACAATTCCCTGTTACCGACATCATAGTTTCTCTCGGCCGAAGAGAACTTCTTAGAGAAAAAGTCACAGGGTTTGAGGTTAGTCAGGGTAGAGGGGCCCTGTGACAATACTGCCGCCAACCCCACCTCCGAAGCGTCGACCTCGACGATAAAAGGTCTTGACGAATCGGGTTATACCAACACAGGGGCTGTGGTAAAACACTTCTTTAGTGTAAGGAAGGAATTTTTTGCGGCCACGGACCAATTTTTTACATCTGCCCCTTTAAGATTGAGGTCTGTCAAGGGTTTCCGCACCTGCGAGAACCCTTTAATGAACTTCCTATAATAATTAGCGCAGCCCAGAAATCGCTGCAACCCCTTCAGGTCATGAGGCTGCACCCAATCGGTAATGGCCTGAACCTTCCCTGGATCCATGCGGAATCCCTTCCCGGATACAATTACACCCAGAAAAGACAGTTCTTGCATAAAAAATGAGCACTTCTCCAGCTTAGCATACAAATGGTTCTCCTGGAGTCTCATAAGAACCGTACGTAAATGTGTAAGTGTGACTGACTGTCCTCAGAGTATATCAAGATGTCATCCAAGTAGATGACTATATAACGTCCAAGCAAGTCAGAAAAAACAACATTAATGAAGTTCTGAAAAACAGCAGGAGCGTTAGTGAGGCCGAAGGGCATAACTAGGTTTTCAAACAGCCCCTCAGTTGTCAGGAACGCTGTCCCCCTCCTGGATCCTTATAAGGTTATAAGCTCCTCGTAGATCGAGCTTAGAAAACCATTTGGCCCCCGTGAGTTGGTTGCATAGATCAGGAATCAACGGGAGAGGGTACGTGTTCTTAACAATAATTTTGTTCAGTTCCCAAAAGTCGAAGCACGGTCGCAACCCACCATCTTTTTTCTTTACAAAGAAAAACCCTGCTGCCACGGGTGAGACCGAGGGCCAAATATGACCCTTGCGAAGGCTCTCTTTGATGTACTCTTTCATAGCTTGGCGCTCAGGCCTGGACAAATTAAACAAACAAGCCTTGGGTAATTTGGCACCAGGTACTAAATCGATAGCACAATCAAATGGTCTATGTGGTGGGAGCTCCTCAGCCTCGCTTTCAGAAAAACGTCTTCAAAGTCTCTCAGGTACTCCGGAATACCCTCCAGACCGACAGATGACACAGATACAGATCTTATTGGATTGACAAAACGAACCGGGTTACAACACAGACCATTATCATTACATCCCCATCGGATGATCTCCCCCTTCACCCAATCAATGAGAGGATTGTGGCGTTGCAACCAGGGCATCCCCAATACCAGTCCTGCAGGCAGATTATTCATAATAACACAACTTAACTTCTCCACATGAGTGGAACCCATTTTCATAGAAAAAACTTCAACTTCAAACATAAAGCAAATTCCATCCCGGGTAAGAGGGGATGAAACAACAGCCACAATTTTAACAGGGTCTTTTAACCTGACAGTCCCTATCTTATTAAGAGTCACAACTTGGGCATCAATCAAATTAATGGAGGAACCACAGTCAACAAAGGCGGTAGTCATAACAGGACCGCCAGCAATTTCCAATTCAACCTGGAACACTATCTTTGTACATGAGAAAAAATGTACCTGGGAGTCTGGACAACCTCCTCGATTGTTGCCCAGACTCAGTCATTTCTCTGATGGTTTCTCTGAAGAAGGGCAGGAGGGGCAATTCCTTTTCCAATGTCCAGAGGCTCCACAGTAAAAGCACAGTAGGTTGTCTCTATGGTGCCTTCTCTCTTTCTCCTTAACCGAGACTGACACAACCTCCATGGGCTCAGATACAGGGGCAGTGTCACACAATTTGGGGTACAAGGGAGACTCTTGTTGCATCATTCCTCTAGCACGAAGTCTCCGGTCCATACGGACTGCCTGCATCATGGCATCTTCAAGGGTATCAGGGGAGGATGGAATGCCAGAGCGTCCTGCAGATGGTCAGACAGGCCCCTGCGGAACAACCCCCTCAGGGAGGCATCATTCCAGGATACTTCGGCGGTCCAACATCTAAACTCTGAGCAGAACCATTCAGCAGAGTGCCTCCCCTGTGTCACACTCATCACTATATCCTCTGCCAGACGCACTCTATCAGGCTCATCATAAATGTGCCCCAGAGCCTCAAAGAACAAGTTCACAGACATACGTTCAGGAGCAGAGGAAGAGAGAGAGAAAGCCCATGCCTGTGGAGCCCCCTGAAGTAGAGAAATGACGACCCCCACCCTCTGAAACTCATCCCCAGAGGAGCGGGGCCTCAGAGAAAAAAAAAGCTTGCATCCTTCTCTGAACGACCTGAACTCCCTATTATCCCCTGAGAAAGGGTCTGGCAATTTGACTGGAGATTCGGGGGATGCCAATGACACATCTCTATCCCCAGCACTAGAAGCCCCTGCAGTGACAGCCCCCTGCACAGTATCCTCCAACTGTTGCTGGGTATGAGCCATCGTGCGCTGTTTCACATTAAGTTTGTGGAACATTTGGGTCAGGTGCTTGACCTGATCAGCCAAAGCTTGTATGGGATCCATGAGGATAACACGCTTTTTTTTTTCTACAGAGAAAAAAACTGAAATGGTCAGCTATAATGTCAGGGACACCGCACTGCACTTGCTCACTGAGCCAGTGCGCGTGTCCTGAGTACAAAAACAGTGCTCAAAGATACCTGTGGAGCGGGCAGCAGCGGTGACGATGCATGCTCCAGGACATGAAGCACGTGACTGCTGGGGGTGTGGCCTAAGCTCCACAGAGCTAGGAGCTGCAGGGAAACTCCTAGAAGGGTAACTACAGGATAATGTTACCAAGGGGCATAGACAGAGACAGAAACCAGATCAAGTCGGGTCAAAGCACGAGATAGCAGGACAGTACCAAAGGATTAGACAGAGCGAATAGTCAGGACTTAGCAATAGATCAGAAAACCAGAAGGGGCAATGGACGGTACAATAGGGACAATGTTGTGAGTTCATTCTCCCCTTCACCTTTGATGCTGATGAACTCCCTCTGCTGGTGAAGAGAGGTAGTGAAATTGATTGGGATGGGAAGAACCTGTCATCTGAACAGGCGGAGTGTGATTGGACATCTGGAATTTCTGAGTGGATATAAGGCAGCCGACGCCCTGCTGGGCTGCTGGTGATCCTTTCTGCTCTGAGCTCTTGCATCCAGCTTAGTTCCTGTCTACTAAAAGCTAAGTTTTTGCCCTGCTATTATTCCATGAGATTTTGTCTGGTTTCCTTAGTGTTTGTATTCAGCCAGTCCTGGTTGGGACTGGCTGAATTCCATTTTTGTCTCTGATCAGTTGATCTCTTTGCTCTGTTTTCAGAATATACCTGAGTGCTGATATAGTGATTTTGAAGTCTAGCGACTTCAGGGCCTTTTTCCCTATCAGACGGTTGGGACATTTTTTGTAGGGTTTTTTGCGGATTGCAGTCAGCATCTTTTCTGTCCTGTCCTATCTAGTTAGTTGGGCCCCATCGTTTGCTCAGCCTGTCTTTCTGTCTGTGTTTGTGTTTTCATCTGTTTTTCACCGACAATACATGTTGGGGGCTGTCTATTGCTTTGGGGTCTGCTCTGGGGCAGTTTAGATTTCCCCTTTCCTTCTTTAGGCTTATGTAGTTCTCCGGCTGTGACGAGGGGTCTAGGGCACCGTAAGAACCCCCCACGGCTACTGTTAGTTGTGGTGTATAGGATCAGGGGTCTGCAATCCGATAGCTACCAACCTCTCTGGTTTTCTGGACTTAGCTTGTATTTTTGTTTTCTCCTCCTCCGGTGACTCATTCATAACAGGACAAACTGCAACGGAGTAACAATAGCCAAGCCAGGAGGTCAGAACTGGAGAAGACAATAGTACCAAAACGAGAGACGGAGTACAGAGTGAGGGAACAGGCCGGGTCATACAGAATACACGCACACCAGGGGGGACGGTCAGATACACAGCCAGAATAACAGTATAGCTGACAGAGAATGCTAGTCTGGAGTGAGTATAAATACCCCTCCCAGATCCAAAGAGAGGCCGGCAAAAGTTAAGCCTGGGAGAACAGGACATTAACCATGTCCTAACCATGACATCATGTCAGTCATGCTGGAGAGACATTCCTATCTCCTAAATGTATCTGTTAGGCTACTTTCACACATCCGTCTTTTGTAATCTGGCATGATGTGGCGAAAATTGTAAAAACCGGATCCGGAATCAGATCTGTTTTTTTCACATAGAATGTAATGATCGCCGCATCATGCCGGATGGACATGCGGCGCCTCCGGTTTTTGCCAGATACGGCAAACATGCGCCATCCGGCATCTGCAAAAACGTTCCCTGATACGTTTTCATGCAGCGCCGGAACGGCTTTTTAAAGAGCGCAGGCCCGGACACTGAGGTTTAACCCCACAAGTTCCCGACGAATGCAAAATATATTTTCTCTCTCTCTCTCTCGTCCTCCGGTTTTGCATACCTTTCTGCAACTGGCTCCTTTAAATCCGGCCAAAGCCGCATCAGGGTACGCATGTAAATCCGGTGTCAGCGCTGCAACCCGAATCAGACAGTACGGCTTTTCACCGCACGGCGCCGGAGACTAAACACCGGATGTGTGAAAGTAGCCTTAGGATGCAAGGTTTTACAGCAGGAAGGTCAGAACAGACTGTGAAAAATACACCATCATGGTGGTAAAGTGGTGCCCCTGAAAATAATGTGACAAAAGGGACATGTTAAATCAAGGTGTGTAAACTAATTAGCATCACAGTTATCTACAATCTTGGAACCAGTGAGTGGGCCTGTATAGAGGGCTACAGATACTCATTGTGCTGTTTGGTGACATGGTGTGTATCACACTCAACATGGACCAGAGAAAGCGAAGGAAAGAGTTGTCTCAGGAGATGAGAAAGAAAGTTATAGACAAACATGTTTAAGGTAAAAGTTATAAGACCATCACCAAGCAGCTTGATGTTCCTGTGACTACAGTTGCACATATTATTCAGAAATTTAAGCTCCATGGGACTATAACCAACCTCCCTGGATGTGGCCACAGGAGGAAAATTGATGATATATCAAAGAGATGGATAATACGAATGGTAACAAAAGAGCCCAGAAAAACTTCTAAACAGGTTAAAGGAGAACTTGAAGCTCAAGGAACATCAGTGTCAGATCGCATCATTCGTCGTTGTATAAGCCAAAGTGGACTTCATGGGAGATGACCAAGTCGGACACCATTGTTGAAAAAAAATCATAAAAAGCCAGACTGGAATTACATGTTGACAAGCCTCAAAGCTCCTGGGAGAATGTCCTATAGACAGATGAGACAAAAATGGAACTTTTTGGCAAGGCACATCAGCTCTACTGTATGTTCACAGATGGGAAAATAAAGCATATCAAGAAAAGAACACTGTCCCTACTGTGAAACATGGAGGAGGCTTTGTTACGTTCTGGGGCTGCTTTGCTGCATCTGGCACAGGATGTCGAGAATCTGTGCAGGGTACAATGAAATCTCAAGACTATCAAGGGATTCTAGAGAGAAATGTGCTGCCCAGTGTCAGAAAGCTTGGTCTCAGTCACAGATCCATGGGCCCTGCAACAGGATAATGACCCAAAACACACAGCTAAAAATACACAAGAATGGCTAAGATGAAAACATTGGACTATTCTGAAGTAGCCTTCTATGAGCTCTGACCTAAATCCTATTGAGCGTCTTTGGAAAGAGCTTAAACATTCCATCTGGAAAAGGCTACCTTCAAACACGAGACAACTGGAGCAGGTGCTCTTCAGGAGTGGGCCAAAATACCTTTTGAGAGGCGCAGAAGTCTCATTGACAGTTACAGGAATCGATTGATTGCAGTGATTGCCTCAAAAGGTGGTGCAGCAAAATATTAAGTTAAGTGTACCATCATTTCTGTCCAGGCCTATTTCATGAGTTTTATTTTTTTTTAAATTCTGTGGATGCATGGTTGAAAAACAATGTCTGACTTTCATTCGTTCATTTTCATAGACTTTTGATTTATTATTACTTTTCTCAGATTCATGCTATTTCTGTCACCAATGTGGATTTTTCTGTCATTAAATGAGGGGTACCAAAAATTTTGACCACATGTGTAGCTAGCATTGGGTTACTCTGTGCTTGCCCCAGATACTGTGGATATTTGATGTTTTTTGGCTCTGTTCTAGTTATGACTGACTCTTCTTCAAGCACTATGGGCTCAGCTGCTTCCTCTGGTGGTGAAAGGTACAATAGCAGAGCTATACATAAATGCAAGATGCAATCGCTGACAGAAGGGTACTCAGTGAGTCACTTATTGATGTTCCTTATGGTGTTTTTCACCTTGGCGACTTGCTTCAGAGGCAACTCTTCTGATCTCCTCTATTAATAAATGTTCGTCTCCAAGCAAGGGGTGAGCCTGAGTGATACAGCACACAAATCAGTTATGTATTATATACGGTAAGTAAGCAAGGACCAAGCTTGACATAATAAGCTGATATCACTTGCAGTTTGCAAACCTGGAAATCTTCATTAAACTGATCCTGTCATGTAGAAAATAGTATATGATCTTCAGGCTGGATGTTACGGCCAAGGAGGAGCTGAGCAGGTTGATTGATATTTAGTGGGAAATGTTTCCGTGAAGCTTGCATTTTCTTCATTGAAATCCCTGGTATTTATAAATATTCCAGTTGGTGGGCCTGTTCAGTGATTGACAGTCTTTCCTGTATGATTGCATATGCAGATATAACTGTCAATCACTAGTAGGACCACCCACTGGACTCATACATACAAACAGCAGGGATTCTAATGAATAAAATACAAGTTATATTGAATCTTTTCTATACAAACCTATATATCATTCTGCTCAGCTTTTCTCTTTTCAATGCTATCCAGAAATTGAACACGTACAACATGACAGGTTCCCTTTATGTCCCTTTAGGTACAACGTGACACCCTTGAGCATGAACATAAAATAAACCTCTCATTGGCCTTAACCCCTTTACCCCCAAGGGTGGTTTGCACATTCATGACCGAGCCAATTTTTACAATTCTGACCACTGTCTCTTTATGAGGTAATAACTCTGGAACGCTTCAACGGATCTAAGAGATTCTGACATTGTTTTCTCGTGACATATTGTACTTCACTGTAGTGGTAAAATTTTGAATTTTTATGCCCTTTAGGCTATGTGCACACGTAGCGTTTTAAAACGCTTACTAAAAACCGGACTCCTTCCCAGAAATCGCGCGTTTTTTTCTGCGCGATTTCACCGCGATTTTACCGCGATTATGATCGCGATTTTGCCACGATTTTCGCGTGCGATATTCAAGCACTTTCCAAGCGATTTGAAGCATCGCTTGGAAAGTGATTGACAGGTTGGTCACACTCGTCAAACATAGTGTTTGACAAGTGTGACCAGGTTTTTACTATTGAGGCCGCCTATGCGGCCTCAATAGTAAAAGATAGGATGTTAAAATGCTGTGCGGATGGTACCCACGGTGTGGAGGAGAGGAGACTGTCCTCCAGGCCCTGGGTACCATACCCCTGTAAAAAAAGAATAAAAAATAAAAAATCGGTGTATATTTACCTTCCGGCGTCCCGCGATGCATTCCCGGCCTCAGCGTTCCCAGTAATGCCTTGCGAGACCTGTGATGACGTAGTCTCGCGTTGCTATAGCGATCTCGCGAGACCGCTAGAGTCACGCGAGACTACGTCATCACAGGACCTTGCCGCAAGGCATTACTGGGAACGCTTAGGCCGGGAATGCATCGCGGGATGCCGGAAGGTAAATATACACTGATTTTTTATTTTTTATTCTTTTTTTACAGGGGTATGGTACCCAGGGCCTGGAGGACAGTCTCCTCTCCTCCACACCGTGGGTACCATCCGCACATGAGACGCTTAACTTCCCGCATGGTGGGCATAGCCACATGCGGGAAGTAAGCGATTCTCATGCATTCCTATGGGTGCGGAATCGCGGCAATTCTTTGCGATTCCGCACAAAGAATGAGCATGCCGCGGAAAAAAGCGCAGCATTAGCACAGCATGTGCGGAATGCCATAGGAATGCATGGGGGCGTTCTGTACACGATTTTTAAGCGTTTTCGCAGCGTTTTCGCGCTGAAAATCGCGGCAAAAACGCTTAAAAATCGCTACGTGTGCACACAGCCTAAAACAGAGAAATATGTGACACAAAATAGTTACTAAATAACATTTCCCACATGTCTACTTTACATCAGCACAATCTGGGAAACAACATTTTTTTGTTAGGAAGTTATAAGGGTTAAAAGTTGACCAGCGATTTCTCATTTTTACAACAAAACTTACAAAACCATTTTTTTAGGGACCACTTCACATTTGAAGTCACTTTGAGGGGTCTATATGGCAGAAAATACCCAAAAGTGACACCATTCTAAAAACTGCACCCCTGAAGCTACTCAAAACTACATTCAAGAAGTTTATTAACCCTTCAGGTGCTTCACAGGAGCAGAAGCAACGTGGAAGGAAAAAATGAACATTTAACTTTTTAGTCACAAAAATGATATTTTAGCAACAATTTTTTTTATTTTCCCAAGGGTAACAGGAGAAATTAGACCACAAAAGTTGTTGTCCAATTTCTCCTGAGTATGCTGATACCAAATATGTGGGGGGGAACCACTGTTTGGGCACATGGCAGGGCTCAGAAGGGAAGGAACCCTGTTTGACTTTTTCAACCTAAATTGGCTGGAATTGAGATCGGACGTCATGTCGCGTTTGACGAGAGTCTGATGTGCCTAAACAGTGGAAACTAGACGCCCTAAGGAACTTATCTAGATGTGTGGTGAGCACTTTGAACCCCCAAGTGTTTCACTAAAGATTATAATGCCCGGGCGTGAAAATATAAAATCCTGTTTTGTTCCCACATAAATGATCATTTAGTCCCCAATTTTTATTTTCCCTAGAGTAACAGGAGAAATTGGACCCCAAATGTCATTGTCCAATTTGTCCTGAGTACGCTGATACCCCACATGTGGGAGAAAACTACTGTTTGGGCACATGTCAGGGCTCAAAAGGGAAGTAATGGCGTTTTGGAAAGCAGACTTTGATGGAATGGTCTGCGGGCGTCATGTTCCGTTTGCAGAGCCCTTGATGTTCCTAAACAGTAGAAACCCCCCATAAGTGACCCCATTTTGGAAACTAGACCCCCTAAGGAACTTATCTAGATTTGTGGTGAGCACTTTGAACCCCCAAGTGTTTCACTAAAGATTATAATGCCCGGGCGTGAAAATATAAAATCCTGTTTTGTTCCCACATAAATGATCATTTAGTCCCCAATTTTTATTTTTCCCAAGAGTAACAGGAGAAATTGGACCCCAAAGTCGTTGTCCAATTTGTCCTGAGTACTCTGGTACCCCACATGTGGGAAAAAACTGTTTAGGCACACGTCGGGGCTCGAAAGGGATGTAGTGTCGTCTTGGAATGCAGACTTTGATGGTCTGCTGGCATCATGTTCCGTTTGCAGAGCCCCTGATGTGCCTAAACAGGAAAAAAACCCACATGTGACATCATTTTGGATACTAGACCCCCAAAGAACAAATCTAGATGTGCCCCCAACTAATCTAATTTAAATTAGTAGTGCATGGAGGTGTGGTACAATTTGAAGCAATCCTTCATACACAGGCCAGGTTTTTCGGGGCAGGTGTCGCATTGATAAGTGGTGTCCCTGCGTATTCCTTTTTTGTAACACACTCAACACCTTTTTTGCGGCTTACCTTTTCTTGGGGTTGGCGGGACCACCCCCGGAAAATGCTGACCTGGTACAATACGAGCACCTTCAGTTCCAGAAGTACTGGGGCCCGCTCCTTCCTGAGCGCCAAACATCAGGGCCTTAAACACTACCTCCTGGAACTGAAGGTACGATGTATCACTGGGGCATGCACATTGTGACAACAGGAATGCGTTGAGCACACCACACCTTGGCCTTCCTCAATGCATTGTACGGTTGGAGGAGTTGATCGGAGAGATCAATGCCCCCCATGTTTTTGTTGTACCCCACTACACATGTCGGTTTGTGGACCTGTGTAGAGGTACCCCGTACAATGCAGAGGGTGCTGCCATCACCGTGTATGGTGGTCAAGAGATGGACATCTCTCTTGTCCTTGTACTTGACCACCAGCAGGTGGTCGCTACATTGGGCTCTGCTCTCACCTTTTCGGAGCATCTGCCCAAGTAGCGTCTTTGGGAGGCCTCTCTGATTTTTGTGGACTGTACTGCAGGCTGCGGTACGTCGCTCAGAGAGGGATTTGTAGAGTGGGATGCTGGTATAAAAGTTATCAGTGTAGAGGTGATAACCTTTATCCAGCAGTGGGTGCACCAAATCCTACACAATTTTCCCACCCAGGAAAGGAGGACACTCAGGGGGTTCAATCCGGGTGTCCTTCCCTTCATAAACTCTAAACTTGTGGATGTACCCTGAGGTACTCTCACACAGCTTATAGAGTTTGATTCCATACTTGGCCCTCTTACTGGGCAGGTATTGACGGAATCGCAGCCTTCCCTTGAAGTGAACCAAGGACTCGTCCACCCAGATGTCCTTTTGGGGCACATACACTTCAGCAAACTTTTTGTTGAAGTGTTCGATGACCGGCCGAACTTTGAAAAGAAGGTCAAAGTTGGGGTCATCTCGTGCGGGAGACTGTGCATTATCAGTATAATGCAGAAACTTGTGGATGGCCTCAAAACACGTCCGGGCCATGACCATTCGGAACACTGGAGTGTTGTATAAAATATCAACACTCCAATATTGCCGAATTTCCGGCTTCTTCAGTATCCCCATATGGAGGACCAGGCCCCAAAACTGCGTCATTTCAACTGCATCTACAGGAGACCAGTTTGAAAATGATGAACGCGGGTTTTGCTCCAAAAATTGACGATCGTACAAATTAGTTTGCTCCACCATGAGGTTAACAAAATCCTCAGAGAAAAAGACTTTGAAAAAGTCAATTACTGTGAGGCCGGTGGTGTCAAACTTGATTCCTGATTCTGCCACAAAATCAGGAATCAGTGGCTCATAATTTTCGGGGGGCGAGGTCTATACGGGGAGCACTGGGTCAGCTGCGGGCATGGTGGGCGCTGCCTCATCTTCTGTCCTGGAGTGTCTGCGTGGCGGTTCCACAGAATCCGAGGAGGAAGATGAGGAGGGGGAAGAGGAAGAGGATGAAGAATCCGAAAAATAAAGAAAGGTGGGATCGCCATCCTCGCTATCAGTGTCGGAGGCAAGTATAGCATATGCCTCCTCCATTGAATAGCGCTGTTGGGATGAATTTGATGACATTTTTGTGTAAAGATGGTGCTTGGGTGTACACTTTATTGAAAACTGTATGTGTACGTGAGGAGGGGAGTGATTGGTGTAAACTTTCTGTAAAGAAAAAGCTGTGGAAAAAAAGTCTAAACAGCAGGCCCTAGCTGATAAGTGTCACTTATCAAAATTAGGCTGCTGGATGTGCGCACGGGGTGGCGCAAGGGGGGGGGGTGAAAAAAAAAAAGGAAAACGGCAGGCACAAACTCTGATAAGTGAACTGTGTCACTTATCAAAGTTTGCCAGCTGGGGGATGTGTGTGCGGAGTTGACGCTAAGGGGGCTGAGAAAAAAAAGGGAGCACGAGTGTTGCTCGATGAACTGCGTCACCAATCAACGCTCGGCGGCTGCGCCAAGGTGGGTGGAGGGGGGTACAAAAAAGGGGGGATGGGGGATTGGGGTGGATGAAGAGAGATTGGGCAGGGATCAACAGTTAGGGTTGTAGTTAGGTGGCACAAAGGGGGGGTGAAAAAATGAAAAACGGCAGGCACAAGCTTGGATAAGTGATGTGTGTCACTTATCCAAGTTTTGCGGCTGCGGGATGTGTGTACGGAGGTGGCACAAAGGGGGCTAAGGAAAAAAAAGCGAGCACGAGTGTTGATCGGTGAACTGCGTCACCGATCAACGCTCGCCGGCTGCGCACGGAGGCGGCGCAAAAGTGGGGTGGAGGGGGGTAAAAATAGGGGGAAGGGGATGGGGTGATTAGGGTGGATGAAGAGAGATTGGGCAGGGATCAGTTAGGGTTGTAGTTAGGTGGCACAAAGGGGGGTGAAAAAAATGAAGTGGGATGGAGGGGGGTAAAAAGGGGGTAAAAAGAGGGGGAAGGAGGGATGAGGGGATGAAGATAGATGGGGGTGAAGATAGATTGGGCAGGGGATCAGGGATCAGGAACACTTGCGGTTGGCGGTTTTGCCTTTCTTTTTTTCTTTCTTCTTTCTGCATGGATTGTGATGCTACAAGTTGTGGCACCACAATACCCAGCACAGGAGCTCTTGCTGCGTCCGACCTCTCTGCAGGAATCCTCAGCTAGAGTGAGGACCCCTTGAGACAGGTCAGGGGCAGGTCACAGAGCAGTCACATCGCTGCTGTGACCTGTCATTGGTGGGATCGAATGATTACATTGATCCACCAATCCCTGATCTGCCTGGTGACCATGGCATCTGCCTAGGATTGGAGCTCACAGCTCCAATTCCTAGGCAGGTCATGCCCAGGTCACCAGCAGGGCACAGAGCGCTCACATGTTACCACAGCTGTGCCCTGTGGTTGGCGCGATCGCCGATCTAATCGATCGTGCCAGCCAGCTCCTGTAGGCCCTGCTGGGCCTACACCAGGCTCCAGCCTAAAATCGGTGCTAATATAGCACCGATCCGGGCCGGTACTGGCAGGGTACAGTGGCGGTATAGCGCCGCTGTGCGCTGCGATTGGCGCGATCGATTAGATCGGCGATTACGCCAATCCGGGGGCAACGCCAGGCACCGGCTCTAGGATCGAGTACATCGGTACTCCGATCCTAGCCTAGGACATCAATGTTTCAGCCAAGCTGATTGGCTGAAACAATGAGAAATGCTGCAATTGGCTGTTCAGAATTGAACAGCCAATCACAGCGCTCTTGATGCCGGGGGGGCGGGATCGCAGCCCGGGAGGCCGACGCCATCTTCTGTAAGGTGAGATGGCGCCGGAATTTTAATGCAATCACCGCGACATTAGTCGCGGTATCGCATTAAAGGGTCCGATGTACTATCCCGTCCACGGTCATACGGGCCCGGGTAACGTGGACGGGATAGTACATCGGATGTCAGAAAGGGGTTAATGACCAAGTTATTTGTTGTTTCTTTAGCCACAGTTCTAACATTATTTCTTTTTATTATTTTTCTGTCAACATATAGCCATTAGTGTTGAGCATTCCGATACCGCAAGTATCAGGTATCGGCCGATATTCTCTGTATCGGAATTCCGATACTTTTTTCATATCGAATACCGGAATCGGAAGTTCCCATAATGCTATGAGCCCGCTCGATTTGATTCAGCCAATGGGAATCCTCAGAAGTGTGGGCACATCCTGTTAGGCATGTAGGCATGTTAACTATTGGCATGGCTGTGATTGGCTGCTGAAATGATGTCATGATGCACTATAAAAGCCGCCGCCGCCATTTGTGTTCACTCTGCTGTGAATTCAGTTAGGGACAGGCTGCTGTTGAAGACTGTGAGGGACAGTTAGAAACAGCGATTCTCAAAAAAAATTGTGCTTTACCCAGGCTACATAAACCACCACTGTAACATAGTAACATAGTAACATAGTTATTAAGGTTGAAGGGAGACTTTAAGTCCATCTAGTTCAACCCATATCCTATCCTAACTTGCCCTAACATGTTGATCCAGAGGAAGGCAAAAAAACCCCATGTGGCAACAGTAAGCTTCACATTGGGGAAAAAAATTCCTTCCCGACTCCACATATGGCAATCAGACTAGCTCCCTGGATCAACTCAATATTAAGGAGACTAGTGTATATACTCTGTAATATTATACTTTTCAAGAAAGGCATCCAGTCCCTTCTTAAATTTTAGTAGTGAATCACTCACTACAACATCATATGGCAGAGAGTTCCATAGTCTCACTGCTCTTACAGTAAAGAATCCGCGTCTGTGAGTATGCTTAAACCTTCTTTCCTTCAGACGTAGAGGATGCCCCCTTGTCCCCGTCACAGGTCTAAGAGTAAAAAGATCATTAGAAAGGTATTTGTATTGTCCCCACATATATTTATACATTGTAATAAGATCACCCCTAAGCCTTCGATTCTCCAAACTAAATAACCCCAAGTGTAATAACCTGTCTTGGTATTGCAGACCCCCTAGTTCCCTAATAACCTTGGTCGCTCTTCTCTGCACCTGCTCCAGTTCAGCTATGTCTTTCTTATACACCGGAGACCAGAACTGTACACAGTATTCTAAGTGTGGTCGCACTAGTGACTTATATAGAGGTAAAATTATGTTCTCCTCATGAGCATCTATGCCTCTTTTAATGCATCCCATTATTTTATTTGCCTTTGCAGCAGCTGCTTGACTCTGGCCACTAAATGTGAGTTTGTCGTCCACCCATACACCCAGGTCTTTTTCAGTGACTGTTTTGCCCAGTGTTTTACAATTAAGCACATAATTATACAACTTGTTCGTTCTACCCAAGTGCATGACCTTACATTTATCCCCATTAAAGCTCATTTGCCATTTATCAGCCCAAGCTTCTAGTTTACATAAATCCTCCTGTAATATAAAATTGTCCTCCTCTGTATTAATTACCCTGCAGAGTTTAGTGTCATCTGCAAATATTGAAATTCTACTCTCTATGCCCCCTACAAGGTCATTAATAAATATGTTAAAAAGAAGCGGGCCCAAAACTGACCCCTGTGGTACCCCACTGCTAACCGTGACCCAGTCCGAGTGTGCTCCATTAATAACCACCCTTTGTTTCCTATCCCTGAGCCAGCTCTTAACCCACCTACACATATTTTCCCCTATCCCCATTGTTCTCATTTTATGTATCAACCTTTTGTGTGGCACCGTATCAAAAGCTTTTGAAAAGTCCATGTACACCACGTCCACTGCATTCCCTTGGTCCAGTCCGGAACTTACCTCTTCATAAAAGCTTATCAGATTAGTCTGACAGGAACGGTCTCTTGTAAACCCATGTTGATATTGGGTCATAAGGTTATTCTTCTCCAGATACTCCAGTATAGTATCTCTTAGAAAACCCTCCAGGATTTTACCCACAGTTGAGGTTAAACTTACTGGCCTATAATTTCCAAGTTCAGTTTTTGTCCCCTTTTTGAATATTGGCACCACATTTGCTATACGCCAGTCCTGTGGTACAGACCCTGTTATTATGGAATCTTTAAAGATTAAAAATAGTGGTCTATCTATGACTGTGCTTAATTCCTGCAGTACTCGGGGGTGTATCCCATCCGGGCCCGGGGATTTGTCAATTTTAGTGATTTGTAGACGCCGCCGTACTTCCTGCTGGGTTAAGCAGGTGACATTTAATGGAGAATTTTTATCCCTGATCATGTTATGGGATTTTCTTGTGTAAATACTGTTGAAAAAAAGTCATTTAGCATATTGGCTTTTTCCTCATCCTCATCCACCATTTCACCCAGACTATTTTTAAGGGGACCAACACTATCATTTTTTAGCTTCTTACTATTTATGTAGTTAAAGAATATTTTGGGATTATTTTTACTTTCTCTGGCAATGAGTCTCTCTGTCTCAATCTTTGCTGTCTTGATTTGCTTTTTACAGAATTTATTTAATCTTCTGTATTTATTTAATGCCTCATCACTACCTACTTGCTTTAATTCTCTAAATGCTTTATTTTTATCTCTTATTGCGCCCCTTACAGCTCTATTTAGCCATAGTGGTTTCCTCCTATTTCTCGCATATTTATTCCCATACGGTATATATTGTGCACAGGTCCTATTCAGGATGCTAATAAACGTCTCCCATTTTCTTTGTGTATTTTTATGTCTCAGGATATCGTCCCAGTTAATTGCACCAAGATCATCTCTCATCCATTGGAAATTTGCCTTCCTGAAGCTTAGTGTCCTTGTAACCCCTCTACTACACATCTTATTAAAGGATACATGAAAACTTATTAATTTGTGATCACTATTACCCAAGTGACCCTCAACCCTTACATTTGATATGCGGTCTGGCCTGTTGGTTAATATTAGGTCTAGCAGTGCCCCCCTCTTGTTGGGTCCTGAACCAAGCTTTCTTTTGCCTAGCAGCAGTGTTCACAGCTGTCTGCAAGGGCTGTGTGAGTGCAGCTCACACTGTGTAGTGGGTCCTTCAGCCACGACTGGTTGTAGGCCGCCCAGCGTGCGTCACTGATGCCTCATACATATTTTTCTTTTCTAGCTGCTTATTTTTCATAAATTCTATCTAGTGTGCTTCCATCCGCATCCATATACGTTGGTTGCAAACACTAGTAGTAGACAGCAGAGCCTTTCTGCAGCCTTTCAGTGCTAGTGCCCACTTCTCTGCACTGTTCACGGCTGTCTGAGAGGTCTCTGACTGTGTCTAAGTGCAGCTCATGCTGAGTAGTGTGTCCTGCAGCTACGTCTGGTTGTAGGCCGCTCAGCGTGCGTCACTGCCTCACACATTTTTCTTTTATAGCAGCTCATTTTTTATTCTCCTATTAGTGTGCATCCATCCGTATCCATATACGGTGGATGCAAACACTATAGGAGTAGACAGCGGAGCCTTTCTGCAGCCTTTCAGTGCTAGTGCCCACTTCTCTGCACTGTTCACGGCTGTCTGAGAGATCTCTGACTGTGTGTGAGTGCAGCTCTCGCTGAGTAGTGTGTCCTGCAGCTACGTCTGGTTGTAGGCCGCTCAGCGTGCGTCGCTGCCTCACACATTTTTGTTTTATTGCAGCTCCTTTTTTTTCTCCTATTAGTGTGCATCCATCCGTATCCATCTACATTGGTTGGTTGCAAACACTATATAGGAGTAGATAGAGGAGCCTTTTTTCTGGCTTGTGCCCTTCAGCTGCAGCCAGATTAGTATTACCCAATTTTTTTGGAGCCTCATCTTTTGCATTGTAGGTTACCTGCCTGCATTGTAATAGCTCCAAAAAGTTTGTGATACTATCACTTTCAAATCTTTGGTCACATCCTTTTAGTTGTTTTTTTAAAAAACAAACAAAATAAAGTTCACCAAATACTACATTTGACAGTTGTGTAGGCCACATTAGCTCCTATTAAAGTGTAGTGCACACACACTTCATAACATTAATGTTTCTTATACCTGTTACCAGCTGTTCAGAAATAAGCACACTAAGCCCCCTTTGTACTTTTCTGCCTATCTTTATCAGTCTAGCAAGATGAAGAAGGCAGGGAGTAAGGCACGTGGGCGTGGGCGTGGAGTTTCAGCAGGGAGAGGACGTGGGGATTCTGCAGGGAGAGGACGTGGGGATTCTGCAGGGAGAGGACGTGGGGATTCTGTGCCTGCTGCGGGCACCAGTGAGTCAGCATCCCCCAGTTTTAGCAGGCAACAGTCCTTTATGCGCAGCTTTGTAGGACCTCGCCGAACCCCACTGCTGTGGGAGGAACAAAATGAAGCCGTTGTCGGATGGATGGCAGCTAACGCATCGACTTCAATGACTTCCACGTCCTCTCAGGGCCAGAGCACCGAAGAGCAACCATCTGTCTCTTCACCACCTGCCAAAGTGCCTAGGCAGTCAGAGAGCCCTGGACAGGAGCAATCACAGTCTCTACTTCTGTTCTCTGAATCTGTTGGCTTGGAAAGAGGGGGCCAGCAAAGCAGCATTCAAGAATATGAAGAAGAGGGAGTATGCAGTGATGCGCAACTTCTTTGTCACTCGGACTCTGAAGAGGCGGGTGGGCCAGTGCCTATGGTCAGCACACCTCAGTACGCATCAGATGATGACGAGACTCAGTTACCACTTTCTGTTGCGTACGGTGCTGGCGAGACAACCCAGGAGAAGCAGGTGTTTGAAGAGGGGAGAGTAGATGATGAGGTCCTTGACCCATCATGGCGTGAGGAACAGGAAGGTGGTGGGAGCAGCTCTGAGGAAGAGATTCCCCGAATGGCCAAAATAGGAGGGAGAGGGAGGGGGCAGACTTGGTTGCCTGTAGCTTCCACTTCGGCACCCGGTAGGAGCATTCCTCTTTCAAAAGGCAAAACGGGCGCTCCCAAGACTTGCAGTGCGTGGTCCTTTTTTGACACAGTTGCAGATGACACTTGCTTTGTCAAATGCAAGCTGTGTCATCAGAAAGTCAAAAGAGGGAAAAATGTCAGCAACCTCAATACCACAAATATGTGGAAACATGTGCGGACCAAGCACGAGGTGGAGTTACACAGACACACTGAAAACACAGGCCAACGTACAGCACCACCTACCACCTCTTCAGCTCGTGTTGGGGCCTCTTCCTCCAGCTCACACACAGCTGGTTCGGCTTCCTCACAGGATCGCCAAGGAAGAACCTCTGGCACTGTTGTCCGGAGACCCAGTGAACTTCCACCCACAGCACCACGTTCCCAGTCCTCCTCACACTCCCAGGCAACTCTACAGCCATCGGTAGCACAGGCATGGGATAAAAGGCGGCCATACTCGGCAAACCATCCCCAAGCACAGGCTCTGAATGCTGGCATTGCAAATCTACTGGTACTTGCAATGCTCTCATTCAGACTGGTGGAGACTGACACCTTCCGGGAGTTGATGGCATTGGCAGTCCCACATTACACCGTGCCGAGCCGCTTTTATTTCAGCAGGCGAGCCGTCCCTGCCCTGCAAAAACATGTGGAGGGAAAAATACAACATGCGCTACTAAATGCCGTCAGTAGCAAGGTCCACCTGACCACCGATGCATGGACCAGTAACCATGGACAGGGACGATACCTTTCCCTCACTGCCCATTGGGTCAATGTTGTGGAACCGGGTACAGATCTGGAGAGTGGCGCTGTACATGTTCTGCCAACTCCACGGATTGCAGGAATCCAGTCTGTACACATTGACTCCTCCTCCTACTCAAGTTCCTCAGAAACAGCGCAACAGGAGCCTGTTACGACCGATATGAGCACAACCGTGGCCAAACGTCAAGAGGCCGTACTCAAATCAATTTCTTTGGGGAATCGAAGCCACACAGCGCAGGAGCTCTGGAATGCCATCAAGCAGGAGAGCGACGTGTGGTTTCTGCCAGCGAATCTCCAGCCGGGCTTGGTAGTGTGTGACAATGGCCGAAATCTGGTGGCAGCCCTTGGCCTAGGCAACCTCACTCACATCCCATGTCTGGCACATGTGCTGAACTTGGTCGTGCAGAGCTTTCTGAGGGACTATCTGGATCTTGATGCACTGCTGCACAAGGTACGCATAGAGTGCGCTCACTTGCGGCGTTCCAGCACGGCAAGATCGCGCCTTGCTGCTCTGCAGCGCTGATTATGCCTTCTGGAACATCGCATCATATGTGACCTACCCACCAGGTGGAATTCAATGTTACATATGTTGGAGCAGTTGTGTGAGCAGCAGGCAGCAGTCATGGAGCACCAGCTGCATCAGGCGCAAGCAAGTTGCAAGTGTGCGCCAGTCACACTTCAGCACCACTGAGTGGGCCTCTATGAAGGACATCTGCCTCGTTTTGCGTGCCTTCGATGATTCCACGCGGATGGCGAGTGCAGATGATGCACTAGTCAGCATGACTGTCCCCCTTATCTGCCTGCTTCAAAAAACACTGCAAGCACTAAGGGAGGAGGTTTTGGAAGAGGTGGAGGATGAGGAGTCCCAAATGCCATCTGCTTCTGGACAGTCTGCGCTACGTGGTTCCTCACAAAGGCCTAGGCAGGGGACAATTTGTGAGGAGGATGAGGAGGAGTCGATGGAGAAAGACGACATCTCTCCAGAGGAGGGAGGTACACAATCCTCTAGTCAGTATGCACAGCGAGGGTGGGGTGAAGCAGAGCAGGCAGAGATGACGCATCAAGCAGGGTATAGCATTTCTTTGGCAGTTGGGAGTCTGCAGCACATGGTTGATTTCATGCTGCAGTGCCTGAGAAACGACCGACGCATCGCCCACATTCTCAACACGGCTGATTATTGGGTGTACACCCTCCTAGATCCTCGCTACCGGGACAACTTACAAAGCCTCATACCACCGTTGAACCGGGAGCGTAAACTGCGGGAGTACCAAGACACACTGGTGCAGTCCATCATGTTTTCCATTCCACCCGACAGCAGTGGTGCTAGTGCTTTACAAAGCATCTCTGTGCGTCGAGGCAGTGGAGGAAACTCGGCACAAAGAGGGAGCAGAGGCAGCGCCTCAGCACAAGGCAAGACCACAATGGCCCAAATGTGGCAAAGTTTTTTGTGTCCGCCACAATTGTCTACACCATCACAGACGGCTACAATCAGCAGGAGGCAACGTTTCCGTCAGATGGTGACAGACTACATGTCTTGCCCTGTCAGTGTACTCCCAGATGGCTCTTCCCCCTTCAAGTTTTGGGTCGTCTCTAAGCTGGATACATGGCCAGAGCTTAGCCAGTATGCATTGGAGGTGCTGGCTTGCCCTGCTGCCAGTGTATTATCGGAACGCGTCTTTACTGCCGCAAGTGGTGTACTAACAGACCGTCGCACGCGACTATCTTCCGATAACATTGACCAGCTTACTTTTCTGAAAATGAACAAGGCCTGGATCTCGCCAGAATTTGCCAGTCCTCTTCCCGAATAAATAATTGGTTGGCAACAGTATCCAGGTCTCCTGTTGTGTTCATGTTTCTACCACCTGAACTATAATCCCTGGGCTTCAACGCAGCCAGTTGTCGCTCAGAAGTGTCGTCTGCACAGAGAAAAACACTAGCTCCTGTGTTAGTGGGGTTCAGTAACGCCAGCTGCTCCCCTGCTGTGTGGACGGCAAAGTCTCCTGCTCCATCCACATTCAAACTACTGATTTTTAACCGTGCTCCACTTAGGTCTGTGGCTCCACTGTCTCTAGTTTTTCCCCTGGCCTATAACCCTGCCAGTTGCTGCTCAGAAGTGGCGTCTGCACATTCCACACTTGTTCCTGTTTTACTGGAGCTCAGTCACGTCAGTTGATCCCCTGATGTGTGTCCGGCAATGTCTCCTGCTCTGTCCACATTCCCATTACTAGTAGTGTGAATGAGGACAGAGCAGGAGACCTTGCCGGACACACATCGGGGGATCAACTGACGTGACTGAGCCCCAGTTACACAGGAACAAGTGTGGATTGTGCAGACGCCACTTCAGAGCTGTAACTGGCAGGGATGGAGGCCTGGGGAAATACTAGAGACAGTGGAGCCAGAGGCCATAGTGGAGAACGGTTACAATCAGTAGTAGTCTACAACCTATATAAAACCTGCTGCAAGTTTGCCTCCGCCTGCTGCATGATTGATCCTGTGCTCCAACAATGCCTGTTGGTGTTCAGAAGTGCCGTCTTCACAGAGAAAAACACTAGCTCCTGTGTTAGTGGGGTTCAGTAACGTCAACTGTTCCCCTGCTGTGTGGATGGCAATGTCTCCTGCTGCCTCCACATTCAAAAAATATCAGGCCTACACCCTGATTGTTCCTGGGCTCCAACAAAGCCAGTTGGTGTTCAGAAGTGCCGTCTTCACAGAGAAAAATACACTAGCTCCTGTGTTAGTGGGGTTCAGTAACGTCAGCTGTTCCCCTGCTGTGTGGACGGCAATGTCTCCTGCTGCCTCCACATTCAAAAAATATCAGGCCTACACCCTGATTGTTCCTGGGCTCCAACATCGCCAGTTGGTGTTCAGAAGTGCCGTCCTCACAGAGAAAAACACACTAGCTCCTGTGTTATTGGGGTTCAGTAACGTCAGCTGTTCCCCTGCTGTGTAGATGGCAAATTCTCCTGCTGCCTACACAGTCACACTACTACTGATTTTTAACCATGCTCCACTTATGCCTCTGGCTCCACTGTCTCTAGTATTTCCCCTGTCCTCCAAACCCACCAGTTGCTGCTCTGAAGTGGTGTCTGCACTATCCACACTTGTTCCTGTGTTACTGGTGGTCAGTCACGTCAGTTGATCCCCTGATGAGTGTCCGGCAATGTCTCCAGCTCTGTCTACATTCCCATTACTAGTAGTGGGAATGTGGACAGAGCAGCAGACCTTGCCGGACACACATCAGGGGATCCACTGACGTGACAGAGCCCCTGTAACCCAGGAACAAGTGTGGATTGTGCAGACGCCACTTCAGAGCAGCAACTGGCAGGGTTGGAGGCCAGGGGAAATACTAGAGACAGTAGAGCCAGAGGCATAAGTGGAGCACGGTTACAATCAGTAGTAGTGTACAACCGATATAAAACTTGCTCCAAGTAGGCCTCAGCCTGCTCCGTGATTGATCCAACATCGCCAGTTGCTGCTCAGAAGTGTCTTTGGCATGGGTACTCCCTCCTGCCCAGCCTGGTTCCAGCACGCCTGCTGTTTCCGGGTAGTGTCAACGTCACTTTGCCACCAATACGTTGTCCTGTCGTGTTGCCGTCGGGTTAACTGAGCCTATGGTGCCTGCAGTTTAGGTGCTTCCTATGTGGGCTGCGGGTTCTGGTAATAAAGGCTGGTTCCATAGTGCCAATAGGACAAGCACCCCCTGTAGGACTGTGGGTTTCGGCAACTGCGGCCGGCTCACGGCCTTGCAACTTTGTCTTTATCATGGGTACCTTGTGCTACCCATCCGGGTTCCAGCACCGTCAGCTGGTTCTCGGCAGAGCCTTTGGCCTAGGTGCCTCCTTCTTGGTATCCGAGTTCCAGCAAAGTCTGCTGGTCCTTGGTAGTGCTTTGGAGCACACGTACCTCCTGCTTAGTAACCGTGTTCCAGCACCGTCAGCTGGTCCACGGTTGTGCCATTGGCTCTTGTTCCTTCTGCTGCCCCTCCGGGTTCTAGCACCATCAGCTGGTTCTTGGCAGAGCCTTTGGCCTAGGTGCCTCCTTCTTGGTATCCGAGTTCCAGCAAAGTCTGCTGGTCCTTGGTAGTGCTTTGGAGCACACGTACCTCCTGCTTAGTAACCATGTTCCAGCACCGTCAGCTGGTCCACGGTTGTGCCATTGGCTCTTGTTCCTTCTGCTGCCCCTCCGGGTTCTAGCACCATCAGCTGGTTCTTGGCAGAGCCTTTGGCCTAGGTGCCACCTTCTCGGTATCCGAGTTCCAGCAACGTCTGCTGGTCCTTGGTAGTGCTTTGTAGCACAGGTACCTCCTGTTTAGTAACCGTGTTCCTGCACCGTCAGCTGGTCCACGGTTGTGCCATTGGCTCTTGTTCCTTCTGCTGCCCCTCCGGGTTCCAGCACCATCAGCTGATCCTCGCTAGTTTAATTTGCTCTTGCAGCTTCTGCTACCCATCTGGGTTCCAGCACCGTCAGCTGGTTCTCAGCAGTGCCTTTGGCCTAGGTGCCTCCTTCTTGGTATCCGAGTTCCAGCAAAGTCTGCTGGTCCTTGGTAGTGCTTTGGAGCACATGTACCTCCTGCTTATTAACCGTGTTCCAGCACCGTCAGCTGGTCCACAGTTGTGCCATTGGCTCTTGTTCCTTCTGCTGGCCCTCCGGGTTCTAGCACCGTCAGCTGGTTCTCGGCAGAGCCTTTGGCCTAGGTGCCTCCTTCTCGGTATCCGAGTTCCAGCAACGTCTGCTGGTCCTTGGTAGTGCTTTGGAGCACAGGTACCTCCTGCTTAGTAACCGTGTTCCTGCCCCGTCAGCTGGTCCACGGTTGTGCCATTGGCTCTTGTTCCTTCTGCTGTCACTCTGAGTTCCAGCACCATCAGCTGGTCCTCGCTAGTTTCATTTGCTCTTGCAGCTTCTGCTACCCATCCGGGTTCCAGCACCGTCAGCTGGTTCTCGGCAGTGCCTTTGGCCTAGGTGCCTCCTTCTTGGTATCCGAGTTCCAGCAACGTCTTCTGGTCCTTGGTAGTGCTTTGGAGCACAGGTACCTCCTGCTTAGTAACCGTGTTCCAGCACCGTCAGCTGATCCACGGTTGTGCCATTGGCTCTTGTTCCTTCTGCTGTCACTCTGAGTTCCAGCACCCTCAGCTGGTTCTTGGTAGTTCCATTGACTCTTGTAGCTTCTGCTACCCATCCGGGTTCCAGCACCGTCAGCTGGTTCTCGGAAGTGTCTTTGGCACGGGCACTCCCTCCTGCCCAGCCTGGTTAAAGCGCGCCTGCTGTTTCCGGGTAGTGTCAACGTCACTTTGCCACCAATACGTTGTCCTGTCGTGTTGCCGTCGGGTTAGCCGAGCCTATGGTGCCTGCAGTTTAGGTGCTTCCTATGTGGGCTGCGGGTTCAGGTAATAAAGGCTGGTTCCGTAGTGCCAATAGGACAAGCACCCCCTGTAGGACTGTGGGTTTTGGTAACTGCGGCTGGCTCACGGCCTTGCAACTTTGTCTTTTTCATGGGTACCTTGTGCTACCCATCCGGGTTCCAGCACCGTCAGCTGGTTCTCGGCAGAGCCTTTGGCCTAGGTGCCTCCTTCTTGGTATCCGAGTTCCAGCAACGTCTGCTGATCCTTGGTAGTGCTTTAGAGCACAGGTACCTCCTGCTTAGTAACCGTGTTCCAGCACCGTCAGCTGGTCCACGGTTGTGCCATTGGCTCTTGTTCCTTCTGCTGCCCCTCCGGGTTCTAGCACCGTCAGCTGGTTCTCGGCAGAGCCTTTGGCCTAGGTGCCTCCTTCTCGGTATCCGAGTTCCAGCAACGTCTGCTGGTCCTTGGTAGTGCTTTGTAGCACAGGTACCTCCTGCTTAGTAACCGTGTTCCTGCCCCGTCAGCTGGTCCACGGTTGTGCCATTGGCTCTTGTTCCTTCTGCTGCCCCTCCGGGTTCCAGCACCATCAGCTGGTCCTCGCTAGTTTCATTTGCTCTTGCAGCTTCTGCTACCCATCCGGTTTCCAGCACCGTCAGCTGGTTCTCGGCAGTGCCTTTGGCCTAGGTGCCTCCTTCTTCGTATCCGAGTTCCAGCAACGTCTTCTGGTCCTTGGTAGTGCTTTGGAGCACAGGTACCTCCTGCTTAGTAACCGTGTTCCAGCACCGTCAGCTGATCCACGGTTGTGCCATTGGCTCTTGTTCCTTCTGCTGTCACTCTGAGTTCCAGCACCGTCAGCTGGTTCTCGGTAGTTCCATTGACTCTTGTAGCTTCTGCTACCCATCCGGGTTCCAGCACCGTCAGCTGGTTCTCAGACGTGTCTTTGGAACGGGCACTCCCTCCTGCCAAGCCTGGTTCCAGCACGCCTGCTGTTTCCGGGTAGTGTCAACGTCACTTTGCCACCAATACGTTGTCCTGTCGTGTTGCCGTCGGGTTAGCCGAGCCTATGGTGCCTGCAGTTTAGGTGCTTCCTATGTGGGCTGCGGGTTCAGGTAATAAAGGCTGGTTCCGTAGTGCCAATAGGACAAGCACCCCCTGTAGGACTGTGGGTTTTGGTAACTGCGGCTGGCTCACGGCCTTGCAACTTTGTCTTTTTCATGGGTACCTTGTGCTACCCATCCGGGTTCCAGCACCGTCAGCTGGTTCTCGGCAGAGTCTTTGGCCTAGGTGCCTCCTTCTTGGTATCCGAGTTCCAGCAACGTCTGCTGGTCTTTGGTAGTGCTTTGGAGCACAGGTACCTCCTGCTTAGTAACCGTGTTCCAGCACCGTCAGCTGGTCCACGGATGTGCCATTGGCTCTTGTTCCTTCTGCTGCCCCTCTGGGTTCTAGCACCGTCAGCTGTTTCTCGGCAGAGCCTTTGGCCTAGGTGCCTCCTTCTCGGTATCCGAGTTCCAGCAACGTCTGCTGGTCCTTGGTAGTGCTTTGTAGCACAGGTACCTCCTGCTTAGTAACCGTGTTCCTGCACCGTCAGCTGGTCCACGGTTGTGCCATTGGCTCTTGTTCCTTCTGCTGCCCCTCCGGGTTCTAGCACCGTCAGCTGGTTCTCGGCAGAGCTTTTGGCCTAGGTGCCTCCTTCTCGGTATCCGAGTTCCAGCAACGTCTCCTGGTCCTTGGTAGTGCTTTGTAGCACAGGTACCTCATGCTTAGTAACCGTGTTCCTGCACCGTCAGCTGGTCCACGGTTGTGCCATTGGCTCTTGTTCCTTCTGCTGCCCCTCCGGGTTCCAGCACCATCAGCTGGTCCTCGCTAGTTTCATTTGCTCCTGCAGCTTCAGCTACCCATCCGGGTTCCAGCACCGTCAGCTGGTTCTCGGCAGTGCCTTTGGCCTAGGTGCCTCCTTCTTGGTATCCGAGTTCCAGCAGCGTCTGCTGGTCCTTGGTAGTGCTTTGGAGCACAGGTACCTCCTGCTTAGTAACCATGTTCCTGCACCGTCAGCTGGTCCACGGCTGTGCCATTGGCTCTTGTTCCTTCTGCTGCCACTCTGGTTTCCAGCACCATGAGCTGGTTCTCGGTAGTTCCATTGACTCTTTTAGCTTCTGCTACCCATCCGGGTTCCATCACCGTCAGCTGGTTCTCGGAAGTGTCTTTGGCACGGGCACTCCCTCCTGCCCAGCCTGGTTCCAACACGCCTGCTGTTTCCGGGTAGTGTCAATGTCACTTTGCCACCAATACGTTGTCCTGTGGTGTTGTCGTCGGGTTAGTCGAGCCTATGGTGCCTGCAGTTTAGGTGCTTCCTATGTGGGCTGCGGGTTCTGGTAATAAAGGCTGGTTCCGTAGTGCCAAAAGGACAAGCACCCCCTGTACGACTGTGGGTTTCGGTAACTGCGGCCGGCTCACGGCCTTGCAACTTTGTCTTTTTCATGGGTACCTTGTGCTACCCATCCGGGTTCCAGCACCGTCAGCTGGTTCTCGGCAGAGCCTTTGGCCTAGGTGCCTCCTTCTTGGTATCCGAGTTCCAGCAACGTCTGCTGGTCCTTGGTAGAGTTTAGAGCACAGGTACCACCTGCTTAGTAACCGTGTTCCAGCACCGTCAGCTGGTCCACGGTTGTGCCATTGGCTCTTGTTCCTTCTGCTGCCCCTCCGGGTTCCAGCACCGTCAGCTGGTCCTCGCTAGTTTCATTTGCTCTTGCAGCTTCTGCTACCCATCCGGGTTACAGCACCGTCAGCTGGTTCTCGGAAGTGCCTTTGGCCTAGGTGCCTCCTTCTTGGTATCCGAGTTCCAGCAACATCTGCTGGTCCTTGGTAGTGCTTTGGAGCACAGGTACCTCCTGCTTAGTAACCGTGTTCCAGCACTGTCAGCTGGTCCACGGTTGTGCCATTGGCTCTTGTTCCTTCTGCTGCCCCTCCGGGTTCCAGCACCGTCAGCTGGTCCTCTCTAGTTCCATTTGCTATTCTTCCTTCTGCTACCTATCCTGGTTCCAGTACCGTCAGCTGCTTCTCGGCAGTTCCTCAGCCTTCTTGTACCTTCTGCTACTTTTCCAAGTTCAAGCTTGTGGAATTGTTTTCTGATTCTCACTCTGGGTCTCCCTGACGATGACCCTGAAGACGACGACCCTGAAGACCACACCGAAGAAGACCAAAAAGATGACCCTCAAGAAGATGACCAAGAGGACAAAGAACATGAAGACAACCACCAAGATACAGAACAACAAGAGACAGAAGACCAAGAAGCAGAAGAACAAAAAGCAGAAGAACATTAAGCATAAAACTAAAAATCAGAGCAAAAGATATTATCTAAATTATAAGCAGAAGAGCACTAAGCAGTGTATGGGGGTGAGTCCGTTCCTCCTCGTGGTGCCCCTGGAAAATGTCTGCTGCTGCAGGCCAAACTGAACGCGGACAAATCCTGTGGTAAATCTTTTGTGACAGGCAGACCGGAAGGTGCAATCTTCAAACTTTTATAGATAACAACTACAGGAATGTCTGTCACAAATAAGAATATGATGAAGGAGAAGAATAGGAAGAAGATGAAGAAGTAGAATATGAAGAATAATAATAGTTGAATAAGAAGAATATGAAGAATGTAAAAAAAAGAATAATAGGAAGAAGGTGAAGAAGAAGAAGAAGAAGATGAATAAGGTGAAGAAGAAATTGATGAAAAAGATGCTGCTGAGGATGATGAAAGAGAAAGTGTGGGAGAAGTAAAAAAGAAGGTGAAGAGCATGGAAGTAGTGAAACATACATATCTGACAAAATATAAAAGAGGTTAACATAGTCAATATCTTTGTAACTCCAAACGTCTTTAAAATCAAAAAATTATTCCTGCTATTCCATTTGATTGGGCTAAACCTCTATGGCTTTAATGTCTTCTCCACCTCCCCAATACATTCTACATTATTATTAGTTGTTTTTCTTCATGTAGAATTAACCTACAAGGAAAGAAAGGGTTTTTTTCAATTCCGATATTTCTGTTCCATTGACTTGAATGGGATTTCCGGGATCGGAATCGGCGATACCCGATATTTTTTTTGAGATCGGCCGATCCAATCTGATCCGATATTTTTCAATATCGGGTGGTATCGCTCAACACTAATAGCCATGTTAAGGACAGTTTTTTGCAAGATAGGTTGTACTTTATAACGGCACAATTTTATGTCCAGTGTTGTGAAAAGGTGCTTGCCCCTTCGTGATTCCCTATTCTTTTGTATGTTTGTCACACTTTAATATTTAAATTTGTTTAGTGATCTGAAACATTTGACAAAGGTAACACAAGTAAACACTAAATTCAGTTTTTAAATTACGGTTTTTATTATTAAGGGAAAAAGAAATCCAAACATATAGGGCCCTGTGTGAAAAAGTGATTGTCCCTTAAAGCTAATAACTGGTTGGACCACCCTTAGCAGCAACAATTGCAATCAAGCATTTGTGATAACTAGCAATGAGTCTTTTACAAAACTCTGGAGGGATTTTGGCCCTCAGAATTGCTGTAATTCAGCCACATTGGAGGGTTTCTGAGCATGTACTGCCTTTTTACAGTCATGCCACAGAATCTCAATCAAATTAAAGTCAGGATTTTGACTAGGCCACTTCAAAGTCTTAATTTTGTTTTTCTTAAGCCATTCAGAGGTGGACTTGCAGGTGTGGTTTGGATTATTGTCCTTGTGCATAACACAAGTGTGCTTCAGCTTGAGGTCACGAACAGATGGCTGGACATTCTCCATCAGGATTTTTTGACAGACAGCAGAACTCAGGGCTACATTTACCACAGCAAGTCTTCCAGGTCCTGAAGCAGCAAAACAGCCACAGACCATCACCCTATCACCATCATATTTTACTGTTGGTACGATGTTCCTTTTCTGAAAAGATGTGTTACTCTACACCAGATGTAATGGGACATACAGCTTTCAAAAATTTCAATTCCTGTCTCGTAAGTCCACAGAGTATTCTTCCAAAAGTCTTTTGTTTTGTGTTCTTATTCCTCAGCAGTGGTTTTTGTCTTGTAACTCTGCCATGCATGCTATATTGCCCAGTCTATTTTATGTTGGAGTCATCAGCACTGACTTAACTGAAGCAAGTGAGGCCTTTAATTCTTTGGATGTTGTTGTGAGGTCTTTTATGAAATCTTGGATCAGTCATCACTCATTTCTTGGGGTAAATTTAGTCCGCAGGCCACTCCTGGGAAGGTTCACCACTGTTCTGTGTTTTCATCATTTGTGGATAATGGTTTTCACTGTGGTTTGCTGAAATCCCAAAGCTTGAGAAATGTTTTTTTATCCTTTTCCAGACTAATAAATCTTAATTAATTTGTTTCTCATTTATTCCATAATTTCTTTGGATCACGGCATGAAGTTTATCTTTTGAGGAGCTTTTGGTATACTTCACATTGTCAGGCAGGTCCTATTTAAGTGATTTCTTCATTAAGAGCAAGTGTGAGTTGGGAATTTGAACTCAGCTTCTCAAAGATGTGATAAACCTCAGTTAATTTATGTTTGTAAGGGAGGGGAATCTCTTTTTCACACAGGGCCCTGTAGCTTTGGATTTCTTTTTCCATTAATAATAAAAATCTTCATTTAAAAACTGCATTTTGTGTTTACTTGTATTATCTTTGTCTAATATTTAAATTTGTTTGTTGCTATTAAAAATGTAAGTGTGACAAATGACAAACATGCAAAAGAATAGGAAATCAGTAAGGGGCAAACACTTTTTTAAAACAATTGTAATGTGTCATGGAAATGTCATTTATTTTTGGGGAAGGGTATCAAAAATAGCTATATTGTTTTTATGGTTTTCACGGTGCAGTGTAAATAGTATACTAACTTTAGTTTGCTGATCTTTATGATCACAGCAATACTAAATTCATATTTTATTTTATTTTTTACTAATTTTATACAGCAAATTACTTTTTAAAATAATGCGTTATTGTCACACTAGTCCAAGACCTTCAACATATTTAGTATTCTCGCTGTAGGAGGGCTTATACTTTGTGGGATAAATTGAGGTTTTCATTGGTGCCATTTTTGGGGTAGATTTTTTTAAAATATTATTTTTATCTTTTTATATATATATATTTTTTTAATTCCCATTATGGGGCTTGACCATGTGATCACTTCTACAATACACTTCAATGCTTTTGTATTAGGCTTGTCAGCATCATATGGACAATAAGTCTACTAGGTCCTGCCTTAAAGAAGCACTCACATCTATTTTTGTTATTAAATGCATTTATACATACATGTAATGTACTGTGAGAGTATTAATATACTCACCTACCGCTGCTGTCTCCGGTGTCTAGTGCTGATCTGCTCATTTTCTCTGATGTCACCACTCTGCAGACTCTCCGGGTCCCACCGAACTCTGTCAGACCCCTGAGTGGCTTTTACAATGTAATTCTATGGAACATCAGAACGAGACTCAGGATGAGGCTCCAATAAGCTATTGTGGCACCCCTGAGGGTCCAGTCGCCACAGAAGTACTGCACCTCATCCAGAGGTGTGGTATCCCACTCTCAAGTAAGGAGGGAGGACTACCCAGGACTCTAACACTCACACCTAACATGCACCAGTTCAGTCAGGGCATCTGGGTGTACCCTTAGGGAGGATGGCCTCATCCCAGGCTGGCTAGGAAAGGGTGTTGGGGAGTGATTTGGGAAGGTAGGAAAAAGGGGAGGAGCTTAAGGGAGTGACAGTTGGTGGGAGGAGTTAGTACTGAGGTAAGAAGATTGTTCAGAAAAGAGTCAGTCAGAGAGGAGTGAGTAAAGGAGTGATGGCTGACAGAGTCTGAAGACAGTTGGTGAGGAGACGGAGAAGGACTGCAGTAGGAAGAACTAGAGAAAGAGTTGTGAGGGCAGCCTGAAGGAAGCTCCTGGGAGGACAGAAGGTGTCCTTGGGGCACGGGAAGAGCGGAAGCCACCAGTGGGGCCCGTATCCAGAAGTGGAGGAACCAGGTCGCAGTGGGGGAGCTGGCCCCTAAGACTAGTGGAGGACTACAACACTCAGCTAGCAAGCCGGAAGCTGAGGTAATTGTATGTACCTCAGCCGCAACCACATCCATTCACCAAAAAAGCAGCCATATAGGAGCAAGGGGTCTCAGAGAACATCCCCCGACAAGGTCTACGGGTGCTGGCTTGGGGACACTTTGTGAAGGTGCTGGGCAGAAGAAGTGGAAACCAGTACAGTGAGATGGACAGGAGAGAAATACATAGAAGGGAGTCTTGGAAAGGTGTATCCCCATCTATGGGAGTTTGCTGGTCACCTCACCTGGAGAAAATGGCACTAAGCTGGCATCTGTGCACAAGAGAACTGTGAGTAAAATATTGGAAACTGCACCCTGCTGTGTCATCTGTGTCATTTGCGTCTCACTTGTCCTGCACTGCACTCACCACGACAGCCACCATCTTTACTTATAACATTCTAACTGCCCTGGGACACAGCTCTACCCGTGGAGAGCTTAACCATCTTTGCTGCCCTAACACCATCCCAGAGGATCTGCATTGCAGCGTCGGCTACCCTTGCCGAATACCAAGGGTGGCGTCACGACTAAATCCCCTATAAACTACCCCATCATCATCACCTCTTATTAATTTTACTGGACGCCCAGACCATGGACCGGGTCATCGCTTTTGTGACTTCCCCTTTAAGAACTGTCCGGACCAGTACGGAGTATCCTAAGGCCCTGTGGTGCGATCCACTTACATTGTAAAAGAGGCTTCTGACCCACACAAAGAGTGAGCGGGCTAGTCAGAATTGCAATGATGTCACTGAGAAGTAGAGCAGAGCGGTGTTGGATGGAAGCTGAGTATATTAATACACTCACACTACATTACAAGAACATATACACTCCCTGACAGAAGTTATGTTGCTTATCCATGTTATGTAAATAAAAGCTTTTAACCTGACGTTAAATTCATCCTTTGGTTGTATAAATTATTCTTTTGAAGGCTGAAACCCTCCGAAATGTGGTTTAGGTTAAGAAAATAAATTGCCATCAATGCAGAAATATTGATCATTTAGGCTGTGTTCACACGTAGTGTTTTTTTGTGTTTTAGCGGAGTTTTTAAACGCACGATTTTGCCGTGAAAACGCAAAAAAAAGCATCCCATGCAATCCTATGGGATTCCGCAATGCTGTGCTAATGCTGCGGATTTTTCCGCGGCGGAATCGCATTGAGGAAAAATACGCAGCATGCTCATTAATTTTGCGAAAATACGCAGCATGCTCATTAATTTTGCGGAATCACAGCGATTCCACCCACATAGGAATGCATTGTTCTGCTTACTTTCCGCATATGACTGTGCCCACCATGCGAAAAGTAAGCAGAACATTTGCGGATGGTACCCAGGGGGTGGAGGAGAGGAGATTCTCCTCCAGGCTCTGGGTACCATATCTCTGTAAAAAATAGAATTAAAATAAAAAAAATCGTCATATTCTCACCTTCCTTTGTCCTTCGCAGGAAGGTGACATTAAATGATCTGCATAGGCAGCCTCAATAGTAAAAAGTTGGTCACACTTGTCAAACACTATGTTTGGTGAGTGTGACCAACCTGTCAATCAGTTTGCCAAGCAATGCTACAGATCGCTTGGAAAACGCAAGCATTCTGCAAGCTAATTACGCTTGCAAATCACTAGTCTTTCCGTGGGAAATAGGGGGAAATTAAAATGCGATTTGCTTGCATATTTCACGCGGAATGGAATTCAGGAATTCCAGCGGAAATCTCCACGGGAATTCCGCAACGTGTGCACGTAGCCTTAATGGACACAGAATGGTCAGATTTTGGCAAGACAAAAGTTTTGTCGGCCACAGAAAGTAATTCAAACAAATAATTAACTTAAAATACAAATATATGTTGCATAACATTGGTGAATGAAGTTGTGGTGCTATTAGAGTCATATTTAATATTTTGTGTGACTTCCATGAGTTTGAAGGACTGCATCCATGCGGTTCAACAATGATTCATACAATTTATTAATGAAGTCATCAGGAATAGCAAAGAATGCAGTCTTACATGCCTCCCAGAGTTCATCTAGATTCTTTGGTTTTGTCCTCCAAGCTTCCTCTTTCATCCTACCCCAAACATGCTCAATCATGTTCATGTCTGGTGACTGGGCTGGCCAGTCCTTGAGCACCATTTTCTTTTTTTCCTGGAGGAACTTTGTTGTAGAGATGGATGTATGAGATGGAGCACCATCCTGCTGCAGAAATTGACCCTTTTTACGATTTGGAATATAAGAGGTAGCTAATACTTCTTGATATTTTAGGCTATTGATATTGCCTTGCACCTTGCAAATGAATACTGAATGTAACCCCAGACCATGATCTTTCCACCACCAAACGTAACTGTTTTCTGGGTGTATTTTGGATCCATAAGGGCTCCAGTAGGTCTTCTGCAGTATTTGCGGCAGCTGTGGTGTAATTCTACTGAAGATTCATCAGAGAAATCCATCTTCTGCCACTTTTCCAGCGTCCATCTGTTTAGCAGGCTGTGCAAATGCCACACGGTTTTTTATTTGCCTTTTGTTTGGTGCTGGCTTCTGGGCACTGATTTGACCATGGAGGCCATTTCGAGACAGAATCCTACAAACGGTTCTAGTTGACACAGGGACGTGAGGTGACCAGGCCTGTTGAAGCTCTGCTGCAGTGGAAGAGGGGCTTGCTTTGGATTTTCTAACCAACAAACGTTCCTCCTGAGCAGTTGTCTTGCGGGGTCTGCCGGACCTGGGCTTGTCAAACACATCTCCAGTCTCTTTGAATCTTTTTTTAATTCTTTGTACTTTACGCTGAGACACATTAAAGGTGCCAGCCACCTCTGCAGTGGATCTGATCTTTAGCCTCTTGATAATCCAGGCTTTGGTTGCAGGGTGGATTTTTGGCATACTGTCAGAGCTCAAGTTGCAGCTCGAGTGAAGGTCTGGTGTGCTTGGCTTCTTTTTATACACACCCACTAATTAACCAATCATTTACTGAGCACACGTGAAAATGTAAACTAGGATTGGGTGCATTATATGACCAGGCGACAAACCTTTTGTCTTGCCAAAATTTGACCATTCTGTGTCCATTAAATGATCAATATTTCTGCATTGATGGCAATTTATTTTCTTAACCTAAACCACATTTCGGAGGGTTTCAGATTTCAAAAGAATAATTTATACAACCAATGGATGAATTTAACTTCAGGTTATAAGCTTTTATTTACATAACATGGATAAGCGACATAAATGTTTGTACCCTCCTGGACAGAAGTTAATAGAAAAAATAGATGGGAGTGCTTCTTTAACCCTTTAGTGGCCACCAATACGCCTTGATCTGAGATATATGTGAATTGCATCCACTGATGGATTAAAATTCCACAGCTGTCCGCTGTGCACTATAGCTGACACCCTGCTGCATACAGTCACAATCAGTACTGGAGTCGACCATGGCCATTTAACCCCTTAGATGATGCTGTCAATAGTGACTACAGCGATAAGATGTTTAAGAGTGTGGGGCTCCCTCTGTGGTGTGGTCCTAATGGTTGCCATAGCAACTCTTTAGGCCTTAGAGTCTGTCAGCTATAGGGGACTGTTCAGAAGATAGCAACATTAAGGTGGGAAAAATAACATTTTTCCTTCCTATCATGCCACTTTGCGTTAATTCCTGAAAAGCATGTGAAGGGTTAAAAAACTACCTGACAGCAGTTTTGAGTACGTTAAGTGTTGCTTTATATAAAGTGGTCTCATGTTTTCCAGTATATAGATCCCCCAAAGTCACCTCAAAACTGAACAGGTGCCTAAAAAAATAAGTTTTGTAAATTTCCTTGAAAAAAATGAAAAATTGCTGATACAATTTTAAAACTTCTCACATCCTAACAAAATAAAAATAACATTTTACAGATGGTGCTGATGTAAAGCCAACATGAGGGAAATGTTACTTATTAACTATTGTGTGATGTGATGATCTCGATTAAAGGTATTCAAAGTATGAAAATTGCTAATTTTAGACATTTTTGTCACATTTCTGATAATTTTATAGATAAACGCAAAACAATTTTACCACTCACAAGAAACAGTCACAGAATCAGTGGTCAGAAACTTAAAATGTAGTGTAGTCACTAAGTGGTTAAGCAGGGCCAATTAGACTCATGTCAATGGCAGGCACAGGTTCCTCTTCTAAACCCTCAGTAGCTCTGATAACTGATCAATTGTATGGGTATCATCAGTGGCGTATCTAAGGGGGGGCAGCCGGGGCAGTTGCCCCGGGCGCAGGCAGCAGGGGGGCGCAGTCGGGCCGCCCGGCCGCCTAATGCAGCGGTCGGCAGTGTCTCCCGCCCGGCGGCTGCGTTCTGCCGCCCCCCATCCTGAGAGTCGGCGGTTCTCTATGTCGGCTGTCAAGCTGACAGCGGACGCAGACAAGGAGGCCACGCCGACTCCCAGGCAGCAATTGTACTGGCGTCTATACAGACGCCAGTACAATTGAAGCTCTGACCGCCGGGTCAGAGCGACGTCAGCAGCGTGATCAGGTCATGTGATCACGCTGCTTACGTCACTCCCCGGCGCCCAGAGCGAATGCTGGTGGTAAGTGTGCTCCTCTGTGGAGCTGAAGAACCACCGAAGATAGGAGATGGGGGGGTGTTCATGAGTGGAGATGGGGGTTAATGTGGGGATGGGGGTTAATGTATGGGGGTTAATGAGTGGAGATGGGGGTTAATGGGTGGAGATGGGGGTTAATGTGGGGATGGGGGTTAATGGGTGGAGATGGGGGTTAATGTGGGGATGGGGGTTAATGTATGGGGGTTAATGAGTGGAGATGGGGGTTAATGGGTGGAGATGGGGGTTAATGTGGGGATGGGGGTTAATGGGTGGAGATGGGGGTTAATGTATGGGGGTTAATGAGTGGAGATGGGGTTAATGGGTGGAGATGGGGGTTAATGTGGGGATGGGGGTTAATGTATGGGGGTTAATGGGTGGAGATGGGGGTTAATGTGGGGATGGGGGTTAATGTATGGGGGTTAATGAGTGGAGATGGGGGTTAATTGGTGGAGATGGGGGTTAATGTGGGGATGGGGGTTAATGTATGGGGGTTAATGAGTGGAGATGGGGGTTAATGAGTGGAGATGGGATTAATGTGGGGATGGGGTTAATGAGTGGAGATGGGGGTTAATGGGTGGAGATGGGGGTTAATGTGGGGATGGGGGTTAATGGGTGGAGATGGGGGTTAATGTGGGGATGGGGGTTAATGTATGGGGGTTAATGAGTGGAGATGGGGGTTAATGGGTGGAGATGGGGGTTAATGTGGGGATGGGGGTTAATGTATGGGGGTTAATGAGTGGAGATGGGGGTTAATGAGTGGAGATGGGATTAATGTGGGGATGGGGTTAATGTGTGGAGATGGGGGTTAATGGGTGGAGATGGGGGTTAATGTGGGGATGGGGATTAATGTATGGGGGTTAATGAGTGGAGATGGGGGTTAATGGGTGGAGATGGGGGTTAATGTGGGGATGGGGGTTAATGTATGGGGGTTAATGAGTGGAGATGGGGGTTAATGGGTGGAGATGGGGGTTAATGTGGGGATGGGGGTTAATGTATGGGGGTTAATGTGTGGAGATGGGATTGATGTGGTGATGGGGGTTAATGTGGGGGGTTAATGAGTGGAGATGGGGGTTAATGAGTGGAGATGGGGTTAATGAGTGTGGGAGTTAACTAGTGGAGATGGGGGTTGGATGGGGGTTACTGAGTGGGGGGGTTAATGTGTGGAGGGGTTAATGAGTGGGGATGGGGGTTAATGTGTGGGGGGATTTGGAGTGGGGGTACATAATGTGTGGGGAGATTTGGAGTGGGGTACATAATGTGTGGGGGGATTTGGGAGTGGGGATGGGGGGGTACTTAATGTGTGTGGGGGATTTGGAGTGGGGATGGTATTTAATGTGTGTGGGGAGATTTGAGGACACAAAATGAAGAGTATGAGGAAACAGTATGGGGGATGGGTGCAGACAGTAAGGGGTGCGAACGGGTGAATGTATGTGGACACAGTATGGGGAGTCGGGGATATGTGTGAGCAGACAGTATAGAGAGTGAGGGGGTAAATATAAGAGGAGACAGTATGAGGAGGGAGGGGAATAGTGTGAGGTGACAGTATATTGCAGATATTTTTATTTAGGAGCATTATAATGAGACTTCTATCTTTAAGGGCGTCGTGTGGAGATTTGCTGCAGAAGACCGGAGAAGATGGAAGTCTACAGAGACGGCTGGTGATGAGAAAACTCATCATGGGGTCTGGACAAGAAGAAGAAAAGGAGAACGACTGCAGAGACGACGTCATCTATAAGGTACCTGGATGTAAATGTTATTTGTGACACTGACTAATTATCATGTTTTTATTTGTTAGGAGCATTACAGGGGTTGTCCAGGTTTGCGCTGAGTCTGCTGTCATTCTATGTGACTGCAGACTTCTGAATTCTCACAGTGCTCACTGAACGCTGTTAGGATTCTCTCGTGCCGGTAATTTACATACATACGGTCACATGCTGACTAGACATGTGTGGCCTCACTCAACGAAAATGAACAGAGCGAGGCCGGGCACGTCTAGTCGGAATGTAGCCAGAAGTATACAAATCACATACTTGTGCTGACATGACTGTATATTGGCAAGGGAGAATCCTAAATGTGTGCAGTGCATTCGTTGTGAGAATTCAGAAGCTGCAATGTCAGGATTCAGCTCTGCAGGTTCCAGTAGTCCTCACACGGACACTTCACTCATATGCGATTTTCATAGTTATGGTCCTGTGACAACGAGCTTCTCATCCTGCTTTCAGTTTTTTACTGAACATTGAGAGCATTAGGGAGAGCAGCTCGTGGGTACATGACTAACAGTGCAAGTCGCATATGTACTTGGGGGGGCGCCAAACCAAATTCTTGCCCCGGGTGCCAGGAAGCCTAGATACGCCTCTGGGTATCATTGACTATAAGGGGGAACTTCCTGTCTCTATAAGACACCTTGGGTGCCACAGATTGCTCCGTAATCTGTAACTGTCTGTTAGAGCATGTTGACCAAGCACGCTCTAGCACCCATGTAGCACTTATTCTAGCGCACAGACCTTTAGAATAACACCCCATAAAAGAGTTGGACAATGTATCCTCATTTTAATAAAAGTGCTTTTCTCCAGCACTTGTGAATGCTGTTCCCTCACAGACCCCACAACTTTCCTGTCCACAAAATGGCTGCTGGTGGAGGAGCATTTGATCAGGACTGTCCATCAGCATCATCCAATTAATGAGTATCTTTGTCACATGGAGTAGTTTTAATTGGAGGAGGATTAAGGTCTGGTCTGGTCACATGTTCCTTCAGCAGCAATCATTATGTGGACAGTGCTTGGCAGTCATTGGGGAAGGCTGCACTACCAAATGTGGAAGCAGAACCTGTAATGGTAAGATATTAAGAAGTGCCACAAATTAGGTCTGCAACACATTTGCTTAATAATAGAAAAAAAAGATAATGGACAACCCCTTTAACACCTCCTGTATGAAGGTAAAAACACTTGAAATGAATGGTATGAAAAATACGCATTCTTGCAAATAGTAATAATAATAATAATAATCTTTATTTTTATATAGCGCTAGCATATTCCGCAGCGCTTTACAGTTTGCATACATTGTCATCACTGTCCCCGATGGGGCTCACAATCTAAATTCCCTATCAGTATGTCTTTGGAATGTGGGAGGAAACCGGAGTACCCGGAGGAAACCCATGCAAACACAGGGAGAACATACAAACTCCTTGCAGATGTTGTCCTTGGTGGGATTCGAACCCAGGACTCCAGCGCTGCAAGGCTGCAGTGGATGCAAATAACTGGAGCATCTATCCAAAACTTCCTGCTGCATCGCCTTGGTTTTTGAAGGACATGCTGCCCCTCCCCCATTAGGTTTGTGTAGCAAACAAACCCAATGTGCAGGCACAGCTCAAAAACATCCCCCTCACAGCTGCACCAGCCCCCTTTTTCTCCCTGATGGAATGTCCACTTGCTCCTCCCTGCTGGTATTTATTTAAACACGTTTCTCTGTTCATTCAAACTCAAATTTAACAACACAGAATAGTCATAGGGACAGGACAAATATATTTTGGAATCTGTATAATTAGAACTATTCACAATAGCATTTTGTAGCTTATGCGAATGCCTACAAACGATCCCTGCAACTGTTACTTCTGTAATCGGACTGGACATCTCAGCGCCACTTGTCCGGAGAAGCAAAATAAGAGCCCCCCCAGCCAAGTCTTCAGGGCATAATGCAGCAGATCTTTTGGTGGGTTGGGCGGTGGGGAGGATCTGTGAAAATTTGCAGCACATCACTGTGGGGAGCAAGGTCGCTATAGGTCTCAAGGACACAGGGGCCAAATGAACCCTTGTCCGACCCAAAATGGTGGCCCCTGAAAAGATTATTCTGGGGAAAACCCTGTCTGTCATTGGGATTGGGGGCATCCGCTGTCCCTTGCCTGTGGCCCGGGTTTTTATAGATTGGGGTGCTGGGAGCGGGGTGAAGGATGTCGGGCTGTCCGAAAACTTGCCCACCGAGGTTTTGTTGGGGACTGATTTGGGGAGGATGTTCGTGTATTATGTCCCTGACACCCCTCCTCAATCTGATACTGAGGGTAATGCTAATGATAATGATGTGAATATGCATGATTTACCTGATAATGATTTACCTGACAGTGATTTACTTGATGATGATTTATTTGCTAATGATTATGTATCTGAAGGTACCAGAATACTCAGCCACGTCACGCTGCAGGGTGAGATGGCTGAGGAACCCCTAACAGGAGCAAGGAATAGTGCTAAGGGAAATGGGGAGAGGCACGGGAACCATGAGGATGGTGATGCTGTGCAACTGACCAGCGCCACAGTGGAAGGTAACTGCCACATATACAGTATAGCACTGCTCCTGAGGTATTGGGGGTGGATGGGGTGGTAGTATGCATAGCCGAGCAGGCTGATGGGACTGTGGAAATATCTGGGAAGATGACCTACATAGCCGCTATCACCCGAAGGTAGAGTGCCCAGAATGCAGGTAACACCCTGCCTTCTGGTCCCTCAGAACGATGACTGAACCAGAGACGGACCCAAAGCAGGTCCCAGAGGGTCCCCTCGAGGAAGGGACTTTGACATCACTTCTGGCTGCCTCCAGCCAGGAGTTCCAGGCTGCTCTGCACTCAGATGCTAGCCTGGAGACCTTGAAAAACCTTACCAAGAAGCCCACCTCTGAGACTGATAAGGAGAGGGTATTCTGGGAACAAGGAAGATTGTACCGGGAGACAGTTCCCGGTAAATCTCGAAAGTGTCACGGTCACATGTGTCTGGACGCAGCGAGTACCGCAAGGCGAACCCATGTGACGCACGTGACCCTGGATACACCGCCTCCAGTGGGGCGAATTTAAATAATAAGCACGTGCAGCTGGATACACCGCCTCCAACTGGTGAATTTAGACATTACACGTATATACAAGTCTGGAAACCCCGCCTCCAGTAAGGCGAATTTAAACAATAAGGGAAACCTGGGAAACATTAACAATGGTGGGCCCTAGGATAGGGAATAGGGAAGTGGAGACCTCCTGAGCTCCCCTGAGCCAGTGTCCCTGCACTCCTAACGTTCCCTATGCCTATGACGTAGGGGTTATTAGGGATACCGACGTTGAGCGGGGACGCCATATCGTCTACAACTAGGGTGCCAACCTCCGCGGTTAGGAAGGGTGACACTAGGGCTGACTAGGGCAATTTAGCCGGTGGGCCATTATGTGATTACTGAAGAGAACTAAAACAGTTTTTCTCCCTTCATTTTTTGTCCTCTACTACTTCTTTTAGTCATTTTCACTAATGTTTTTAGTCATTGAATTAAAAGCTAAATTTTAGGGGTTATTTTTTGGTGCTTCTGGTGTTACTACTGAATATATAATCCCATTGATTTTGAGGTCTGTTTTTGCGTTTGCTCCTAGCAACAGAGCCCACCACCTGCGTGCATCTTCTCCTCCACCCGGATCCATCACCATAACTGGATCCTTCACCATAGTGCAGCCTTCGAGCAGAGTCCACCACCATTTGCAGCAGTCCAGTAACAGAGTCCCAATGATGAGTTCAGCTTCTGCCCAAAAAGTCAAGCATGCTTGAGTCCAGCTCTCAGCAACCAGGTCCAGCATGGTGAGTGCAACTCTCACCATCGTCGCCACTCCACCAAGCCATGCAAACACCTCCTGCCGATACCATAGACTGTGACTCCACCACGCCATTCCAGCCCTTCTTGCAGACCACCTAGCTGCCATTCGTCCCCTCTGGCTGGGCTGCGCAGGACTCATGTTCAGCTCCTTCATTCACCCAGGCTTCCTTGTGAATGACTAATGTGCACGCGGTTACAGATCAGGTGTTGGGCTCTGTGGAAGGAAGCCGGGTGGGTTCGGTCACTGTTGGTGATATTGATTGTGTGTTAACCCTAAAACTAAGGTGCGATACCACTAACCACCACCGGGCAACTTGGAATGAAACACCACGTGCAATAACTCTAATGGCCACCGGGGGGCAATCAACCCACTTTGGCACCTAGCCAAAGAAAAAAAGTTCACTAATCCATTTAAATCTGTCAGATCCGCGCTGGATCTTGACAAAAAGTAGAGGTTGAGGGAAAGACAGCTGATCGTCCCTTATCAATTTATGGGTGAGTTGTTACAGATTGCCCATGAGATTCCACTCGCTGGACACTTGGGGATCAGCAAAATTAATGCCCGGCTATCTCAACACTTCTATTGGCCCAAATTGGGGACAGATGTAACAAACTAATGCCGCTCCGGTATCACCTGTCAAAGAGTGGGAAAGTCAGGGTCCGCTCCCAAGGCTCCCATGATCTCTTTGCCAGTGATAGAGGAGCCTTTCCAGAGGATCGCTGTGGACATTGTGGGACCACTGGCCATATCCAGCAGCTCTAGAAAGCAGTATATCCTGACTGTGGTAGACTATGCTACCCGGTACCCGGAGGCAGTGGCTCTGTCATCAACTAGGGCGGATAAGGTGGCGGATGCCCTGTTGGCTATCTTTTCATGAGTAAAATTTCCCAAGGGAGATGCTTACCGACCAGGAGACTTAATTCATGCCTTGCCTAGTTGATGCTCTCCGTTAGAAAATGCAGGTGAAGTGTCTGGTATCGAGCGCGTATCAACCTCTAACCAATGGCACCCTGAAACAAATGCTAAAAAAGCTGGTTGAGATCAAAGGATGTGACTGGGAGCGGTACCTCCCACACCTGCGATTCGCTTACCGAGAGGTTCCACAGGCCTCAACGGGGTTTTCCCCTTTCGACCTTCTGTACGGCAGGCGAATCTGGGGAACACTTGGGTTGGTAAGGGAATCCTGAGAAGAAGAGCCGAACCCTTCAGAAGTGTCCATCGTGGAGTATGTCATACGCTTCAGTGACAAGATGCAGACCTTGACGCGGTTCGTACATGACAACATGGGCCAGGCCCAGGCTGACCAAAAGCACTGGTATGACCAGAACACCAGGGAGCGGACCTACCAGGTGGGTCAGAAGGTGCGGGTGCTGGTCCCCGTACCAAAGGATAAGCTTCAGATAGATTAGGAAGGCCTGCACCAACAGCTCAACCTAGTCACCTACTTGGTCACTCTTCACCAAGCTCAGGGTAGGCGGAAGGCCTTCCACATCAAAATGTTGAAAGCTCATTAAGAACGTGGAGCCTGCATCCTACTGGTCTGCAAACTGCCTGAGGACGGGGGGGGGGGAACCCCACCCGGACATGTTGGCCCAAGCTAAGGTCGGCGGGTCCATAGAGTACATGGAGGTAAGCACTTTGCTATCCACACACCAGCAGTCGCACTTGCAAGCCATGCTGGAACCTTTCTGGGCCATGTTTACCAACAGACCTGGAAGGACTGAGATAGTGGTCCACGAGGTGGACACCGAGAATCATGCCTGTTCTGTCTCCGACATTTAATTCATAATCTTTGATTGTCTAGCTGATAATATTTACAGTGATTACTAGTGAATATGCAGAATGTTCAGTTTTTTCCATAGATTCTATTGTTTTCATTGTTTCTGGCTCCATCTAGTGACCAGAGTCATAACCGCAGTGTTACTGTCTTATTTTACTTTGACTTTCTATTTCCCTCCTTTCGCAATGCTTTCTGGTAAGGTTGCAATGCACCCTGGTAAGCTTTGCAAAGGATTTTGGTTAGTCCAGTCCCCATTTTACCTCCAGTTCTCCATTTTCCCTCAGCCTGCATCCTGGAAGCATCTCATTTCTCTTCTCCCCTTGTGAGTGCATTGCTGCTATGTAATCATGCTTCCTGTATCTAATTTCTGTCCCATATTAGCCTGCCTAGTTAGTTTTCCCCTGCTCAGCTAGTAGTGCAGATGTTGATTTATAATGTATATATGTATTCCAATGCACCCCGTACTGACTGAGTGTATATATCAAAACCATATTAAGGATAAAAAACCCATTAAGATGAAAACACATTCCATAAACGCATACATATGTAGCCATGTATAATGGGTTTCACTTAATAGGATCAATAAGGACGATCGCATATAACATGTAAATAACCACAAGAACAAATGAAGTGATCAAAAAAAGTCCAAAAGACTTAGTATTACAAAAAAATATAAGATTAAATCTTTATTGAAATGTGAACAGGAACAAGGAAACAGGGGAAAATTGAGTCAGAAATGACCATAGCAGCACAAAGACGAACACCTGGGGCATACTTCGGATAAAAGGACAAAGAAGGGATGAGGCATAACTAAAGCATTATTACAATATAATATTTGATGATGTATTGCGCCAATCCCAAAGATACGACCAAACAGGTTTAAATAGATGTAAACATTAACATTGTACACAGTTAGACAATAGAAAGACTTTACCTGTTGGGACAGCAAGTGAATGTCCACCCATGTATGTACCCCCCCAACTCACGTTTCGGCAAATGGCCTTTCTCAAGGGGTGATGGGAAAGGGGAAGTGAGGGATATTTATGATAGAGTCAACCAATCACATTGTGGATTACATACATGTGACCAAATAAACCAATGATGTGTGTATGGCACAAGTACCTCCCAACAATGGCTCCCATCGCCATGGTGATATCAAGCATACACAACAACCAGCTAATATGTGACCTGCATCCATCCAAAGACATTCAGAGTAGACAGGGGAGTGAAACCACACAGATTTTAATAAAGTGAACCGCTCCATATTTGTGCTAGGGAACGCTACATTACCCATGCAGCAGTATCGAATAGTGGCCTGCGCCCCGTCCCCTTACAATGATGCTGACGTTACTGCAGTCACATGACCAGCTCCACGTCACAGAACTCCTCCTCTCACTAAATGTAGTGACGACGCGACTACTCATAATGCCGCGCGCGTTGTCCCGGCAACCGAGACACAACAAGCGGCGTCGGCATCACGCGCCCGTGACGTCACTAAAATGTGATTAATCACGTGACACCTAGATGCCCAGAGCCGCCCGGCGTGAGGAAGCCAGCGGCGCGCGCACATGCAGAGAGCGCGCCGACATTCATACTGGAAGATGTAATTTAGATAATGGCCACATGGGGACAGAAGTGGTCATACAATGTCAATATGGAATACAATATAAAACATACATAGATTGATCAAGCCTATATAGCATACAAACAACAGGCACAATATGTAAAATAAACCATTTAGATATGGGCCTTAACAATACAATATATATATATATATATATATATATATATATATATAGGCAAATCCATATAAAATAGCCAAAATTATTATGCCAACATTAAATATTGGCTAAATAATTGGCAAAGAAACCCAAATAAGGCCAGAATCTTGATGACATAATAGTGAAGGGATGCAACAGTACATATGAATGTCATAATAAAAAGCAATAGAATCAACAAAATACATAATAAATGCAGAGTTAGTCATGGTAAGCACTATAACATCAGATTACAGGACATGATGCATTAAGTATCTTTCTTCACAAAAGATGGAGGTCCTCATCTTCATATGTATGTCGAGATGCCAGACGGTGACGGGTCCGCACAAAGGGAGTATAGCCAAAAATATCCAGAAGATGTAATCATTGGTACACAAAAATAGAGATAAAAATCAAGAGGCGACTCTGAAAATTAAAAACAACATTAAAACCCGAAAACTAAAAACAAAAGCCAAAGGCTACATATGATCATATAGGAGGAAAAGCCGCAACAGATGTTTATAGAAATGGAGCAAAACTAATAGCCGCATTTAGACCATTCGGATGAACCGTATCTAATAGCCAGATCCAACGTGTTTCGCGTTGTAAAAGTTTCTAGGATAAATTGCCACCACGAACACCCGGATTTAACATGTCAATGCCGCGAACACGAAGCAGAGAACCATCACAACCATGTTTAAGTTTAAAATGTCGGGGTAACGTCCTAAGCGTGGCTGGGTCATCAACGTCGGCGACCGCCTGTATACCCAGCACGTGCTCACGGACACGTATCTTCAATTGCCGTGTGGTCATGCCTATATAGATCAAATTACATGGGCAAAGTGCAAAATATACCACATAGCATGTTGTACATGAAATACCATTCCGAATATTAAATGTCCTGGTTCCTGATGAATTGAAGAACGTGCTCGTTCGCTCAATGCTGGGGCAGGCGACACACCGACCGCAAGGAGCACAGCCACACCTAGGACGATCCACATTCAGAAAACTATGCTTCGGTTCCCGCTGGTAGTGGCTATGTACCAGATAGTTTTTAAGATTCCTAGACCGTCTAATGGAAACACTTGGTTTAGGCAAAATTAGTTGTTTGAGAATAGGGTCAGTTTGCAGTATAGGCCACGCTCTTTGAAGACAACTTTTCATTCTTGCGAATTGAGCGTGGTAATTAGTAACAAATCTAATCTTATTATTAGACTTAACCTCCCTCTTCTTATAGAGTAGGGACTGATGCGTAGACCATCTTGCGCGATTGAATGCTCTCTTAATAGATCGCCTGCTATACCCTCTCTCCAAAAACCTATCCGAAAGGTCTTGAGCTTGTAAGACAAAATCCTGCTCACTAGAACATATTCTGCGTAAACGCAGAAACTGTCCTATAGGAATCGAATTGATCAGTGGTTTGGGGTGGGCAGAAGAGGCATGTAGCAACATGTTGGTAGATGTTTCTTTCCTGAAGATGCCTGTCTGGAGTACGTTGTCAGCGTCTCTCCACACATTAACATCCAGGAAACTTACCTTAGTTGTATCACAATGATATGTAATGTAAATTGTTATGATTGAGTCACCGTAGGAGGCAAAAACAGAAATGCTAGCTAAGTCCAGAAAACCAGAGAAGTTGGCAGCTATCGGATTGCAGACCCCTGAACTTATCAACACAACTAGCAGTAGCCGTGGGGGGTTCCTACGATGCCCTAGACCCCTCGATCACAGCCGGAGAAATAAATAGGCCTAAAGAAAGAAAGGGGAAATCTAAACTGCCCCAGAGCAGACCCCAAAGCAATAGGCAGCCCCCCACATATAATGACGGTGAAGCAAGATGAAAACACTAACACAGACAGAAAGATAGGCTGAGCAAAGACGGGGCCCAAGCTAGCTACAAAGGAAAGGACAGGAAGGTTGCTATCTGCAATCCGTGAAAAACCCTATGAAAATAAGAGCCAACAGACTGACAGTGAAAAAGGCCCTGAAGACGCTAGGCTTCAAAAAGCTATGTCAGTACTCAGGCATATACTGAAGACAGAGCTATAGGCACAAGGGTAATCAGCTCACCCCAGCAGGGAATGGCAGAATCCAGAAAAGCAAGAAAAACAAAACACAAATGCAACAGGCAAAGCAAAAACTTAGCTTTATGGGAGCAGGAATCAGACTGGAGTCCTAGAAGTCCACAGAGAAATCACCCGCAGGGCAGAAGGGTGGAGACAGCCTTATATCCAGTCAGAGACTCCACTCAGCCAATCATCATCATTAGTCTCAGATGCCTGATAATCAGGCTCACTACCTTTCCTTACCAGCAGAGGGAGTTCCTCGGGCCTCAGTGTTGAAGGGAAAAATGAACTCACAACAGTACCTCCCCCTTGAGGAGGGGTCACTGAACCCTCAACCACGCCACCAGGGCGATCAGGGTGAGCCCGATGAAAGGCACGCACCAATCTTTTGGCATGAATATCAGAGGCAGGGACCCAGGAATTATCCTCCTGACCATAACCCTTCCACTTAACCAAATACTGGAGTCTCCGTCTAGCCAGATGGGAATCCAGTACTTTCTCTACCTCATATTCCATGTTACCTTCAACCAATACAGGATCTGGAGGTGCCACCCCCGGAACAACAGGTTCAACAAACCTCTTCAACAAAGAATTATGGAACACATTATGGATTTTAAATGTGACAGGAAGAGCCAAACGAAAAGAGACCGGATTAATAATCTCCAAAATCTTGTAAGGTCCAATAAATCTAGGCTTAAACTTAGGAGAAGCCACCTTCATAGCAATATTTTTTGATGATAACCACACCATATCACCAACCTTAAACTGGGGACCAAGGGTCCTATGTCGGTTGGAAAACCGCTGGGCCTTTTCCTGGGAGAGAGATAACTTATCCACCACTTGGTCCCAGATCTGGTGCATTCTCTCCACCACAGTGTCAACCCCTGGGCAGGCAGAGGGCTCCACCTGCCCTGAAGAAAATCGAGGATGAAACCCAAAGTTACAAAAAAAAGGTGACATCAAAGTGGCGGAACTAGCTCTATTATTTAAAGCAAATTCGGCCAAGGGCAAAAATGAAACCCAATCATCCTGATCAGCGGAAATAAAACATCTCAAATATGACTCCAAGGTCTGGTTTGTTCTCTCTGTCTGCCCATTGGTCTGAGGGTGAAACGCAGAGGAGAAGGACAACTGAATTCCCAGCTTGGAACAGAAAGTTCTCCAAAATCTAGACACAAACTGAACTCCTCTGTCAGATACGATGTTCTCAGGAATCCCGTGCAAGCGAACCACCTGTTGAAAAAACAGGGGCACCAACTCAGAAGAGGATGGCAACTTCGGGAGTGGTACAAGATGAACCATCTTAGAGAACCTATCACAAATCACCCAAATAACAGTCATCCTTTGAGAGACAGGCATATCAGAGATGAAATCCATTGAAATATGGGTCCATGGCCTCTTGGGGACAGGCAAAGGCATCAACAACCCACTAGAGCGAGAACACGATTTAGACCGGGAGCACGTCCCACAGGACTGCACAAAATTCCTGACATCACGAGACAAGGAGGGCCACCAAAAGGACCGACTCACCAGATCTCTAGTACCAAAAATACCTGGATGACCAGCCAAAGCAGAGCAATGAACTTCAGACATCACTCTCTTCTTCCACTGGTCAGGAACATACAACTTTCCATTGGGACAACGCTCAGGTTTGTCCTCCTGGAACTCCCTCAGAGGACGTCTCAAATCGGGCAAGATTGCAGAAAGAACCACCCCTTCGCCTAAGATGGTAGCAGGCTTGGTCACCACAGGAGAATCAGCAAAGAAGCTCCTAGAGAGGGCGTTAGCCTTGACATTCTTAGTTCCAGGAAGAAAAGAAACCACAAAATCAAAACGTGTAAAAAACAAGGCCCACCTAGCCTGTCTAGGGTTCAAGCGCTTAGCCGACTCTAGGTAAATCAAATTCTTGTGGTCAGTGAGGACCACGACTTGATGCTTAGCTCCCTCCAACCAATGTCTCCACTCCTCAAATGCCCATTTCATGGCCAACAGTTCCCGATTCCCCACATCATAGTTACGTTCAGATGGAGAGAACTTTCGGGAAAAGAAAGCACAGGGATTCATTTTAGATGTTACAGGATCCTTTTGGGACAAAACAGCTCCTGCACCAATCTCAGAAGCATCCACCTCTACCTGGAACGGAAGTGAGACATCAGGCTGCCGCAAAACCGGGGCGGAGGTGAATCTTCGCTTCAGCTCCTGAAAGGAAGAAACAGCCTCCGGAGACCAATTTAACACATCAGCACCCTTCTTAGTCAAATCAGTCAATGGCTTGGCAATACTAGAAAATGTTGCTATAAATTTCCGATAAAAATTAGCAAAACCCAAAAACTTCTGGAGGGCCTTCAAAGAAGTGGGCTGAACCCAATCGTAAATGGCCTGTACCTTGGCCGGGTCCATTTCAATAGTTGATGGAGACAAAATAAATCCCAAAAAAGAAATCCTCTGTACTCCAAAAAGGCATTTAGATCCTTTGACATACAGGGAATTCTCCCTCAAGATCCGGAACACAGTCCGAATATGTTCCACATGAGAATCCCAATCCTTGGAGAAAATCAAAATATCATCCAGATAGATAATCAAAAATTTATCGACAAAATCTCGGAAAATATCGTTCATGAAACACTGGAAGATAGAAGGGGCATTAGTGAGCCCAAAAGGCATCACCAGATACTCAAAATGTCCCTCCGGAGTATTAAATGCCGTCTTCCATTCATCCCCATGCTTAATGCGAATAAGATTATACTCCCCCCTGAGGTCAAGCTTGGTAAACCAGCAAGCACCTTTAACTCTGGAGAATAGATCCGAAATCAGGGGTAACGGATACTGATATTTAGCAGTAATTTTGTTGAGGGCACGATAATCAATACAAGGTCTTAATGATCCATCCTTTTTGGCGACAAAAAAAAACCCGGCACCTAAGGGTGACGAGGATGGTCTAATGTGACCCTTCTCCAACGCCTCCTTAATATAGGATCGCATAGCCTCGTGCTCGGGTACAGATAAATTGAAGAGCCGACCCTTGGGAAATTTACACCCCGGGCTCAGCTCAATTGCACAGTCATAACTCCTATGAGGAGGCAGAGACGCAGACTCATTCTCACTAAATACATCATTAAAGTCCGCCAAATAATCAGGAACATCATGCGACTGAGGAGAGGTGGAAAACACCGGAGCCTCACTAAAGGCACACCGACAACCCCAACTCACCACAGACACAGATTTCCAATCCAAAACTGGATTATGAATTTGTAACCAGGGAAACCCCAGAACAATGGTATCATGCAGATTATGCAACACCAAAAACCTGCAATTTTCTTGATGGTCTGGGGTGACCCGCATTACCACCTGGGTCCAAAACTGAGGTTTATTTTTAGCCAAAGGAGTAGCATCAATCCCCCTCAAAGGGATAGGCGTCTGCAGAGGTGTCATCGGAAAATCCAAGTCCATTAGATTTAGGGCTTCCCCCGAATCCACAAAAGCCTTGGCGGAAAATGTGGACAGAGAGCAGATCAGAGTAATAGCCACAAGAAACTTAGGTTGAACACCACCAACAGAAAATGTGTGTGCAAAGCGTTTCTCTCGTTTAGGACAGACAGAAATAATATGCGAGGCATCTCCACAGAAAAAACACAACTTATTACGCCTTCTGAACTCCTGACGCTGCTCTCTGGACAAAACTCTATCACATTGCATAGGTTCAAACATTTGTTCAACAGTTGGCAACACCTCTCGTGCAGTTTTGCGTTCGCGCAAACGCCGATCAACCTGAATGGCTAATAACATAGAATCGTCCAGACCAGAGGGAACAGGAAATCCCACCATGGTATCTTTTACGGCTTCTGACAAACCCTTCCGAAAGAGAGCAGCCAAGGCATTATCATTCCAGGTAGTAAGTACCGCCCACTTTCGGAATTTTTGACAGTACAATTCTGCAGAATCTCGACCCTGGTTCAATGCCAGCAGGGTCTTTTCAGCCTGATCAATGGCATTAGGTTCATCATACAACAACCCCAAGGCTTGAAAGAATGCGTTCACATTAGTCAGAATAGGATCATCTGGTTTCAAAGAAAACGCCCAATCCTGGGGATCGCCACGCAGCAAAGAGATGACAATTTTAACCTGCTGCGTGGAGCTCCCTGACGAGTTGGGCTTCAAGGAAAAAATATACACACCTTTTTCTTTTTTTTTTTACAATTCTTTCCTGCTATTGAGTACCCTAGGTACTAGCTATGTCCAGAAAACCACAGAAGTTGGCAGCTATCGGATTGCAGACCCCTGAACTTATCAACACAACTAGCAGTAGGCACAAGGGTAATCAGCTCACCCCAGCAGGGAATGGCAGAATCCAGAAAAGCAAGAAAAACAAAAACAAAACACAAATGCAACAGGTAAAGCAAAAACTTAGCTTTAGGGGAGCAGGAATCAGACTGGAGTCCTAGAAGTCCACAGAGAAATCACCCGCAGGGCAGAAAGGTGGAGACAGCCTTATATCCAGTCAGAGACTCCACTCAGCCAATCATCATCATTAGTCTCAGATGCCTGATAGTCAGGCTCACTACTTTTCCTTACCAGCAGAGGGAGTTCCTCGGGCCTCAGTGTTGAAGGGAAAAATGAACTCACAACAGTGAATGTTCCTATCATTCGAGTTTAATCCCTCCATAAAATCAGATAGAGAGAAGCCATTCCCCTGCCAGACCAGAAAAATGTCGTTGATGTACCACACCCAAAAGGGGATGCGGTTCATCGACTGACATTGGTCAGACAGGGGAAGGTCCCTCTCCCACAGCCCCAGGAACAGGTTGGCAAACAATGGGGCAAAAGATGCCCCATCGCTGTACCCTGGAGCTGTAGGTAGCAGGACCCCATAAATGTGAAAAAATTATGGGTCAGGGAAAACTCAAGTAGTTCAAGAATCAAGGAAACAATCACAGAAGGTAAGTTGGACATATTGAGAAAATAACTAGGAGCTGCCAGTCCATCATTGTGCCTGATGCTGGTATACAGGGATTCAATGTCACCCGTCACCAGCATAGTATCACTCCCAACATGAAGTCCGTCTATTCTCTTTAAAAATTCACCCATATCTAATAAGAAAGAGCATAGGCTTTCCACTAGAGGTTGTAATTTAGAGTCAATCCAACGATTGACTCTCTCTAGATAGTTGCCAGAACCGGAAATAATCGGACGCCCTGGGGGGGCCTCCAGACTCTTGTGTATCTTAGGTAACAGGTAAAACATTGCAATAGTTGGTTCTTGTACCTGTAAAGTAGTGGCCAGTTCCTTTGTAAGGACCCCATTTTGAACTGCTAGATTAAGAATTTTGTTCAATTGTGTTACAAATGACGTCAAGGGGTTAAACGTCAATCGTTTGTAACAGATTTTATTATTTAATTGTCTAAGTGCCTCTTTCTCATAGAGGGACTTAGACCAAATTACAATGTTTCCCCCTTTATCAGCTGGCTTTACTACAACATCTGGAAGCCCCCTGTTATGATCTCATTTTCTGCTCCACCAGCTGGGAGTTCTCCTTCCGTTCTCCCTCTGGTAGTGACAGGAGGTAGTGAGGTTGGTTTAATTGGTAATGGTCTGCCACCTGACGAGGAGGATAGTGATTGTATTTCTGGAGTATCAGACTGGATATAAGACAGCCAACGCCCTATCCTGTTGATGGTGATTCAGTCTGTTTCTCAGGTCTTGGACTTCAGCTCTGCTCCAGTCATCTCAAGTTAAGTTTGTTTTTTGCTAATGTTCACACTTGCTCTTGTTGGTCAACTCAGTTTTTGTGTGGTCAGCCAGCCCGGCTGGGCTGTGCTGAATTTCCACTCTTATTTATCTGTATTTGCCAATTTGCCTTTTTGTCCTTTATTGGATTGGCCTCTTTTTGCTCTGTCTCAGAATATTCCAGAGTGCTGATATAGTGGGAGCAGTCTAGTGACTTCAGGGTTAATTTTCTTATCAGAAGCGTTGGACATTATTTTTGGAAGGGTTTTTTGGCAGATTGCAGACAGTATCTTTCCTTTCCTGCCCTTTCAAGTTAGTTAGGCCCCATCGTTTGCTCAGCCTATTTTTCTGTCTTTGTTTGTGTTTTCATCTGGCTTCACCATCAATACATGTGGGGGGCTGTCTTTCCTTTGGGGTCTGCTCTGGGGAGTTAGTTTTCCTCTTTTCTTACTTTAGGCTTATTTAGCTCTCTGGTTGTGATGAGGCATCCAGGACCACCGTAGGCACGCTCCACAACTGCTTCTAGTTGTGTGTTAAGATCAGGGCTCTGCAGTCTGCATAGTTACTAACCTCTCTGGTTTTCTGAGGCTTCGCGTGTGTTGCTTTTTTCCTCCTCGGTGACCCATTCATAACAGAATCACCAGCCATACCGCAGATTCTAGGGTACTCAAAAGCAGGAAGGAATTGTTTAAGAAAAAATCAAAAAGGGAAAGAAAAAAAAAAGTGTCAGAATTTTTTTTTTTATATATATTTTTTCCTCTTTTTCTCTGGGGCCATAGGAGGATTTTTTTGTCTCCTAATGGAGTTTAAGCAACTGTCTGATCGTGTGGAGCAACTTTGCTGCTGAAGTGCAGGGAATTTCTACCTACCTCATTCAGTCACATGTTGCTGAACCCAAGATCCCTACTCCTGATGTGTTTTCTGGGGATCGGTCTAAATTTCTGAATTTTAAGAATAATTGTAAATTATTTCATGCCTTGAAGCCTAACTTATCGGGGAGCTCTGTGCAGCAGGTTAAAATTGTCATCTCCTTGCTGCACGGCGATCCCCAGGATTGGGCGTTTTCTCTGACACCTGAAAATCCTATTCTGACTAATGTGGATGCATTTTTTCAGGCTTTGCGGTTGTTGTATGATGAACCTAATGTCGTTGATCAAGCTGAGAGAACCCTGTGTCATGTCGGACGCTGTTCACACCACAGCATCCGGCAGGCAGAGGTAGTTCCACCTCCAGCCACTATAGCCTCAGTGGCGCCGGACTGATCTTCAGGCTCTCGGGGGTTAATCCTGCTGGAGACCAGGTTGGATGGTTAGTCACGCCCACGGTCTTTAAATAGTCATGCTGGCCTATGGGCGTCGCCGATTATAGCTTGTGTTTCATACCAAGTGGTTCCGGTCTGGAGTGGAGGTGTTCAAGAGAGAGAGATTCATATCTGGTGTCGTATGATCCGTCGTTATCCTTTCTCCTTCCCATATTTGTGTTTAGTTGTGCCCTGTTCACATTACTGTTTATTCCTGTGTGTGTGCGGCGCAGTGCAGTTTAAGTTCTCCCTGTCTGTCATTATTTGTGTGGGAGCTTTGGTGGTGACTTCTCACTGGGTGGAGGGTGGAGGGTTAAGTGCAGGGCTGAGCAGGAGATAAGGAAAGGTCGGAGGCTCAGGCATTTGCACCTTCAGCAAAAACCCTGGGTTGAGGGTCAGACAGGGTTTCCCCTAGTAAAGGGACACCACAGGGGCCCCGGGTATTTCAGCCTTAGTTGAACTAAGCCCCCGTGACATTATAATCGGCCCACATTTTTTCAGGAGTCCATGGATCCATTAGATTCCATAACCCGCCAGTTGGCGGCGCTGTCCATACAGGTCTCCGAGTTGAATGGGGCAGTTCAGCAGCAGGGCCTGGTAGTAGCAAAGGTGCAAACGGCATCTGCAGGTATCGGTGCAGAGCCGAAGTTTCCGCTGCCAGAACGATTTTCAGGCGATCGCAGCAAATTTGTCGTATTTCGGGAGGCCTGCAAATTATACTTCCGCATGCGGCCAATATCCTCAGGTAATGAGGCCCAGCGAGTAGGGCTGGTGTTGTCATTACTGAGTGGTGACCCCCAAGCATGGGCATTTTCCTTACCACCTGACTCTGCTACATTTCATTCGGTCGATAATGTTTTTTCTGCCCTCGGGCTCATTTACGATGACCCTGACCGACTGGCTCTAGCGGAATCTAAAATCCGCGCCCTCCGCCAGGGGGAGCGCCTGGCAGAAGACTATTGTTCGGAATTTCGCCGCTGGGCTGTAGACACACAGTGGAATGACCCAGCACTGCGGAGCCAGTTTATTCATGGGGTATCAGGGAGGGTGAAACAAGCCCTCCTGATGTATGAGACTCCGGCATCATTGGAGTCTGCCATGAGTTTGGTGATACGTATTGATCGCCGTTTTCGTCAGGGGGCACAGGAGACGCTACCTCTGGGGGAAAACAGAGGTGCAGGTGTGGTTGAAGTAGATGAGTCCCCTGAACCTATGCAGATTGCTGGCGTGGCACAGGTTCAGCCTCGCGCTCCGGGAGTCCGGAAGTCCGGAGCATGTTTCTACTGTGGTAAAGGAGGTCATTATGTTAACGTTTGCCCGGTACTACCTAAGAGGGTCACACCGGCGGAAAACTGTTAAGCTCAGAGGGTATGGAGGAGACCCAACTGAGCGTATGCATATCCTCCATGATGGTATCTCAATGTATGCTCCCTGCCAAGGTTATTGTCGCCGACAGAGAGCTACCTATATCAGTGTTTGTGGATAGCGGTTCCGCCACCAATCTCATAGATGAGGAGTTTGCACACACCGCCGGGTTTAAGATTGAAAAACTTCCTCACCCCATACAGGTGGTGACCATTAATGCTGTTCCCCTCCCTCAAGGGGAGATTACTGAGTTTGTGGAAGAGGTGAAACTCCACATTGGGGTCCTACATTCTGAGTCGGTTACATGTAGGGTCCTCCGTAATCTCCCAGCTCAAATGGTCCTGGGTTTTCCATGGCTGTCCAGGCACAACCCGGTAATTGATTGGAAAACTCAGGACATAGTACAATGGAGTGGTTTCTGCCAAGACAATTGCTTGGCCACATGTGTGTCCGCCGTGACGCCCAGCCTGCCGGAGGCTTTGCAGGATTTCGCGGATGTTTTCTCTGAGAAGGGTTGCTCAGAACTGCCTCCACATAGAGCCTATGACTGTGCTATTAGGTTAAAACCCGGGGCCATATTACCTAAGGCCAGGATGTTTAATATTTCTGGTCCTGAGAGACAAGCTCTGAAAGACTACATCGCGGAGAGTCTGAGCAAAGGTCACATCCGGCCTTCGTCCTCGCCTGTAGCCGCGGGGTTTTTCTTCATTAAGAAGAAAGATGGGGGGTTACGCCCGTGTCTGGATTTCCGAGAGTTAAACCAGATTACTATCCGTGATCCCTACCCAATGCCGTTGATCCCGGATTTGTTCAACCAGGTAGTGGGGGCAAAATGGTTTTCCAAGCTGGACCTCAGGGGGCGTATAACCTCATAAGGGTCCGTCTTGGGGGATGAGTGGAAGACGGCGTTTAACACTCCTGAGGGTCATTTTGAGAGTCTGGTTATGCCGTTTGGGTTGACCACCGCGCCTGCCGTTTTCCAACATTTTATTAATGATGACTTTGCTCATGTCCTGGGGAGATTTGTGATTGTATACCTGGATGATATCCTCATTTATTCTAGCGATCGGGACACTCATTTGCAGCATGTTAGGCAGGTGTTACAGTTGCTCCGGGAGAACCAGCTCTATGCTAAGCTGGAAAAATGTTTATTTTTTGTCCAGGAGTTGCCCTTTTTGGGATATATTGTGTCCGCAGCTGGTTTTAAAATGGACACCGCTAAGGTGCAAGCGGTGTTGCAATGGGAGAGGCCGGAGAGTCTGAAAGCACTCCAGCGGTTCCTTGGGTTTGCAAATTATTATAGGAAATTTATAAAACACTTTTCGACTGTCGCCAAACCGCTCACGGACATGACAAAAAAGGGTGCCGATCTGGCGAACTGGCCTGAGGTGGCTATACGTGCATTTGAGCGTCTGAAGAATAGTTTTGCTTCAGCCCCCATTCTGGTGCAACCAGACGTGTCTAAACCTTTTGTGGTAGAGGTTGATGCGTCGGAGGTGGGAGTGGGGGCAGTACTGTCTCAAGGCTCGTCCTTGAGCGAGATGCATCCATGCGCCTACTTCTCCAAGAAGTTGTCGCCGGCCGAACGGAATTATGATATCGGCAACAGGGAGTTGTTGGCCATCAAACTGGCTTTTGAGGAATGGCGACACTTCTTGGAGGGGGCGGCTCACCAGGTCACAGTTATCACCGACCATAAGAATCTGCTCTACCTGGAGTCGGCCAAGCGTCTGTCTCCTAGGCAGGCTCGCTGGGCATTGTTTTTTACTCGTTTCAATTTTCTTGTGACGTACCGTCCCGGGGCTAAAAACACCAAGGCGGATGCTTTGTCTAGGTGTTTTCCGGGGGGAGAACCTCGGGAAGAGCCGGTACCCATCCTCCAGAAAGGGGTAGTGGTCTCGGCTCTCACGACTGAGGTAGAGGCGGAGATTGCCGAGGCCCAAGAGTACCACCAGGACTTCCCGCCAACAAATCATTTGTACCCCTGCATCTTCGGCCTAAGGTGTTGAAGGAACACCACGATTCGGTACTGGCGGGTCACCCAGGGGTGAAGGGCACCTTAGAGCTGGTATCGCGTCGTTTCTGGTGGCCCAAAATCCGGCAGGACGTGGTCTCGTACGTGGCAGCTTGCATCACGTGCGCTAGGGCTAAGTCACCCCGAACCCGTCCTGCTGGCACGCTACAGCCTCTGGGGGTACCCAATAGGCCATGGACAGAAATCTCCATGGATTTTATCACTGACTTGCCAGCCTCGGCAGGGAACACGCTCATCCTGGTGGTGGTTGACCGTTTTTCAAAGATGGCGCATTTTGTGGCATTGTCCTCTTTGCCCAATGCTAAGACGTTGGCTCAGGTATTTGTGAAGGAGGTGGTCAGACTCCACGGAGTACCGTCTGACATAGTATCTGATAGGGGTACGCAATTTGTGGCGAGGTTTTGGAAAGCTTTTTGCTCAAGGTTGGGGATCAAGTTGTCACATTCATCGGCGTTTCATCCACAGTCTAATGGACAAACTGAGCGCATGAACCAAAATCTAGAACAGTATTTACGATGCTTTGTGTCCGACAACCAGGAGGAGTGGTCTACTTTCCTTCCTCTGGCCGAATTCGCATTAAATAATCACCGCCAAGAGTCATCAGGAGAGTCTCCATTCTTTTGTGTGTACGGTCAACATCCTCAGTTTTGTACCTTACGTCAGGGTGACTCCGGGGGTGTCCCGGAGGAGGATCAGCTAGGAGCCCAATTGTCATCAGTCTGGAGGCGGGTGAAACAGCGTTTGTTGAGCATGAGTGCCAGGTACAAACGGGTGGCTGACAGTAGACGCGTGCCAGGTCCGGACCTGTGTGTGGGTGAATGGGTGTGGTTAGCTACGAAGAACATAAAACTCAAAATCCCTTCTTTAAAACTGGGTCCAAGGTTTATTGGGCCTTTTAGGATTTCTGCCATCATTAACCCAGTAGCTTATCGGTTGGAACTTCCCGCGGTGTACAAGATACACAACGTGTTTCACAGGGCTTTATTGAAAAAGGTGGTAGGCTTGGTGGACACGACGCCGATGCCACCTCCAGTCATGGTGGATGGCGAGTTAGAGTTCGAGGTCGCCAAGGTAGTGGACTCTCGAGTAGTACGCCGTACTCTTCAGTATTTGGTGCACTGGCGGGGGTATGGTCCAGAGGAGAGGTCTTGGGTTCCAGCCTCAGACATACATGCGGATCGGCTGGTCAGTTCTTTTCACCGTCGTCATCCGGACAAGCCGGGTCCTATGAGTCTTGAGGGCCCTGGGGTCCCTCGTAGAAGACGGGGTACTGTCATGTCGGACGCTGTTCACACCACAGCATCCGGCAGGCAGAGGTAGTTCCACCTCCAGCCACTATAGCCTCAGTGGCGCCGGCCTGATCTTCAGGCTCTCGGGGGTTAATCCTGCTGGAGACCAGGTTGGATGGTTAGTCACGCCCACGGTCTTTAAATAGTCATGCTGGCCTATGGGCGTCACCGATTATAGCTTGTGTTTCATACCAAGTGGTTCCGGTCTGGAGTGGAGGTGTTCAAGAGAGAGAGATTCATATCTGGTGTCGTATGATCCGTCGTTATCCTTTCTCCTTCCCATATTTGTGTTTAGTTGTGCCCTGTTCACATTACTGTTTATTCCTGTGTGTGTGTGGCGCAGTGCAGTTTAAGTTCTCCCTGTCTGTCATTATTTGTGTGGGAGCTTTGGTGGTGACTTCTCACTGGGTGGAGGGTGGAGGGTTAAGTGCAGGGCTGAGCAGGAGATAAGGAAAGGTCGGAAGCTCAGGCATTTGCACCTTCAGCAAAAACCCTGGGTTGAGGGTCAGACAGGGTTTCCCCTAGTAAAGGGACACCACAGGGGCCCCGGGTATTTCAGCCTTAGTTGAACTAAGCCCCCGTGACACCCTGTTGGCATTAACCCCTTCCTGACATCAGACGTACTATCCCGTCCATGGGACCCGGGCCCCTATGCCCATGGACGGGATAGTACGTCTACCGCGATCAGCGGCGCCCACAAGGTGAGCGCCGCTGATCGCGGCCGGGTGTCAGCTGATTATCACAGCTGACACCCGGCACTATGTGTCAGGGGCGGTCACGGACCGCCCCCAACACGTTAACCCCTTGCACACCACGATCAAACATGATTGCGGTGTACCGGGGGTTAAAGGAAAGCATCGGCAGGGAGGGGGCTCCCTCCGTGCTTCCCTGAGCCCCCCACGGCACCGCAATGTGCAGCGCTGCTGCGGGGGTCTCTTTCCCTACAGGCCCTCGAATCCAAGATGGCGACGGGGGCCTTTGGGGGCGTATAGGGAGCTGACTTCCACAGTGCCTGCAAAGCGCAGGCATGAGGAAGTCTGCAGAACTGCCTGTGACAGATTGCTGACCTGTCACAGTGATCTGTGATGTGACAGATCAGCGATCGGTCACAGGACAGTGATGTCCCACCTGGGACTATGTAATAAAGTTAAAAAAAAAAAAAAGTGTTAAAATAATTTTTAAAAAAAATCACCAAATAAATTATATATATATATAAAAAAAATATTCCCCCCAATAAATCCATTTTTTTTAAATAAAAAAAACAAAACAATAAAAGTACACATATTAGGTATCGCCGCATCTGTAACGACCTGCCCTATAAAACTATCCCATTAGTTAACCCCTTTAGAGAACCCCTTAAAAAATAAAAATAAAAAACGAAGCAAAAAATAATGATTTATTATCATACCGCCAAACAAAAAGTGCAATAACGCGCGATCAAAAAGACGCATATAAATAGCCATGGTACCGCTGAAAACGTCATCTTGTCCCGCAAAAAACGAGCCACCATACAGCTCGTCAGCGAAAAAATAAAAAAGTTATAGCTTGCAGAATAAAGCGATACAAAAATAATTATTTTTTATATAAAATAGTTTTCATTGCATAAAACCGACAAAACATAAAAAACGACCTAAATGAGGTATCGCTGTAACCGTACTGACCCGAGGAATAAAACCGCTTTATCAATTTTACCGCACGCGGAACGGTGTAAACGCACCCCCCCAAAAGAAATTCATGAAACGCTGGTTTTTGTTCATTCTGCGTGCCAAAAATCGGAATAAAAAGCAATCAAAAAATGTCACATGCCCGAAAATGGTACCAATAAAAACGTCAACTCGTCCCGCAAAAAATAAGACCTCATATGAGTCAGTGAGTCAAAATAGGGAAAAATTATAGATCTCAATATGTGGTTATGCAAAAACTATTTTTACAATAAAAAGCGTCTTTTAGCGTGCGACAGCCGACAAAAATAAATACCGCCATAAATAGTAAATCAAACCCCCCGTTATCACCCCCTTAGTAAGGGAAAAATAATAAAATTAAAAGAAAATGTATTTATTTCCATTTTCCTATTAGGGTTAGGGCTAGGGCTAGGGTTAGAGCCAGGGTTAGGGTTAGGGCTAGGGTTAGGGTTAGGGCTAGGGTTAGGGTTAGGGCTAGGGTTAGGGTTAGGGCTAGGGTTAGGGTTAAGGCTAGGGTTAGGGCTGAGATTAGGGTTAGGGGTGTGTTGGCTTTAGGGTTGGAGTTAGAATTGGGGGTTTCCACTGTTTGGGCACATCAGGTGCTCTCCAAATGCAATATGGCGTCTGATCTCAATTCCAGCCAATTCTGAGTTGAAAAAGTCAAATGGTGCTCCTTCCCTTCCAAGCTCTGCCATGCGCCCAAACAGTGTTTTACCCCCACATGTAGGGTATCAGCCTACTCAGGACAAATAGCAAAACAACTTTTGGGGTCCAATTTCTCCTGTTACCATTAGGAAAATAAAAAATTGGGGGCAAAAATATCATTTTTGTTGAAAAAAAGTGATTTTTTTTATTTTCACGCCCGGGCGTTATAAACTTCTGTGAAGCACTTGGGGGTTCAAAGTGCTCACCACACATCTAGATAAGTTCAGTGGGGGGTCTAGTGTTCAAAATGGGGTCACATGTGGGGAGTTTCAATAGTTTAGGTAGATTAGGGGCTCTCCAAAGGCAACATGACACCCGCAGACCATTCCATCAAAGTCTGCATTCCAAAACGTCACTACTTCCCTTCCGAGCCCCAATGTGTGCCCATACAGTAGTTTTCTCCCACAAATGGGGTGTCAGCGTACTCAGGACAAATTGGACAACAACTTTTGGGGTACAATTTCTCCTGTTACCCTTGGGAAAATAAAAAAATTGGGGACTAATTGATCATGTTTGTGGAAAAAATACGATTTTTTTATTTTCATGCCCGGGCACTATAAACTTCAGTGAAGCCCTTGGGGGTTCAAAATGCTAACCACACATCTAAATAAGTTCCTTATGGGGTCTAGTTTCCAAAATGGGGTCATTTGTGGGGGGTTTCCACTGTTTAGGTACATTAGGGGCTCTCCAAAGACAACAAGACACCCGCAGACCATTCCATCAAAGTCTGCATTCCAAAATGTCACTACTTCCCTTCCGAGCCCCGACATGTGCCCATACAGTAGTTTTCTCCCACATATTGGGTATCAGCGTACTCAGGACAAAATGGACAACAACTTTTGGGGTCTAATTTCTCCTGGTACCCTTGGGAAAATAAAAAAATTGGGGACTAAAGATGATGTTTGTGGAAAAAATACGATTTTTTTATTTTCACGCCCGGGCGTTATAAACTTCTGTGAAGCACTGGGGGGTCAAAGTGCTCGCCACACATCTAGATAAGTTCCTTGGGGGGTCTAGTTTACAAAATGGTGTCATTTGTGGGGGGTTTTCACTGTTTTGGTACATCAGGGGCTTTCCAAACCCGACATGGTGTCAGATCTCAATTCCAGCCAAAAACGTCAAATGGCGCTGCTTCCCTTCCGAGCTCTGCCATGCACCCAAATAGTGGTTTACCCCCACATGTGGGGTATCAGCGTACTCAGGACAAATTGCACAATACCTTTTAGGGCCCTGTTACCCTTCGAAAAATAAGAATTGAGGGTGAAAAGATCATTTTTGTGGAAAAAATATGATTTTTTAATTGTACGGCTGTATGTTATAAACTTCTATGAAGCCCTTGGGGGTTCAAAGTTCTCACCACACATCTAGATAAGTTCCTTGGGGGGTCTAGTTTCCAAAATGGTGCCATTTGTGGGAGGTTTCCACTGTTTTGGTACATCAGGGGCTTTCCAAACGCGACATGGTGTCAGATCTCAATTCCAGCCAAAAACGTCAAATGGTGCTGCTTACCTTCCGAGCTCTGCCATGCACCCAAATAGTGGTTTACCCCCACATGTGGGGTAACAGCGTAATCAGGACAAATTGCACAATAACTTTTAGGGTCCTGTTACCCTTGGAAAAATAAGAATTGAGGGTGAAAAGATCATTTTTGTGGAAAAAATATGATTTTTTAATTGTACCGCTGTACGTTATAAACTTCTGTGAAGCCCTTGTGGGTTCCAAGTTCTCACCACATATCTAGATAAGTTCCTTGGGGGGTCTAGTTTCCATAATGGGGTCACTTGTGGGGGGTTTCCACTGTTTAGGTACATCAGGGGCTCTCCAAACATGACATGGCGTCCGATCTGAATTCCAGCCAATTTTGCATTGAAAAAGTCAAACGGCGCTCCTTCCCTTCTGAGCTCTGCCATGCGCCGAAACAGTGGTTCCCCCCAACATATCAGGTATCAGCGTACTCAGGACAAATTGCACAATAACTTTTGCAGTCCAATTTGTCCTGTTACACTTAGTAAAATAAAAAAAATTGAACCTGAAGTATTTTTTTTGTGAAAAAAAGTTAGATATTCATTTTTTTTTAAAAAATTCAAAAAATTCCTGTGATGCACCTAAAGGGTTAATAAGCTTCTTGAATGTGGTTTTGAGCACCTTAAGGGATGCAGTTTTTAGAATGGTGTCACTTTTGGGTATTTTCTATCATATAGACCCCTCAAAGTGGCTTCAAATGTGATGTGGTCCGTAAAAATAAAATGGTGTTGCAAAAATGAGAAATCGCTGGTCAATTTTTAACCCTTATAACTTCCTAACAAAAAAAATTTTGGTTCCAAAATTGTGCTGATGTAAAGTAAACATGTGGGAAATGTTACTTATCAAGTTTTCTGTGTGCCGTATCTCTGTGATTTAAGGGCATAAAAATTCAAAGTTGGAAAATTGCGAAATTTTCAAAATTTTCGCCAAATTTCCATTTTTTTCACAAATAAACTCAAGTTATTTGAATGAAATTTTACCACTATCATGAAGTACAATATGTCACGAGAAAACAATGTCAGAATCACTGGGATCCATAGAAGCGTTCCAGAGTTATGACCTCATAAAGGGACAGTGGTCAGAATTGTAAAAATTGGCCCGGTCATGAACGTGCAAACCACCCTTGGGGGTGAAGGGGTTAAGCCAGGGTCAGGATCCTGCAGAGTTATACTGTCAAAGATTCCAAAAGTGGGCGGTCCTTACTACATGGAATGATAGTGCACTGGCAGCTCTCTTTCGGAAAGGTTTATCAGAGACCGTAAAGGATGTATGGTGGGATTTCCTGTTCCCTCTGGTCTGGATGGCTCTATGTCATTACTAGAGTTGAGCGAAACGGGTTGAAAAATTTCAAAAGTCGCCGACTTTTGGCAAAGTCGGGTTTCATGAAACGAAACCCGACCCTAGGATGAGGTCGGCCACGAGGTCGGCGACTTACGCGCCAAAGTCGCGTTTCAAAAGTTTGTTTTGCGCTGTTTTTCAGCCAATCAGGATCCACGGACACTGTGGGCAACGTGATGACATAGGCACGGGTCACCACCATCTCTCAGAAGGGCATGCAAGTGATTGGCTTGCTTGGTGGGCGTCACAGGGGGTATAAAAGGGCGTGCACGCCGACCGCCATCTTACTTCTGCCGATCTTAGCATAGGGAGAGGTTGCTGCTGATTCTGTAGGGAGAGCGTTAGGCAGGGAAGAAGAAAAAAAAACTGCTTCTGCTGCTAGCGATTTTGCCTGTACAACACACCAGTCACTGTGTGTGCAGTGCAAGGGGAGGCTATATTGTGGTGGATCAGCGGTGTTGGTTGTTAGGCTGCCTTCTAAGGCTTCCTGCCAGCTGCATTGCTGTTTACCCACTGCTCTGCAAACTGCTTTTTTAAAAGCAATCCCAATTTTTTTTTTTGTCCTGCTGAGGTACCGAGCGTGCATTTTTTCACACCATACAGCGGTGTACGCTAATCACACAGTACCGTGTAACGGCTGTTATCACAGCCACAGTGAAGCTATCTGTGTGTCACTCTGTGAGAATAAGTCGAGGACATGTTTCGTTCTTACAGATCTGCACCTACTAGTTTTGTTTAGCTTTCAAACAGTTAAATATATTTGCTGTTTGATCGCATTCAAAACTATAGAGAGACAGCGTGTGTCAGTCTGTATACTTAAAAAACACGGAGCTTGACAATTTAACGTACACCGGACAGCCGTGTACGTGCACGCTCCTCTTAGTACCGTGTAACGGCTGTTATCACGGCCACAGTGAAGCTATCTGTGTGTCACTGTGGAAGGATAAGTGGAGGACTTGTTCCGTTCTTACAGACCTACACTCTAGGGAGATTCCTATTCTGCCCAATTCTACATACACCTTGTAGTTTGTGATACACTAGCCAATTTCTGCCTGTGACATAGCGCTGTGATATTCAGTGGGCCTCACACAATCCAAAAGTGTCCATTGTCCACTAGTGTGTGCAGAAATTCAAAATCTCCCTTATCCTCTAGTCACTTTTTTCACACCTGTGCCATCGAGCCTGTGACATAGCGCTCAGATATTAAGTGGGCCTCACAATCCAAAAGTGTCCAGTGTCCACAAGTGTGTGCAGAAATTCAAAATCTCCCTTATCCTCTAGTCACTTTTTTCACACCTGTGCCATCGAGCCTGTGACATAGCGCTCTAATATTCAGTGGGCATCACACAATCCAAAAGTGTCCAGTGTCCACAAGTGTCTGCAGAAATTCAAAATCTCCCTTATCCTCTAGTCACTTTTTTCACACCTGTGCCATCGATCCTGTGACATAGCGCTCAGATATTAAGTGGGCCTCACACAATCCAAAAGTGTCCAGTGTCCACAAGTTTGTGCAGAAATTCAAAATCTCCCTTATCCTCTAGTCACTTTTTTCACACCTGTGCCATCGAGCCTGTGACATAGCGCTCAGATATTAAGTGGGCCTCACACAATCCAAAAGTGTCCAGTGTCCACAAGTGTGTGCAGAAATTCAAAATCTCCCTTATCCTCTAGTCACTTTTTTCACACCTGTGCCATCGAGCCTGTGACATAGCGCTTTAATATTCAGCGGGCCTCACACAATCCAAAAGTGTCCAGTGTCCACAAGTGTGTGCAGAAATTCAAAATCTCCCTTATCCTCTAGTCACTTTTTTCACACCTGTGCCATCGAGCCTGTGACATAGCGCTCTAATATTCAGTGGGCCTCACACAATCCAAAAGTGTCCAGTGTCCACAAGTGTGTGCAGAAATTCAAAATCTCCCTTATCCTCTAGTCACTTTTTTCACACCTGTGCCATCGAGCCTGTGACATAGCGCTCAGATATTAAGTGGGCCTCACACAATCCAAAAGTGTCCAGTGTCCACAAGTGTCTGCAGAAATTCAAAATCTCCCTTATCCTCTAGTCACTTTTTTCACACCTGTGCCATCGAGCCTGTGACATAGCGCTCAGATATTCAGTGGGCCTCACACAATCCAAAAGTGTCCAGTGTCCACAAGTGTCTGCAGAAATTCAAAGTCTCCCTTATCCTCTAGTCACTTTTTTCACACCTGTGCCATCGAGCCTGTGACATAGCGCTCTGATATTCAGTGGGCCTCACACAATCCAAAAGTGTCCAGTGTCCACTAGTGTGTGCAGAAATTCAAAATCTCCCCTGTCCTATAGACACCTTGTACCTTGTTTTACATTACTATATAGTTTGTTGGATTTTGTCTACATTTCTACAAAAAATGAGGAAGGCTGGTGGAAGAGGCCGTGGAATTGGGCGGGGGTTGGCAGCTGGTAATGATGGTGTTGGTGGTGGATCTGATGGTAGTAGCAAGAGCAAAATAGGACCGAATGCAGGAGGTGTTGAGCCTGCGTCATCGTCTGGCTCCACAAGGCCTCGAAGGCTTAGTTTTCTAGGACTTGGGAAACCGCTTTTAAAGCCAGAGCTGCAGGAAAAAGTTTTGTCTTACATTGCTGAGTCAGCCTCCAGCTCTATCGCCTCCTCTTCTGAAGTTGTAAAAAGTAAAAGCACTGAGTCGTCATTGGAGGCTCATGTTCATGAACCACACCTTTCCTTGTGTCCTTCACCCCAACCAAGATTGAAGGATGACGCAGGCCATACTACTGATTACTCCATGGAGCTGTTTTCACATACTATGCCTGGATTATCAAGTGAAATGGTGAATTACCCAGGCCAAGATAAATCTGACATGGAGTGCACTGATGCACAGCCGCTGATAGATGATTCTGCTGGTACATTCACTCAGAGCACTACATTGTCCTCGCAGTGTACAGAGCCAGATTCTGACCCTGATGAGACTCAGGTGCCCCTTCCCGCACACTATACCACCATACACGGTGACACAGAGGAAGGTGCACATGACATTGAAGAGGAGGTGATGGATGACCCAGTTGTTGACCCAGATTGGCATCCATTGGGGGAAGAGGGTGCTGCTTCCAATAGCTCAGATGAGGAGCATCCACAGCAGACATCGACATCGCAACAGCTGTTATCTGTTAGGCCCGGAGCACTCCAAAGACAGGTTCCAAAAATCAAAAGAGTTGCAGGACAGCTTGTCCAGAGGGTCAAAAGATCACAGCGTGCAAGGCCGCAAAATGTCTGCCAAAGTAGGAAGAGTGCAGTGTGGCACTTTTTTGAACAAAATCCTCATGATCAGGCCAAGGTTATCTGTAAGAAGTGCGCAAAGACCTTTAGCCGAGGGAAAAATCTGAAAAATTTGAATACCAGTTGCATGCTTAGACATTTAACCACCATGCACTTGCAAGCGTGGACACAACACCAAACCTCAAGTGCCACATGTGCAACTGATCACAACGAAGGAAGTCAGCAATGCTACATTGTTTCCCCCACTGTAAGCCCACCGGTTAGCACAGCAGCAAATGTTGAGGTGTCGTTGCAAGGCCACAGCAGTCAGGGAATCCCACTGTTATATCAACGAAAGACTGATTCTAGGCCATCAGAAAGAACACCAACTCCATCACCATCATCAACCCTCTCTCAGTCCGCCCTGTCCACTGCTACTTCCACCATATGCAGCTCTCAAGTCCAGCTCACCCTCCCAGACACTATGAGTAGGTCAAGAAAGTACTCAGTCTCTCATCCGCGTACACTGGGTTTGAACGCCCACATTGCCAAACTAATCTCGTTTGAGATGATGCCCTTTCGGTTGGTGGAAAGCGCAGCTTTCCGCGAACTCATGGCCTATGCAGTACCACGCTATGACTTACCCAGTCGCCACTTCTTCTCTCGCAAAGCCATCCCAGCCCTCCACCATCATGTGAAAGACCGCATTGTCCATGCACTCAAGCAGTCAGTGAGTGGAAAGGTGCACCTCACAACTGATGCATGGTCCAGTCGGCATGGCCAGGGCCGTTACGTGTCCATCACTGCGCACTGGGTTAATGTGGTGGATGCAGGGTCAACAGGGGACAGCGGTGGTGGGACAGTGCTGCCTAGCCCATGGTATAGGAAACAGTTGGCTGTAGGCGTTCGACCCTCCTCCTCCTCCTCCTCCAGAAGCGAAAGCTCGTCCACAGAGCGCAGTCGTACGAGCACTCCATCTGCAGCTGCCACTGTTGCACACGAGGTGTCCCCCTATCAAGCAGCTAGTGGAAAGCGTCAGCAGGCTGTGTTGCAGATGATGTGTTTGGGCGACAGACACACCGCCGAGGTGCTGGCCGAGTACTTGAAGCGACAAACTGAGTCATGGCTGGGCAGTGTACATCTTGAGGCAGGCAAGGTAGTTAGTGATAACGGCCGTAATTTTGATGCAGCCATAGCCCTTTCAAAACTCAGCCACATACCTTGCTTGGCTCACACCTTGAACCTGGTGGTGCAGTGCTTCCTCAAAAATTATCCGGAGTTAACAGCCCTGCTCCAGAAGGTGCGAAGACTGTGCGCGCACATCCGCCGGTCGCCTGTACACTCCGTTCGTATGCAGAAGCTGCAGCGATTGCTCCACCTTCCCAACCACCGCCTCATTATCGACATTGCAACAAGGTGGAACTCAACCCTGCACATGGTGGAGCGGCTGTGCGAGCAGAGGCAGGCCATAATGCATTTGTGGGAGGATACACGGCCAGGCACTTTGAGAGCAGACATGGAGTTGACAGGTGTGCAGTAGTCGAAGCTTAAAGACCTCTGTAAAGTCCTTCAGTGTTTTGAGGAATGCACACGGCTGGTAAGCGCAGACGGCGCCATCCTAAGCATGAGCATCCCACTTATGCGTCTGCTCATGCAAACTTTGACGCACCTTAAGGAGCAGGCTTCTGCAGCCAATGTTGATGAGGAGGAAGAGGAGGAGGGAATCCTTGATGACATTCAGCCATTGTCTGCTCAGGGACCTCTCCTGGACGAAGTGGAGGAAGAAGAGGAGGAGGAGGATGATGGGGATGATTACTTAGGGGAGGAGGATGCATCTCGTGGGGCAAGTGAAAATGTTGGCGTGGCAAGGTCTGGTACAGGGTTTGTGCGTGACTGGAGGGATGTGGATTTGCCAGAAAATGCTCCTCCAACCAGCACTCGCAGTGCATCATTGACACCGGGAACATTGGCCCACATGTCAGATTATGCCTTGCAGATCCTAAAAAGGGACCCCCGCATTGCCAAAATGATGAACGATGACGACTACTGGTTGGCCAGCATCCTGGATCCACGCTATAAAGGCAAATTACAAAACATCATGCCACAGGAGAACCTTGACCTAATATTGGCTAATAAACAAGCAACTCTGGTAAATCGGTTGCTTGAGGCATTCCCAGCACACAGCAGCGGTGATGGTTCTCACACGAGCCGTACGGGCCGGGGGCAGCTTGTCAGAGGTGTTCGTGGTGCACACAGCAGAAGTGGCGTTGGAGACAGGGGTTTCATGACAATGTTGTGGACTGATTTTTCAAGTACCGCTCACACAACTGGTAATACTGCATCGATGGAAAGTGACAGGAGACAGCAGTTGTCAACTATGGTTACAAACTACTTTTCCTCCCATATCGATGTTCTCCCACACAGGTCATTCCCCTTCGACTATTGGGCCGCTAAACTGGACACGTGGCCTGAATTGGCACAATATGGCTTACAGGAGCTCGCTTGCCCAGCTGCAAGTGTGCTATCGGAAAGAGTCTTCAGTGCAGCTGGATCAATCCTGACAGAAAAAAGGACCCGTCTGTCAACCCAAAATGTGGATGATCTAACCTTCATTAAAATGAACCATGCATGGGTTTCCAAGGATTTTGTCCCACCTTCCCCTGATGACACATAGGGTGACAGAAAAATGGCTTGCTTTGGTCCACCTCTTCCTGGGACTTGACCTATTTCGCCTTTTGCATCAGCTGAATGTCCAACATCAACATATGCCACTTTCAAAAACTCCCTATCTGTGCTGCCTCCCCCCCCCCATGGCCATGGTCACCACCTAGCGCACGACACCATGCGAGTGCCGTTGCCCTGGACAGGTGGGTAGGCCGACTCTTGGGCGCGGGCACTGGCACAGGGTCCCTCATAGTGCAATCAAGTGTCTCTGACGGTGGTGGTGCACACCCGCCGTCAGACACACCGCCGTACTATGAGGGGCCCAGTGCCAGTACCGACGCCCACGAGTGGGCCCCCCTTGCTTGGGCAGGGCCCCAGCATTTGCAATCTTTACCTCTCCCTGCTCCTCCGCTGTATAGTCTGGGCCGTCAAATCCATACTGTGCCTGACACCGTCTGAGCCTGCCTCCTGATGTTTAGACATATATTTTGAATGTGTACGCTATCCATACATGTTATCTGGGGATACGGTACCCTTTCTCACCTTTGTGCAATCACGTGCAAGCCATACTGGGCCTAACACCGTCTGAGCCTGCCTCCTGATGTATAGACATATATTTTGAATGTGTACACTATGCTATCCATACATGTTATCTGGGGATACGGTACCCTTTCTCACCTTTGTGCAATCACGTGTAATCCATACTGGGCGTGAGAACGGTTGGCGAGCTGTTAAGCAAGCTACAGCACCTGTGGTTTGCACACGTAAGTTTTTCATTTTTTCAGGAATGACGGTTAGGCCTAATTCCGGAACTGCGGTTGACCTGCACTTACTGGGAAATCATTGTTCGCGGGTAATAATTGTAATCAGTGATCCCCATCACTAACGTTGTTCAGCGGGTTATCTGCACCTGTAAGCGACAAACGCTGGCCTTTTCAGTGTAGCGCACATGCAGCCACGGACATGTAAGGGCATGACACACCAGTTATTGGCCAATCTCATGTGCCAGAGCCTCACGTGTCCCTCTAGTAAGCCGGACTCGGACCGCGGGGCATGACAGAGTCTCGTTCGTTAACGGAATTAAGCTTGCAATGTGTGCATCTTTTCTGTAGCTGGCATGGTTGAGGTTTCCCAGGTGGAGTCGAATTTAACCGTAGGCTCCACTCCTGGTGGTGCCCTTCTGGACATTCCTTTAAGGTTCAGCTTTGCAACCATACTGCCCACGTAAAACAAACACTTTGCCTTCATGAACGCTGTTTGGAGGGTCATGACTCGTGGGAATAACGCCACCCAATCAGTTAACCTGCTAGAGAGATCCTTCGTTGCTCCCACTGTGGCGACTGTACTCCTGGGGGCGACACAAGTGCACTGATGCCCAGCCACTGCTCGATGAATCTGCTGGTACATTGACCCAGACCACTACATTCCCCTCGCATGCTACACTGCCTGTATCTGACCCTGATGAAACTCAGGTTACCCTTCCCATATACAGTTCCATCTTACACGGTGACAAAGAGGAAGCTGCAGATGAAAGTGCAGGTTCGGCCCACCCGCCATCAGACACACCACCGTACTATCAGGGGCCCTGTGCCAGTGCCGTCGCCAACGAGTGGGCCCCCCCTGCTTGCTCAGGATCACAGCACTTGCAAGGTTGAAATACTGTGCAGTGAGATGGAAGATGGGGACGACGAGGAGTCCAGACTAGTACAGGGATTCCCTAGCGAGGAGACTTATTTGATTGTTTTCAATGTTGGGACAGCAATTTTTGGGGAGCACTATACTCTGGAGAATGATAGATGGGGCCCACCATACACTGGAACATTCCAAAGGTGGACATCAGACACTGGAGCAGCATTTACAGGGCCCATTATACACTAGAGCATTAGAAATGGGACCCATTATGTTTGGAGCATTATTTGGGCCCATAAGACAGTGGAGCTTCATCCATGGGGACCAACATATACTGTAGCATTATGTGGAGCTCATCATATACTGTTTCAAACATTATATGGGACCAATGCTTCTGTATGGAGAAATAGATGTGCCTCGTCATGAGATGTAAAAAGTGAAGCATTTTTCATTGTACTATACCGCTATTTCTCTGCCGTATCGGAGCATGATGAGTTGTGGTATGTGTTAAAGGGGCGCTCTTTCGCCCAGGGCACATGAAAACCTGGAGCCAGCCCTCCCCCCCCACAACTGTAGCCAAATAACCCCCATTTTTCAGTGCGTAGCTTGTATTATGAAGTTAATTAAGGTTGACAAGCTTAAGTAAGAAGAATTGATGCTTTTGGCATTCAAATGGGCACTGTAGGTGTGTTTCCTGTCCTCCTCTCACTGCCGACTTTTATTCCCCATTGACTTACATTGGGTTTCGTGTTTCGGGATGACCCCGACTTTTCCCTATAATCGGACGATCTTGCTCGACCCGACTTTTGGAAAAGTCGGGTTTCACGAAACGAAACTCGACCCTAAAAAAACAAAAGTCGCTCAACTCTAGTCATTACTCATTAGCCATTCAAGCTGATCGGCGTTTACGTGAATGTAAGACTACACGGGAGGCGCTGCCACTTTTTGAACAAATGTCTGAACCTATGCAATGTGATGGGGTGTTGTCTAGGGTGCAACGTCAGGAGTTTAGAAGGCGTAATAAGCTGTGTTTTTTCTGTGGAGACGCCTCTCATACTATTTCTGTCTGCCCTAAATGAGGGAAACGTTTTGCACACACATTTGCTGTGGGCAGTGTACAACCTAAGTTCCTTTTGGCAATTACTTTTATCTGCTCCTTGTCCACATTTTCCACAAAGGCTTTTGTGGATTCAGGAGCAGCTCTGAATCTGATGCATTTGGACTTTGCTAAACGTTGTGGCTTGTCCATGACACCTCTGCAGATGCCTATTCCTTTGAGGGGTATTGATGCCACTCCTTTGGCAGCGAATAAACCTCAGTTTTGGACCCAGGTGATAATGCGAGTTGCCCCAGACCACCAAGAAAATTGTAAATTTTTGGTTCTGCATAATTTACATGATACTATTGTTCTGGGTTTCCCCTGGTTGCAAACTCATAACCCAGTTTTGGATTGGAAATCTGTGTCTGTGGTGAGTTCGGGCTGTGTTCTTAGGGACGCTCCTGTTTTCTCCACCTCTCCTCAGTCTCATGATATTCCTGATTATCTGGCTGATTTCTCTGATGTATTTAGTGGGACTAAGTCTGCGTCTTTGCCTCCTCATAGAAGTTATGACTGTGCAATTGAGTTGATGCCTGGGTGTAAATTTCGCAAGGGTCAGCTTTTCAACTTATCTGTACCCGAACATGATGCTTTGCGATCCTATATTAGGGAGTCATTGGAGAAGGGTCATATTAGACCATCCTCGTCGCCTTTGTGCACTGTTTTTTTATTTGTGGCCAAGAAAGATGGTTCATTAAGACCGTGTATTGATTATTGTTCCCTTAACAAGATGACGGTTAAATATCAGTACCCGTTACCTCTGATGTCTGATTTATTCTCCAGAGTTAAGAGTGCCTGCTGGTTTACTAAGCTTGACCTCAGGGGTTGTATAATCTTATTCACATCAAGCACGGGGATGAATGGAAGACGGCGTTCAATACTCCGGAGGGACATTTTGAGTACCTGGTGATGCCTTTTGGGCTCTCCAATGCCCCTTCTGTCTTCCAGTCCTTTATGAATGATATTTTTTGAGACTTGGTAGATAAGTTTTTGATCATCTATTTGGATGATATTTTGATCTTTTCTAGTGATTGGGATTCCCATGTGGAACATGTCCAGACTGTGTTCCGGATTTTGAGGGAGAATTCCCTGTTTGTTAAGGGATCGAAATGCCTCTTTGGTGTACAGAGGATTTCATTTTTGGGATTTATCTTGTCTCCATCGACTATTGAAATGGACCCGGCCAAGGTACAGGCCATTTATGATTGGGTTCAGCCTACTTCTTTGAAGGCTCTCCAGAAGTTTTTGGGTTTTTCTAATTTCTATCGTAAATTTATAGGTAATTTTTCTAGTATTGTCAAACCACTGACTGATCTGACCAAGAAGGGAGCTGATGTGCTTGAATTGGTCTCCTGAGACTGTCTCAGCATTTCAGGAGCTTAAGCGGAGATTTAATTCAGCTCCAGTTTTACGGCAACCTGATGTCTCACTTCCATTTCAGGTGGAGGTAGATGCTTATGAGATTGGTGCAGGAGCTGTTTTGTCCCAAAAAGACCCTGTGACTTCTAAGATGAATCCCTGTGCCTTCTTTTCTCGAAAGTTCTCCTCATCTGAACGCAATTATGAGTGGGGAATCGGGAATTGTTGGCCATAAAATGGGCATTTGAGGAGTGGAGACATTGGTTGGAGGGAGCTAGACATCAATTTGTGGTCCTCACCGATCACAAGAATCTGATGTATCTGGAGTCGGCTAAACGCTTGAATCCTAGACAGGCTAGATGGGCCTTGTTTTTCACGCGTTTTAATTTTGTGGTCTCTTTTCTTCCGGGCACTAAGAATGTTAAGGCAGTGTTAAATATTAATAATTCGTTAAATATTTCTTATTACACCCAGTTCTGTAGATTGCTTTAGCTTATATGACATAGGCTATTTTTAAGCTTGGCTCATGGTAGAAATGTCAGCTCACTACATATTTAAGTTTAGCCTTGAGGTAAATGTCAAACTCCATATATACCGAGATCACGTGCTTCAAGAGACGTATATAATTCATGGCTAACTGTAGAGGTCGCTGTCTTCTTCCCTCACCATCATGAGAGACAGACACGAAGATGTCGCCTGTGTTGGGCCATGACATGACATAACAGCTGGTATATTACTTGACGGCTATGTGAGAAGCCGAACTGAGACACAGCAGCTATTTGCTATTCAGGATCCCGGAGAGAAGAAGAATACATGTTGCTTTTGCCATGTGGGATCTCAGAGCATGATCTAATGGACAATCTCTCTTTCACCTATTTTTATTCACCTGTTTTTCTGTAATAACCTTTCTTTGATGGAAGAATCCAAATAAACCACTATATTTTTATCTGGTAACTAGTCCTGAGTATTTTACAGGATAAGCATTATTTTACATTGGAGAGCCAGCCAGATCTGAATTTTTTTACTTTTTTGCGGATTTCCCTCAACTTGCCCACAAGGGGGATTGAACTTTGCTCATATGTGCAAGTTGTCAGGAACTCCACTATTCACCAGAATCAGACGGAACCTAGACGTGAGGACTAAGAAGTGCCAGATAGATTGAGAAGTACTACAAGGGCCAAAAGTACCAGACGTAAGCCAGACGTGTGAAGACAGGAGCCCAGCGTTGTCCATCAAAGGAACAAGCTGAGACATTTCAAGGTAAGAGAAATGGATGTCATTAATTGTCTTGCTAAGCAGAGTAAATTGAAATTTAAGTCTGTAGACAATTCTAATTCAGAAGTTTTATGGTTAAGTTTATATGCCGAGTGTGAACTCGAGAATCAGAGGTTAGATTCTAAGTTTTTCAATAGAGAAAGAGAGAGATTAAAAAATATTCTACAGATGGTAGATATATTTCATAGATCTGTGTCAGAGAAATCTAAAAATGATTGTGTAGAGGATAGTGATATTCCCGAGATTCACTGTAATGTGGAGAAACAGTTACAAGTAGCAGCAGCCATTGAAGGTGACCTTGCAGACGTGGAACAAGATGGAGAAGTAGGAGGAGACTTCAGAACTGACGTAGAGGACGTACAAGGGAAAGACGTACCACTAAAAATAGACGACTCACAGGCCCAAATCCGAAGGAAAGTAAGGAAAAGTTTGCTAGAGATATGCAAAATAATACCTGCATATGACAACAAAATGCATGTTTGTAGAAACTCTGAGGTTTTTGAAAGTTGTGTTGACAAATTTGATTTATCTAACGAGGAGAAGAATCAGTTGTTCAAAATGTGGATCCCTGTAACCTTTTCCAGGAGGTTATCTTTAAAGTTATCTGGTGAAACACATGAGAATTTAACTGATAAAGACAGATTAAAAATTCTCATTTTTTGTTCATCAAATGAAAATCATCCAGATATTGATATTCTTCAAAAATTAAGGATTGGTCGGAAGGAATGTATTTTTACGTTCATGTCCATATATGAACGTTTGTATAGAATGCTGAGTGAGAATGTCAAAACACCGTCCCTCATAAGGAGTTTTGTAAGCAAATTTTGGTTTCTAAATCCTGCATCTCGTGTTATTGCGTCACAAAAAGATTCTTTATTTGAATGTGCGCAATCCCTTGATTTTGCCAGAAAACACGAGAATCGTGAGAGGAAAGTAAATTGTGCTAATTTTGTAAAGACAGGAAGAGTAAAATCTTATCAGAAGCCTGTATTAGCAAAACCTTCTAAAATGAGTTTTCCCCAAAATCAAATATATGAAGAACAAAGAAAAAGAAAATCACATGTTTGTTATAAGCCATATGGAATGATGCAAAAGAACACCGAAAAGACACAAATTGAATTAAGAAAAATTATGAGTTTTGATCTTCTTTCTGTAACCAAGATGGCCGAATTTGACAGACAGAAACAGGTGGTGAGTGACATCATGGCCTGTAAACTGAATACTCTGCTCCAAGAATCTATCAGCTTTAAAATGGCAAGAACCTTTCAGGATATTTTTTGCAGAGAAATAAGTATGGGTGTAGGAATTGGCTAGAAAAAGTAATTATATATATATTTTGTGTAACAGTGTTATACAATTAGTGAGTTATATGTAATTATTTTATAGAGTATAATCCTGTAGTTCAATGGTTTGTGGATATATACATAGTCATACAGTATATATAGAGTGTTTGTAGAAGTAGAAATAGTAGAACTGTATTTTTTAATGAAAATTAAAATCTACATCAGTAATAATATTTAGAATATGAATATGATATTAACCTTATCTTTTATGTTTCCTTAGAATTTTCATTTCAAAGCAGGACTTAATCGGGAAAAATTCTCTTCCAAGGATTTATGCCTTTATTTACACAGGAAGTTGCAATAATTGCATGATTTCATATATTTAACACTTAAAAGAAAATAACTAACTGCATTTTAAAATATGTTCTGTGTGTGTGCCTTCATTGCATGGTTCGAATGACTACCACAGCATGTGGAATTTGTTCCTTGTTCTAATAATAAGTATACCAGACCAGTATACTATGTCCCTGTTCCTTAGGGAAAGAATTTTTAAAGGGGGTCTCAACTTTTGCAAACCAATGGAATTTTTTTCCAGGCCTAAATGTCAAGTATAGCTATACAACATATATTTATGTCATGAGTATTTGGGGAATATTCAAAGAAATATTAAGACTAAATTTAAATAGTTTACAATCCATTGATGATTAGGATAATTTGGGTTAAAACACGTGTATTCATCACACCTTCGTATGTGAGGTATTTGGTTTAAAGTTAATATGTGACACAGTCTGAGTGACAGTGACTGAGTGTATGAGCAGCTGCTGAGCGAGTGATGTGATACGTTTGTAAGAGGCCTCAGGATTCTGAATGAGAGAAAAAAAAAACCCCCAAAGCTTTTATCTTTAGGAGAAATATGCAGATCAGTTAAATTATTAGAATATTAGGATATATAATGAAATATTATCTATACAACATATATTTCTGTATTTCTATAGTAATTATTTCTTGATTTAGTTAATTGTGGATAAGTGCAAAGTGCAATCGCACATCAAAATGGTTTATGCAAATTAATTTTTCCAAAGGATAATTTTATGATATTCAAATTAATTTTGATGGTTACACATCTTCAGACAAATAAATGGTATAAGCAAGTATAAATTCACATAATTTATACATTAATTATTTTTAATTTTGATTTTGATAAATGAATTATTTCATAGAACAATATTTTTTTGGTATTAAGGGGGAAAATATGTTTTTGATCCTGACTACATCATCACATTTGATTAATACCTCTTCTTCACACATTTTAATAGGAAAAAATATTAATAAGGTACAATGGTATAAGTATTGGGTATAATAACAAGTATTATAAAGAGTTATTTCTTTACACTAAGAGGAATTACATGCAAAGTTGCATAATTTGAATATTTTGGTAACACAAGTTTATGACAATTATGAAATAATCCAGATCATGGAAATATTAAGGGTATATGTTACTGAAGACATAACTATTCTGCATCAACATAAAGGCCTTATTCTTATTTTTATTTTTATTCTTATTTTTCATTATTTTTAATTCTTTCACCAATATTTGGTGGGGTAATGTCTACTGAGAATATTGCTTCATTAAATATAGCAATTATATGGTTCTATTACTAAGGAAAATGTTTCACTTCTGAGTTATATGCAACAATTCTTTTATTCATTCATTCGCTCACTCATATATTCTTATTTTGGTTCATGGCTATACATTCCTACATATTATTAGTATAATAAATATATTCCTTATTAATAAAGATGAAAACACTGGTTACATAAAACACAGTGACACCTATGGGTTGAAAAAGGTAATTACACCTAAGACATAAAAATGTTCTATCACATGAAGAATATGGATAATAATGTATTATCACTTATTATTGGTTTATTATTTCAAACATTGAAATCCATATATGGTACAAATTCTGATAATAATTATATGGATATTACTGATTGCTATGGTACGCTGTGATATTATAGGATAGGAAAATTACCAGATTTGGTATAGGATAGGGAATGAAGACTTCAAGCAAGATACTGAAATTATGTTAATAAAGACTTTTCACATTTCTAAACTTCATTGATTCTTATCAGTTGCAAGAAGAAGAATGCCGCGATCCAGAAGTCCCAGAAGGTAACAAAGCTATGATTACTGAGTAATAGACTGTGTTACTTACAAATGCAGTATTCACCACTGACAGTCACAAGTGCAGTATCCACCACTGACAGTCACAATTAAAGTGTCTAACCTGACAACCAGAGGACGATGATCCTAGATGCTGATGTGAACTGTGTTATCACGTTCTTATCAAGTTCCAGAGGTTTTCAATCACCTGAAAAGCTTTGATGAAGGCTGGTGAACAATGAAGGTAATTAACCCTGACATATGTCCTGTGCATTAGGACAAGGACTGGTTATGGTGCTATGTTTAGCAAGGAAGAGTCATTTTAACCCTTGCTTTGCTGACCAAAGACGTCACACCTGTTCAAAGACCAGTGCCGATGGAGGATTCCAGAATATCCAACGCGAGCCAATGTAAGCCCAGGTTTTTAAAGATGACACTGCACAGATATTAAAGCTGCATTTCATCTATAGACTTTGATTTTATATACAACACGATTTCTACAACATCTATATGCTAGAGAAAAACTGTATTTTTAAAAGAACCAAGAAGAAGACAGAAGACATCAAAATGAAGATCAGATGACACCAGATGATGACTGAACCTGAGATGCTTCAATTTAGACTTAGGGAAGTATAATTATACATATTTTATATGAATATTGTTCACGGCTTACCATAACATGAATTCACATCAATTATGTCATTGAGTACTTATAACGGTAATCTGATATTATTATTGTTATTGATATTACATTATTTTGTCAAAGAAGAAGAAAAGAAGAAAAAAGATCTTGTTATATTTGAGGGTTCCAATTAATGTCTGTCTCCCTCAAAAGGGGGAATTGTTAAATATTAATAATTCGTTAAATATTTCTTATTACACCCAGTTCTGTAGATTGCTTTAGCTTATATGACATAGGCTATTTTTAAGCTTGGCTCATGGTAGAAATGTCAGCTCACTACATATTTAAGTTTAGCCTTGAGGTAAATGTCAAACTCCATATATACCGAGATCACGTGCTTCAAGAGACGTATATAATTCATGGCTAACTGTAGAGGTCGCTGTCTTCTTCCCTCACCTTCATGAGAGACAGACACGAAGATGTCGCCTGTGTTGGGCCATGACATGACATAACAGCTGGTATATTACTTGACGGCTATGTGAGAAGCCGAACTGAGACACAGCAGCTATTTGCTATTCAGGATCCCGGAGAGAAGAAGAATACATGTTGCTTTTGCCATGTGGGATCTCAGAGCATGATCTAATGGACAATCTCTCTTTCACCTATTTTTATTTACCTGTTTTTCTGTAATAACCTTTCTTTGATGGAAGAATCCAAATAAACCACTATATTTTTATCTGGTAACTAGTCCTGAGTATTTTACAGGATAAGCATTATTTTACAGGCAGACGCCCTTTCTAGGAGTTTCTTTGCTGATTCTCTTAATGTGACTGAGCCTACTACTATCCTAGGTGAGGGGGTAGTTCTTTCTGCCATTTCACCCGATTTGAGAAGCGCCCTGGAGGAATTTCAGGAGGATAAACCTGAGCGTTGCCCTATGGGAAGATTGTATGTTCCTGACCAGTGGAGAAAGAGAGTGATGTCTGAAGTCCATTGCTCCGCATTGTCTGGTCATCCAGGTATTTTTGGTACCAGAGATTTGGTGAGTCGGTCGTTTTGGTGGCCTGCCTTGTCTCGTGATGTCAGGAATTTTGTACAGTCCTGTGTGACTTGTTCTCGGTCTAAACCATGTTCTCGTTCTAGTGGGTTGCTGATGCCCCTCCCGGTGCCCAGGAGGCCATGGACCCATATCTCAATGGATTTTGCTTCTGATCTTCCTGTCTCTCAGAGAATGACTGTTATCTGGGTGATATGTGATAGATATTCGAAGATGGTCCATCTTGTAGCACTCCCAAAGTTGCCGTCTTCCGCTGAGTTGGTATCCTTGTTTTTACAACAGGTGGTTCGGTTACACGGAATTCCTGAGAATATTGTGTCTGATAGAGGGGCCCAGTTTGTTTCCAGATTTTGGAAAGCCTTTTGTTCCAATCTGGGAATTCAGTTATCCTTCTCCTCCGCATTTCATCCCCAGACCAATGGGCAGACTGAGAGAACAAACCAGACCTTGGAGTCTTATTTAAGATGTTTTATATCTGCTGATCAAGATGATTAGGTCTCATTTTTGCTCTTGGCCGAATTTGCGCTGAACAATAGAGCTAGTTCTGCCACTTTCACGTCACCCTTTTTCTGTAATTTTGGGTTTCATCCTCGATTCTCTTTAGGACAAGTGGAATCTTCGTCCTGCCCAGGTGTGGACACTGTGGTTGTGAGAATGCAGCAGATATGGGACCAAGTGGTGGATAAGTTGCCACTCTCTCAGGAAAAGGCCCAGCGTTTTTCCAACCGGCATAGGACCATTGGTCCCCGGTTTAAAGTGGGTGATATGGTTTGGTTGTCGTCTAAGAATATTCCTATGAAAGTTGTATCTCCAAAATTTAAGCCAAGATTTATTGGACCTTATAAGATTTTGGAGATTCTTAATCCTGTTTCTTTTCGGTTGGCTCTTCCAGTTACGTTCAAAATCCATAACGTATTTCACAAATCACTGTTGAAGAGGTTTGTTGAGCCAGTAGTTCCTGTGGTGGCTCCTCCTGACCCTGTTTTGGTTAAAGGCAATGTGGAATATGAGGTAGAGAAAATATTGGATTATCGCTTGGTCAGACGGGGACTCCAGTATTTGGTCAAATGGAAGGGTTATGGCCAGGAGGATAATTCTTGGGTCTCTGCCTCGGATATTCATGCCGATAGATTTGTTCGTGCTTTTCACCGGGCCCATCCTGATCGGCCTGGTGGCGTGGATGAGAGTTCGGTGACCCCTCCTCAAGGGGGGGTACTGTTAAGAGCTCATTTTCTGCTCCACCAGCTGGGAGTTCTCCTTCCGTTCTCCCTCTGGTAGTGACAGGAGGTAGTGAGGTTGGTTTAATTGGTAATGGTCTGCCACCTGACGAGGATAGTGATTGGATTTCTGGAGTATCAGACTGGATATAAGACAGCCAATGCCCTAACCTGTTGCTGGTGATTCAGTCTGTTTCTCAGGTCTTGGACTTCAGCTCTGCTCCAGTCATCTCAAGTTAAGTTTGTTTTTTGCTAATGTTCACACTTGCTCTTGTTGGTCAACTCAGTATTTGTGTGGTCAGCCAGCCCGGCTGGGCTGTGCTGAATTTCCACTCTTATTTATCTGTATTTGCCAATTTGCCTTTTTGTCCTTTATTGTATTGGCCTCTTTTTGCTCTGTCTCAGAATATTCCAGAGTGCTGATATAGTGGGAGAAGTCTAGTGACTTCAGGGTTAATTTTGTTATCAGAAGCGTTGGACATTATTTTTGGTAGGGTTTTTTGGCAGATTGCAGACAGTATCTTTCCTTTCCTGTCCTTTCAAGTTAGTTTGAGCCCATTGTTTGCGCAGCCTATTTTTCTGTCTTTGTTTGTGTTTTCATCTTGCTTCACCGTCAATACATGTGGGGGGCTGTCTTTACTTTGGGGTCTGCTCTGGGGAGTTAGTTTTCCTCTTTTCTTACTTTATTTAGCTCTCCGGTTGTGATGAGGAGTCCAGGAACACTGTAGGCACGCTCCATGACTGCTTCTAGTTGTGTTTTAAGATCAGGGCTCTGCAGTCTGCATAGTTACCAACCTCTCTGGTTTTCTGAGACTTAGCGTGTGTTGCTTTTTTCCTCCTCGGTGACCCATTCATAACAGCCCCCTCAGAACGTCCAACCTCCTGCGTTCATCGAGACTAAGATTATCCCTACCTACACCTCTTGGGATACTCATAAAGTCCCTAGTGACAACTTGGACAAAAAGATCAATGGCCGGTCATGTTGTAAAAGGAGGAAACTTTTTAGACTTAATCCTAAGTGATTGAGGAATCTTACCTCCTTCGCCAAGTTCATGCTCAGTAAAAAGATCCTCAAGGTCTTGTAAAGCTAGTTTTTCTTCTTCTGTGGGAAAAAGATTTTGCAAATGAGGGTCAAAAAAATGTTTTTAAAAATCAAGGATCTAGCAAAGACGTTTAGATCCTTTATTGCCACAAATGCATTCAAGTAGGACTTATGAGAAAAGGTGAGTCCCTTGCTTAGCAGAGATAAGTCACAGTCAGTTAAAGAGTGGGAGCTCAAATTAATTACCTTGTTGTTATTTTTATTCATGCGTTCAGGAGATATGAATTGCATCCGCTATATAGGGATGAAAGTTGACATCTCTCACTCTCTTAGGCCTAGGTCCAGAACGTGTCGTTATAGAGGACGTAGACCACTCCGAAGAATCACTTATAGAGGAAGGAACTCACTGAAGAGACTCCATGGATTTGCCTATATATATATATATATATATATAGATATATATATAGATATATATATATATATATATTGTATTGTTAAGGCCCATATCTAAATGGTTTATTTTACATATTGTGCATGTTGTTTGTATGCTATATAGGCTTGATCAATCTATGTATGTTTTAAATTGTATTCCATATTGGCATTGTATGACCACTTTTGTCCCCATATGGCCATTGTCTAAATTACATCTTCCAGTGCGAATGTCGGCGCACTCTATGCATGCGCACGCGCCGCTGGCTTCCTCATGCCGGGTGGCTCTCGGCATCTACTGTAGGTGTCACGTGATTAGACACATTTTAGTGACGTCACGGGCGCGTGATGCCGACGCCGCTTGTTGTGTCTCGGTTGCCGGGACGACGCGCGGCATTATGAGTAGTCGCGTCGTCACTACATTTAGTGAGGGGAGGAGTTCTGTGACGTGGAGCTGGTCATGTGACCTCAGTAACATCAGCATCATTGTAAGGGGACGGGCCGCAGGCCACGATTCGATACTGCTGCATGGGTAATGTAGCGTTCCCTAGCACAAATATGGAGCTGTTCACTTTATTAAAATCTGGGCGGTTTCACTCCCTTGTCTACTCTGTATGTCTTTGGATGGATGCAGGTCACATATTAGCTGGTTGTTGTGTATGCTTGATATCACCATGGCGATGGGAGCCATTGTTGGGAGGTACTTGTGCCATACACACATCATTGGTTTATTTGGTCACATGTATGTAATCCACAATGTGATTGGTCGACTCTATCATAAATATCCCTCAGTTCCCCTTTCCCATCACCCCTTGAGAAAGGCCATTTGCCGAAACGTGCGTTGGGGGGGTACATACGTGGGTGGACCTTCACTTGCTGTCCCAACAGGTAAAGTCTTTCTATTGTCTAACTGTGTACAATGTTAATGTTTACATCTATTTAAACCTGTTTGGTCGTATCTTTGGGATTGGCGCAATACATCATCAAATATTATATTGTAATAATGCTTTAGTTATGCCTCATCCCTTCTTGGTCCTTTTATACCAAGTATGCCCCAGGTGTTCGCCTTTGTGCTGCTATGGTCATTTCTGACTCAATTTTCCCCTGTTTCCTTGTTCCTGTTCACATTTCAATAAAGATTTAATCGTATATTTTTTGTAATACTGTCTTTTGGACTTTTTTTGATCACTTCATTTGTTCTTGTGGTTAGTTACATGTTATATGCGATTGTCCTTATTGATCCTATTAAGTGAAACCCATTATACATGGCTACATATGTATGCGTTTATGGAATTGATATTCATCTTAATGGGTTTTTTATACTTAATATGTTTTTGATATATACACTCAGTCAGTACGGGGTGCATTGGAATACATATATACATTATAAATCAACATCTGCACTACTAGCTGAGCAGGGGAAAACTAACAAGGCAGGCTAATATGGGACAGAAATTAGATACAGGAAGCATGATTACATAGCAGCAATGCGCTCACAAGGGGAGAAGAGAAATGAGATGCTTCCAGGATGCAGGCTGAGGGAAAATGGAGAACTGGAAGGAAAATGGGGACTGGACTAACCAAAATCCTTTGCAAAGCTTACCAGGGTGCATTGCAACCTTACCAAAAAGCATTGCGAAAGGAGGGAAATAGAAAGTCAAAGTAAAATAAGACAATAACACTGCGGTTATGACTCTGGTCACTAGATGGAGCCAGAAACAATGAAAACAATAGAATCTATGGAAAAAACTGAACATTCTGCATATTCACTAGTAATCACTGTAAATATTATCAGCTAGACAATCAAAGATTATGAATTAAATGTCGGAGACAGAACAGGGATGATTCCCGGTGTCCACCTCGTGGACCGCTATCTCAGTCCTTTCAGGTCTGTTGGTAAACATGGCCCAGAAGGGTTCCAGCATGGCTTGCAAGTGCGACTGCTGGTGTGTGGATATCAAAGTGCTTACCTCCATGTACTCTATGGACCCACCGACCTTAGCTTGGGCCAACATGTCCGGGTGGGGGTCCTCCCCCCCGTCCTCCCCCCCGTCCTCAGGCAGTTTGCAGGCCAGTAGGACACAGGCTCCACATTCTTAATGAGCTTTCAACATTTTGACGTGGAAGGCCTTCCACCTACCCTGAGCTTGGTGAAGAGTGACCAAGTAGGTGACTAGGTTGAGCTGTTGGTGCAGGCCTTCCTAATCTATCTGAAGCTTATCCTTTGGTACGGGGACCAGCACCTGCCCCTTCTGACCCACCTGGTAGGTCCGCTCCCTGGCTATTAGATACGGTTCATCTGAATGGTCTAAACGAGGCTATTAGTTTTGCTCCATTTCTATAAACATCTGTTGCGGCTTTTCCTCCTATATGATCATATGTAGCCTTTGGCTTTTGTTTTTAGTTTTCGGGTTTTAATGTTGTTTTTAATTTTCAGAGTCGCCTCTTGATTTTTATCTCTATTTTTGTGTACCAATGATTACATCTTCTGGATATTTTTGGCTATACTCCCTTTGTGTGGACCCGTCACCGTCTGGCATCTCGACATACATATGAAGATGAGGACCTCCATCTTTTGTGAAGAAAGATACTTAATGCATCATGTCCTGTAATCTGATGTTATAGTGCTTACCATGACTAACTCTGCATTTATTATGTATTTTGTTGATTCTATTGCTTTTTATCATGACATTCACATGTACTGTTGCATCCCTTCACTATTATGTCATCAAGATTCTGGCCTTATTTGGGTTTCTTTGCCAATTATTTAGCCAATATTTAATGTTGGCATATTAATTTTGGCTATTTTATATGGATTTGCCTATATATATATATATCCATGCAAAGAGAAAAGGTCGCACTCATCGAGATGGAAGTTTCACTGATTTATTGACATATCATGAACATGTCAAGTCTTAACTTTTGTCAAGTCAAAACTTTTGACCCGTTGAAGCGCTCGAGCAGCGCGAAACGGCCGTTGTCAGCCTTTCTTGCACTCCTTATGTCACTCCCCCGACTTGACATGTTCATGATATGTCAATAAATCAGTGAAACTTCCATCTCGATGAGTGCGACCTTTTCTCTTTGCATGGATTCCCAGGATTGACTGTTTCCAGGTCTGGCACCCGAGATTCCCAGCTGCTGGGCTTCTGCATGCCATACATCATTTGAAGTTACACGGTAACAGCGGTGCCGTCCGCTTTTTATCTTGAGTTTTGTGATATATATATATATATATATATGTTGTATTGTTAAGGCCCATATCTAAATGGTTTATTTTACATATTGTGCCTGTTGTTTTTATGCTATATAGGCTTGATCAATCTATGTATGTTTTAAATTGTATTCCATATTGACATTGTATGACCACCTTTGTCCCCATGTGGCCATTATCTAAATTACATCTTCCAGTATGAGTGTCGGCGCGCTCTCTGAATGCGTGCGCGCCGCTGGCTTCCTCACGCCGGGCGGCTCTCGGCATCTAGGTGTCACGTGATTAGTCACATTTTAGTGACGTCACGGGCGCGTGATGCCGACGCCGCTTGTTGTGTCTCGGTTGCCGGGACGACGCGCGCGGCATTATGAGTAGTCACGTCGTCACTACATTTAGTGAGGGGAGGAGATCTGTGACGTGGAGCTGGTCATGTGACCGCAGTAACGTCAGCATCATTGTAAGGGGACGGGGCGCAGGCCACGATTCGATACTGCTGCATGGGTAATGTAGCGTTCCCTAGCACAAATATGGAGCGGTTCACTTTATTAAAATCTGGGCGGTTTCACTCCCTTGTCTACTCTGTATGTCTTTGGATGGATGCAGGTCACATATTAGCTGGTTGTTGTGTATGCTTGATATCACCATGGCGATGGGAGCCATTGTTGGGAGGTACTTGTGCCATACACACATCATTGGTTTATTTGGTCACATGTCTGTAATCCACAATGTGATTGGTCGACTCTATCATAAATATCCCTCACTTCCCCTTTCCCATCACCCCTTGAGAAAGGCCATTTGCCGAAACGTGCGTTGGGGCGTACATACGTAGGTGGACATTCACTTTCTGTCCCAACAGGTAAAGTCTTTCTATTGTGTAACTGTGTACAATGTTAATGTTTACATCTATTTAAACCTGTTTGGTCGTATCTTACAATTTGGGATTGGCGCAATGCATCATCAAATATTATATTGTAATAATGCTTTAGTTATGCCTCATCCCTTCTTGGTCCTTTTATCCCAAGTATGCCCCAAGTGTTCGCCTTTGTGCTGCTATGGTCATTTCTGACTCAATTTTCCCCTGTTTCCTTGTTCCTGTTCACATTTCAATAAAGATTTAATCTTATATTTTTTTGTAATACTAAGTCTTTTGGACTTTTTTTGATCGCTTCATTTGTTCTTGTGGTTATTGAGTGTATATATGTTTGTATTGTAGTTTCACCGCATCATGATACCATCACGTTCAATAAAGCACAGATTCAACCTACAGTCTCCTTATTGGTCCCTGGTATAGCGGTTTAGCTGGCTGTATAAGCTACATGAATTCTGCTTCATTTAGCGAGGACAGAACAGTGAAACAGCAGCTATCCAGCTAGTGGGAACTCAGAGAAAGAAGAGTCTTCCATCCTGCTGGGGCCAGTAAAACAGTGGCCCTCCAGCTAGTGGGAATTCAGGGAAGTGACAGTCTTCCATCTTGCAGGACCACAGTGAAACAGCGGCCATCCAGCTAGTGGGAATTCAATGAAAAGACAACCTTCCATCCAGCTTGCAGAAACTAGTGAAACTGCAGTCACCCACCAAAAACTGTATCCATCAGAAGCGTGGTCGCCATTACCCACGTAAATGCTGAGGCCACCAAAATATGAGCAAGCTTTGCTGACCAAGAGATGCAACTTAAATTAGAGAGAGCTGACCTAGAGAGAAGGTCATGCTTAGAGAGAGCTGACCTAGAGAGAAAGACGCAGTTAGAGAAGGCACGCGTGGATGCCGCCTTAGAGAGCCTAGCAGTAAAAAGATAAATAGAGAAGCTGCTGCAGCACTAGCCGAAGCAGAATCACTAGAAGCCGCGCATAACCCTGAGCTGCATAGCTGTAGCAGTGCGTCAAGTCTGAAGTTGCCACTGCAAGATCCACCACAACGCACATCTCAGTATGTAAATTAAATTCCTGATCCAAACTATAACCAAGAACACGACACTTCCAGTGAAGCGAGCGAGAGTCATCATGAGGCTCCAGGAAAACGTGGAGCAAAACAACTCTGCTAATGTCTACCTTGCCCCTCGCCAGGTAACCAGCGTGAATCACCTTGCTGACACACCGCATGTCAGACCGAAGCATTATGACACCGGCTGGTGCCACACTGAGGATACTTACAGGTATGAATGCAACTCACATCACTATCAGGGTGACCCATAACCAGTATACTCTGCTGACAACTGGTTCACAACAGAATTTGCTAAGTTCTTCACACGACGTGATCTGGTTGCCAAGGGACTCATGAAATTCAATGACTACGCTAAAGGTTACAGAGCTTGGAAAGCTTCCTTCCAAAATGTCACTAGAGACTTGGGGCTACAACATAAGGAAGAGATAGACCTCTTAGTCAAATACCTAGGAGAAGAGTCAGTCAAACATGCAGTAAGTGTCAGGGTTCTGACAGCTCTGGCATACAGCCTCCGCTAAGCAGGGACTCACCCGCACCGTAGGGACCCCTGGGGACAAGAACAGCTGGACAATAAAGATGCATGGGACCTGAATGTAGAAGTTTAGAAAGCAGGCACAGGACCTATGGTCATGTGAACGGTCATGTGACTGCAAGGGGGCGGGGCTTAGCATCCTGCTCTCAGAGGAGGAAGAAAACTCAGAGTTGAGCAAAGCAGAGGTCAAGCACAATCCAGGCAAGCGAGGTACAGGAGCGATAAACAGACGGAAGGTCAGACAAAGCCAAAGGTCATACACATGATATCAATACAGTACCAGGGATGAGACAGAACAGACAGTCAGGGCGAAGCAGAGATCAAAAGCCAAACAGACATAGAAGGTACCAAGCAGAATCCAAAGCGATATCCAGAGAACAGACCGAGTCATACACAGAGAATCAAGCAACCAGAACACAGCACTAACACACTCAGGGGTCACCACACAATGCCAAGGGCGAAAGTATAACTGACGGGGGATGGGAGCCTCCTGAGGCTATAAGAAGCCTCCCCAGAACCAATGAGAGGCCACCATAATAGGTCCCAGGTGTGCAGGTGAGAGTCTGCACTGCGATCAGAACATTAACCCCATAAGTGCCGGTCACCCAGCACTGGTATCATGACACTACGCCCCTCTCAACGGGGGCCTCTGGACCCCCAGGCTTGCCCAGGTACCTAGCATGGAAAGCCCGAACCAGACAATCCGGCCTATACCCCTTCCAATGAACTAGGTACTATACTGACCGCCATACCAACCTAGAATCTACAATGTGACCAATCTCATATTCCACATGTCCCTCAACCGAAACCGGAGGAGCAGCGGACTCGGATTCTCCCCGGACTGCTTCAAACGGCTTCAGTAGAGATCTATGGAAGACATTAGGGATCTTGAAAGAGGGTGGAAGGCACAGCCTGTACGCTACCGGGTTGATTTTTCCACAATCTTGTACGGGCCAATGAATTTGGGGCCCAACTTGGCTGACGGAACCTTTAACTTAATGTTTGGCGTGGAGAGCCAAACTTTCTCTCCCACCTGAAACATGGGACCAGGTGTTCGTTTCCTGTCCGCGAAAAACTTATACCTGCCTTGAGACCTAGATATACGCCGCTGGACTTCTGCCCATGTATCTTTTAACCGCTGAACAGAGTCCTCAGCCCCAGGGCATCCCGAATACAGACGAGAAAACTCACCAAAATGAGGACTGAACCTATAGTTGATCAAGAAAGGGGACATACCAGTGGATTGACTCACCCGACTATTGAAGGCAAATTCAGCCAACGGCAGTATATCACACCAGTCATTCTGTCTAGCAACAGTCAGACATCTGAGGATCTGTTCCAGAGACTGATTAGTGCGTTCCGTCTGACCATTACTCTCAGGATGGTATGCAGACGAAAAGGACAGAGATATCCCTAATTTTTTGCAGAAAGCACGCCAAAACTTAGCCACAAACTGCACACCATGATCAGACACCACATTCAGGGGTACCCCATGCAAGTAGACCACATGATGCACAAACAATCTGGATAAGATCTCAGCAGAAGGTAATGCGGACAGGGGTACAAAATGAGCCTGCTTAGAAAATCTGTCCACCACTACCCATACCACCATATTACCCCTGGAAGAGGGAAGATTGGTAATAAAATCCATGGACAGATGGGTCCACGGTCTTTCGGGTACTTCCAAGGGCATCAGCTCCCCCGCCGGCCGGCTATGGGAGCTTTTAGAACGAGCGCAGACCCCACAACCAGAAATGAATTTCTTTATATCAGAACCCAGAGTAGGCCACCAGAAGATCCTAGCCACCGCCAGTCGCGTGGCTGATATACCAGGGTGAGCACACAACTTGGATTCGTGGAACTCTTGCAAGAGTTTAAGGCGAAGTTGTTCTGGGACAAACAACTTGCCCCCTGGCTTGGCCGCAGGAGCCAGCGACTGGGCCCCCTCAATTTCCCGTTCCTATTCAGATGAGATCCCTGCTAACACCACCCCAGGGTGCAGAATGGAGGACGGTGGCTCAGGGACACACACTGGGTGAAAACTACGAGATAAGGCGTCAGCCTTGACATTCTTAGACCCTGGACGGAATGTGATAGTAAACTGGAAACGAGAAAAAAAAGTGACCAATGGGCCTGTCTGGGCATTAATCTTTTAGCAGACTCGATGTAAGACAAATTCTTGTGATCAGTGATCACAGTAACCGGGTGACTGGCCCCCTCCAAAAAGTGCCTCCATTCCTCAAACGCTAACTTAACCGCAAGAAGCTCTCTATTGCCTACATCATAATTTCTTTCAGCAGCAGAGAACTTCCTGGAAAAGAAGGCACATGGCCTGAGTTTTGTAAGAGTGGCAGGCCCTTGAGACAACACCGCCCCCACCCCCACCTCAGAGGTGTCCACCTCCACCACAAATGGCTTGGAAGGATCTGGCTGTATCAAGACAGGAGCAGACATAAAACATTTTTTCAGCGTCGCAAAGGCCTCTTTTGCGAGTGAGGACCAATTTCTCACATCCGCACCTTTGCATGTTAGATCCGTGAGAGGTTTGACCACTTGCGAAAACCCCCGGATAAATTTGCGGCAATAATTGGCGAACCCCAAGAAGCGCTGAAGACCCTTAAGATCTCGGGGTTGCACCCAATCCACAATGGCCTGCACCTTCTTGGGGTCCATGCGAAAACCCTCCCCGCATACAATTAACGCCAAAAAAGACAATTCTTGCACACAGAATACACATTTCTCCAATTTGGCATACAGATGATTTTCTCTCAGTCTTTGGAGAACAGTTCGTACATGTTCCAAATGAGAATGCTTGTCGGTGGAGTATATCAAAATATCATCTAAATAGATAACGACAAAACGACCAATGAGATCCGAGAATACCACGTTGATGAAATTCTGAAATATGGCGGGGGCATTGGTAAGACCAAACGGCATGACTAAATTTTCAAATAGTCCCTCGTTCGTGAGGAACACGGCTTTCCATTCATCCCCCTCTCGGACCCTTATCAAATTATATGCCCCCCGAAGATCCAGTTTAGAAAACCACTTTGCCCCTGATAGTTGGATACATAAATCGAGAATCAACGGAAGGGGGTACATATTCCGTACAGTAATCTGATTAAGCTCCCGGAAGTCGAGACAGGTACGTAACCCGCCATCTTTTTTCTTTACAAAAAAGAAACCTGCCGCCACAGGTGAGACTGAAGGACGTATGTGTCCTTTGCGCAGACTTTCAGCAATGTACTCCTTCATAGACAAGCGCTCAGGACCGGACAAATTAAACAGACGGGCTTTAGGTAATTTAGCCCCCGGGACCAGCTCAATAGCGCAGTCAAAGGGTCTATGTGGCGGTAACGTCTCGGCCTCGCTTTCAGAGAATACATCTTCGAAGTCCTACAGGCATTCCGGAATACCTTCCAGCTCGACAGATGATACAGACACAGATTTAACAGGTTCAACGAGCAGTGTGGATTTATCACATAACTCAAAATCATTAAACCCCCATTGAACAATCTCCCCCGTTTTCCAGTTAATAACTGGGTTATGGCGTTGTAACCAGGGCATGCCCAATACCAACCCTGCAGGTAGATTGTCCAGCACAAAACAACTTAGGTTTTCCACATGAGTAGCGCCCACTCTGAGCGAAAACAAGTCAGACATAAAGCGAATTAACTCCTTAGTGAGGGGAGAGGAGTCAATAGCCATCACCTTGATCGAAACCTTGAGCCTAACTGTCCCTATCTTGCAGTGTGTGACCAATTCGGAGTCAATGAGATTAATTGATGACCCGCAGTCCACGAAGGCTGTAGAGGAAAAAAAACTACCGTCCACAAACAGTTCCACAGGCAGTAACACTTTAGAAAACGAGGAAAAGGGTACCTGAGGGTCTGAGTAGTCTCCCTGTTGACTACCCAGACCTAGTCGCTTCCCGCCGACCGGGTTTGAAGACGGGCAATCAGGGCACTCCCTTTTCCAATGTCCCGTTTACCGCAGTAAAAGCTTAACTGCTTGTCCTTCCGGCATTTCCTCTCCGTGTCCTTCAGGGAGAGGGCGCCTACATCCATGAGCTCAGGAGCAGTCTCTTTTCCACTGGGGAACAATGGAGTTTCCACCTGCATCACCCCTCTGGCCCGCAGCCTGCGGTCCATCCGGACGGCCTGGGTCATGGCGTCCTTGAGAGAGTTAGGTGGGGGATGTAACGCCAAGGCATCCTGCAGCCGCTCGGACAAGCCTCTGCGAAAGAGTCCTCGGAGTGCAGCGTTGTTCCAAGAGACCTCTGCGGCCCAGCGGCGGAACTCAGTACAAAACCACTCAGCTGAGTGTTTCCCCTGACAGACACTCATCACCATGTCCTCTGCCAATCGCACTCGGTCAGGCTCATCATAAATGTGCCCGAGGGCCTCAAAAAATGCATTCACGGACACTCTCTCAGGGGCAGTGGGAGAAAGGGAGAAAGCCCAAGCTTGTGGGGACCCTCTTAACAGAGACATAATGACCCCAACCTTCTGACTTTCGTCCCCAGAGGAACATGGCCTCAAACTAAAGAAGAGTTTGCACCCCTCCATGAAGACCCTGAACTCCTTTTTGTTTCCAGAAAAAAAGTCAGGCAGTTTAACAGGTGGTTCTGGGGACACCAAAACAACATCACTCAACCCAGCCCACAGAGACCCAGCAGCTAGAGCTCCCTGCACTGTCTCAGAAACCTGCTGCAGAGAACGAGCCAGAGCTTGCTGCTCCAGAGATAAACCCTGAAACATCTGACTCAGACTTTTCATCCGGTAAGCCAGAGACTGTATGGGATCCATAACTCTCTGCAAAAAAAAAACCGCAAAAAAGTTAATGGTCAGTTATAATGTCAGGGTCCTGACAGCGCCGGCGTACAGCCTCCGCTAAGCAGGGACTCACCCGCACCGTAGGGACCCCTGGGGACAAGAACAGCCGGACAATAAAGATGCACGGGACCTGAATATAGAAGTTTAGAAAGCAGGCACAGGACCTATGGTCATGTGAACGGTCATGTGACTGCAAGGGGATGGGGCTTAGCATCCTGCTCTCAGAGGAGGAAGAAAACTCAGAGTTGGGCAAAGCAGAGGTCAAGCACAATCCAGGCAAGCGAGGTACAGGAGGGATAAACAGACGGAAGGTCAGACAAAGCCAAAGGTCATACACACAATATCAATACAGTACCGCGGATGAGACAGAACGGACAGTCAGGTCCAAGCATAAATCAAAAACCAAACGGACATAGAAGGTACCAAGCAGAATCCAAAGCGATATCCAGAGAACAGATCGAGTCATACACAGAGAATCAAGCAACCAGAACACAGCACTAACACACTCAGGGGTCACCACACAATGCCAAGGGTGAAAGTATAACTGACGGGGGATGGGAGCTTCCTGAGGCTATAAGAAGCCTCCCCAGAACCAATGAGAGGCCACCATAATAGGTCCCAGGTGTGCAGGTGAGAGTCTGCACTGCGATCAGAACATTAACCCCATAAGTGCCGGTCACCCAGCACTGGTATCATGACAGTAAGGATCAGTGACATTAATACAAACCACCCTCCAATCAGCCTCAAAGAGATCTGGAAGACTCTGGATGAGTGTTATGGCTTAGCAGAGGTAATATAGAGAGCCTTGGTCAAAAGAATCGATGACTTTCCTAAAATATCTAACAAAGGTCTCCAGAAACTTAGAGAACTAAGTGACCTGCTACAGGAAGTCCTAGTTGCCAAATGTGAAGGTGACCTGCAAGGACTTGCATTTCTTGACACAGCCAAAGGTGTTAACCCTATAGTCCTAAAGTTGCCCTACAATCTAAAGGAGAGGTGGCTCACACATGGTTCCATGCACAAATACAAGCACAGTGTTCCATTCCCTCCCTTCTCCATTTTTGTAGACTGTATAAACGAACAAGCGACAATCAGAAATGATCCCAGCTTTGACTTTACAATGTCATGCGCCACACCGTCACCAGCTTCAAACCCACGCAGAACATCTGTGGCAGTGCACAAGACTTATGTTTCTTCTCCAAGTTCCAATTACAGGTCTGCTGGCTGCTCCCTATCAGAGACAAAGGTACAAGAACCTGACAAGCAGTGCCCGCTCCATCAGAAGCCTCATCATCTCCTGAAATGCAGAGCCTTCAGAGGAAAATCTATGCCAGATCGCAGAAGCTTCCTGAAAGAGAATGGTATCTGCTACAAGTGCTGCTCATCCACCACTCATCTCGCCAAGGATTGTAAGGTTAGTGTAAAATGCACAGAATGTGGCACCACCTATCGTAACACTGCTCTACACCCTGGGCCAGCTCCATGGAGTGCAAAAAACACGCCAGCTGACAGGGAGCATGGCGGGGAGGAAAGGAGCACTGATGCAGCTAAGCCAGAGATCACTTCACAATGTACTGAAGTCTGTAAAGGGACAATAGACAGTAGATCCTGTTCAAAAATATGCCTCGTCAGAGTATACCCAAAGGGTCACAGAGACAAAGCTGTCAGATTGTATGCTATCATGGATAATCAAAGTAATAGATCCTTGGCTAGATTAACATTCTTTGACCTATTCAACATCAAAGGACAAAGCACCCCCTACTCATTAAAGACATGTGCAGGTACAACAGCAGGAAGGAAAGCTACTGACTACCAGATTGAATCCTTAGACAGAAGATTCTGCCTACCACTACCTACAATCATTGAGTGTAACCAGATCCCAGACAATAGACCTGAAATACCAATGCCAGATGTGGCAATCCATCATGCTCACTTAAAACGCATAGCACACCTTATATCGGAACTCGACCATCAGGCACAGATAATACTGCTGTTGGGAAGAGATATCCTACAGATTCATAAAGTGAGAAGTCACATGATTGGACTCCACAATGCTCCCTATGCCTAAAGGCTAGACCTAGGATGGGTCATAATAGGAAACGTATGCTTGGGACATATGCATGCCCCATCTTCTGTGACAAGTATGCTAACAAATACATTGGAGAAAGGACGCCCGTCTCTGTTTCTATCTTGCAACAACGAGTTCCGTGTCAAGGAACTACCAAACAGCATCCAACTGCCTAATCATTTAATAGACTTTACTCATGACAGCAGTATTGTGTCAGGAACAAAGACTCTGAAGAATGCTGGTTCCTACCCATGTTTGGAGTATACCACCCTAAGAAACTGGGCAAGATTAGAGTGGTGTTCGACTTCACTGCTAAGTTTGATGATGTCTCCTTGAATGATGTTCAACTGACAGGGCCAGACCTCAATAACAAACTGCTGGGAGTACTTATGCGCTTCTGTAAGGATTCCATTGCCTTCATCGCTAACATCCAGCAAATGTTCCATTATTTCCTTGTGAGAGAGAGACAGGAACTTTCTAAGATTCTTCGGGTACAGAGACAATGATCCTACTAAAGAGGTCACAGAGTATCGCATGAGAGTGCACATCTTTAGCAATAGTCCTTCTCCTGAAATCGCCATTTATGGACTCAAAAGGTCAGCTCAAGAAGGAGAATCAGAAATACAGATCAGATGTCAGACAATTCATAGAAAAGGACTTTTATTTTGATGACTGTCTGAAAGACTGCCATTAGTCTTCTCAGGAGAGCCCAACAGATGCTTGCTTGCTCTAACCTCAGGCTTCACAAAATAGCCTCAAACAGCCAAGAACTCATAGAAGCAATCCCTTTACAAGACTTATGTAACAGTCTCAGAGACTTGGACCTGGGGTCAGACCCCACACCAATGCAATGCAGGCTCGGGCTTCTCTGGAATCTACAGTCAGACACTTTTATCTTTCAGGTCAGCCAGGAAGAAAAGCCTTTCACATGCAGAGGTGAGGTGTCCTGTCTACCATCAACAGCCTGTACGATCCCTTGGGTTTTGCAGCTCCTGTTACTATACAAGGCAAAGACATACTAAGAGACTTAACTAAGGAAACATTTGACTGGAATGCACCTCTGCCACCTGATAAGAGAATCCAGTGGGAAGTATGGAAGAACTCTTTAGCAGCCCTCTCCAACCTGAATATGCCAAGACCATACACCCCTGTGCCGTCTACAGAAATACAAAGCCAAAGACTGTATGTATTTGCAGATGCTTCTGTCAAAGCAATTGCTGCTGTTGCCTATCCCAAAATTGTAGACTCCAAATGTCAGAGCCACATTGGATTCGTTATGGGGATAGCCAAACTTGCTCCACAACCAGAGCACACTATACCAAGGCTAAAGCTTTGTGCTGCAGTCTTAGCCGTCGAGTTAGTTGAGTTCATCGCATCCAAGATGGATATCGATCTGACACAAGCCAAGTTCTACTCAGACAGCAAAGTAGTCCTGGGAAGACTTTACTCATGACAGCAGTATTGTGTCAGGAACAAAGACTCTGAAGAATGCTGGTTCCTACCCATGTTTGGAGTATACCACCCTAAGAAACTGGGCAAGATTAGAGTGGTGTTCGACTTCACTGCTAAGTTTGATGATGTCTCCTTGAATGATGTTCAACTGACAGGGCCAGACCTCAATAACAAACTGCTGGGAGTACTTATGCGCTTCTGTAAGGATTCCATTGCCTTCATCGCTGACATCCAGCAAATGTTCCATTATTTCCTTGTGAGAGAGAGACAGGAACTTTCTAAGATTCTTCGGGTACAGAGACAATGATCCTACTAAAGAGGTCACAGAGTATCGCATGAGAGTGCACATCTTTAGCAATAGTCCTTCTCCTGAAATCGCCATTTATGGACTCAAAAGGTCAGCTCAAGAAGGAGAATCAGAAATACAGATCCGATGTCAGACAATTCATAGAAAAGGACTTTTATTTTGATGACTGTCTGAAAGACTGCCATTAGTCTTCTCAGGAGAGCCCAACAGATGCTTGCTTGCTCTAACCTCAGGCTTCACAAAATAGCCTCAAACAGCCAAGAACTCATAGAAGCAATCCCTTTACAAGACTTATGTAACAGTCTCAGAGACTTGGACCTGGGGTCAGACCCCACACCAATGCAATGCAGGCTCGGGCTTCTCTGGAATCTACAGTCAGACACTTTTATCTTTCAGGTCAGCCAGGAAGAAAAGCCTTTCACATGCAGAGGTGAGGTGTCCTGTCTACCATCAACAGCCTGTACGATCCCTTGGGTTTTGCAGCTCCTGTTACTATACAAGGCAAAGACATACTAAGAGACTTAACTAAGGAAACATTTGACTGGAATGCACCTCTGCCACCTGATAAGAGAATCCAGTGGGAAGTATGGAAGAACTCTTTAGCAGCCCTCTCCAACCTGAATATGCCAAGACCATACACCCCTGTGCCGTCTACAGAAATACAAAGCCAAAGACTGTATGTATTTGCAGATGCTTCTGTCAAAGCAATTGCTGCTGTTGCCTATCCCAAAATTGTAGACTCCAAATGTCAGAGCCACATTGGATTCGTTATGGGGATAGCCAAACTTGCTCCACAACCAGAGCACACTATACACACTATAGCTAAAGCTTTGTGCTGCAGTCTTAGCCGTCGAGTTAGTTGAGTTCATCGCATCCAAGATGGATATCGATCTGACACAAGCCAAGTTCTACTCAGACAGCAAAGTAGTCCTGGGATACATCTACAATGAAACTAGAAGACTAGAAGATTCTATGTTTATGTCAACAACAGAGTGCTACGAATTAGGAGATCAGTTCATCCAAAACAGTGGCAATACTTTCCCACGGACCAAAATCCTGCAGTCCACGCAACTAGAGCAGTTGATAAAAGTCAACTAGGAAGCACAACATGGCTCTCAGGGCCAAAACTATTGTACACTGATGAACATTTTCCAGACACCTTTGAACTAGTGAGAGAGGACTCAGATTCTGGAATCCGCCCTCAGGTGTCTACACTTCATACAATGACTCCAGCTACTCTCCTTACCCAGAAAACAGGACTATCCAGTGCCCCTCCAGGAGGATTTGATGCCAAGGACCTCTGCAAGCACCAATGGAGACAGGTGCAAAGTCTTGCCAATACATTCTAGCACAAACAATACTTGTCTACCCTGCAGACATGGACAAAGTGGCAATCTACTAGGCCTAATCTGAGGATTGGTGACCTCATCCTTGTTAAAGACTGTCAAATCCACTGAAACCAGTGGCCACTTGGACTAGTGACTGCAACATTCCCGAGTAAGGATGGCAACATCCACAAAGTCAAACTTAGGATGGCCAAAGGGAATGAACTTAAGACATTCTTCAGACCAGTAACTGAACTGGTCCTATTGTTGTCTACAGAGGAAGGAAATAGTGCCATCCGTTGATGCCAGACGGGGAATGTTCTGTCTCCGACATTTAATTCATAATCTTTGATTGTCTGTCTGATAATATTTACAGTGATGACTAGTGAATATGCAGAATGTTCAGTTTTTTCCATAGATTCTATTGTTTTCATTGTTTCTGGCTCCCTCTAGTGACCAGAGTCATAACCGCAGTGTTATTGTCTTATTTTACTTTCACTTTCTATTTCCTTCCGTTCACAATGCATTCTGGTAAGGTTGCAATGCACCCTGGTAAGCTTTGCAAAGGAGTATGGTTAGTCCAGGACCCCATTTTCCCTCCAGTTCTCCATTTTCCCTCAGCCTGCGTCCTGGAAGCATCTCATTTCTCTTCTCCCCTTGTGAGCGCATCGCTGGTATGTAATCATGTTTCCTGTATCTAATTTTTGTCCCATATTAGCCTGCCTTGTTAGTTTTCCCCTGCTCAGCTAGTAGTGTAGATATTGATTTATAATGTATATATGTATTCCAATGCACCCCATACTGACTGAGTGTAAATATGTTTGCATTGTAGTTTCACCGCATCAGTATACCATCACGTTCAATAAAGCACAGATTCAACCTACAGTCTCGTTATTGGACCCCGGTATAGTGGTTTAGCTGATCTGTATAGCTGCAAATAAAAGTCTGCCTTATTCAGTGAGGACAGAACAATGCCCCTCTACGGTGGACATCCTATCGGATCTCGGATGAGGTGCAGCACATCATGCACCAGGAGATCAATGAGATGTTGCAGCTGTGGGTCATTAAGCGGTCCAAGAGCGCGTGGGCCTCATCTGTAGCCTTGGTGCCAAAGAAGGATCGGAGCACCTGGTTCTGTGTGGACAACAGAGAGTCAACACCATAACAGCCTCCGGTGCACACCCAATGCCATGCATCGAGGAGCTGCTTTAGTGGTCAGGGATATTGGCAGATTCCCCTCAGCCCCGAGGCACAGGAGAAGTCCACCTTTATCACCACCTTCAGACTGTATGAGTCCTCAGTCAAGCTTTTTGGCATGAAGAATGCCCCTGGCACATTCCAGCAGATGGTCAACCACCTGCTTCAGGGACTGCAGAGGTGCATGGTGGCGTACCTGGATGACATTGCCATTTTCAGTTCCACCTGGGAGGAACACCTTCAGCATCTCCAGGAGGTGCTCGGGCGCAGCCTCGCAGGCCTAGCCATCAAGCCGGGAAAGTGCCAGATGGGCATGAGCAAGGTCCACTACCTGGGGCACCAGGTAGGTGGAATTTCTATGAGGTCAGAGTCTGGGAAAGTGGACACTATGCGTCCTAGCCAGCCCCAGGTCCAAGAAACAGGTAATGACCTTCTTGGGCACTGCAGGGTAAAATAGGCGCTTTGTACAAAACTATAGTAGCCTTGCAAAGTCTTTGACGGACCTCACCAGGAAAAAGCTACCCCATACAGACAATTGGACAAATGACTTTGAGGTGGCTTTTAGGGCTCTGAAAACAGCCCTGAGCAGCTCTCCTGTGCTAAGGGCAGTCGACAGCAGTCGGGCGTTCTTAGTACAGACCGACGCCAGCGAGTTTGGCGTCGGTGCGGTGCTCAGCCAGGTCAATTCGGGGAACCAAGAGCACCCCGTGTTGTACCTGAGCCAGAAGCTCCAGCCAAGAGAAATGGCCTATTCCACCATAGAGGAGTGCCTGGCCATGGTTTGGGCCCTGCAACCTTTGCAGCCCTATCTGTATAGGCATACCTTTACCATGGTGACCGACCACAACCCCCTGAGTTGGCTACACACCGTGTCAAGTACCAACGGAAGGTTGCTATGCTGGAGCCTTGCCCTCCAGCAGTACGACTTTACCATTAGACACAAAAAGTGCAGCAAGCATGGCAACACTGACGGGTTATCCCGGTGGGGCGAGCCTGCAGAGGTGCGCTCGGAGGAATACCGAGAGGTCCTGAAGCCGTAGCACAGTCCAAAAGAGGGAGGTGTCAGGAAAATATGCATTCTTGCAAATAACCGAAGCACCTATCCAGAACTTCCTGCTGCATCGCCTTGGTTTTTGAAGGACATGCTGTCCCTCCCCCTTTAGGTTGGTGCAGTATACACATGAAGCCCCATGTGCAGGCACAGCTAACAAACATCCCCCTCAGCTGCACCAGCCCCCTCTTTTTCCCTGATGGAATATCTAGTCGCCCCTCCCTGCAGGTATACCAGCTTTGTGTAATGAGAGCTCCTGACTGGTAAAGCCGGCTTTGTTTGAACACGTTTCTTTGTGCATTCAAACGCAACTTTAACAACACAGAATAGTCATTGGAACAGGAAAAATATATTTCTGGAATCTGCATAATTAGAGCTATTCACAGTAGCGTTTTGTAGCTTATGCAGCCACCAGAAACCGAGAAACGGATTTCTGCCCGCCGCACCACCCAGACACGTCATGTCTGGTCTTGAAAGAAAGATATGCAAAACAGAAGCCGCGGAGACACCATCACGTGTTTCTCAACGCAAGCAATGACCAGCCAGGTCTTTGTCCGGGAAGGAACAACCACGGGAAGGGCAGTCTCCAATGAAGGAAACCACCTATGCCAAAACATGGTATCCATCCACATACAGCTGTTTCGGGGTATTGCCCGTCATCAGTGTGGAGTAGGAAACTGGCTGGTAGGAGCAATGCCTAGTAAAAAGACTATGAAGAGGAGGATGAATGAACTCATGGAGATCAACATCCGACACTGCGGAGACACCATCACGTGTTTCTCAACGCAGTGATTCTAGAGCACTGCCCCCATCCCTTATGGGAAATATGCAAAACATGCAAAACAGAAGCCGCGGAGACACCATCACGTGTTTCTCAACGCAAGCAATGACCAGCCAGGTCTTTGTCCGGGAAGGAACAACCACGGGAAGGGCAGTCTCCAATGAAGGAAACCACCTATGCCAAAACATGGTATCCATCCACATACAGCTGTTTCGGGGTATGGCCCCTCATCAGTGTGGAGTAGGAAACTGGCTGGTAGGAGCAATGCCTAGTAAAAAGACTATGAAGAGGAGGATGAATGAACTCATGGAGATCAACATCCGACACTGCGGAGACACCATCACGTTTTGCATATTTCCCATAGGGGATGGGGGCAGTGCTCTAGAATCACTGCGTTGAGAAACACGTGATGGTGTCTCCGCAGTGTCGGATGTTGATCTCCATGAGTTCATTCATCCTCCTTTTCATAGTCTTTTTACTAGGCATTGCTCCTACCAGCCAGTTTCCTACTCCACACTGATGAGGGGCCATACCCCGAAACAGCTGTATGTGGATGGATACCATGTTTTGGCATAGGTGGTTTCCTTCATTGGAGACTGCCCTTCCCGTGGTTGTTCCTTCCCGGACAAAGACCTGGCTGGTCATTGCTTGCATTGAGAAACACGTGATGGTGTCTCCGCGGCTTCTGTTTTGCATGTTTTGCATATTTCCCATAAGGGATGGGGGCAGTGCTCTAGAATCACTGCGTTGAGAAACACGTGATGGTGTCTCCGCAGTGTCGGATGTTGATCTCCATGAGTTCATTCATCCTCCTCTTCATTGAAAGAAAGATAATGTCGTAATAAGAAAAATGATATCCCTGTTGTCTCTTTCTGAGGTTTTCACCCAGAGTTATGACAAATAGATGTTTTTAAGAATGTTTTAGAAAGGGGTGTTTATCCTCTAGCTCAGCCCCCCAGTGAGGTCAGCAAGGGAAAGGTATAAATCTAGGATGATCGATAAGGAAGTTGTCTTTTGCCTGGAAAATCAGCTGCAGGAAGCTGTGCATATGCACCCCTTTTTTCTGGGAAGTTTCCCCTCCCCCCTCATCCACATGGCGCACCAGTGATCGAGATGTGTAAATTATTATTTTAATCCCTTTTATTTCTAACTGTATACAGATATAATGTATTTTGTCTCTTTTGTAACATCTTTTGTATTTTTGTAAACACTGCCTATATTTTCTGGAGTAAATTTATAAAATGTAATAGTTTTGTTTTCCTTTCTCTTATAATGAACCACCACGACATCTGCGCTAAATTATGCTACCCTGTGGGTGGGTTCCTGACCCGATATTGGTTTTAATGTCAAACGAGGGGCTGGTGGCAGCAAATTGTTCTGGGGAATTTGGAGACCCGGGCAGTGATGGAACAGAGATTTATGTGTGTATTTCCAGCCTGGGACTGGGGATATACATAGCACCCTCACTGCAGAGTGTCCATTAGCCAGTAAATGGCAAGGCAACCTTTCTGGCGACTACTTACCCTAGGTGTAGTTCCCTGACTGACTTGAGGGTAAGGGGGGCGCCAGAGAACTGCAAGTTCTGAAGCGGGAACTGAGAGTGGGATAGACAAGTAAATCCTTAACAAAGCCTTTAAACCCCTTTCCGACGTTGGGCGTTATTACACCCACGTCGGACTCCCCCTGTTTGGTGTGGGCTTCTGCGCTGAGCCCGCATCTTTGCGGGCACATGTCAGCTGATCTAGCTAAATGCCGCTGTCAATTTCTGTCAATTTCTGACAGCGGCATGTAACTCACGCTAACCGGAAGCGCGTCTTTTATCCCACACATCCACGACCCCGTTACATGATGGGCATACTAATAGATCACAGACTGAATATGAGTCAACAGTGTGATGCAGCAGCAAAAAAGGCAAATGCAATTCTAGGATGTATTAACAGAAGCATACAGTCTAGATCACGTGAAGTCATTATTTCCCTCTACTACTCTTTGCTCAGACCTCATCTGGAATATTGTGTCCAGTTTTGGGCACCACATTTTAAAAAAGACATCAACAAACTGGAGCAAGTTCAGAAAAGAGCGACCAGAATGGTGACTGGTCTGCAAACCCTGTCTTATGAGGAAAGGTTGCAGGATTTGGGAATGTTTAGTTTGCAAAAGAGAAGACTGAGAGGAGACTTAATAGCTGTCTACAAATATCTAAAGGGCTGTCACATTGTAGAAGGATCAACTTTATTCTCATTTGCACATGGAAAGACTAGAAGCAATGGGATGAAACTGAATGGGAGGAGACACAGATTAGATATTAGAAAAAACTTTTTGACAGTTAGAGTGATCAATGAGTGGAACAAGCTGCCACGAGAAGTGGTGAGTTCTCCTTCAATGGAAGTGTTCAAACAGAGGCTGGACAGACATCTGACTGGGATGATTTAGCGAATCCTGCTTTGAGCAGGGGGTTGGACCAGATGGCCCAGGAGGTCCCTTCCAACTCTACGATTCTATGATTCTATGATCTCAGGTCACTGAAGGGTTGGCATGACAACCAGAGTTCTCCAGCAGAACTCTCTGAATGTCATAGCCAAATTGCATCTCTGCCACTTACAGAGTAGTGCAAACTATTGAAGCATGCAAAAAGCAAAAAAAGTTTTTTAAAAAATAAAAAAATATAAAAGTTCAATTCACCCCCCCGTTCACCCCATTCAAAATAAGACGAAAAAAAAAAATCACATGCACATATTTGGTATTGTCTCATTCAGAATCGCCTGATCTATCAATATAAAAAAAGAATTAACCCGATCGCTAAATGGCGCAGTGAGAAAAAAAAGCAAAAACTCCAGAATTATGTTTTTTTGCTACCTTGCACTAAAATGCAATAACGAGCCATCAAAAGATTGTATCTGCACCAAAATAGTATCAATAACCTCTTTCTGACATATGACGTGCTATCCCGTCCATGTGCCCTGGGCCTTATTGCCCATGGACGGAATAGTACGTCATACGCGATCAGCTCACAACTGACACCTGGCACTAAGTGCCAGGAGCGGTAACATACTGCTCCCGGTACATAAACCCCCGAAACACTGCGATCAAACATGATCGTAGCATTTTGGGAGCAGGCAGAGGGGCTGTCAGCTGTGACACGCCTCTGCCTTTGGATCGGAGACCCCGCGGCATGACGCGGGGTATAGATCGCTCCCATGGTAACCCGATGTCGCCATGATGACATCCGGGTTACCAGAGCCTGACATGCGCAGTGCATGTCAGGAAGTCTCTGAAGTCAGTGTTCACAGAGAACATCGCTGACAGCTTATATGGCATGCAGTCTGCATGCCATATAAGTGATTAGCCTGCACAAAATGAGTGTCCCATAGTGGGACACAGTGTAAAAGTAAGAATGAAATAAAAAAAATTTAAATAATTGGAAAAATATAAAAAAATAATAAAAAATAATAATACAAAACAATATGTATTCCATCATTAAAGGGAACCTGTCACTCCCCCAGGGCGTTTTTAAGTAAAAGAGCCACCTTCAGCAACACTAAGGCTGCATTCTGTGAAGGTGGCTCTTCTGTTTCTGACCCCTAGTAACATAGAAATATTGACTTTTATAAATAGGTCCTCATACCTGTAATGCATTCCATAGGTATGGTGTGGCCCCCATCAGGGCGTTTTTAAGTAAAAGAGCCACTTTCAGCAGAACTAAGGCTGCAGTCTGTGAAGGTGGCTCTTCTGACCCCTAGTAACGCAGAAATATTGACTTTTATAAATAGGTCCTCATACCTGTAATGCGTCCCATAGGTATGGTGTGTCCCCCTGTATCAGCCGTCTGCCAGCCGTCCATCATGCCTCTGTCCTGTGTCTAGGCGCCACCTCCTCCTGTGTAGTATGCCTGTGCTGTGACAACTCTAGCTGCAGCTTCCCCCATCCTCCTCCTCCTCTTTCTTTCTCCTCTCTCGGCACACAAGGAGGTCACTGGCAGGTCAGCTCATCAGACGCTGCGTGCTGAGGGAGGAAAAAGAAAGAGGAGGAGGGGGATGGGGGAGGTGCAGCTAGAGTTGTCACAGCACAGGCATACTACATGGGAGGAGGTGGCACCCAGACACAGGACAGAGGCATGATGGACGGCTGGCAGACTGCTGATACAAGGGGACACACCATACCTATGGGACCCATTACAGGCATGAGGACCTATTTATAAAAGTCAATATTTCTGCATTACTAGGGGTCAGAAACAGAAGAGCCACCTTCACAGAATGCAGTCTTAGTGCTGCTGAAGGTGGCTCTTCTACTTAAAAACGCCCTGTGAGGGTGACAGGTTCCCTTTAAATCAATATTTGAATTTAAAAAAATCTAAGCAATAAAAGTACAAATATTTAGTATCGCCGTGTCTGTAATGACCCGACCTATAAAACTGTCCCACTAGATAACCCCTTTAGTGAACACAATAAAAAAACCAAAAAAAACCAATGCTTTATCATCATACCGCCAAACAAAAAGTGGAATAACACACGATCAAAAAGGCGGATATAAATAAACGTGGTACCGCTGAAAACATCATCTTATATAGCTCTATCACCGGAAAAATAAAAAAGTTATAGCTCTCAGAATAGAGTGATGCAAAAATTATTTTTTCTATAAAATAGTTTTTAATGTATAAAAGCACCAAAACATAAAAAATTATATAAATGAGGTATCGCTGTCATCGTACTGACCCGGAGAATAAAAGTGCTTTATCAATTTTACCACACAAGGAACGGTATAAACGCCCCCCTAAAGAAATTCATGAATTGCTGGTTTTTGTTCATTCTGCCTATCAAAAATCGGAATAAAAAGCGATCAAAAATGTCATGTGCCCAAAAATGGTACCAATAAAAACGTCAAATCGTCCCGCAGAAAACAAGACCTCACATGACTCTGGGCGAAAATATGGAAAAATTATAGCTCTCAAAACGTGGTGATGCAAAAACTATTTTTTGTAATAAAAAGCATCTTTTAGTGTGTGACAGCTGCCAAACATAAAAACCCACTATAAAAACCTGCTATACATAGTAAATCAACTTCCCCTTTATCACCACCTTAGTTAGGGAAAAATAATAAAATAAAAAAATGTATTTATTTCCATTTTCCCATTAGGGTTATGGCTAGGGTTAGGGTTGCTGCTATAGTTAGGGTTTAGGTTGGGGCTAAAGTTAGGGTTAGGGATAAAGTTAGGATTAGGGATAGGGTTGGGATTAGGGTTAGGGGTGTATTAGGGTTAGGCTTATGGTTGAGATTAGGGTTAGGGGTGTGTTGGGGTTAGGGTTGGAGTTAGAATGGGGGGGTTGCCACTATTTAGGCATATCAGGGGCTCTCCAAATGTGACATGCGTCTGATCTCAATTCCAGCCAATTCTGCATTGAAAAAGTCAAACAGGTGCTCCTTCCCTTCCGAGCTCTGCCATGTGCCCAAACAGTGGTTTACACCCACATATGGAGTATCAGCATACTCAGGACAAATTGCACAAAAACTTTTGGTGTCCAATTTCTCCTGCTACCCTTGGGAAAATAAAAAATTGGGGGCGAAATGATCATTTTTGTGAAAAAAATAAGATTTTTTATTTTTACGACTCTACACTATAAACTTCTGTGAAGCACTTGGGGGTTAAAAGTGCTCCCCACACATCTAGATCAGTTCCTTAGGGGGTCTATTTTCCAAAATGGTGTCACTTGTTTGGGGTTTCCACTGTTTAGGGACATCAGGGGCTCTCCAAACGCGACATGGCATCTGATCTTAATTCGAGCCAATTTTGCATCGAATAGTCAAACGGCGCTCCTTCCCTTCCAAGCTCTGCCAAGCGCCCACACAGTGGTTTACCTGCATATTTGGGGTATCAGCATACTCAGGACAAATTATGCAACAACTTTTGGCCTCCAATTTCTCCTGTTACCCTTGGTGAAATAAAACAAATTGGATCTGAAGTAAATTTTTTGTGAAAAAAGTTAAATGTTCATTTTTTTAATCATTCCAAAAATTCCTGTGAAGCACCTGAAGGGTTAATAAACTTCATTAATGTGGTTTTGAGCACCTTCAGGGGTGCAGTTTTTAGAAAGATGTCACTTTTGGGTATTTTCTATCATATAGACCCCTCAAAGTGACTTCAAATGTGATGTGGTCCCTAAAAAAAAAATGAGAAATCGCTTGTCAAATTTGAACCTTTATAACTTTTGGTCCCAAAATTGTGCTGATGTAAAGTAGGCATATGGGAAATGTTATTAATTAATTATTTTGTGTTACACATTTCTCTATTTTAAGGGCATGAAAATTCAAAGTTGAAAAATTGCAAAATTTTAACAATTTTTACCAAATTTCCGTTTTTTTCACAAATAAACGCAAGTCAAAGAAATGTTACCACTATCATGAAGTACAATATGTCATGAGAAAACAATGTCAGAATCACCGGGATCCATGGAAGCTTTCCAGAATTATTACCTTATAAAGGGACACTGGTCAGAATTGTAAAAATTGGCCTGGTCATTAACATGCAAACCACCCTTGGAGGTAAAGGGGTTAAAAACAGCTCAGCATGCAAAAAATAAACCCTCACCCAACCTGAGATCACGAAAAATGGAGATGCTACAGGCATCGAAAAATGGCACAATTTTAATTTTTTTTAAACTTTGGAATTTTTTTCACCACTTAGATAAAAAAAATCTAGACATGTTTGGTGTCTATGAACTCCTAATGACCTGGGGAATCATAATGGCAGGTACGTTTTAGCATTTAGTGAACATGGTAAAAAAAAAAAAAAACTGTGGAATTGCACTTGTTTTGCAATTTCACCGCACTTGGAATTTTTTTCCCGTTTTCCAGTACTTGATATGTTAAAACCAATGGTGTCGTTCAAAGTACAACTCAAGCTCTCGCATGGCATATTGCCTGAAAATTAAAGTTATGGCTCTGGGAAAAAGGGGAACAAAAACAAATACTCTAAAACTGAAATATTCCTGGTCGTTAAGGGGTTAAAGCATACATTTTAAAATGCTAAAAAAGTGATAGTGTGTTTTTTTCATTTTTTTTCTTTTCAAATAATTTTATTGATTTTCAGTAATTAAACAGGGTAAGGGTAGGAAGGGAGGAAAGGGAATGGGAAGTAAAGAACCTTGTACAGGTAAGGAAAAAACATAAAAGGAAAAGAAAATCGCCAATCCTTATTATGGGGTAACATTCTTGGAAGGAGATACAACATCCTGGTACTACAACGGCCATGTTTAGGCCTCAAAATATAATACCTCTTAATAGGTCTATTTGATATGTAATTTGTTGTTCCAAGTCTTCCATTTTTTTGTATATTTGTGGATGTGATTGTTGTTAATCGCAAATCTGAGTTCTAAATCACTATGTTGGCCTATTTTATCAAGTATGTCCGAAAACTTCGGAACCTCGACTTTCTTCCACCATTTTGCTAACATGGTCTTAGTCACTAAGAGGATGTGTATGATTATGTATCTTACCGAATCATCAAACTGTTCCATGTCTAATGAAAGAAGTGCTCTTTCAGGCGTAATTGTGAAGTCTTTATCAATGAGGTTAATGTGCTGTGTGACCTGGAACCAGAGGTTTTTGATCTTTTAACAACCCTAAAATATATGGTAGATGTTCCCTTGATGTCCACAGCCTCTCCAGCACAAGGAAGATAATTCTGCGTTAAAATGTGATAAATAGGTGGTACTGTACCCCGACAAGGTTAACAGTTTAAAATAATCCTCGGTTTAACACTTTAAAATAACCCTCGTTTTTTTTTCATTTTTAACCAAAATCGTTAATTGATGAAACAGAAACTGATCCTAGTTTTAGCAAAACCAAAATGTATCTGACATTTTAGTGTCTTACCATGATCTTACTGTATTACTAAAGGGGTTTTCGGCTACTATAACAACCAAATTTTAGCCATGTAAAACAAAAATACCCAATCCTCAACTCCTGTAGCAGTGTTGGGTCTCCTGAGGCTTATATGATGTTATGATGAGCCCTGCAGCCAATCAATGGCTGCAATTGAGCCAGCTGTGCTATCATTTTCTTTGAATGAATCTCAGAACACCAAAGGAAGTGAGAGAGCAGCAGCTCAATAGCGACCACCGATTGGCTGCAGGGCTCACATGACATAATATCACACAAGCCTTGGGAGTTGGGAGACCTGGAGGCGACAACACTGGTATGGTGCCGGTATGGGAGGTGAGTATAGGATATTTTTAATTTTCAAGGGGGAGTATAGCATTGGGTAACCCATTAAACCTTGACCATCGTTTTTTATACTTTACAACTTAGACTCTTATGCTTTATTTCTGTATAGTGAACATAATAATCTATTCAAAATTCAAGATTTTTGACCAAGTGTTTATAATATTTTCTTCTGTTTCTACGCCAGGAACCAGGGTATATATAGTCTTACCTAGTATGTACACCTTCGTGCTATCACCTGCCGTAGGTGCAGTTCACTCTCTGCTGCTACAATTGGCTGTTGGTTATGCAGATGATAGGAGATCAGATGGTTTATACTCTCAAACAACACATCTTTTGTCCTGACCTGAAGAAAAGAGGATGAAGACATTTACATCCATATCTTATGCATTAGTAATGTCCTAGCTGAGATAACTGTATAACTGTAACATGACAATGTGTGCAAACTGTAAAGCACTGCGGAATATGTTAGCACTATATAAAAAAAAGATTATTATTATTATTATTATAACAAGAAACCTTACATTTTGTGAGGATTATTTTTCGCAATCAAAAACTATATATGGAGTTGAAAACCAACACCTGTGTCTCCCATCAAATCTATGAGTGACTTGTCTCTAGTAGCTAAAATATTCTTCTATAATGTTTGCATATACAGCTCTGGCAAAAATTAAGAGACCACTGCACAGTTTTATAAAAATCAGCTTCTCTACATGTCTGACAGTCAATCAATTCCAGTGTCAGTTGAATTCCAACCAGAGTACACCTCATTCAACTTAATGTGCCTCTGATTAGGTGATCACCTGAACCAAATCTTATTTAACGAAGGAAAGTATAAAAACCCTGCTGTGGAGTTCACAATCCTCTTGCAATAGGAGAAGATGGATGGCAAAGAAAGTGCTAGTAACAACCCAAATGTAATAGGAATTAAAAAATAACTTTTAACCATGCCAAAGGAGTTGAAAAGAAAAGTCTTGAGTGAGGAAAAGAAGGGCTCAATTCTGGCTTTACTAGCAGAGGGATACAGTGAGTGTCAAGTTGCCTCCATCCTTAAAATTTCTAAGACGGCAGTTCATTACGAGGTCAAGCAGCAGACATTGTGGACAACAAAGCTACAGATCGGCAGAGGGCAAAATCAACTCTCCACTGACCAGGATGACCATCATCTTATTCGAATGTCACTTAGCAACCACAGGATGACATTAAGTGACCTGCAAAAGAAGTGACAAATGGCAGCTGAGGTGAAGTGCACAGCAAGAACAGTTCATAACAGGCTCCTAGATGCAGTATTCAAGTCATGTAAAGGTAGAAAAAAAGCCTATGATCAAGGAGAAGCAAAGGAGATCCAGGCTGAAGTTTGTCAATGACCATAAGGATTTGGCCATAGAGAAGTGGAGTAAGGTAATCTTTTCTGATGAGTCTAATTTTCAGCTTTGCCAACAACTGGTCATCTTGTGGTTAGACGGAGAACTGGAGAGGCTTACAAGCCACAGTGTTTTTCACCCACTGTGAAATTTGGTGGAGGATTGCCACAAATGCAAGCTTGTGTCCCTGTTGGAGGATAAGTTGCAAAATCTCGAAGAGAGGTTAGCTACATTGAAGATCATTAACCCCTTACCTACAATGGACGTAATATTCCGTCCATGTGACCCTGGACCTAATTACCATGGATGGAATATTACGTCCCAGCGATCAGCGGCGCCCACGTGGTGAGCGCCGCTGATCGCGGCCGGGTGTCAGCTGATTATCATAGCTGACACACGGCACAATGTGTCAGGGGCAGTCACGGACCGCCCCCGACACGTTAACCCCTTGTACACCGCAATCAAACGCGATCGCGGTATACCGGGGGTTAAAGGGAAGCATCGGCAGGGAGGGGGCTCCCTCCGTGCTTCCCTGAGCCCCCCACAGCAGCGCAATGTGCAGCGCTGCTGCGGGGGTCTCTTTCCCTACAGGCCCCTGGATCCAAGATGGTGACGGGGGCCTTCGGGGGCCTGTAGGGAGCTGACTTCCTCACTGCCTGCAAAGCGCAGGCATGAGGAAGTCTGCAGCAGTGCCTGTGACAGATTGCTGATCTGTCACAGTGATCTGTGATGTGACAGATCAGCGATCTGTCACAGGACAGTGATGTCCCACCTGGGACAAGGTAATAAAGTAAAAAAAAAAAAAAAAAAAAAAAGTGTTAAAGATAATTTAAAAAAAATCGCTAAATAAATTAGTAAAAAAAAAAAAAAATATTCCCCAATAAATCCATTTTTTCAAAATAAAAAAAAAGAACAATAAAAGTACACATATTTGGTATCGCCGCGTCCGTAGCGACCCGCCCTATAAAACTGTCCCATCAGTTAACCCCTTTAGCGAACCCCTTAAAAAATAAAAATAAAAAACGAAGCAAAAAATAATGATTTATTATCATAGCACCGAACAAAAAGTGCAATAACGCCCGATCAAAAAGACGCATATAAATATCCATGGTACTGCTGAAAACGTCATCTTGTCCCGCAAAAAACGAGCCACCATACAGCGTCATCTGCAAAAAAATAAAAAAGTTATAGCTCGCAGAATAAAGCGATAGAAAAATAATTATTTTTTATATAAAATAGTTTTCATTGCAAAAAACCGACAAAACATTAAAAAAACGACCTAAATGAGGTATCGCTGTAACCGTACTGACCCGAAGAATAAAACCGCTTTATCAATTTTACCGCACGCGGAATGGTGTAAACGCACCCCCCAAAAGAAATTCATGAAACGCTGGTTTTTGTTCATTCTGCGTCCCAAAAATCGGAATAAAAAGCGATCAAAAAATGTCACGTGCCTGAAAATGGTACCAATAAAAACATCAACTCGTCCCGCAAAAAATAAGACCTCACATGACTCGGTGGGTCAAAATACGGAAAAATTATAGCTCACAATATGTGGCGATGCAAAAACTATTTTTACAATAAAAAGCGTCTTTTAGCGTCTGACAGCCGCCAAACATAAAAACCGCCATAAATAATAAATCAAACCCCCCGTTATCACCCCCTTAGTTAGGGAAAAATAATAAAACTAAAAGAAAATGTATTTATTTCCATTTTCCCATTAGGGTTAGGGCTAGGGTTAGGGTTAGGGTTAGGGTTAGGGCTAGGGTTAGGGCTAGGGCTCAGATTAGGGTTAGGGGTGTGTTGGGGTTCGGGTTGGAGTTATAATTGGGGGGTTTCCACTGTTTGGGCACATCAGGTGCTCTCCAAAGACAACATGGCGTCTGATCTCAATTCCAGCCATTTCTGCGTTGAAAAAGTCAAATGGTGCTCCTTCCCTTCCAAGCTCTGCCATGCGCCCAAACAGTGTTTTAACCCCATATATGGGGTATCAGCCTACTCAGGACAAATTACAAAACAACAATTTCTCCTGTTACCCTTAGGAAAATAAAAAATTGGGGGCAAAAATATCTTTTTTGCGGAAAAAAATGATTTTTTTATTTTCACGCCCAGGCGTTATAAACTTCTGTGAAGCACTTGGGGGTTCAAAGTGCTCACCACACATCTAGATAAGTTCCGTGGGGGGTCTAGTTTCCAAAATGGGGTCACTTGTGGGGAGTTTCAATAGTTTAGGTACATCAGGGGCTCTCCAAACGCACATGACACCCGCAGACCAATCCATCAAAGTCTGCATTCCAAAACGTCACTACTTCCCTTCCGAGCCCCGACGTGTGCCCATACAGTAGTTTTCTCCCACATATGAGGTATCAGCGTACTCAGGACAAATTGGACAACAACTTTTGGGGTCCAATTTCTCCTGTTACCCTTGGGAGAATAAAAAAAATGGGGACTAAAAGATGAAGTTTGTTGAAAAAATACGATATTTTTATTTTCACGCCCGGTCATTATAAACTTCTGTGAAGCACTGGGGGGTTCAAAGTGCTCACCACACATCTAGATAAGTTCATTAGGGGGTCTAGTTTCCAAAATGGGGTCACTTGTGGGTGGTTTCCACTGTTTAGGTACATCAGGGGCTCTCCAAAAGCAACATGACACCCGCAGACCATTCCATCAAAGTCTGCATTCCAAAACATCACTACTTCCCTTCCGAGCCCCGACGTGTCCCCATACAGTAGTTTTCTCCCACATATGGGGTGTCAGCGTACTCAGGACAAATTGGACAACAACTTTTGGGGTCCAATTTCTCCTGTTACCCTTGGGAAAATAAAAAAAATGGGGACTAAAAGATGATGTTTGTGGAAAAAATACGATTTTTTTATTTTCACGCCCGGGCGTTATAAACTTCTGTGAAGCACTGGGGGGTCAAAGTGCTCGCCACACATCTAGATAAGTTCCTTGGGGGGTCTAGTTTACAAAATGGTGTCATTTGTGGGGGGTTTCCACTGTTTAGGTACATCAGGGGCTTTCCAAACGTGACATGGTGTCCGATCTCAATTCCAGCCAAAAACGTCAAATGGTGCTGCTTCCCTTCCGAGCTCTGCCATGCCCCCAAATAGTCATTTACACCCACATATGGGGTATCAGCATACTCAGGACAAATTGCACAATAACTTTTAGGGTCCTGTTACCCTTGGAAAAATAAAAATTGGGGGTGAAAAGATAATTTTTGTGGAAAAAATATGATTTTTTAATTGTACCGCTGTACGTTATAAACTTCTGTGAAGCCCTTGTGGGTTCAAAGTTCTCACCACATATCTAGATAAGTTCCTTAGGGGGTCTAGTTTCCAAAATGGGGTCACTTGGGGGGGGGGTTCCACTATTTAGGTACATCAGGGGCTCTCCAAACGTGACATGGCGTCCGATCTGAATTCCAGCCAATTTTGCATTGAAAAAGTCAAACGGCGCTCCTTCCCTACTGAGGTCTGCCGTGCGCCGAAACAGTGGTTCCCCCCCCCATATCAGGTATCAGCGTACTCAGGACAAATTGCACAATAACTTTTGCAGTCCAATTTCTCCTGTTACCCTTGGTAAAATAAAGAAAATTGAACCTGAAGTATTTTTTTTGTGAAAAAAAGTTAAATGTTCATTTTTTTTTTTAAATATTCAAAAAATTCCTGTGACGCACCTAAAGGGTTAATAAACTTCTTGAATGTGGTTTTAAGCACCTTAAGGGGTGCAGTTTTTAGAATGGTGTCACTTTTGGGTATTTTCTATCATATAGACCCCTCAAAGTGGCTTCAAATGTGATGTGGTCCCTAAAAATAAAATGGTGTTGCAAAAATGAGAAATCGCTGGTCAATTTTTAACCCTTATAACTTCCTAACAAAAAAAAATTTTGGTTCCAAAATTGTGCTGATGTAAAGTAAACATGTGGGAAATGTTATTTATTAAGTTTTTTGTGTGCCGTATCCCTGTGATTTAAGGGCATAAAAATTCAGAGTTGGAAAATTGCGAAATTTTCAAAATTTTCGCCAAATTTCCATTTTTTTCACAAATAAACGCAAGTTATTTGAATGCAATTTTACCACTAACATGAAGTGCAATATGTCACGAGAAAACAATGTCAGAATCACCGGGATCCATGGAAGCGTTCCAGAGTTATGACCTCATAAAGGGACAGTGGTCAGAATTGTAAAAATTGGCCCGGGAGTTAACGTGCAAACCACCCTTGGTAGTGAAGGGGTTAAGGAAGGTGAAGAGTTCTTAGACAGAGCAGAATTATCTCTTCATGTTACAGAAAGAGAAGAAATTCGAAGTGCACCTGAAGAAACAGAGGAATGGAAACTGTGACCCAGAGAAGCAGGAGGATTAGGAGGCAGACAGCACCCATACTTCTCAGGAACCAGTACCAGGCTCTCACGCAGGAAAACGATGAAGAAATACATCAGGATAAGACTTTGCCCACAAACAGCAACCTTGTACGTCTTCAGAGTCCTCCTGGATGGAGAAAGAAAAATGTTGTGAAGAAGAAACGGAGAGTGGTGGTCATGGGGGATTGTCTGTTGAGAGGAACAGAGGCCGCTATCTGCAGACCGGATATAACTTCAAGAGAAATGTGCTGTCTTCCAGGTGCAAAAATTAAAGATGTGTCTGACAATATATCAGGACTCTTCAGACCTACAGATGACTACCCATTCCTGCTACTACATGTGGGGACAAATGACACAGCAAGAAACAACCTGGAAACCATCTGCAGAGACTTTGAAAACTTAGGCAAGAAAGTGAAAGAACTGGGAGCGCAGGTGGTCTTCTCTTCCATCCTCCCAGTGGATGGCCATGGAACAAGGAGGTGGAATAAGATTCTGCAGGTGAACAACTGGCTACGTTGATGGTGCCGTCAGCAACGATTTGGATTTCTGGATCACGGAGTGAATTACCTATATGATGGACTACTTGCTAGAGATGGAGTGAACCTTACGAAGACTGGAAAACAAGTATTTGGAAGTCACCTTGCTACACTTGTAAGGAGAGCTTTAAACTAGAATAACGTGGGAAGGGAAGCAAAAGACCAGAAAAAGCCATGCACCTGACAAATGCTATTGAGAACTCTGCTATTAGAAGTGGAAAGGAAGAACAAAGACAAAAGAATCTAAATAATAAAAATATTGGAGAAAGAGAAAACAATCACAAACTAAAATGTTTCTATACTAATGCACAAAGCATGGGCAACAAACAAGGAGAATTGGAACTACTAACGCAGGAAAAGAAATATGATGTCATTGGAATCACTGAAACTTGGTGGGACGATACACATGATTGGAATACAAGACTAGAAGGATACAACTTATTTGCAAGAAACAGACTTGATAAACAAGGAGGGGGTGTCGCATTGTATGTTAGAAACGCGTATATCTGCACAGAGATTGAAGCTTCAGAGACTGGGAGTTCTGTGGAAACTGTTTGGGTATAGGCATTTACAACAGGCCACCTGTGCAAGCTGAAGATATGGATGAACTCTTTAAGCATCAAATGGCCAAGTGTTGTGAGTTAATTTTTCCCTTCAACACTGTGGCCCGAGGAACTCCCTCTTCTGGTAGGGAAGGGTAGTGAGCCTGATTATCAGGCATCTGAGACTAATGATGATGACTGGCTGAGTGGAGTCTCTGACTGGATATAAGGCGGACAACGCCCTTCTGCCCTGCGGGTGATTTCTCTGTGGACTTCTAGGACACCAGTCTTATTCCTGCTCTCCTAAAGCTAAGTTTTTTGCTTTGCCTGTTGCATTTGTGTTTTGTTTTTGTTTTCCTTGCTTTTCTGGATTCTGCCATTCCCTGCTGGGGTGAGCTGATTCCCCTTGTGCCTATAGCTCTGTTTTCAGTATATGCCTGAGTACTGACATAGCTTTTTGAAGCCTAGCGTCTTCAGGGCCTTTTTCACTGTCAGTTTGTTGGCTCTTATTTTCATAGGGTTTTTCACGGATTGCAGAGAGCAGCCTTCCTGTCCTTTCCTATGTAGTTAGTTTGGGCCCCGTCTTTGCTCAGCCTATCTTTCTGTCTGTGTTAGTGTTTTCATCTTGCTTCACCGTCATTATTTGTGGGGGGCTGCCTATTGCTTTGGGGTCTGCTCTGGGGCAGTTTAGATTTCCCCTTTCTTTCTTTAGGCCTATTTATTTCTCCGGCTGTGATTGAGGGGTCTAGGGCATCGTAGGAACCCCCCACGGCTACTGCTAGTTGTGTTGATAAGTTCAGGGGTCTGCAATCCGATAGCTGCCAACTTCTCTGGTTTTCTGGACTTAGCTAGCATTTCTGTTTTTGCCTCCTACGGTGACTCAATCATAACAGAATCACCCGCCGTACCGCAGATCCTAGGGTACTCAATAGCAGGAAAGAATTGTAAAAAAAAAAAAAAAAAAAAGTGTGTATATTTTTTCCTCTATATCTCTGAGGCCGTAGGGGGAATTTTTTTTTTCTCTCAATGGAGATAAAGCAATTGTCTGATCATGTGGAGCAGCTCGCTGCGGAAGTGCGGGGAATTTCCGCCTACCTTGCTCATTAACATGCTGCTGAACCAAAGATTCCTACACCTGATGTATTTTTTGGGGATCGATCTAAATTTTTGAATTTCAAAAATAATTGTAAACTATTTTTTGCCTTGAAGCCCAACTCGTCAGGGAGCTCCGCGCAGCAGGTTAAAATTGTCATCTCTTTGCTGCGTGGCGATCCCCAGGATTGGGCGTTTTCTTTGAAACCAGATGATCCTATTCTGACTAATGTGAACGCATTCTTTCAAGCCTTGGGGTTGTTGTATGACGAACCTAATGCCATTGATCAGGCCGAAAAGACCCTGCTGGCATTGAACCAGGGTCGAGATTCTGCAGAATCGTACTGTCAAAAATTCAGAAAGTGGGCGGTACTTACTACCTGGAATGATAATGCCTTGGCTGCTCTCTTTCGGAAGGGTTTGTCAGAAGCCGTAAAAGATACTATGGTGGGATTTCCTGTTCCCTCTGGTCTGGACGATTCTATGTTATTAGCCATTCAGGTTGATCGGCGTTTGCGCGAACGCAAAACTGCACGAGAGGTGTTGCCAACTGTTGAACAAATGTCTGAACCTATGCAATGTGATAGAGTTTTGTCCAGAGAGCAGCGTCAGGAGTTCAGAAGGCGTAATAAGTAGAGTTGAGCGACTTTTGGTTTTTTAGGGTCGCGTTTCGTTTCGTGAAACCCGACTTTTCCAAAAGTCGGGTCGAGCAAGATCGTCCGATTATAGGGAAAAGTCGGGGTCGTCCCGAAACACGAAACCCAATGTAAGTCAATGGGGAATAAAAGTCGGCAGTGAGAGGAGGACAGGAAACACACCTACAGTGCCCATTTGAATGCCAAAAGCATCAATTCTTCTTACTTAAGCTTGTCAACCTTAATTAACTTCATAATACAAGTTACGCACTGAAAAATGGGGGTTATTTGGCTAAAGTTGTGGGGGGGCTGGCTCCAGGTTTTCATGTGCCCTGGGCGAAAGAGCGCCCCTTTAACACATACCACAACTCATCATGCTCCAATACGGCAGAGAAATAGCGGTATAGTACAATGAAAAATACTTCACTTTTTACATCTCATGACAAGGCCCATCTATTTCTCCATACAGAATCATTGGTCCCATATAATGTTTGAAACAGTATATGATGAGCTCCACATAATGCTACAGTATATGTTGGTCCCCATGGATGAAGCTCCACTGTCTTATGGGCCCAAATAATGCTCCAAACATAATGGGCCCCATTTCTAATGCTCTAGTGTATAATGGGTCCTGTAAATGCTGCTCCAGTGTCTGATGTCCACCTTTGGAATGTTCCAGTGTATGGTGGGCCCCATCTATCATTCTCCAGAGTATAGTGCTCCCCAAAAATTGCTGTCCCAACATTGAAAACAATCAAATAAGTCTCCTCGCTAGGGAATCCCTGTACTAGTCTGGACTCCTCGTCGTCCCCATCTTCCATCTCACTGCACAGTATTTCAACCTTGCAAGTGCTGTGATCCTGAGCAAGCAGGGGGGGCACACTCGTTGGCGACGGCACTGGCACAGGGCCACTGATAGTACGGTGGTGTGTCTGATGGCGGGTGGGCCGAACCTGCACTTTCATCTGCAGCTTCCTCTTTGTCACCGTGTAAGATGGAACTGTATATGGGAAGGGTAACCTGAGTTTCATCAGGGTCAGATTCAGGCCGTGTAGCGTGCGAGGGGAATGTAGTGGTCTGGGTCAATGTACCAGCAGATTCATCGAGCAGTGGCTGGGCATCAGTGCACTTGTGTCGCCCCCAGGAGTACGGTCGCCACAGTGGCATTACCTTCTTCCTAAGGAGTGTGATGTCATGCTTGGGAGCAACGAACGATCTCTCTAGCAGGTTAACTGATTGGGCGGCGTTATTCCCACGAGTCATGACCCTCCAAACAGCGTTCATGAAGGCAAAGTGTTTGTTTTACGTGGGCAGTATGGTTGCAAAGCTGAACCTTAAAGGAATGTCCAGAAGGGCACCACCAGGAGTGGAGCCTACGGTTAAATTCGACTCCAAATGGGAAACCTCAACCATGCCAGCTACAGAACAGATGCACACATTGCAAGCTTAATTCCGTTAACGAACGAGACTCCGTCATGCCCCGCGGTCCGAGTCCGGCTTACTAGAGGGACACGTGAGGCTCTGGAACATGAGATTGGCCAATAACTGGTGTGTCATGCCCTTACATGTCTGTGGCTGCATGTGCGCTACACTGAAAAGGCCAGCGTTTGTCGCTTACAGGTGCAGATAACAAAGCTGAACAACGTTAGTGATGGGGATCACTGATTACAATTATTACCCGCGAACAATGATTTCCCAGTAAGTGCAGGTCAACTGCAGTTCCGGAATTAGGCCTAACCGTCATTCCTGAAAAAATGAAAAACTTACGTGTGCAAACCACAGGTGCTATAGCTTGCTTAACAGTTCGCCAGCCGTTCTCAAGCCCAGTATGGATTACACGTGATTGCACAAAGGTTAGAAAGGGTACCGTATCCCCAGATAACATGTATGGATAGCGTACACATTCAAAATATATGTCTCAGGAGGCAGGCTCAGACGGTGTTAGGCCCAGTATGGATTGCACGTGATTGCACAAAGGTTAGAAAGGGTACCGTTTCCCCGGATAACATGTATGGATAGCGTACACATTCAAAATATATGTCTCAGGAGGCAGGCTCAGACGGTGTTAGGCCCAGTATGGATTGCACGTGATTGCACAAAGGTTAGAAAGGGTACCGTATCCCCGGATAACATGTCTGGATAGCGTACACATTCAAAATATATGTCTCAGGAGGCAGGCTCAGACGGTGTTAGGCCCAGTATGGATTGCACGTGATTGCACAAAGGTTAGAAAGGGTACCGTATCCCCGGATAACATGTATGGATAGCGTACACATTCAAAATATATGTCTCAGGAGGCAGGCTCAGACGGTGTTAGGCCCAGTATGGATTGCACGTGATTGCACAAAGGTTAGAAAGGGTACCGTATCCCCGGATAACATGTATGGATAGCGTACACATTCAAAATATATGTCTCAGGAGGCAGGCTCAGACGGTGTTAGGCCCAGTATGGATTGCACGTGATTGCACAAAGGTTAGAAAGGGTACCGCATCCCCGGATAACATGTATGGATAGCGTACACATTCAAAATATATGTCCCAGGAGGCAGGCTCAGACGGTGTTAGGCGCAGTATGGATTGCACGTGATTGCACAAAGGTTAGAAAGGGTACCGTATCCCCGGATAACATGTATGGATAGCGTACACATTCAAAATATATGTCTCAGGAGGCAGGCTCAGACGGTGTTAGGCCCAGTATGGATTGCACGTGATTGCACAAAGGTTAGAAAGGGTACCGTATCCCCGGATAACATGTATGGATAGCGTACACATTCAAAATATATGTCTCAGGAGGCAGGCTCAGACGGTGTTAGGCCCAGTATGGATTGCACGTGATTGCACAAAGGTTAGAAAGGGTACCGTATCCCCGGATAACATGTATGGATAGCGTACACATTCAAAATATATGTCTCAGGAGGCAGGCTCAGACGGTGTTAGGCCCAGTATGGATTGCACGTGATTGCACAAAGGTTAGAAAGGGTACCGTATCCCCGGATAACATGTATGGATAGCGTACACATTCAAAATATATGTCTCAGGAGGCAGGCTCAGACGGTGTTAGGCCCAGTATGGATTGCACGTGATTGCACAAAGGTTAGAAAGGGTACCGTATCCCCGGATAACATGTATGGATAGCGTACACATTCAAAATATATGTCTCAGGAGGCAGGCTCAGACGGTGTTAGGCCCAGTATGGATTGCACGTGATTGCACAAAGGTTAGAAAGGGTACCGTATCCCCGGATAACATGTATGGATAGTGTACACATTCAAAATATATGTCTCAGGAGGCAGGCTCAGACGGTGTTAGGCCCAGTATGGATTGCACGTGATTGCACAAAGGTTAGAAAGGGTACCGTATCCCCGGATAACATGTATGGATAGCGTACACATTCAAAATATATGTCTCAGGAGGCAGGCTCAGATGGTGTTAGGCCCAGTATGGATTGCACGTGATTGCACAAAGGTTAGAAAGGGTACCGTATCCCCGGATAACATGTATGGATAGTGTACACATTCAAAATATATGTCTCAGGAGGCAGGCTCAGACGGTGTTAGGCCCAGTATGGATTGCACGTGATTGCACAAAGGTTAGAAAGGGTACCGTATCCCCGGATAACATGTATGGATAGCGGACACATTCAAAATATATGTCTCAGGAGGCAGGCTCAGACAGTGTTAGGCCCAGTATGGATTGCACGTGATTGCACAAAGGTTAGAAAGGGTACCGTATCCCCGGATAACATGTATGGATAGCGTACACATTCAAAATATATGTCTCAGGAGGCAGGCTCAGATGGTGTTAGGCCCAGTATGGATTGCACGTGATTGCACAAAGGTTAGATAGGGTACCGTATCCCCGGATAACATGTATGGATAGCGTACACATTCAAAATATATGTCTCAGGAGGCAGGCTCAGACGGTGTTAGGCCCAGTATGGATTGCACGTGATTGCACAAAGGTTAGAAAGGGTACCGTATCCCCGGATAACATGTATGGATAGCGTACACATTCAAAATATATGTCTCAGGAGGCAGGCTCAGACGGTGTCAGGCACAGTATGGATTTGACGGCCCAGATTACACAGCGGAGGAGCAGGGAGAGGTAAAGATTGCAAATGCTGGGGCCCTGCCCAAGCAAGGGGGGCCCACTCGTGGGCGTCGGTACTGGCACTGGGCCCCTCATAGTACAGCGGTGTGTCTGACGGCGGGTGTGCACCACCACCGTCAGAGACACTTGATTGCACTATGAGGGACCCTGTGCCAGTGCTCGCGCCCAAGAGTCGGCCTACCCACCTGTCCAGGGCAGCGGCACTCGCACGGTGTCGTGCGCTAGGTGGTGACCCCGGCCATGGGGGGGGAGGCAGCACAGTTAGGGAGTTTTAGAAAGTGGCATATGTTGATGTTGGACATTCAGCTGATGCAAAAGGCGAAATAGGTCAAGTCCCAGGAAGAGGTGGAACCAAAGCAAGCCATTTTTCTGTCACCCTATGTGTCATCAGGGGAAGGTGGGACAAAATCCTTGGAAACCCATGCATGGTTCATTTTAATGAAGGTTAGATCATCCACATTTTGGGTTGACAGACGGGTCCTTTTTTCTGTCAGGATTGATCCAGCTGCACTGAAGACTCTTTCCGATAGCACACTTGCAGCTGGGCAAGCGAGCTCCTGTAAGGCATATTGTGCCAATTCAGGCCAGGTGTCCAGTTTAGCGGCCCAATAGTCAAAGGGGAATGACCTGTGTGGGAGAACATCGATATGGGAGGAAAAGTAGTTTGTAACCATGGTTGACAACTGCTGTCTCCTGTCACTTTCCATCGATGCAGTATTACCAGTTGTGTGAGCGGTATTTGAAAAATCAGTCCACAACATTGTCATGAAACCCCTGTCTCCAACGCCACTTCTGCTGTGTGCACCACGAACACCTCTGCCAAGCTGCCCCCGGCCCGTACGGCTCGTGTGAGAACCATCACCGCTGCTGTGTGCTGGGAATGCCTCAAGCAACCGATTTACCAGAGTTGCTTGTTTATTAGCCAATATTAGGTCAAGGTTCTCCTGTGGCATGATGTTTTGTAATTTGCCTTTATAGCGTGGATCCAGGATGCTGGCCAACCAGTAGTCGTCATCGTTCATCATTTTGGCAATGCGGGGGTCCCTTTTTAGGATCCGCAAGGCATAATCTGACATGTGGGCCAATGTTCCCGGTGTCAATGATGCACTGCGAGTGCTGGTTGGAGGAGCACTTTCTGGCAAATCCACATCCCTCCAGTCATGCACAAACCCTGTACCAGACCTTGCCACACCAACATTTTCACTTGCCCCACGAGATGCATCCTCCTCCCCTAAGTAATCATCCCCATCATCATCCTCCTCCTCCTCTTCTTCTTCCACCTCGTCCAGGAGAGGTCCCTGAGCAGACAATGGCTGAATGTCATCAAGGATTCCCTCCTCCTCTTCCTCCTCATCAACATTGGCTGCAGAAGCCTGCTCCTTAAGGTGCGTCAAAGTTTGCATGAGCAGACGCATAAGTGGGATGCTCATGCTTAGGATGGCGTCGTCTGCGCTTACCAGCCATGTGCATTCCTCAAAACACTGAAGGACTTTACAGAGGTCTTTCAGCTTCGACCACTGCACACCTGTCAACTCCATGTCTGCTCTCAAAGTGCCTGGCCGTGTATCCTCCCACAAATGCATTATGGCCTGCCTCTGCTCGCACAGCCGCTCCACCATGTGCAGGGTGGAGTTCCACCTTGTTGCAATGTCGATAATGAGGCGGTGGTTGGGAAGGTGGAGCAATCGCTGCAGCTTCTGCATACGAACGAAGTGTACAGGCGACCGGCGGATGTGCGCGTACAGTCTTCGCACCTTCTGGAGCAGGGCTGTTAACTCCGGATAATTTTTGAGGAAGCACTGCACCACCAGGTTCAAGGTGTGAGCCAAGCAAGGTATGTGGCTGAGTTTTGAAAGGGCTATGGCTGCCACAAAATTACGGCCGTTATCACTAACTACCTTGCCTGCCTCAAGATGTACACTGCCCAGCCATGACTCAGTTTGTCGCTTCAAGTACTCGGCCAGCACCTCGGCGGTATGTCTGTCGCCCAAACACATCATCTGCAACACAGCCTGCTGACGCTTTCCACTAGCTGCTCGATAGGGGGACACATCGTGTGCAACAGTGGCAGCTGCAGATGGAGTGCTCGTACGACTGCGCTCTGTGGACGAGCTTTCGCTTCTGGAGGAGGAGGAGGAGGAGGAGGAGGGTGGAACGCCTACAGCCAACTGTTTCCTATACCGTGGGCTAGGCAGCACTGTCCCAACACCGCTGTCCCCTGTGGACCCTGCATCCACCACATTAACCCAGTGCGCAGTGATGGACACGTAACGGCCCTGGCCATGCCGACTGGACCATGCATCAGTTGTGAGGTGCACCTTTCCGCTCACTGACTGCTTGAGTGCATGGACAATGCGGTCTTTCACATGATGGTGGAGGGCTGGGATGGCTTTGCGAGAGAAGAAGTGGCGACTGGGTAGGTCATAGCGTGGTACTGCATAGGCCATGAGTTCGCGGAAAGCTGTGCTTTCCACCAACCGAAAGGGCATCATCTCAAACGAGATTAGTTTGGCAATGTGGGCGTTCAAACCCAGTGTACGCGGATGAGAGACTGAGTACTTTCTTGACCTACTCATAGTGTCTGGGAGGGTGAGCTGGACTTGAGAGCTGCATATGGTGGAAGTAGCGGTGGACAGGGCGGACTGAGAGAGGGTTGATGATGGTGATGGAGTTGGTGTTCTTTCTGATGGCCTAGAATCAGTCTTTCATTGATATAACAGTGGGATTCCCTGACTGCTGTGGCCTTGCAACGACACCTCAACATTTGCAGCTGTGCTAACCGGTGGGCTTACAGTGGGGGAAACAATGTAGCGTTGATGACTACCTTCGTTGTGATCAGTTGCACATGTGGCACTTGAGGTTTGTTGTTGTGTCCACGCTTGCAAGTGCATGCTGGTTAAATGTCTAAGCATGCAACTGGTATTCAAATTTTTCAGATTTTTCCCTCGGCTAAAGGTCTTTGCGCACTTCTTACAGATAACCTTGGCCTGATCATGAGGATTTTGTTCAAAAAAGTGCCACACTGCACTCTTCCTACTTTGGCAGACATTTTGCGGCCTAGCACGCTGTGATCTTTTGACCCTCTGGACAAGCTGTCCAGCAACTCTTTTGATGTTTGGAACCTGTCTTTGGAGTGCTCCGGGCCTGCCAGATAACAGCTGTTGCGATGTCGATGTCTGCTGTGGATGCTCCTCATCTGAGCTATTGGAAGCAGCACCCTCTTCCCCCAATGGATGCCAATCTGGGTCAACAACTGGGTCATCCATCACCTCCTCTTCTATGTCATGTGCACCTTCCTCTGTGTCACCGTGTATGGTGGTATAGTGTGCGGGAAGGGGCACCTGAGTCTCATCAGGGTCAGAATCTGGCTCTGTACACTGCGAGGACAATGTAGTGCTCTGAGTGAATGTACCAGCAGAATCATCCATCAGCGGCTGTGCATCAGTGCACTCCATGTCAGATTCATCTTGGCCTGGGTAATTCACCATTTCACTTGATAATCCAGGCATGGTATGTGAAAACAGCTCCATGGAGTAATCAGTAGTATGGCCTGCGTCATCCTTCAATCTTGGTTGGGGTGAAGGACACAAGGAAAGGTGTGGTTCATGAACATGAGCCTCCAATGACGACTCAGTGCTTTTACTTTTTACAACTGAAGAAGAGGAGGCGATAGAGCTGGAGGCTAAGTCAGCAATGTAAGACAAAACTTTTTCCTGATGCTCTGGCTTTAAAAGCGGTTTGCCAACTCTTAGAAAACTAAGCGTTCGAGGCCTTATGTAGCCAGACGATGACGCAGGCTCAACACCTCCTGCATTCGGTCCTATTTTGCTCTTGCCACTACCATCAGATCCAACACCAACACCATCATTACCAGCTGCCAACCCCCGCCCAATTCCACGGCCTCTTCCACCAGCCTTCCTCATTTTTGGTAGAAATGTAGACAAAATCCAACAAACTATATAGTATGTAAAACAAGGTACAAGGTGTCTATAGGACAGGGGAGATTTTGAATTTCTGCACACACTTTTGGACACTGGACACTTTTGGATTGTGTGAGGCCCAATGAATATCTGAGCGCTATGTGACAGGCTCGATGGCACAGCTGTGACCTAAGTGATTAGAGGATAAGTGAGATTTTGAATCTCTGCACACACTTTTGGACACTGGACACTTTTGGATTGTGTGAGGCCCACTGATATCTGAGCGCTATGTGACAGGCTCAATGGCACAGCTGTGACCTAAGTGACTAGAGGATAAGTGAAATTTTGAATCTCTGCACACACTTTTGGACACTGGACACTTTTGGATTGTGTGAGGCCCACTGATATCTGAGCGCTATGTGACAGGCTTGATGGCACAGCTGTGACCTAAGTGACTAGAGGATAAGTGAGATTTTGAATCTCTGCACACACTTTTGGACACTGGACACTTTTGGATTGTGTGAGGCCCAATGAATATCTGAGCGCTATGTGACAGGCTCGATGGCACAGCTGTGACCTAAGTGACTAGAGGATAAGTGAGATTTTGAATCTCTGCACACACTTTTGGACACTGGACACTTTTGGATTGTGTGAGGCCCACTGATATCTGAGCGATATGTGACAGGCTTGATGGCACAGCTGTGACCTAAGTGACTAAAGGATAAGTGAGATTTTGAATCTCTGCACACACTTTTGGACACTGGACACTTTTGGATTGTGTGAGGCCCAATGAATATCTGAGCGCTATGTGACAGGCTCGATGGCACAGCTGTGACCTAAGTGACTAGAGGATAAGTGAGATTTTGAATCTCTGCACACACTTTTGGACACTGGACACTTTTGGATTGTGTGAGGCCCACTGATATCTGAGCACTATGTGACAGGCTCGATGGCACAGCTGTGACCTAAGTGACTAGAGGATAAGTGAGATTTTGAATCTCTGCACACACTTTTGGACACTGGACACTTTTGGATTGTGTGAGGCCCACTGATATCTGAGCGCTATGTGACAGGCTTGATGGCACAGCTGTGACCTAAGTGACTAGAGGATAAGTGAGATTTTGAATCTCTGCACACACTTTTGGACACTGGACACTTTTGGTTTGTGTGAGGCCCAATGAATATCTGAGCGCTATGTGACAGGCTCGATGGCACAGCTGTGACCTAAGTGACTAGAGGATAAGTGAGATTTTGAATCTCTGCACACACTTTTGGACACTGGACACTTTTGGATTGTGTGAGGCCCACTGATATCTGAGCGCTATGTGACAGGCTTGATGGCACAGCTGTGACCTAAGTGACTAGAGGATAAGTGAGATTTTGAATCTCTGCACACACTTTTGGACACTGGACACTTTTGGATTGTGTGAGGCCCACTGATATCTGAGCGCTATGTGACAGGCTCGATGGCACAGCTGTGACCTAAGTGACTAGAGGATAAGTGAGATTTTGAATCTTTGCACACACTTTTGGACACTGGACACTTTTGGATTGTGTGAGGCCCACTGATATCTGAGCGCTATGTGACAGGCTTGATGGCACAGCTGTGACCTAACTGACTAGAGGATAAGTGAGATTTTGAATCTCTGCACACACTTTTGGACACTGGACACTTTTGGATTGTGTGAGGCCCAATGAATATCTGAGCGCTATGTGACAGGCTCGATGGCACAGCTGTGACCTAAGTGACTAGAGGATAAGTGAGATTTTGAATCTCTGCACACACTTTTGGACACTGGACACTTTTGGATTGTGTGAGGCCCACTGATATCTGAGCGCTATGTGACAGGCTCGATGGCACAGCTGTGACCTAAGTGACTAGAGGATAAGGGAGATTGGATTGCTTTTAAAAAAGCAGTTTGTGGAGCAGTGGGTAAACAGCAATGCCAGCCTGTCAGGAAGCCTTAAAAGGCAGCCCAACAACCAACACCACTGATACACCACAATATAGCCTCCCCTTGCACTGCACACACAGTGACTGGTGTGTTGTGCAGGCCAAATTGCTATCAGCAGCAGAAGCAGTTTTTTTTTCTTCTCAGCAGGACAAAAAAAAAAAATTGGGATTGCTTTTAAAAAAGCAGTTTGAGGCCCAATGAATATCTGAGCGCTATGTGACAGGCTCGATGGCACAGCTGTGACCAAAGTGACTAGAGGATAAGGGAGATTGGATTGCTTTTAAAAAATCAGTTTGCGGAGCAGTGGGTAAGCAGCAATGCCAGCCTGTCAGGAAGCCTTAGAAGGCAGCCCAACAACCAACACCACTGATACACCACTATATAGCCTCCCCTTGCACTGCACACACAGTGACTGGTGTGTTGTGCAGGCCAAATCGCTAGCAGCAGAAGCAGTTTTTTGGTCTTCTTCCCTGCCTAACGCTCTCCCTACAGAATCAGCAGCAACCTCTCCCTATACTGAGATCGGCAGAAGTAAGATGGCGGTCGGCGTGCACGCCCTTTTATACCCTCTGTGACGCCCACCAAAGCAAGCCAATCACTTGCATGCCCTTCTGAAAGATGGTGGTGACCCGTGCCTATGTCATCACGTTGCCCACAGTGTCCGTGGATCCTGATTGGCTGAAAAAGAGCGCAAAACAAACTTTTGAAACGCGACTTTGGCACGTAAGTCGCCGACCTCGTGGCCGACCTCATCCTAGGGTCGGGTTTCGTTTCATGAAACCCGACTTTGAAAAAAGTCGGCGACTTTGGAATTTTTTCGACCCGTTTTGCTCAACTCTAGTAATAAGTTGTGTTTTTTCTGTGGAGATGCCTCGCATATTATTTCTGTCTGTCCTTAACGAGAGAAACGCTTTGCACACACGTTTTCTGTTGGTGGTGTTCAACCTAAGTTTCTTCTTGCTATTACTCTGATCTGCTCCCTGTCCACATTTTCCGCCAAGGCTTTTGTGGATTCGGGGGCAGCCCTAAATCTAATGGACTTGGATTTTGCTAAACGTTGTGGATTTCCGATGACACCTCTGCAGACGCCTATCCCTTTGAGGGGGATTGATGCTACTCCTTTGGCTAAAAATAAACCTCAGTTTTGGACCCAGGTGGTAATGCGGGTCGCCCCAGACCATCAAGAAAATTGCAGGTTTTTGGTGTTGCATAATCTGCATGATACCATTGTTCTGGGGTTTCCCTGGTTACAAATTCATAATCCAGTTTTGGATTGGAAATCTGTGTCTGTGCGGAGTTGGGGTGGTCGGTGTGCCTTTAATGAGGCTCCGGTGTTTTCCACCTCTCCTCAGTCGCATGATGTTCCTGATTATTTGGCGGACTTTTATGATGTATTTAGTGAGAATGAGTCTGCGTCTCTGCCTCCTCATAGGAGTTATGACTGTGCAATTGAGCTGAGCCCGGGGTGTAAATTTCCCAAGGGTCGGCTCTTCAATTTATCTGTACCCGAGCACGAGGCTATGCGATCCTATATTAAGGAGGCGTTGGAGAAGGGTCACATTAGACCATCCTCGTCACCCTTAGGTGCCGGTTTGTTTTTTTTTTGTAGCCAAAAAGGATGGATCATTAAGACCTTGTATTGATTATCGTGCCCTCAACAAAATTACTGTTAAATATCAGTATCCGTTACCCCTGATTTCGGATCTATTCTCCAGAGTTAAATGTGCTTGCTGGTTTACCAAGCTTGACCTCAGGGGGGCGTATAATCTTATTCGCATTAAGCATGGGGATGAATGGAAGACGGAGCTTAATACTCCGGAGGGACATTTTGAGTACCTGGTGACGCCTTTTGGGCTCACTAATGCCCCTTCTGTCTTCCAGTGTTTCATGAACGATATTTTCCGAGATTTTGTGGATACATTTTTGATTATCTATCTGGATGATATTTTGATTTTCTCCAAGGATTTGGATTCTCATGTGGAACATATTCGGACTGTGTTCCGGATCTTGAGGGAGAATTCCCTGTATGTCAAAGGATCTAAATGCCTTTTTGGAGTACAGAGGATTTCTTTTTTGGGATTTATTTTGTCTCCGTCAACTATTGAAATGGACCCGGCCAAGGTACAGGCCATTTACGATTGGGTTCAGCCCACTTCTTTGAAGGCCCTCCAGAAGTTTTTGGGTTTTGCTAATTTTTATCGGAAATTTATAGCAAAATTTTCTAGTATTGCCAAGTCATTGACTGATTTGACTAAGAAGGGTGCTGATGTGTTAAATTGGTCTCCGGAGGCTGTTTCTTCCTTTCAGGAGCTAAAGCGAAGATTCACCTCCGCCCCGGTTTTGAGGCAGCCTGATGTCTCACTTCTGTTCCAGGTAGAGGTGGATGCTTCTGAGATTGGTGCAGGAGCTGTTTTGTCCCAAAAGGATCCTGTAACATCTAAAATGAATCCCTGTGCTTTCTTTTCCCGAAAGTTCTCTCCATCTGAACGTAACTATGATGTGGGGAATCGGGAACTGTTGGCCATGAAATGGGCATTTGAGGAGTGGAGACATTGGTTGGAGGGAGCTAAGCATCAAGTCGTGGTCCTCACTGACCACAAGAATTTGATTTACCTAGAGTCGGCTAAGCGCTTGAACCCTAGACAGGCTAGGTGGGCCTTGTTTTTTACACGTTTTGATTTTGTGGTTTCTTTTCTTCCTGGAACTAAGAATGTCAAGGCTGACGCCCTCTCTAGGAGCTTCTTTGCTGATTCTCCTGTGGTGACCAAGCCTGCTACCATCTTAGGCGAAGGGCTGGTTCTTTCTGCCATCTCGCCCGATTTGAGACGTGCTCTGGAGGAGTTCCAGGAGGACAAACCTGAGCGTTGTCCCAATGGAAAGTTGTATGTTCCTGACCAGTGGAAGAAGAGAGTGATGTCTGAAGTTCATTGCTCTGCTTTGGCTGGTCATCAAGGTATTTTTGGTACTAGAGATCTGGTGAGTCGGTCCTTTTGGTGGCCCTCCTTGTCTCGTGATGTCAGGAATTTTGTGCAGTCCTGTGGGACGTGCTACCGGTCTAAATCGTGTTCTCGCTCTAGTGGGTTGTTGATGCCTTTGCCTGTCTCCAAGAGGCCATGGACCCATATTTCAATGGATTTCATCTCTGATATGCCTGTCTCTCAAAGGATGACTGTTATTTGGGTGATTTGTGATAGGTTCTCTAAGATGGTTCATCTTGTACCACTCCCGAAGTTGCCGTCCTCTTCTGAGTTGGTGCCCCTGTTTTTTCAACAGGTGGTTCGCTTGCACGGGATTCCTGAGAACATTGTATCTGACAGAGGAGTTCAGTTTGTGTCTAGATTTTGGAGAACTTTCTGTTCCAAGCTGGGAATTCAGTTGTCCTTCTCCTCTGCGTTTCACCCTCAGACCAATGGGCAAACAGAGAGAACAAACCAGACCTTGGAGTCATATTTGAGATGTTTTATTTCCGCTGATCAGGATGATTGGGTTTCATTTTTGCCCTTGGCCAAATTTGCTTTAAATAATAGAGCTAGTTCTGCCACTTTGATGTCACCTTTTTTTTGTAACTTTGGGTTTCATCCTCGATTTTCTTCAGGGCAGGTGGAGCCCTCTGCCTGCCCAGGTGTTGACACTGTGGTGGAGAGAATGCACCAGATCTGGGACCAAGTGGTGGATAAGTTATCTCTCTCCCAGGAAAAGGCCCAGCGGTTTTCCAACCGACATAGGACCATTGGTCCCCAGTTTAAGGTTGGTGATATGGTGTGGTTATCATCAAAAAATATTGCTATGAAGGTGGCTTCTCCTAAGTTTAAGCCTAGATTTATTGGACCTTACAAGATTTTGGAGATTATTAATCCGGTCTCTTTTCGTTTGGCTCTTCCTGTCACATTTAAAATCCATAATGTGTTCCATAAGTCTTTGTTGAAGAGGTTTGTTGAACCTGTTGTTCCAGGGGTGGCACCTCCAGATCCTGTATTGGTTGAAGATAACATGGAATATGAGGTAGAGAAAGTACTGGATTCCCGTCTGGCTAGACGGAGACTCCAGTATTTGGTTAAGTGGAAGGGTTATGGTCAGGAGGATAATTCCTGGGTCCCTGCCTCTGATATTCATGCCAAAAGATTGGTGCGTGCCTTTCATCGGACTCACCCTGATCGCCCTGGTGGCGTGGTTGAGGGTTCAGTGACCCCTCCTCAAGGGGGAGGTACTGTTGTGAGTTCATTTTTCCCTTCAACACTGAGGCCCGAGGAACTCCCTCTTCTGGTAGGGAAGGGTAGTGAGCCTGATTATCAGGCATCTGAGACTAATGATGATGACTGGCTGAGTGGAGTCTCTGAATGGATATAAGGCGGACGACGCCCTTCTGCCCTGCGGGTGATTTCTCTGTGGACTTCTAGGACACCAGTCTTATTCCTGCTCTCCTAAAGCTAAGTTTTTTGCTTTGCCTGTTGCATTTGTGTTTTGTTTTTGTTTTCCTTGCTTTTCTGGATTCTGCCATTCCCTGCTGGGGTGAGCTGATTCCCCTTGTGCCTATAGCTCTGTCTTCAGTATATGCCTGAGTACTGACATAGCTTTTTGAAGCCTAGCGTCTTCAGGGCCTTTTTCACTGTCAGTCTGTTGGCTCTTATTTTCATAGGGTTTTTCACGGATTGCAGACAGCAGCCTTCCTGTCCTTTCCTATTTAGTTAGTTTGGGCCCCGTCTTTGCTCAGCCTATCTTTCTGTCTGTGTTAGTGTTTTCATCTTGCTTCACCGTCATTATTTGTGGGGGGCTGCCTATTGCTTTGGGGTCTGCTCTGGGGCAGTTTAGATTTCCCCTTTCTTTCTTTAGGCCTATTTATTTCTCCGGCTGTGATCGAGGGGTCTAGGGCATCGTAGGAACCCCCCATGGCTACTGCTAGTTGTGTTGATAAGTTCAGGGGTCTGCAATCCGATAGCTGCCAACTTCTCTGGTTTTCTGGACTTAGCTAGCATTTCTGTTTTTGCCTCCTACGGTGACTCAATCATAACAGCCAAGTTCTCCAAAAAATATGACATAGTTGTCATGGGAGATTTCAACTATCCAGACATTTGTTGGGAATCTCTCTCAGGCAAAACTAACAGGTCAAGGAAATTCTTATCCTCTCTTGCTGACAACTTTATCTTCTAAAAGGTAGGGGAGAAAACAAGGGGAACTGCTACCTTGGATCTCATCCTTATAAACAGGGAGGAAATGGTTGAGGAGGTAAAAGTGACTGGGACCCTAGGAGGTAGCGACCATGCTATTTTAGAATTTTGGATAGCTAGAGGAGGAAGACCTGTGAAGACTCAGACTTCAAGGTTAGATTTCAGAAAGGCAGATTTTAAGGGATTCAGAAAGAGAATTGGAGGGATCCAATGGCTGGATATCCTTAAAAACAAAAATGTCCAGAAAGGATGGGAAATCTTGAAAAATGAAATTCTCAAAGCACAATTGTTAACAATTCCGGAAAGAGGGAAGAATAGGAAGCATTTAAGGAAACCAGGATGGATGAACACAGAACTTAAGCACATGCTAAAAAGGAAGAAAGAAATGTTTATAAAATGGAAAGAGGGAGGCATATCTAAAGAAGAATACAATGATGTGTGCAGAATCATGCAGGGCACAAATCAGATTATTAAAGCTGACAATGAATTGCGGCTTGCAAGAGATGTCAAAAGCAATAATAAAGGATTTTGGGGATATGTCAAAAGTAAAAGAAAAGTCAAAGATGCTATAGGATTTTTACAGGATGAAAATGATGAAATGGTAAGACAGGATGTTGAGAAGGCCAAACTTTTAAATTCCTATTTTGCATCTGTTTTCTCTCAGAAAGGAAATGTAACATCAACTGTTCTTCACTGTCCTATTAAGGGAATAGAAGAATCCAGGATATCTATAAACAGAAAGATAGTGAGGAAACACTTAGCTAACCTAAATGAATTCAAGTTTCCAGGTCCAGATGAATTACACCCCAGAGTACTGAAGGAGATAGCAGAAGAAATTTTTGAACCCCTCTCCATAATCTTTGAAAATTCTTGGAGAACAGGAGAAGACCCAGAAGACTGGAGAAGAGCAAATGTTGTTCCTATCTTCAAAAAGGGGAAGAAGGTGGACCCAGGCAACTAAAGGCTGGTAAGTCTGACTTCTATACCAGGAAAGATCTTTGAACAAATTATTAAACAACATGTATGTCAGTACCTGGATAAGAAGGAAGTGATTAAACAGAGTCAGCATGGGTTTGTAACTAATAAGTCATGTCAGACTAACTTAATTTCCTTCTTTGACGGAATCACTGATTGGGTGGATCAAGGAAATGCTGTAGATATAGTATATCTTGACTTCAGCAAAGCATTTGACAAAGTATCTCATACAATCCTTATTGAAAAAATGACTAAGTATGGAATGGACAAGGCAACTGTTAGGTGGATTCATAACTGGCTTAGTGATCGGACCCAAAGAGTGGTCGTAAATGGCTGCACATCCAGTTGGAAGAATGTCTCAAGTGGGGTACCACAGGGCTCTGTCCTGGGCCCTGTATTGTTCAACATCTTTATCAACGATTTAGATGAAGGAATTGAGGGTAAACTGATTAAATTTGCTGATGACACAAAGCTAGGAGGGATAGCTAATACTAGAGAAGAGAGAGAGAGGATTCAAAAAGATATAAATAAACTGGAGCAGTGGGCAGCAACTAACAGAATGGTTTTTAACAGGGAAAAATGCAAAGTACTACATCTGGGCAATAAAAATCAAAAAAGCATATACAGAATTGGAGGAATAGGGCTAAGTAACAGCACATGTGAAAAAGACTTGGGTATACTAATAGATCACAGACTGAATATGAGTCAACAGTGTGATGCAGCAGCAAAAAAGGCAAATGCAATTCTAGGATGTATTAACAGAAGCATACAGTCTAGATCACGTGAAGTCATTATTGCTCTTTACTCCTCTTTGGTCAGACCTCATCTGGAATATTGTGTCCAGTTTTGGGCACCAAATTTTAAAAAAGACATCAACAAACTGGAGCAAGTTCAGAAAAGAGCGACCAGAATGGTGACAGGTCTGCAAACCCTGTCTTATGAGGAAAGGTTGCAGGATTTGGGAATGTTTAGTTTGCAAAAGAGAAGACTGAGAGGAGACTTAATAGCTGTCTACTAATATCTAAAGGGCTGTCACATTGTAGAAGGATCAACTTTATTCTCATTTGCACAAGGAAAGACTAGAAGCAATGGGATGAAACTGAATGGGAGGAGACACAGATTAGATATTAGAAAAAACTTTTTGACAGTTAGAGTGATCAATGAGTGGAACAGGCTGCCACGAGAAGTGGTGAGTTCTCCTTCAATGGAAGTCTTCAAACAGAGGCTGGACAGACATCTGACTGGAATGATTTAGCGAATCCTGCTTTGAGCAGGGGGTTGGACCAGATGGCCCAGGAGCTCCCTTCCAACTCTACGATTCTATGATTCTATGATGATCTTGGGATGCTTCAGCAAGGCTGGAAATGGGCAGGTTAACCTTTGCGAAGGACGTATGAATCAAGCAGCATACAAGGTTATCCTAGAAAAACAGTTGATTCCTTCTGCTCAGGCAATGTACCCCAACTCTGAGGACTGCTTTTTCCAGCAGGACAATGCGCCATGCCACAAAGCTAGGTCACACAATGTGTGAATGAAGGACCGCCACATCAAATCCCTGCCATGGCGAGCCCAATCTCCAAACCTGAACCCCACTGAAAACCTCTGGAATGTAATCAAGAGGAAGATGGATAGTCACAAGCCATCAAACAAATAAGAACTGCTTAAATTTTGTACCAGGAGTGGCATTATGTCACCCAAAAGCAGTGTGAAAGACTGGTGGAAATAGCAGCAATGAGGGGTAAAAGTTATGTTAGTGGGCATTCAGAAAGAAGAAGATGAAAGTAAATGAATAAAGGTTGCATTGAATATATTTACATAGACCTGTTAATCACACCAATCTTAAAACAACAGACACATGCAAAGTGAATATCAACAATAATATATGATAGTGAATAATAAAGTACATTCCTATTACTGCCACCACATGTCTACCATGAATGTAACATATCGGGAAGATAAATCATAACCAAAGGAAAAGACAAAATTTAAAACCCAATAAGGTAAGAAAAAATAATTTTATTTATTTATACAGTAAAACATAGGTAAGAGTGGAAACAAATGCTCAAGAGGTCTGACGAAGGCTGACGCCGAAACGCGTGTCAGGGTGGATGCATCCCTAGGACTCATCCAGACCCCTCCTTTTACCTTCCATCCAGTTACTGGTAGACATCATGTGATATTTTGACAGCATTGTTCACTTTATGGCCGCACTCTTATTTGGCACTGACCATATGGTCACTAATGAATCAAAGTGACAGCACATGCATATGCACTTTATTTATTATATCTTATTTCTTTGCCATGTAGTATATTTGCTTTTTATGTGGGTCAATCCCTTTTTATATTATTGATTTTTTTATACACTAGCATCACTATAAATGTATATTTACTTTTTTTGCATTTTGCACTTTTTATATTTTTACATCATATTGTGCCCTGCTGTCAGTAGTAATATTATTATCATCCATTTAATCCGTCCCTTGTGTATTGTGTCCCCTTTCTTGTCTGCTGAGCATTTGTTTGCAGTCTTACCTATGTTTTACTGGATTAATAAATAAAATTATTTTTTCTTACCTTATTGGGTTTTAAACTCATTATTTTCCTTTGTGTTATGTGACATATACATGTGTAGACAATTTTTCCTTTAACCCCTTTCTGACATCTGACATACTATCCCATCCATGGGACCTGGGCCCCTATGCCCATGGACGGGCTAGTACGTCATAGCGATCAGCGGTGCACATGTAGGTGAGCGCCGCTGATCGCTGCCGGGTGTCAGCTGATTATCACAGCTGATACCCAGCACTATGTGTCAGGGGTGGTCATGGACTCCCCCCGACATGTTAACCCCAGGCACACTGCGATCAAACACGATCACAGTGTACTGGGAGTTTAGGGAAGCACCGGCAGGGAGGGGGCTCCCTCCGTGCTTCCCTGAGACCCCCGTAGCAGCGCGATGTGCTGCGCTGCTCTGGGGGACTCCTTCTCTGCAGGTCCCCGGATCTAAAATGGCGGTGGGGACATTCGGGGGCATGCAGAGAGCCGGCTTCCTCATGCCTGCAAAGCGCCGGCATGAGGAAGCCTCCAGCACTGCCTGTGACAGATCGCTGATCTGTGATGTGACAGATCAGCGATCTGTCACATGACAGTTATGCCCCCCCTGGGACATTGTAATAAAGTTAAAAAAAAGTGTAAAAATAATTTATAAAAAAAAATCGCTAAATAAATATAAAAAAAAAATATTCTCTAATAAATTCATTTTTTGGAAATAAAAAAAAACTAAAACAATAAAAGTACACATATTTAGTATCGCCGTATCTGTAACGACCCGCACTATAAAACTGTCCCGTTAGTTAACCCCTTTAGCGAACCCCTTAAAAAATAAAAATATAAAAACAAAGCAAAAAATAATGCTTGATTATCATACCGCCGAACAAAAAGTGCAATAACGCACATTCAAAAAGACGGATATAAATAACCATGGCACCGTTAAAACGTCTTATTGTCCCGCAAAAAACAAGCCACCACACAACATCATCAGTAAAAAAATAAAAAAGTTATAGCTCGCAGAACAAAGCGATGCAAAAATAATTATTTTTTATATAAAATTGTTTTTATTGCATAAAAGCGCCAAAACATAAAAAAAGACATAAATGAGTTATCGCTGTAATCGTACTGACCCGAAGAATAAAACCGCCTTATTTTACCACACGCGGAACGGTGTAAACGCACCCCCCAAAAGAAATTCTTGAAATGCTGGTTTTTGTTCATTCTGCATCGCAAAAATCGGAATAAAAAGCGGTGAAAAAATGTCACATGCCCGAAAATGGTACCAATAAAAAAGTCAACTCGTCCCGCAAAAAATAAGACCTCACATGACTCGGTGGGTCAAAATATGGAAAAATTAAAGCTCTCAAAATATGGTGAGGCAAAAACTATTTTTACAATAAAAAGCGTCTTTTTTGACAGCTGCCAAACATAAAAACCCGCCATATATAGTAAATCAAACCCCTCTTTATCACCCCCTTAGTTAGGGAAAAATAATAAAATTAAAAAAATGTATTTATTTCCATTTTCCCGTTAGGGTTAGAGCTAGGGTTAGGGCTAGGATTAGGGCTAGGGTTGGGCTAGGGTTAGGGCTAAGATTAGGGTTAGGGGTGTGTTGGGGTTAGGGTTGGAGTTAGAATTGGGGGTTTCCACTGTTTGGGCACATCAGGTGCTCTCCAAACACAACATAGCGTCTGATCTCAATTCCAGCCAATTCTGCGTTCCAAGCTCTGCTATGTGCCCAAACAGTGTTTTACCCCCATTCATGGGGTATCAGTCTACTAAGGACAAATTGCAAAACAACTTTCAGGGTCCAATTTCTCCGGATACCTTAGGAAAATAAAAAATTGGGGACAAAAATATCTTTTTTGTGGGAAAAAAAAATGAATTTTTTATTTTCAAGCCCGGGCGTTATAAACTTCTGTGAAGCACTTGGAGGTTCAAAGTGCTCACCACACATCTAGCTAAGTTCCATGGGGGGTCTAGTTTCCAAAATGGGGTCACTTGTGGGGAGTTTCAACAGTTTAGGCACATCAGAGGCTCTCCAAACGCGGCATGTCAACCGCAGACCATTCCATTAAAGTCTGCATTCCAAAATGTCACTACTTCACTTCCGAGCCCCAACGTGTGCAAATACAGTAGTTTTCTCCCACATATGGGGTATCAGCATACTCAGGACAAATTGGACAACAACTTTTGGGGTCCAATTTCTCCTGTTACCTTGGGAAAATAAAAAATTGTGGACTAAAAGATCATGTTTGTGGAAGTTTTCACGCACGGGCGTTATAAACTTCTGTGGAGCACTGGGGGGTTCAAAGTGCTCACCACACATCTAGATAAGTTCCTTAGGGGGGTCTAGTTTACAAAATAGGGTCTCTTGTGGGTGGTTTCCACTGTTTAGGTACATCAGGGGCTCTCCAAAGGCAACATGACACCCGCAGACCATTCCATCAAAGTCTGCATTCCAAAACGTCACTACTTCCCTTCCGAGCCCCGACGTGTGCCCATACAGTTGTATTCTCCCACATATGGGGTGTCAACATGCTCAGGACAAACTGGACTTTGGCCTCCAATTTCTCCTGCTACCCTTGGGAAAATAAAAAAATTGGGGACTAAAAGATCATGTTTGTGGAAAAAATATGATTTTTTTATTTTCACACCCGGGCTTTATACACTTCTGTGAAGCCCTTGAAGGGTCAAAGTGCTCTCCACACATCTAGATAAGTTCCGTGGGGGGGTCTAGTTTCCAAAATGGTGTCATTTGTGGGGGGTTTCCACTGTTTAGGCACATCATGGGCTTTCCAAACGCGGCATGGCGTAAAATCCCAATTCCAGCCAAAAAAGTCAAATGGCGCTGCTTCCCTTCCGAGCTCTGCCATGTGCCCAAATAGTCGTTTACACCCACATATGGGGTATCAGCGTACTCAGGACAAATTGCACAATAACTTTTGCAGTCCAATTTCTCCTGTTACCCTTAGTAAAATAAAAAAATTGGACCTGAAATAATATTTTTGTGAAAAAAAGTTAAATGTTCATTTTTTTAAACATTCACAAAATTCCTGTGAAGCACCTGAAGGGTTAATAAACTTCTTGAATGTGGTTTTGAGCACCTTGAGGGGTGCAGTTTTTAGAATGGTGTCACTTTTGGGTATTTTCTATCATATAGACCCCTCAAAGTAACTTCAAATGTGATGTGGTCCGTAAAAATAAAATGGTGTTGTAAAAATGAGAAATCGCTGGTCAACTTTTAACCCTTATAACTTCCTAACAAAAAAAAATTTGGTTCCAAAATTGTGCTGATGTAAAGTAAACATATGTGAAATGTTACTTATTAAGTTTTTTTGTGTGCCATATCTCTGTGATTTAAGGGCATATAAATTCAAAGTTGGAAAATTGCAAAATTTTCAAAATTTTTGCCAAATTTCTATTTTTTTCACAAATAAATGCAAGTTATATCGATGAAATTTTACCACTACCATGAAGTACAATATGTCCTGAGAAAACAATGTCAGAATCACCGGGATCCATGGAAGTGTTTCAGAGTTATTAGCTCATAAAGGGACAGTGGTCAGAATTGTAAAAATTGGCCTGGTCATGAATGTGCAAACCACCGTTAGGGTAAAGGGGTTAAAAAGTGAGAACTGCTGCAAAGGCTGCATGTGTGTAAAGTGTCCGAGAGCGATAGTCATGACCAAGCTGCTGTTTGGTTGTGCTCTGGCACTTTACCTACAAGTGATGTCCTGTCCCAGTGCACTGTAGGGTGTGGGGTACATCATACTTATTTGTAAGCCGTAGGCCTCTGCTGCCTCCAGGCTTCCATCCTCAGGAGCCGCTGCACACAATGCATTTGACATCAAGTTTTTTGTAATAGTCAAACTTTTCCTAAAGAGTCCAAGTTCATCAGGTGAGAACAAGTGAGATAGGGCACAGCAATTCACACTTTATTCATTCTTAGTACAACTCATCGTCTGTTCTGCCACACGTTCATTCTGGAGTACCCAGAAGCCCACTGACTACATCAACCTCAGGGATTCGGCAGCACACCAGGGACTGACCACTTCCCCCCCCATGTAATTCCACATCCACTGACTTCGTAATGTCAGAAGACCAGCCCCACTCCGTGGTACCTGGCCCGAGCCCTAGGTTCCTGTTGTCATGATCCCAATGCAGGTTTTTGAGCTGCACGTCAGGGGTTAATGTCTGGAGCTCAGTGCAGGTTTTGACCTGCACACATGGGGTTAATGATGGTGGCCTCTTTCTGGTTCTGGGAGAGCTTCTTAAACCCCTGGGAAGCTTCAATCCCTGCCAGTTATACTTCTGCCTTTGGCCTAGTGTGCTGACCCCTGTGTGCCTGTGCCTGTTTGTTGTTATAGCTTGTTTATATGGTTCTGACCCGGTTCTGTTTCCCGTTGTGAGTTTGCCTGCTGATTCTGTACTGCGTTATTATCTCTGTGTATGACTCATTGCCTGTGACCTGACTACTCTCTGCTCGTCCCTTTGGTACCTTGCAGCTATCTCTGTGTTTGACTCATTGGCTACGTCCTGACTATCCTCCCTGTCTATACCCCTTGGTAACTTTGTCTTGCAGTTACCCTGCTAGGAGTTCCCTTGCAGCTCCTAGCTCTCTGGAGTTTAGGCCACACCCCCAGCAGTCACGTGCTTCAGGTCCTGCGGCTCTGAAGTACGCAGATACCGGCTGCCGCCCGCTCCACAGGTATCGTTGAGCACAGTTCGCTTTACTCAGGACACGCGCACTGGCTCAGTGAGCAAGTTCATTGCGGTGTTCCTGACACCTGTCACTGATGAAATGTCCAACAGGGAACTCTATATGGCCCCCCACTGGCTTGAACGTTTGGCCCATGCTGCCACTAGCCATGCCCATATTTATGGTGGGTCACAGGAGGCGGCGCTAAGCTCAGGATTTAATTTTTTTTTAAAACTTTCCTCCCCAGACTCCTTAAGAAAACTGGAGTCTTTGCAGGGGTGAGGGCAGTGTTCATGTATTAATTTGCATACAAATGAAGTGCGCGCCGGCCACTTACAGGGTCAGTGGAGCTCGAATCAGCTCCCAAACCAGGTGTTGTGTCATATTGCCGTCAGACTCGGGTCCTGCTGTCCCGGCCTCGGCCACTAGGAGGCGCCGGACGTTACGTCGCCGTCAGACTCGGGGTCTGCTGTTCCTGCCTCGGCCACTGGGAGGCGCCGTGGTTCGCCCCCGAGTGATGGCGGCAACATAGAAGGGGCTCCTGCGCAGGCATCTGATGGACGCAGGCTCCGCTCCTCTGTCAATCATGAAGGGGTTGGTGCATCACCATCTGGCCTGGTCCTGGGGGCGGTCCTGATGACATCATCAGTCTGGGAGCCTGTGAGGGATGACCTGATCCTTCAAATACCTTGGGACTGGTCTTGCAAGCCGCCAGATATATTCTTGGTTCCTGTATGTGCTACTGTGTGATTTGCTATTGTTTGACTCTGACCTTAGCCTGGATTTCTGACCCCTCTACTGCCTGACGATTTTGTACCTCTGCCATTCTCCCGTTTTGTGACCTTGGCCTGGATATTCGACTCTGCTACTGCCTGCCGTTTTTGTACCTTGCCGCCCTCCCGGTTTGTGACCTTGGCCTGGATATTCGACTCTGCTACTGCCTGCCGTTTTTGTACCTTGCCGCCCTCCCGTTTTGTGACCTTGGCCTGGACTGTTGACTCTGCCACTGCCTGCCGTTTCTGTACCTCCGCTGCTCTCCCAGTTTCTGACTACGTTTTTGGTTCCCCGCCTTCTTCCCTATTGGTGACCGTCCTGCTCTGGCGCACTGCTCCACCAGACAGACACCCCCTGGGCCTTGCTACAATTCCAGATCCCTGTATAGGGGTTAAGGGTCTCAGGGTTTCTCGGGGTGCTGTCCCTACTGCAGTCCAGATCCGCGGACGGACATCACATTATATCCGGCCATAAAAAAAACTGCTTCTTGTGTATATATCCAACATATACAAAAGCAGTATCCCTGAACTTTTTTTTTTCCTTCTCCTACCTGAGCTGATTTTTGGCCTGAACACCTGTTACTTGCTTCAGTGCACAGTCTGGAGGATCAGTCTCACCTTCCTGCATAAACATGCTGCAGTCTAGAGACTTCAGGGAGAAAGCTGAATGTCAGAGATCCACACTCCTGGGACATCGGCCCCTGGGCAGCTCTGGCCAGGGTTGCCCAGGGGCTCAGGTACTGCCCGCAGATGCGGCTAAAGTTTTATTACCTATCTCTCTTTCAATTGGTCAGAAATCTCTGTGTTTAAAAGCTTATGTGGATAGTGGATCTAAAGGAAATTTTATGGATTCTTTGGCTGCTAGTGATCTGGGTGTACCGCTACTAAGACTTAATGCCCCTATTAAAACCACGGCTATTAATGGCACATCCATTATTCAGGAGGGGGTTAAATTTGTTACTGACAAAATTGCTATGTCTGTGGGAGCATTACATACCGAGCTTATGTCATTTTTTGTGATGGATAATTTATCTTCTGCAGTTATTTTGGGAATGCCGTGGCTATGCCAGCACAATCCTGTAATTGACTGGCACCTGGCTGATGTTGCACGCTGGAGTTCGCAGTGTCAGGATAACTGCATATCATTAGCAGTAAACCAAGTTAAGGTTAAAAACCCCCTCATACCATTTGCTTTCGGAGACTATGAGGATGTTTTTTCTATTGTAGAATCTGAGAAATTACCCCCACACAGAGAGTATGATTGCCCTATACATCTGATTCCGGATGCCCATCTCCCAAAAGGGAGAATATTTAATCTCTCCGTTCCAGAGCGTCAGGCCATGAATGACTATATAGCAGACAGCTTAAAAAAAGGGCTTATTAGACCATCCATTTCACCAATTGGGGCCGGATTCTTCTTTGTAGAGAAGAAAGATGGTGGTCTCAGACCCTGCATTGATTACCGGGAATTAAACGCAATCACTATAAAGAACCAGTATCCGCTTCCACTCATCCCTGATCTATTTAGTCAGCTAATGGGATCCCGTTGGTTTACTAAACTTGACCTCCGGGGGGCATATAATCTGGTCCACATAAGAGACGGCGATGAGTGGAAAACCGCATTTAATACACCTCTTGGCCACTTTGAGTACCTTGTAATGCCGTTCGGACTCAGTAACGCACCTGCCGTATTTCAGAACTTTGTTAATGATATTTTCAGAGACATTTGTGGGGTGTATGTCATCGTGTATTTAGATGACATTTTGATTTACTCTGCTGACCCTGTGACACACGCTCAACACGTCTGTTCTGTGCTGCAGAGACTGTGAGAACACTCCTGGTTTGCTAAACTGGAGAAAAGTGTTTTTTTTTTGTTGAGGACGTAGTTTTTAGGGTACATGGTCTCAGGCAAAGGGTTCCGCATGGATCCTGCCAAGATCTAACCTATTAAAGCTTGGGTACAACCCAAATCGCTAAAAGCGCTGCAGCGATTTTTAGGGTTTGCTAATTACTAGAGTTGAGCGACTTTTGGTTTTTTAGGGTCGAGTTTCGTTTCGTGAAACCCGACTTTTCCAAAAGTCGGGTCGAGCAAGATCGTCCGATTATAGGGAAAAGTCGGGGTCGTCCCAAAACACGAAACCCAATGTAAGTCAATGGGGAATAAAAGTCGGCAGTGAGAGGAGGACAGGAAACACACCTACAGTGCCCATTTGAATGCCAAAAGCATCAATTCTTCTTACTTAAGCTTGTCAACCTTAATTAACTTCATAATACAAGTTACGCACTGTAAAATGGGGGTTATTTGGCTACAGTTGTGGGGGGGAGGGCTGGCTCCAGGTTTTCATGTGCCCTGGGCGAAAGAGCGCCCCTTTAACACATACCACAACTCATCATGCTCCGATACGGCAGAGAAATAGCGGTATAGTACAATGAAAAATACCTCACTTTTTACATCTCATGACGAGGCCCATCTATTTCTCCATACAGAATCATTGGTCCCATATAATGTTTGAAACAGTATATGATGAGCTCCACATAATGCTACAGTATATGTTGGTCCCCATGGATGAAGCTCCACTGTCTTATGGGCCCAAATAATACTCCAAACATAATGGGCCCCATTTCTAATGCTCTAGTGTATAATGGGCCCTGTAAATGCTGCTCCAGTGTCTGATGTCCACCTTTGGAATGTTCCAGTGTATGGTGGGCCCCATCTATCATTCTCCAGAGTATAGTACTCCCCAAAAATTGCTGTCCCAACATTGAAAACAATCAAATAAGTCTCCTCGCTAGGGAATCCCTGTACTTGTCTGGACTCCTCGTCGTCCCCATCTTCCATCTCACTGCACAGTATTTCAACCTTGCAAATGCTGTGATTCTGAGCAAGCAGGGGGGGCCCACTCGTTGGTGACGGCACTGGCACAGGGCCCCTGATAGTACGGTGGTGTGTCTGATGGTGGGTGGGCCGAACCTGCACTTTCATCTGCAGCTTCCTCTTTGTCACCGTGTAAGATGGAACTGTATATGGGAAGGGTAACCTGAGTTTCATCAGGGTCAGATTCAGGCCGTGTAGCGTGCGAGGGGAATGTAGTGGTCTGGGTCAATGTACCAGCAGATTCATCGAGCAGTGGCTGGGCATCAGTGCACTTGTGTCGCCCCCAGGAGTACGGTCGCCACAGTGGCATTACCTTCCTCCTAGGGAGTGTGATGTCATGCTTGGGAGCAACGAAGGATCTCTCTAGCAGGTTAACTGATTGGGCGGTGTTATTCCCACGAGTCATGACCCTCCAAACAGCGTTCATGAAGGCAAAGTGTTTGTTTTACGTGGGCAGTATGGTTGCAAAGCTGAACCTTAAAGGAATGTCCAGAAGGGCACCACCAGGAGTGGAGCCTACGGTTAAATTCGACTCCACCTGGGAAACCTCAACCATGCCAGCTACAGAACAGATGCACACATTGCAAGCTTAATTCCGTTAACGAACGAGACTCCGTCATGCCCCGCGGTCCGAGTCCGGCTTACTAGAGGGACACGTGAGGCTCTGGCACATGAGATTGGCCAATAACTGGTGTGTCATGCCCTTACATGTCCGTGGCTGCATGTGCGCTACACTGAAAAGGTCAGCGTTTGTCGCTTACAGGTGCAGATAACCCGCTGAACAACGTTAGTGATGGGGATCACTGATTACAATTATTACCCGCGAACAATGATTTCCCAGTAAGTGCAGGTCAACCGCAGTTCCGGAATTAGGCCTAACCGTCATTCCTGAAAAAATGAAAAACTTACGTGTGCAAACCACAGGTGCTGTAGCTTGCTTAACAGCTCGCCAGCCGTTCTCACGCCCAGTATGGATTACACGTGATTGCACAAAGGTGAGAAAGAGTACCGTATCCCCAGATAACATGTATGGATAGCGTACACATTCAAAATATATGTCTATACATCAGGAGGCAGGCTCAGACGGTGTTAGGCCCAGTATGGCTTGCACGTGATTGCACAAAGGTGAGAAAGGGTACCGTATCCCCAGATAACATGTATGGATAGCGTACACATTCAAAATATATGCCTATACATCAGGAGGCAGGCTCAGACGGTGTTAGGCCCAGTATGGCTTGCATGTGATTGCACAAAGGTGAGAAAGGGTACCTTATCCCCAGATAACATGTATGGATAGCGTACACATTCAAAATATATGTCTATACATCAGGAGGCAGGCTCAGACGGTGTCAGGCACAGTATGGATTTGACGGCCCAGACTACACAGCGGAGGAGCAGGGAGAGGTAAAGATTGCAAATGATGGGGCCCTGCCCAAGCAAGGGGGGCCCACTCGTGGGCATCGGTACTGGCACTGGGCCCCTCAGTACGGCGGTGTGTCTGACGGCGGGTGTGCACCACCACCGTCAGAGACACTTGATTGCACTATGAGGGACCCTGTGCCAGTGCCCACGCCCAAGAGTCGGCCTACCCACCTGTCCAGGGCAACGGCACTCGCACGGTGTCGTGCGCTAGGTGGTGACCACGGCCATGGGGGGGGGAGGCAGCACAGTTAGGGAGTTTTTGAAAGTGGCATATGTTGATGTTGGACATTCAGCTGATGCAAAAGGCGAAATAGGTCAAGTCCCAGGAAGAGGTGGAGCAAAGCAAGCCATTTTTCTGTCACCCTATGTGTCATCAGGGGAAGGTGGGACAAAATCCTTGGAAAGCCATGCATGGTTCATTTTAATGAAGGTTAGATCATCCACATTTTGGGTTGACAGACGGGTCCTTTTTTCTGTCAGGATTGATCCAGCTGCCCTGAAGACTCTTTCCGATAGCACACTTGCAGCTGGGCAAGCGAGCTCCTGTAAGGCATATTGTGCCAATTCAGGCCAGGTGTCCAGTTTAGCGGCCCAATAGTCAAAGGGGAAAGACCTGTGTGGGAGAACATCGATATGGGAGGAAAAGTAGTTTGTAACCATGGTTGACAACTGCTGTCTCCTGTCACTTTCCATCGATGCAGTATTACCAGTTGTGTGAGCGGTACTTGAAAAATCAGTCCACAACATTGTCATGAAACCCCTGTCTCCAACGCCACTTCTGCTGTGTGCACCACGAACACCTCTGCCAAGCTGCCCCCGGCCCGTACGGCTCGTGTGGGAACCATCACCGCTGCTGTGTGCTGGGAATGCCTCAAGCAACCGATTTACCAGAGTTGTTTGTTTATTAGCCAATATTAGGTCAAGGTTCTCCTGTGGCATGATGTTTTGTAATTTGCCTTTATAGCGTGGATCCAGGATGCTGGCCAACCAGTAGTCGTCATCGTTCATCATTTTGGCAATGCGGAGGTCCCTTTTTAGGATCCGCAAGGCATAATCTGACATGTGGGCCAATGTTCCCGGTGTCAATGATGCACTGCGAGTGCTGGTTGGAGGAGCACTTTCTGGCAAATCCACATCCCTCCAGTCACGCACAAACCCTGTACCAGACCTTGCCACGCCAACATTTTCACTTGCCCCATGAGATGCATCCTCCTCCACTAAGTAATCATCCCCATCATCCTCCTCCTCCTCCTCTTCTTCCTCCACCTCGTCCAGGAGAGGTCCCTGAGCAGACAATGGCTGAATGTCATCAATGATTCCCTCCTCCTCTTCCTCCTCATCAACATTGGCTGCAGAAGCCTGCTCCTTAAGGTGCGTCAAAGTTTGCATGAGCAGACGCATAAGTGGGATGCTCATGCTTAGGATGGCGTCGTCTGCGCTTACCAGCCGTGTGCATTCCTCAAAACACTGAAGGACTTTACAGAGGTCTTTCAGCTTCAACCACTGCACACCTGTCAACTCCATGTCTGCTCTCAAAGTGCCTGGCCGTGTATCCTCCCACAAATGCATTATGGCCTGCCTCTGCTCGCACAGCCGCTCCACCATGTGCAGGGTGGAGTTCCACCTTGTTGCAATGTCGATAATGAGGCGGTGGTTGGGAAGGTGGAGCAATCGCTGCAGCTTCTGCATACGAACGGAGTGTACAGGCGACCGGCGGATGTGCGCGCACAGTCTTCGCACCTTCTGGAGCAGGGCTGTTAACTCTGGATAATTTTTGAGGAAGCACTGCACCACCAGGTTCAAGGTGTGAGCCAAGCAAGGTATGTGGCTGAGTTTTGAAAGGGCTATGGCTGCCACAAAATTACGGCCGTTATCACTAACTACCTTGCCTGCCTCAAGATGTACACTGCCCAGCCATGACTCAGTTTGTCGCTTCAAGTACTCGGCCAGCACCTCGGCGGTGTGTCTGTCACCCAAACACATCATCTGCAACACAGCCTGCTGACGCTTTCCACTAGCTGCTCGATAGGGGGACACCTCGTGTGCAACAGTGGCAGCTGCAGATGGAGTGCTCGTACGACTGCGCTCTGTGGACGAGCTTTCGCTTCTGGAGAAGGAGGAGGAGGAGGAGGGTGGAATGCCTACAGCCAACTGTTTCCTATACCGTGGGCTAGGCAGCACTGTCCCACCACCGCTGTCCCCTGTGGACCCTGCATCCACCACATTAACCCAGTGCGCAGTGATGGACACGTAACAGCCCTGGCCATGCCGACTGGACCATGCATCAGTTGTGAGGTGCACCTTTCCGCTCACTGACTGCTTGAGTGCATGGACAATGCGGTCTTTCACATGATGGTGGAGGGCTGGGATGGCTTTGCGAGAGAAGAAGTGGCGACTGGGTAGGTCATAGCGTGGTACTGCATAGGCCATGAGTTCGCGGAAAGCTGCGCTTTCCACCAACCGAAAGGGCATCATCTCAAACGAGATTAGTTTGGCAATGTGGGCGTTCAAACCCAGTGTACGCGGATGAGAGACTGAGTACTTTCTTGACCTACTCATAGTGTCTGGGAGGGTGAGCTGGACTTCAGAGCTGCATATGGTGGAAGTAGCGGTGGACAGGGCGGACTGAGAGAGGGTTGATGATGGTGATGGAGTTGGTGTTCTTTCTGATGGCCTAGAATCAGTCTTTTGTTGATATAACAGTGGGATTCCCTGACTGCTGTGGCCTTGCAACGACACCTCGACATTTGCAGCTGTGCTAACCGGTGGGCTTACAGTGGGGGAAACAATGTAGCGTTGCTGACTACCTTCGTTGTGATCAGTTGCGCATGTGGCACTTGAGGTTTGGTGTTGTGCCCACGCTTGCAAGTGCATGCTGGTTAAATGTCTAAGCATGCAACTGGTATTCAAATTTTTTCAGATTTTTCCCTCGGCTAAAGGTCTTTGCGCACTTCTTACAGATAACCTTGGCCTGATCATGAGGATTTTGTTCAAAAAAGCGCCACACTGCACTCTTCCTACTTTGGCAGACATTTTGCGGCCTAGCACGCTGTGATCTTTTGACCCTCTGGATGACAAGCTGTCCAGCAACTCTTTTGATTTTTGGAACCTGTCTTTGGAGTGCTCCGGGCCTGCCAGATAACAGCTGTTGCGATGTCGATGTCTGCTGTGGATGCTCCTCATCTGAGCTATTGGAAGCAGCACCCTCTTCCCCCAATGGATGCCAATCTGGGTCAACAACTGGGTCATCCATCACCTCCTCTTCAATGTCATGTGCACCTTCCTCTGTGTCACCGTGTATGGTGGTATAGTGTGCGGGAAGGGGCACCTGAGTCTCATCAGGGTCAGAATCTGGCTCTGTACACTGCGAGGACAATGTAGTGCTCTGAGTGAATGTACCAGCAGAATCATCTATCAGCAATGTAATACAAAACTTTTTCCTGATGCTCTGGCTTTAAAAGCGGTTTGCCAACTCCTAGAAAACTAAGCCTTCGAAGCCTTATGGAGCCAGACGATGACGCAGGCTCAACACCTCCTGCATTCGGTCCTATTTTGCTCTTGCCACTACCATCAGATCCACAACCAACACCATCATTACCAGCTGCCAACCCCTGCCCAATTCCACGGCCTCTTCCACCAGCCTTCCTCATTTTTTGTAGAAATGTAGACAAAATCCAACAAACTATATAGTAATGGAAAACAAGGTACAAGGTGTCTATAGGACAGGGGAGATTTTGAATTTCTGCACACACTTTTGGACACTGGACACTTTTGGATTGTGTGAGGCCCACTGAATATCAGAGCGCTATGTCACAGGCTCGATGGCACAGGTGTGAACAAAGTGACTAGAGGATAAGGGAGATTTTGAATTTCTGCACACACTAGTGGACACTGGACACTTTTGGATTGTGTGAGGCCCACTTAATATCTGAGCGCTATGTCACAGGCTCGATGGCACAGGTGTGAACAAAGTGACTAGAGGATAAGGGAGATTTTGAATTTCTGCACACACTAGTGGACAATGGACACTTTTGGATTGTGTGAGGCCCACTTAATATCTGAGCGCTATGTCACAGGCTCGATGGCACAGGTGTGAACAAAGTGACTAGAGGATAAGGGAGATTTTGAATTTCTGCACACACTAGTGGACAATGGACACTTTTGGATTGTGTGAGGCCCACTTAATATCTGAGCGCTATGTCACAGGCTCGATGGCACAGGTGTGAACAAAGTGACTAGAGGATAAGGGAGATTTTGAATTTCTGCACACACTAGTGGACAATGGACACTTTTGGATTGTGTGAGGCCCACTTAATATCTGAGCGCTATGTCACAGGCTCGATGGCACAGGTGTGAACAAAGTGACTAGAGGATAAGGGAGATTTTGAATTTCTGCACACACTAGTGGACACTGGACACTTTTGGATTGTGTGAGGCCCACTTAATATCTGAGCGCTATGTCACAGGCTCGATGGCACAGGTGTGAACAAAGTAACTAGAGGATAAGGGAGATTCTGAATTTCTGCACACACTAGTGGACAATGGACACTTTTGGATTGTGTGAGGCCCACTTAATATCTGAGCGCTATGTCACAGGCAGAAATTGGCTAGTGTATCACAAACTACAAGGTGTATGTAGAATTGGGCAGAATAGGAATCTCCCTAGAGTGTAGGTCTGTAAGAACGGAACAAGTCCTCCACTTATCCTTCCACAGTGACACACAGATAGCTTCACTGTGGCCGTGATAACAGCCGTTACACGGTACTGAGAGGAGCGTGCACGTACACAGCTGTCCGGTGTACGTTAAATTGTCAAGCTCCGTGTTTTTTAAGTATATGGACTGACACACGCTGTCTCTCTATAGTTTTGAATGCGATCAAACAGCAAATATATTTAACTGTTTGAAAGCTAGACAAAACTAGTAGGTGCAGGTCTGTAAGAACGGAACATGTCCTCGACTTATTCTCACAGAGTGACACACAGATAGCTTCACTGTGGCTGTGATAACAGCCGTTACACGGTACTGTGTGAGAAGCGTACACCGCTGTATGGTGTGAAAAAATGCACGCTCAGTACCTCAGCAGGACAAAAAAAAAATTGGGATTGCTTTTAAAAAAGCAGTTTGCAGAGCAGTGGGTAAACAGCAATGCAGCTGTCAGGAAGCCTTAGAAGGCAGCCCAACAACCAACACCACTGATACACCACAATATAGCCTCCCCTTGCACTGCACACACAGTGACTGGTGTGCTGTACAGGCAAAATCGCTAGCAGCAGAAGCAGTTTTTTTTTTCTTCTTCCCTGCCTAACGCTCTCCCTACAGAATCAGCAGCAACCTCTCCCTATGCTAAGATCGGCAGAAGTAAGATGGCGGTCGGCGTGCACGCCCTTTTATACCCCCTGTGACGCCCACCAAAGCAAGCCAATCCCTTGCATGCCCTTCTGAAAGATGGTGGTGACCCGTGCCTATGTCATCACGTTGCCCACAGTGTCCGTGGATCCTGATTGGCTGAAAAAGAGCGCAAAACAAACTTTTGAAACGCGACTTTGGCGCGTAAGTCGCCGACCTCGTGGCCGACCTCATCCTAGGGTCGGGTTTCGTTTCATGAAACCCGACTTTGCCAAAAGTCGGCGACTTTTGAAATTTTTCGACCCGTTTCGCTTAACTCTACTAATTACTACTGCAAGTTCATCAAGGGTTTCTCAGAAATTGCCAAACCACTCACGGATTTGACCAGGAAAGGGGAAGACGTGGCCAATTGGAACCCTGAGGCAATTCAGGCATTTTCTACTCTAAAGGAGTGCTTTGTGGCCAACCCGGTTTTGGTTCAGCCTGATCTGGACCTCCCATTTATTGTAGAAGTAGATGCCTCTGAAGTCGGACACTCAGCTTTTCCCATGTGCTTTTTTTTTCCCGCAAATTCTCTGCCACTGAGAAAAACTATGATATAGGTAATCGGGAATTATTGGCAATCAAATGGGCCTTCGAGGAATGGAGCCACTTCCTCGAAGGTACCAAATTTAAGATCACTGTAATTACTGATCACAAGAACCTGACCTACCTGGAGTCAGCTAAAAGACTAAATCCTAGACAGGCAAGGTGGGCCTTGTTCTTCTCTAGGTTTGATTTTTTAATCACCTTTCGCCCTGGTACTAAAAATGTGAGGGCCGATGCCCTCGCAGTATTTGCCTCTCACAAGCTGAGGACTGTGAGCCAGTCCCGATATTGGCCAATGGGATCGTTGTGTCGGTAGTGTCTTTGGACCTTCTGGAGGAGATACGTAGGTCCCCAGAACAAGCTCCTGACACTACGCCCCCAAAAAAATTGTTCGTCCCGGCTACGTTTCGCCTACAATTTCTTAAAAAATCGCATGACTCTGTTCTGGCAGGCCATCCTGGTCTCATTAATACCACCAGATTGGTAACCAGGAACTTTTGATGGCCGACGGTGGTTAAGGACTGTAAAGACTATGTTTTAGCGTGTGAAGTCTGTGCCCGCGCCAAGTCCCCCCATAATTGCCCTGCCGGCTGGCTCCAGTCCTTGCCCACCCCTGAGAGTCCATGGACCCACATCACCATGGACTTCATTACGGACCTGCCGCCCTCAGAAGGAAAAATGTGTATCTGGGTGGTGGTGGACAGGTTCAGCAAACAATGTCATTTTGTCCCCCTGTCTTGGTTACCTAACTCCGAAACCTTGAGTAAACTGTTCATTGTGCATGTTGTACGTCTTCATGGTGCTCCGGTGAATATTGTGTCCGACAGAGGTACCCAGTTCGTCTCAAAATTCTGGAGGGCATTCTGCAAACGCATTGGTATTGAGTTGTCCTTTTCCTCTGCCTACCACCCCGAAGCCAATGGTCAAACCGAGCGTACTAACCAGGCTTTGGAGCAATACCTCCGCTGTTATGTGTCAGAACATCAGTCCGATTGGGTGGAACATCTGCCATTAGCTGAGTTTGCCCTAAATAATCTATACCAGGACTCCATTAAGACTACCCCCTTTTTTCTGCAACCATGGTATCAAGTTCCTGACAGCGCCGGCGTACAGCCTCCACTGAGCAGGGACTCACCTGTACTATAGGGGCCCCGGGGACTGGAATAGCCGGAAAGTACAGATGCACAGGACCTAAACGCTGAAGCTTTAGCAAGCAGGCACAGGACCTATGGTCATGTGACAGTGAGGGGGCGGGGCTTAGCGTCCTGCTATCAGAGATGGTAGAAAACTCAAAGTCGGGCAAAACGGAGGTTATACACAGTACGGGCAAATGAGGTACAGGAGGGATAAACAGACAGGAGGTCAGACAAAGCCAAAGGTCATACACAAGAGGGCGGTGCGGTACCAAAGAGACGAGCAGAGAGTAGTCGGGTCACAAGCAGAGAGTCATACACGAGAGAGCGATGCGTAACAAGAGGGGCAGGCAGAACTCGCAACAGGGACAGAACCGGATCACAATCAAACTAGCAATAAGTTATCAGGCACAAGGCACACGTATACAAGAGGTCAACTAACTCAGCTGAGGGCAGGAGTATAACTGACCTAGGTCCAGTGAGCATTAAATAGCCACCCTCTGCCAGAGAGAGGCAGCACAATTAACCCACAGTCTGACCAGGACGGGCCAAAGCGAAATCCTGTCCTGGATCATGACACATGGACTGCATCCGCGCTTTGGTTCATTTTCGGCAAGGATGTCAGAGCTCCCTGGGGTAGAGAAAAATATACTTCACTTAAAAACGATTTGGTCTGAGGTAAACTCGAACTTGAAAGGGGCCCAGGTTAGACAGGCTTCGGCTGCGAACAGACGGCGATCTAAGGGGCTGCACCTGGGAGTTGGAGTCAAGGTTTGGCTCTCTACCAAAACATCAAGCTTAAAGTGTCGTCTGCCAAATTGGGTCCCAGATTTATTGGCCCATACGAAATTATAGAGGTGATTAACCCGGTAGGCTTCCGTTTAAAACTTCCTCAGTCATTTAAGTTGCCCAACGTGTTCCACAAGTCTCTCCACAAGCTGTATCGCTCCCCAATTCACCCTGTCCAGTCCCCTCCTTCTCCTGTTTGGGTCAGGGGTACCTTGGAGTATGAAGTCCAGGGTAACCTTAACTCCCGCCTTGTGAGAGGCTCCGTACAGTATCTTGTACACTGGAAGGGCTACGGCCCGGAGGAAAGGTCCTGTGTCCCCACGGGGAATATCCATGCCAAAACATTAATTAGGAAATATCATCTCCTTCACCATGACAAACCAGGTTTTGAGGGTCTGGAGGCCCCTCTTAGAGGGGGGTACTGTCACGTTGCTGTCAGACTCGGGGCCTGCTGTCCCGGCCTCGGCCACTAGGAGGCGTCGGATGGTCACGTCGCCGTCAGAATCGGGGCCTGCTGTCCTGGCCTCGGCCACTAGGAGGCGCCGGACTGTCACATCGTCATCAGACTCGGGGTCCGCTGTTCCTGCCTTGGCCACTGGGAGGCACCGTGGTTCGCCCCCGAGTGATGGCGGCGACAGAGAAGGGGCTCCTGCGCAGGCAACTGATGAATGCAGGCTCCGCTTCTCTGTTAATCATGAAGGGGTTGGTGCATCACCATCTGGCCTGGTCCTGGGGGTGGTCCTGATGACATCATCAGTCTGGGAGCCTGTGAGGGATGACCTGATCCCTCAAATACCTTGGGACTGGTCTTGCAAGCCGCCGGATATATTCTTGGTTCCCCTATGTGCTACTGTGTGATTTGCTATTGTTTGACTCTGACCTCAGCCTGGATTTCTGACCCCTCTACTGCCTAACGATTTTGTACCTCTGCCATTCTCCCATTTTGTGACCTTGGCCTGGATATTCGACTCTGCTACTGCCTGCCATTTTTGTACCTTGCCGCCCTCCCATTTTGTGACCTTGGCCTGGACTGTCGATCCTGCCACTGCCTGCCATTTCTGTACTTCCGCTGCTCTCCTGGTTTCTGACTACGTTTTTGGCTCCCCGCCTTCTTCACTATTGGCGACAATCTTGCTATGGCGCACTGCTCCACGAGACAGCCACCCCCTGGGCCTTGCTACAATTCCAGATCCCTGTATAGAGGTTAAGGGTCTCGGGGTTTCTCGGGGTGCTGTCCCTACTGCAGTCCAGATCCGCAGACGGACGTCACAGGTGTGTGGTGGCATGTGCATTCTCCTGACGTGACACATGACAGCAACATGATGAGTTTACCTCATCAAGTTGCCGACATTACTGTAGACCTCCGCAGAGGAGGAGATGCCACCACAGCCTGCAGCTGGTAAGCGATCATTGAGCTGAAGATACAAGGGACAGCCTGGGGTGGGGGACTCGATGTACATAAACAGCAGCCCAGTATGGAAAAATGTGCTCTGAATGCAAACAAGGGGAACAGTTGGGGTGGGATTTCTCTGGGAAAGGAGGTCACATAGGGTGGGATATCTCTGGAAAAGGAAAAGAGGGCCAAATGGGATGGAAGGTCTCTGGAAAAGGGGGCAACATGGAGTGGGATATCTCTGGGAAAGGAGGCCACATAGGGTGGGATGACTTTGTAAAAGGAAAAAGGGGGCCACATGGGATGGAAGAACTCTAGAAAAGGGGGCCACATGAAGTGGGAGGTCTCTAAAATAGGAGGCTGCATGGGTTGGGATGTCTCTGGAAAAGGAGGCCACGTGTTGTGGGATGTCTCTGGAAAAAGGGTCCCAAAGAGGTGGGATTTCTCTGGATAAAGGGGCCACATGGGATTGAAGGTCTCTGGGAAAGGAGGCCACATGGGATGGGATGTCTCTGAAAAAAGGAGCTGTATGGGGTGGGATGTCTCTGAAAAAGGGGTCCACATGGGGTAGGATGTCTCTGAAAAGGGAGCAGCATGGGGTGGGAAGAATCTGAAAAAAGAGGCCACATGGGGTGGGATGTATTTGAAAAAGAGACTGCATGTGGTGGGATATCTCTGGAAAAGGAGGCTGCATAGAGTGCGATGTCTCTGGAAAAGGAAAAGAGGGCCGCATAGGATGAAAAGCCTCATAGGGTAAAATGTCTCTGAAAAAAGGGGGCCACATGGGGTGGGATGTCTCCAGAATAGGGGGCTGCTTGGGGTGGGAAGTCTCTGAAAAAGGGGTCTGTATGGAGTGGGATGTCTCTGAAAAAGGGAATTAGACCTACCGGTAATTCTGTTTCCAGGTAGTCCCTCAGGACAGCACCTTGACCTATAGTGGGACAGGATCATAGAGGTTAAAAGTCCCCTCCCACCTCCACTCTCCAGTGTTTTTTCAAAGTACCACAGAAGGATGGAAGGAAATGGTCTAAACCCACCCTTACAAATGCGTATGTAAGACCCGACCCCTTAACGGCTCCATCTCAATCTCGATCCATGGCGACCCGATGGATGAACTATCCGCCGTAAGATCGATACCATGGAAGCCTAAAGACAAACATAAGGGAGGGAAATAAGGGTCCTGTCCTGAGTGACTACCTGGAAACAGAACTACCGGTAGGTCTAATTCCCTTTTTCCATTACATCCCTCCGGACAGCACGATGGAGCACCAAAGCACCAAAGTAAAGGTCCCAGGGTGGGTACAGAAGCCCAAGGACCAACGTCCCAGGCAAGAACCAGGTTAGATATAGAAACGATCTGAAAGATCAAAGGAAATATAGATATCTAAAAACATCCGCAAAGATAGTCACCGTAGTGAATGCCTGATATATGTTTATAATCCCCAATTTCAGTATGAATGTGATAAACCAGATATGCTGCAGAACCTGAAAGTGAAACACACCCGTTGTACCCCATTACCAATGTTCTGTCTCCAACATTTAATTCAGAATCCCTGATTATCTGCTTGTTAAATGTTTTCATTGCTTTTGGCTCCATCTAGTGACCAGAGTCATAACGGCAGTGTTATTGTGTTATTTTACTTCCACTTCCTGAGTCTCTTTTTCCCTCCATTCATAATGCATTCTGGTAAGGTTAAAAGGCACCCTGGTAAGCTTTGCAAAGGATTATGGTTAGTCCAGCCCCTCATTTTCCCTCCAGTTCTCCATTTTCCCTCAGCCTGCATTCTGGAAGCATCTAATTTTCTCTTCTCCCCATATGTAATCACTCTTCCTGTAACTAATTTCTGTCCCATATTAGCCTGCCTAGTTAGTTTTCCCCTCCTCAGCTAGTAGTGCAGATGTTACATAGTAGCATAGTTTTGAGGGCTGAAGGAAGACCTTATGTCCATCTAGTTCAGCCTATTTTTAGTGCAGCTGTTCTGCATTGTTGATCCTGGGGAAGGCAAAAAACCCACAGTGTAGAAGCCAATTTTCTCCATAGGGAAAAAAATTCCTTCCCCTTAGCTGGGTCAACCATCTACTTATAATATTCTGTTATTCGTAACCTTCTATACTGTTACTCACAAGAAAAGCATCCATTCCTTTCTTAAATTCATTCAGTGAGTTGGCCATCACCACTTCCTCAGGAAGAGAATTCTAGAGCCTCACTGCTCTTACCGTGAAGAACCCTCTTCTATGCTGGTGCAGAAATTGTCTTTCCTCCAAATGAAGAGAATGCCCCCTTGTTCTTGTCACAGTCCTTGGTACAAACAGTTCATTGGAGAGATCTCTGTATTGCCCTCTGATATACTTGTACATATATATTAAGTCTCCCCTAAGTCTTCTCTTTTCTAGAGTAAATAGAACTAATTTTGATAACCTTTCTGGGTATTGTAGTGAACAACTCCATTTATCATTTTAGTAGCCCACCTTTGAACCCTTTCAAGTTCAGTAATGTCTTTCTTGAGCACCGGCGTCCAAAATTGCACACAATACTCCAAGTGTGGTCTGACAAGCGATTTGTACAGTGGGAGAATTATGTTTTCATCTCGTGTCCCCAGACCTCTTCTAATGCATCCCATGACCCTATTTGCTTTGGTGGCAGCTGCCTGACACTGGGCACTCCAATTTAACTTCTTATTGACTAAGATGCCTAAGTCTTTTTCAATGTCTGATTTCCCCAGCAGTTTCCCATTTAGTAAGTAATTGTAGCATCTGTTTCTCCTTCCCATGTGCATAACCTTACACTTATCTATGTTAAACCTCATTTGCCATTTTTCAGCCCAATTCTCCAATTTACTCAAATTTGTCTGTAGTTGCAAACTGTCCTCCTTTGTGTTAACTACCTTACATAGTTTTGTATCATCTGCAAATACTGATATTTTACTGTGTGAGCCATCCACTAGATCATTAATAAATATATTAAATAGTAGGGGGCCCAATACAGAACCCTGTGGTACCCCACTAGTAACCCTGGCCCAATCTGAGTATGCACAATTAATAACCACTCTTTGTTTTCTATCACTAAGCCAGCTACCTACCCATCTACACACATTTTCTCCTAGCCCAAGCTTTCTCATCTTACTTACCAATCTTTTATGTGGGACAGTGTCAAATGCTTTAGAGAAGCCGAGATAAATGACATCCAATGATTCTCCTTGGTTCATTTGAGAGCTTACATCCTCATAGAAGCTGATCAGGTTAGTTTGACAGGAGCGATCCTTCATAAATCCATGTTGATATGGAGTTAAACATTTATTATAGTGGTTTGAAAAAAAACACTATATTGTAATCCGAACGCTGCTAACTTCTTCTTCTTATTAAGTTGATTTCCGCAATTAATGCGGCCCGAAACGCTACACGCACAGACTCCGTTGAGGTGTCGTTTCGAAGCCAGCGTCCATGAGAGGTGTGCTAAGTATTTTTCGTGTCGATCGGATTTGTAGTTTTTGCGCAATTTGCGTTTGAAATTTTTTTTTTCCGGCATTGGAATGCACTGTCTCCAATGCTTTTGAATGGGAAACTTAAAACGTGCCCTGAGGCGATTGAAATGGCAGTTAAGCTCATTGATATGCGCAGGCAGACCCAGTTACTATGCCAACGCCTACGAACGTCACATGACGCCCCAAGGACAGAGCTTCTGCCACATAATATCAGCTCTTAAAGCGAAACCCACAGCACAAATGCAAATCTAGCTTCATCACATGACGCATGCCGCTGAGACAGAATGTGCGCCAAAGTGCGCCCCCGCCCACCAAATCGGACCCTGAGGGGCCCCGCCCTCCAAATCGGACCCTGAGGGGCCCCGCCCACTAAATCGGACCCTGCGGGGCCCCACCCACCAAATCGGACTCTGAGAAATCCTGCCCACCAAATCAGACCCTGAGGGGCCACACTCACCAAATCGGACCCTGAGGGGCCCGCTCACCAAATTGAACTCTGAGGGGACCTGTTCACCAAATCGGACCCTGAGGGGCCCCGCCCACCAAATCGGACCCTGAGGGGCCCTGCTCATCAAATCGGACTCTGAGAGATCCCGCCACTAAATCGGACCCTGAGGGGCCCCGCCCACCAAATCGGACCCTGAGGGGCCCTGCTCACCAAATCGGACCCTGAGGGGCCCCACCCACCAAATCGGACTCTGAGAGATCCCGCCACTAAATCGGACCCTGAGGGGCCCTGCTCACCAAATCGGACACTGAGGGGCCCCGCCCACCAAATTGGACCCTGAGGGGCCCCGCCCGCCAAATTGGACCCTGAGGGGCCCCGCCTGCCAAACCGGACCCTGAGGGGCCCCGCCCACCAAATTGGACTCTGAGAGATCCCGCCCACCAAATCAGACCCTGAGGGGCCCCGCTCACCAAATCGGACCCTGAGGGGCCCCGCTCACCAAATCGGACCCTGAGGGGCCCCGCTCGCCAAATCGGACCCTGAGGGGCCCTGCTCACCAAATTGAACGCTGAGGGGCCCTGCTCACCAAATCGGACCCTGAGCGGCCCCGCCCACCCAATCGGATTCTGAAAGGCCCCAACCACAAAATTGGACCCTGAGGGGCCCCGGACACAAAATCGGACCCTGAGGGGGCCCACCCACAAAATCAGACCCTGAGGGGCCCCAACCACAAAATCGAACCCAGAGGGGCCCAGCCCACCAAATTGGACCCTGAGGGGCCCCAGCCACAAAATCGGACCCTGAGGGGCCCCGGCCTCAAAATCAGACCCTGAGGGGCCCCACCCACAAAATCTGACCCTGAGGGGCCCCGCTCACCAAATCAGACCCAGGATGGCACCCGCCAACCAAATCGGAACCTGAGGGGCCCCGCCCATCAAATCAGACCCTGAGGGGCCCCACCCACCAAATCGGACCCTGAGGGGCCCCGCTCACCAAATCGGACCCTGAGGGGCCCCGCGCACCAAATCGGATTCTGAAAGGCCCAAACCACAAAATCGGACCCTGATTGATTTAGAAGAAGCCCAGTGAGCCAAACTAGCTCTTAAAGGGCCGACGCGCCAAAGTGATTGTTAAAGGGCCGGCGCACCGAAATGAGTCTTAAAGGGCCGACATGCCAAATCGAAAGCTGAGTGACCCCAGGCTCCAAATCGGAGGCTGAGCCACCCCAGGCTCCAAATCGGAGGCTGAGCCACCCCAGCCTCCAAATCGGAGGCTGATCGACCCCGGTCTCCAAATCGGAGGCTTATCGACCCCGGCCTCCAAATCTGAGGCTGATCGACCCCGGCCTCCAAATCGGAGGCTGATCGACCCCGGCCTCCAAATCGGAGGTTGATCGACCCCAGCCTCCAAACCGGAGGCTGATCGACCCCGGCCTCCAAACCGGAGGCTGATCGACCACGGCCTCCAAATCGGAGCCTGAGCGACCCCGGCCTCCAATTCGGAGGCTGAGCCACCCCAGCCTCCAAATCGGAGGCTGAGCCACCCCAGCCTCCAAATCGGAGGCTGAGCCACCCTGGCCTCCAAATCGAAGGCTGAGCCACCTCGGCCTCCAAATCGGAGGCTGAGCCACCCCGGCCTCCAAATCGGAGGCTGAGCCACCCCGGCCTCCAAATCGGAGGCTGAGCCACCCTGGCCTCCAAATCGGAGGCTGAGCCACCCCGGCCTCCAAATCGGAGGCTGATCGACCCCGGCCTCCAAATCGGAGGCTGAGCCACCCCGGCCTCCAAATCGGAGGCTGAGCCACCCCGGCCTCTAAATCGGAGGCTGAGCCACCCCGGCCTCCAAATCGGAGGCTGAGCCACCCCGGCCTCCAAATCGGAGGCTTATCCACCCCGGCCTCCAAATCGGTGGCTGAGCCACCCCAGCCTCCAAATCGGAGGCTGAGCCACCCCGGCCTCCAAATCGGAGGCTGAGCCACCCCGGCCTCCAAATCAGAGGCTGAGCCACCCCGGCCTCCAGATCGGAGGCTGAGCTACCCCAGCCTCCAAATCAGAGGCTAAGCCACCCCGGCCTCCAAATCGGAGGCTGAGCCACCCCGGCCTCCAAATCAGAGGCTGAGCCAGCCCGGCCTCCAAATCAGAGGCTGAGCCAAACCGTCCTCCAAATCGGAGGCTGATCGACCACGGCCTCCAAATCGGAGGCTGAGCCACCCCGGCCTCCAAATCAGAGGTGAGCCACTCAGGCCTCCAAATCGGAGGCTGAGCCACCCCGGCCTCCAATTCAGTTATCCTTCTCCTCCGCGTTTCATCCCCAGACCAATGGTCAGACTGAGAGAACAAACCAGACCCTGGAGTCTTATTTAAGATGTTTTATATCTGCTGATCAAGATGATTGGGTCTCATTTTTGCCCTTGGCCGAATTTGCGCTGAACAATAGAGCTAGTTCTGCCACCTTGATGTCACCCTTTTTCTGTAATTTTGGGTTTCATCCTCGATTCTCTTCGGGGCAAGTGGAGTCTTCGTCCTGCCCAGGTGTGGACACTGTGGTTGTGAGAATGCAGCAGATATGGGACCAAGTGGTGGATAAATTGTCACTCTCTCAGGAAAAGGCCCAGCGTTTTTCCAACCGGCATAGGACCATTAGTCCCCGGTTTAAAGTGGGTGATATGGTTTGGTTGTCATCTAAGAATATTCCCATGAAGGTTGCATCTCCAAAATTTAAGCCAAGATTTATTGGACCTTATAGGATTTTGGAGATTCTAAATCCTGTTTCTTTTCGATTGGTTCTTCCAGTTACGTTCAAAATCCATAACGCATTTCACAAATCACTGTTGAAGAGGTTTGTTGAGCCAGTGGTTCATATAGCGGCACCTCCTGACCCTGTGTTGGTTAAAGGCAATATGGAATATGAGGTAGAGAAAATATTGGATTCTCGTTTGGTTAGACGGAGACTCCAGTATTTGGTCAAATGGAAGGGTTATGGCCAGGAGGATAATTCTTGGGTCTCTGCCTCTGATATTCATGCCAATAAATTGGTTTGTGCTTTTCACCAAGCCCATCCTGATCGGCCTGGTGGCATGGATGAGGGTTCGGTGACCCTTCAAGGGGGGGTACTGTTATGAGCTCATTTTCTGCTCCACCAGTTGAGAGTTCCCCTTCCGTTCTCCCTCTGGTGGTGACAGGAGGTAGTGAGGTTGGTTTAATTGGTAGTGATCTGCCACCTGGTGAGGAAGATAACGATTGGATCTCTGGAGTATCAGACTGGATATAAGAAAGCCGACACCCTATCCTGGTGCTGGTGATTCAGTCTGCTTCTCAGGTCTTGGACTCAGCTCTGTTCCAGTCTTCTCAAGTTAAGTTTGTTTTTGCTAATGTTCACACTTGCTCTTGTTCGTCAATTCAGTTTTTTGTGTGGTCAGCCAGCCCGGCTTGGCTGTGCTGAATTTCCCCTCTTATTTATCTGTATTTGCCAAATTGCCTTTTTTTTGTCCCTTATTAGATTGGCCTCTTTTTGCTCTGTCTGATATAGTGGGAGAAATCTAGTGACTTAAGGGTTAATTTTGCTATCAGTTGTGTTGGACATTTTTGTAGGGTTTTTGGCAGATTGCAGACAGTGTCATTCCTTTCCTGTCCTTTCTAGTTAGTTTGGCCCCATCGTTTGCTCAGCCTATTTTCCTGCCTTTTTTGTGTTTTCATCTTGTTTCACTGTCAATACATGTGGGTGGCTTTCTTTCCTTTGGGGTCTGCTCTGGGGCAGTTAGTTTTCCTCTTTTCCTGCTTTAGGCTTATTTAGTTCTCCGGTTGTGACGAGGCATCTAGGACCACTGTAGGAACGCTCCACGACTGCTGCTAGATGCGTGTTAGGATCAGGGGTCTGCAGTCTGCATAGTTACCAACCTCTTTGGTTTTCTGAGACTTAGCTTGTGTTGTTTTTTATTTCCTCCTCGGCGACCCATTCATAACACCCTTCACAGGCTTCCTTTTGCCCAGAGGATCCAATTCAAAACCCTAACCATGACATACAAAGCCATCCACAACCTGTCTCCTCCATACATCTGTGACATGGTCTCTAGGTACCTACCCGCACGCAACCTTCGATCGTCCCAAGATCTCTTTCTCTACTCCACCTTATCTCTTCTTCCCACAACCGCATACAAGACTTCTCCCGTGCTTCCCCCATACTCTGGAACTCCCTACCGTAACACATCAGACTCTCACCATCAACGGAAACCTTCAAGAAGAACCTGAAGACCCACCTGTTCCGACAAGCCTACAGCCTGCAATGATCCTCGGTCTACTGAACCACCACACAAACCTGCTCTACCCCTCTCCTGCTGTATCCTCACCCATCACTGTAGATTGTGAGCCCTCGCGGGCAGGGTCCCCTCTCCTTATGTACTTGTGTGTCCCTTGTCTTAAACTTGTATATTACTCTTGTATATATTCCACTTGTCTATGTTTCCCCTTTTCACATGTAAAGCGCCATGGAATAAATGGCGCTATATAAATGCATGATAATAAGAAAAATAATAATAATAATTATCTGACAAAATTGCTGGGGTGTCAATACTTTTGGCCACAACTGTACATACATATATATATATATATATACATGTCATTGAGACACACACACACATATATATATATATATATATTTCACAGAGTTCATAGCAGAATAGCCGCTAATTCAATTGTCTGCTTCTGTCAAATCATTCCCCAACCTGACATGAAATAACACATGGTTTACATACAGTAAACCATTTCATTTCATGATTTTTTTTATATGTCCCTGACTAATAACTAGATTAGGGTTTGTGTGCAAAATTTGGGAGGTGTAGGTGTTAATTTAAGGGGTTAATTCGTTGTAAAAAAATGCGTGGGCTCCCGCTGTAATTTGTCAACCAGAGAGGTTAAGCAGGTGAGTGTGGGCAGACTTTAATAGCCATGAGAGGGACCATTGTTTTTGCCCACCCCGGCTACAAAAATCTGCCCCCAGACACCCCAGAAATGGCACATCTAAGATGCGCCAATTCTGGCACATGTCCTCTCTATTCCGATTGCTCTGTAGCGGTGGCGAATGGGTTAATGTAACAAAGGGTTAATGTCACCATTCAATTGTAAGGTGACATTAAGCCGATTAATAATGGAGAGGTGTCAATAAGACACCGATCTATTATTAACCCTATACTAAGAAAGGGTTAAAAACCACACACAGACATTAATTAAAAAGTCTTTTAATGAAATAAATACACCAAGTTTTTGACAAATTTTTATTAGTCTGGTAATCCCAAATAAACCATGACCTGCAGAAAAAATAACATAAAAAATCACCAATATCCTTATCTCTCCACCGTTCAGTCATGTCCCACGCTGCAATCCAGCAGAAGGGGTTAAATAGTTTACAATGAGGACTGGTGCTAATGTGACCAGCCCCACTGTAAACTACTACAAAATTAATTGATTCAGCTCTGCGCAGCCTCAATGGCTGCCTGTAGATGATCTAATTACCGTGGGAAAGTTTCTGACTTTTTTCCCACAGTCATTAGTTCATTCACAGATCAGCTGAGGACTCCCGCTGATGTCACTGAGGCTGCGGGGATGGTAACCTTGCAAGCTTTCGAGACCACTCAGGTCTCTTTATTAGGCAAAGACTAATACAACATCTGAAGAATTACATTTTCATGCACAAAACGGTACAAAAACATATATCTTTCCTGGTAAAAAATGGTCACTTACAGGCCAGCTATTTAAAACTGTTTTTTCCGTCACATGGATCACATATAAAATGTGTGCTCAAAATTCTGCCATTTCTGGTCTCCATTTAAATTTTGTTGCAGTGTGTTAGGCTAGTTTCACACTAGCGTTCAGGAGGGCTGCAGATGGCAGCCTACTTCCTCCTTTCTTCCTCCTTGAAGCTTCGCCCACACTCCACCTACTGCCGCATGCATCCAGCATTTACCTGCGTACCTATCTTTAACATTGGGTACACAGGGACATGCGTTGTATGCGGATGCATCCGCAGGCGGCGATTTGATGTGAGCGGCATTGACTAGTGATGAGCGAGTATACTCATTGCTTGGGTGGTCTCCAAGTATTTGGAAGTGCTCGGAGAGTTAGCTTCTATTGCCACAGCTGCATGATTTGTGGCTACTTGACAGCTTCAACACATTTGGGGATTGCCTGTTTGTTAGGGAATTCCCACATGTATTCAGACTGTCAAGTAGCCGCAGATCATGCGGCTGCGGCAATAGAAACAAAATCTCCAAGCACTTCCAAATACTCGGAGATCACCCGAGCATGTGTTACCATCCCGCTTCTCTGTGTTCTGAAATGCTTTCTGCTCACAATCAAAAAAGATGCATTGCAGGTAGAGCACGATAAGACAGAGCAAGTAACCATATAGGGTGATTACACACAGCCCAGCCTCATCTCATCCCAACGTGGATTGGGTGACAATGAGGAAGAGGAGGAGGAAGAACAGGAGCTAGTTTCTTGCGCTATAGATGGTACTATCTGCACAACTGTCATACCGTCTATTCAGCATGGATGGCCTGAGGACAGTGAGGAGGAGAGCATGGTCAGTCATCCTCTAGGTGAGGATGTAGGAAGATTGACCAGACCGGGGCTACCTCTCTTGCGCCGGTTTCGGAACTGTTGGGGCTATCACCATTGTTGCCGGGGGGAAAGCTTTCTGTCCTGGATGGACCTCTGAACTCGATAGCAGGGGGCAGATCAGGGATAAAGGGGCTGTTCGCACAGAAGCCATGGTTTTGGCGGGAAGACAGCGCACAGCAGGCGACGTTTTGTGCTCCCTCCTTAGAGCCACTGGCGTAACTACCGGGGTAGCAGCCGAAGCAGTTGCTTTGGGGCCCGGCCTATATAGGGGCCGGGGCCCGGCTCCGATCGGCGCTACCCGGGTAGTGCAATTAAGTACATACCTCTCCTTCATGTCTCTTGCAGCACCCCCTGCTTATTCCATCTTCTCAGCACTGTTCGTCCTGCTTTCAGCGGCCACTCATTACATATGCGCATATGTAATGAGCGGCTCATTACATATGCGCATATGTAATGAGCGGCACCACGTGGACACTGAAAGCAGGAAGAACAGTGCTGAGATGGAATAAGCAGCGGGGGCTGCAAGACACATGCTAGGAGAGGTGAGTATAACGGAGGGAGCCATATTCACCTGTCCCTGTTCCACCGCTGTGCATCACTCTGATGTCTTGCTTCCTCTGGCAGGGACGTTCAGGTCACAGGGCGCCATGACGTAGTTAGCAGGTGCCCTCTTCCTGAACAGTCACTGTGCAGGGCCAGCAACGCTGAGGAGCAGCAGCTGCAGCAGCAGAGACGAGGTGAGTATATAGGCTTTTCTTTCTTTAATTGAGGCAGCGGCAGCAGCATTGTAAGGGGCCACTAATGACCGTGCAGCATTGTAAGGGGCCACTAATCACTGTGCAGCATTACAAGGGGCCACTAATCACTGTGCAGCATTACAAGGGGCCACTAATCACTGTGCAGCATTACAATGGGCCACTAATTACTGTGCAGCATTGCAAGGGGCCAATAATCACTGTGCAGCAATACAAGGGGCCACTAATCACTGTGCAGCATTACAAGGGGCCAATAATCACTGTGCAGCATTACTAGGGGCCACTAATCACTGTGCAGCATTACAAGGGGCCAATAATCACTGTGCAGCATTACAAGGGGCCACTAATCACTGCAGCATTACAAGGGGCCACCAATCACTGTGCAGCATTACAAGGGGCCACTAATCACTGCAGCATTACAAGGGGCCACTAATCACTGTGCAGCATTACAAGGGGCCACTAATCACTGTGCAGCATTACAAGGGTCCACTAATCACTGTGCAGCATTACAAGGGGCCATTAATCACTGTGCATCATTACAAGGGGCCACCAATCACTGTGCAGCATTACAAGGGGCCACTAATCACTGCAGCATTACAAGGGGCCAATAATCACTGTGCAGCATTACAAGGGGCCAGTAATCACTGTGCAGCATTACAAGGGGCCACTAATCACTGCAGCATTACAAGGGGCCACCAATCACTGCAGCATTACAAGGGGCCAATAATCACTGTGCAGCATTACATGGGGCCACTAATCACTGCAGCATTACAAGGGGCCACTAATCACTGCAGCATTACAAGGGGCCACTAATCACTGCAGCATTACAAGGGGCCACCAATCACTGTGCAGCATTACAAGGGGCCACTAATCACTGCAGCATTACAAGGGGCCACTAATCACTGTGCAGCATTACAAGGGGCCAGTAATCACTGTGCAGCATTACAAGGGGCCACTAATCACTGCAGCATTACAAGGGGCCACCAATCACTGTGCAGCATTACAAGGGGCCACTAATCACTACAGCATTACAAGGGGCTAATAATCACTGTGCAGCATTACAAGGGGCCACTAATCACTGCAGCATTACAAGGGGCCACTAATCACTGCAGCATTACAAGGGGCCAGTAATCACTGCAGCATTACAAGGGGCCACTAATCACTGTGCAGCATTACAAGGGGCCAATAATCACTGTGCAGCATTACAAGGGGCCACTAATCACTGCAGCATTACAAGGGGCCACTAATCACTGTGCAGCATTACAAGGGGCCATTAATCACTGTGCAGCATTACAAGGGGCCACCAATCACTGTGCAGCATTATAAGGGGCCACCAATCACTGCAGCGTTATATGGGGCATATGTTATTATGGAGCATGTTATAGGGCCACCATTATTCACTGTGCAGCATTATTAGGCATATTTTTGTATGGAGCATCTTATGAAACCCATCATGAACTTTATGGAGCATCTTATGGGGCCCATTATATTTTTGAAATTTACCAGTAGCTTCGGCATTTTCCATCCTAGGCTTATACGCGAGTCAGTAAGTTTTCCCAGTTTTTTGTGACAAAATTAGGGGGGTCGGCTTATACACGAATCGGCTTATACACAAGTATATACAGTACATTACTGTGGCGCTCCGGCGGGTGCTGTGGCCAACGCTGTCTTGGGGGCCCGCCGGCCCGTTGCATGTAGTGTAGGGGATCCGGGGCCCCGGTGGAAAAAAATGTACACTATGATTTCTCAGCCTACGCTGCATTTCTGTGCCTGCTGTGCGGAGCTAGGCACATATTGGGCCCGCCTCCCTGCCTGCAGCCAGTGTATTGCTTCAGACTAGTTCAGTCCCGCCCCTTCCCTGAGCGCTCGCTGTCTATTAGCTCTTTGCAGAGCTGCCTGCCGCATGGACCTCTGGGAAATGTAGTTCCTGGAGGTCGGTTTGCATGGAGGAAGGCAGGCAGCCCTCACTGTCTCAGCTTAATTAATGCCAGGCCAGCCACTCAGCCAACTCTAGTATGCATTATCGGTAAAAGGGTGCATCTAGAAGGGGGTGCGTCTAGAAGGGGGTGTGTCTTGAAGGGTGTGTGTCTTTGAGGGGGTGTGTCTTTGAGGGGGCCCCGTTTAATAGTTTGCTATGGGGCCCAATCAGTTCTAGTTACGCCCCTGCTTAGAGCAACATGATAGTGCAGTCCCACGCTGTAGATCCCCAACATAAGAGCAGATTGACTTTGAGCAGCAAGCTGCTACATGTCCGCTCACTCCTGTGACTGAAAAGCCAACTCATACTGTCCCGGTGATTGCTGCCACCTAAGAATGAACTGTGGATTCATGTGGAACCGGGTAATTTCTCCCCCGCCTCCACTGCCACACTGAGTCATGCTACGACGATGTTTCAGACTGTACCGCATTCCGCATGATGAACCATGAACAGCAGGACCTCGCTTAGAACAGCAAGGATACGGCGCCTTCGTCAGGAGAAAGATCCTCAACTTCTTCAGGACCACGCCAGAGACTTCACGTGCCACTGCCATGGGAGCCACCCTGTGATTTGAAGACTCTACAGCCTGGAAGTCAGTGGACTGATAAGGCCTCTTTCACACTTCAGTTATTTGCATCAGTTACAATCCGCCAAAAAGGTGGAAAAGCGGAGAGAGAGAGAGAGAGAGATTTTTTTTTTTTTTGTCCGGCACCCAGACAGAATTTCGTGTTAAATAAGTGTCTGGAGGATCCGCTAGGAAAAAAAACGTTACAAGCTCCGTTTCGAAATCTTTGAGGATGTAAACGGACAGCAACATTATGGCGGATCCTCACAAAAACGGATGCAACGGACAGCAATCCGTCAGGATCCGCCACTAATGAAATTCAATGGGGAAAAAAACGGATCCTCAAAAGAAAATTGCGGATCCGTTTTTTTTAAAACCTGGCGGATTGTGACTGATTGTAAAAAACTGAAGTGTGAAAGAGGCCTAAGCTTACTCGTTTCACGAACAGTTCTTTTCTTTCTCACTCCCCATACTCTCTGCTTAACCCATTATCTCCGTGTGGAGTATTCCCTGTAATAAATCTGTTAATTCTTCCTCTGCCTCCTGTCCGTCAATGCATCCCGCAACCTGCCCACACTTGGCGTAGTCGGCAGGATGCAGTCCAACAGCATGGAGGTGGCAGATCAAGAAGTTGGGGTATGCCCTAGGACCAGAATCTCCCTAGGGGCGATGTTGAGCAACCTCACGAAGTTTACTGGGTACAATACCATGCTATGGAGCTGGACGGAGCGCATCAGGTTGATGATAAGGATGCACCCAATGACCCCTGCATTACACTGTGTTCCAAATTATTATGCAAATGATATTTTTCTATGATCTTCCTAAATAGTCGGTACAAATGACAGTCAGTCTAATAAAAGTCATCACCCGTTAGAGTATACATCAAATTTTATTGAAGACACCTCACAATGATAACAGTATAATCTCCAAAATGAATAAAAACTCAAATTGCACTGTTCCAAATTATTAGGCACAGTAGAATTTCTAAACATTTGATCTGTTTTAAAGAACTGAAAATGTTCATTTGTGGAATTTGCAGCATTAGGAGGTCACATTCACTGAACAAAAAGCTATTTAACTCCAAAACATCCTAACAGGCCAAGTTACATGCTATCATAGGAACCCTTCTGTGACATCACCTTCACAATTCTTGCATCCATTGAACTTGGGAGTTTTTGGAGAGTTTCTGCTTGGATTTCTTTGCATGAAGTCGGAATAGCCTCCCAGAGTTGCTGTTTTGATGTGAACTGCCTCCCTCATAGATCTTTTGCTTGATGATACTCCAAAGGTTCTCAACAGGGTTGAGGTCAGGGGAAGATGGTGGCCACACCATGAGTTTATCTCCTTTTATGCCTATAGCAGTCAATGACTCAGAGGTATTCTTTGCAGCATGAGATGGTGCATTGTCATGCATGAAGAGGATTTTGCTCCTGAAGGCACATTTCTGCTTTTTATACCATGGAAGACAGCTGTCAGTCAGAAACTCTATATACAGTACTTTGCAGAGGTCATTTTCACACCTTCAGGAACCTTAAAGAGCCCTACCAGCTGTTTCCCCATGATTCCGGCCCTGATGTACTGCTGCGGGACCATTTGTTGACAGGCTTGCGAGACGTGCTGCTGAAACAGGCTTTGCGGGATCGCTTGTGGGTGAATCAGCACATGACCTTTTCTGAGGTAGGGAGCGAAGCGCACACGTGTGAGCAAGAGCAGGGGGTGACAGTCCCGGCGGGGAAGATCCGAAGCGGAGAGGTATCTGTGACAATGGCCACCGAACCACGATGGGTGGAAGAGTTGCGGAAAGAAATCCAGGATATACAAGAAGAGTTGGCTGATACAAAAAAGAAACCAGTAATTACCACAAATTCACCTGGGGCAAGAGTTGACCCTAAACCTCGACGCGGAACAAGAATGTTCTGCCGAGAAAGACCCCTCACCTGTTATAACTGCATAAAAACTGGACATTTGGCTTGGGGGATGCACACGGCGGAGCAGGCCCCTTCAATGCCATCTGTTAAACTAGAGGGCTCCAAGCCTGGGGGATACTGCCCAGAGCCTGAACAGTCAAGAAGGAGTACCCGAAGTCCCATAAATCTAGTCTCTGTGTCCTCTCGTCTGGCCCGAAATGGATGGTTGGGCTGTATGTTGTTTGTAGACACTGGCTCACAGATGACCACGATGCCTGAACCTACTTCCAGTGACACTTTCCTGAGTCAATGCAGCCTGAATGGGGTCCAGTGGTAAGGATAACAGCTGCAAAACACTTGCCCAGCCTGGTTGCAGGGAGGGGTGATCTGGATGCAAATAATCATCTGCGGCACGGACCTGTTGTCGGGAGTGGTTCTGACCGTTGGAGAAGCAGGTTACGGACATGCTGTCACTCTGGGGATGAACGGGCTGAAGGAATTTGGGAGTCTTCTTATCAATGAGTCCCCAAATGTGGTCCTGAAACAGTGGAGCTCGCACACTCGCCAAAGGAGAGTATTTCAACAGTTAATCCGCATGGCACAAGCTCAAGAGACCTCCAGTGATGAAAAGACATTGGGAAAAGTGATTATTCCAGCCTCTGCCAGTCTTGTTTTGCCACCAGGACAGACCGTGCTTACCCTGCCCATCCAGGGCTCCTTGTAGCGCGGACCCTAGCCATTGTACATGACGGGACGGTCCCAGTACGATGTGTCAATTTGGGAGAAGGTAATATCACGCTTTCCTCCAGAAGTGAAGTAGCGCAGATTCTGGACATGCCGGAAGAATTTATATCACCACAGGCCATGCAACTGCTTTCCCAGATGCTACAGAATGGCATTATATGAGACAGTCTTTATCCGTGGGCTTGCCCATCGTGCTAGTGTGAAAGATGGTACGTTTCGTTTTTGTGTAGACTATCGCAAACTCAATGCCTGCACTGTGCGAGATTCCTATCCGTTACTCAGGAATGAAGAATCCTTGTCTGCACTAGGAAGTGCAAAATTCTTCTCATTGTTGGATCTAGCCAGTGGTTATTGGCAAGTACCGATGTCCAAGCAGGATCGAGCAAAGACGGCCTTCATACTCCCCATGGGATTATACGAATTCAACCGGATGCCGTTTGGTTTGGCTAACGTCCCTGGTACTTTTCAACGGTTGTTTAGGTAACTTGAACTTTGAGGTCACGCTCATGTATTTAGATGATATCATCGTATATATCGCTATGTTTGAGGAACATCTGCAGAGTCTGGAACAGGTGTTGAGCTGTCATCAAAGAAACGGTTTGAAAATGAAGCTTCGGAAATGTCCTCTGTTTTGCATTCAAATTGAGTATCTGGGACATGTCGGCTCTGCTGAAGGGGTGAAACTGTCCCAAGAGAAAATTGCTGTGGTGCAGAATTGACCTACCCCGAAGACTGTGAAAGAAGTCCGAGCATTCTTGGGGCTAACCGGGTATTATCGGCGCTTCGTGAAGAACTTTACCCGCATAGTGAACCCGCTCTTAGAACTTTTAAAGGGGGTGCCCTCAGGTTCAAAGAACTCGCTTATACAGTGGGCAGACTGTCAGGTGAGGTGTTTCGAGCTCTGAAGATGGCGTTGACTGAAGCACCCGTGCTGGCTTATGCGGACTTCTCCCAACCATTCATTATCCACACCGACGGAAGCTTGCATGGACTTGGGGCTGAGCTGTCGCAGATGTAGGATGGAAGAGAGAGGGTGATTGCTTATGCCAGTCGGTTCCTTCATGATTCCAAACGAAATCCCGACAATTACAGTTCCTTCAAGCTAGAGATGCTGGCATTGGTGCAGGCTATGACTGAGAAGTTCGTAGAGTAGCTATCCGGGTCTGAAGTATTGGTGCGCACCGATAATAACCCACCTGGAAAATGCGACATTGGGAGCTCTGGAGCAATGTTTGGTGGCTAGGATGGCAAAGTTATGATATAAGATCGCCTACACGAGAGGAGCTGAGAATACTAATGCTGACGCCAGATCCAGAGTGACACATGGGAAATCTGGGCGTAACCGAAATGAAGAGTTAGAAGGTGAAGAGGTCCCTGAGTTCTTAGATTCTGCCTGGACGGTGGCAGCTACGCAGAAGCAGGTGCAAGTGGTGGCCCGAGAGTGTCTTGGGTTGATCCCGTGATGCGTGGATTCGGTTACAGCAAAAAGATGAGAAACTCGTTCAAATGAGATAGTGGGTGACTTTAAAGCATCTTCCCAGTGAGCGAGAGAGGTATGGGCGGCACGGTGGCTCAGTGGTTAGCGCTGCAGCCTTGCAGCGCTGGGGTCCTGGGTTCAAATCCCACCAAGGACAACATCTGCAAGGAGTTTGTATGTTCTCCCCGTGTTTGCGTGGGTTTCCTCCGGGTACTCCGGTTTCCTCCCACATTCCAAAGACATACTGATAGGGAATTTAGATTGTGAGCCCCATTGGGGACAGTGATGATAATGTGTGAAAACTGTAAAGCGCTGCGGAATTTGTTAGCGCTATATAAAAATAAAGATTATTATTATTATGTCCTGTCTCTGGAGACTGTGGATCCTTCGGCAATGGAAAAGGCTCCAAATGAGTAATGGATCACTCTACAGGAAGGTCCGACTTCGTCGGGAACTAGGTGTCACCTGGCAAGTGTTAATTCCAGAGATGCTGTTATCCGAGGTGGCCACAGAGGAGCATGAAAGGGGAGCTCACTTCAGCGAAGAGAAAACTTTTCAGTGGCCACAAAGAATAGTTTATCATCCTCAGCTGAAGGCCATAGTGGAAGAGACCTGCAGGCTATGCAGAAGTTGCGAATAAGCAAAATCACCAAAGCAGAGAGCTCCCACACAAACCATTGTGACTTGTGCCCCTCTGGAAGTGCTGATGATAGACTATCTGACTATTGGGCTGGCTCATCAAGGATATGAACATTGCCTGGTGATGACGGATCACTTTACGAAGTTTGCTGTTGTGACCCCGACACGTGACCAGACTGCTGAGTCCGCTGCACATGCCATTTTTAAGAATTTAATTCAAGTGTACGGCTTTCCAAAGTGCATCCACTCCAATCAGGGTGCCTGTTTTCTTGGAAAAGTGATGGAAGAGCTATACCGTCTGTACCAGATCGAGAAATCTCACACAATCATAGAATCATAGAATCGTAGAGTTGGAAGGGACCTCCTGGGCCATCTGGTCCAACCCCCTGCTCAAAGAAGGATTCGCTAAATCATCCCAGACAGATGTCTGTCCAGCCTCTGTTTGAAGACTTCCATTGAAGGAGAACTCACCACTTCTCGTGGCAGCCTGTTCCACTCATTGATCACTCTAACTGTCAAAAAGTTTTTTCTAATATCTAATGTGTCTCCTCCCATTCAGTTTCATCCCATTGCTTCTAGCCTTGCCTTGTGTAAATGAGAATAAAGATGATCCTTCTACAATGTGACAGCCCTTGAGATATTTGTAGACAGCTATTAAGTCTTCTCTCAGTCTTCTCTTTTGTAAGCTAAACATTCCCAAATCATGCAACCTTTCCTATTAAGACAGGGTTTGCAGACCGGTCACCATTCTGGTCGCTCTTTTCTGAACTTGCTCCAGTTTGCTGATGTCTTTTTTAAAATGTGGCACCCAAAACTGGACACAGTATTCCAGATGAGGTCTGACCAAAGAGGAGTAGAGGGCAATAATAACTTCACGTGATCTAGACTGTATGCTTCTATTAATACATCCTAGAATTGCATTTGCCTTTTTTGCTGCTGCATCACACTGTTGACTCATATTCAGTCTGTGATCTATTAGTATACCCAAGTCATTTTCACATGTGCTGTTGCGTAGCCCTATTCCTCCCATTCTGTATATGCTTTTTTTCATTTTTATTGCCCAGATGTAGTAGTTTGCATTTTTCCCTGTTAAAAACCATCCAATGTCTTACCACCCTCAGGGAAATGGGGCCTGTGAATGGTTCAACTGCACCCTAATCCAGATGTTAAGAATACTGGAAGAAGACCAAAAGGCCCAATAGCCCAAGTTTGTACCTGAGATATTGTGGGTGTACAACAACCGAATAGATCGAACCACCGGTTATACTCCATATACTGTACCCTGCTGTTTGGTCATCCAGGGAAAGAGATTACCGAGCTGGAACTGGATCCAGAGGAGGACTACCCATTGACGGGGGTGTCTACCTGGGTCCGAGAGCAAAGTCATCGTCTGCAGACACTGCATCGCCTGGTGCGGAGCAGATTTCAGGAATTAGAGCATTCAGAAATAACTCCTCTGCGAGGGACAGCTCTCCAAGCTGGGGGCCATGTACAAGTTCAGGATAAACATCCTCGAGATGAACTGGAGGGAGCAGAACCCGTATCGGGTGAAATGGAGAATCAACTGTGAAGGGCCCTTCTACGAAATTCAACCTGAAAAAGAAGAGAACGCTTCCACTCGACCAGTACACCGGAATATGCTACGACCCTGTCTATCAAGGGATCCTGAGCAAGATGAGGAGATGCAATATGCTCCTGAGACATCCCCATCAGTTATAGTAGATTGTGAAGAGGAAGAACGCCCTGAACAGATGCCTGAAGATTTGAGGGGGGGTCAAGGGCATGAAGTTCCTGAAGTTCCTGTCTTGGTGGAAGCAGGAGCATCCCTGCCCTCGCCTAAACAGCCTGACTCAACTACCCAGTGTGACACAGCTACTCCTTTTGACTTTCGACGCTTCGAATGAACAGCCGGAATTCCCGCCAACTGATGCAATCAGGACCAATTTATTTGGCAACGGCTCATTCATGGAACAGAAGAATGTCAATGCGTATTACAAGAGCTCTCGCCCATGGAATGGTGAGCAAAAGGAGAGGGGGAGTGTAGGAAGATGGACCAGACCCGGGGTACCTCTCTTGTGCCGGTCCTGGAACTGTCGGGGCTGTCACCAGTGTTGCCAAGGGGAAAGCTTTCTGGCCCGGGCAGACCTCTGAACTCAACAGCAGGGGCGTCGGGGATAAAAGGGGCTATGCGCACGGAAGTGATAGTCTTGGCGGAGGGACAGCAGAGTTTTGTGCGCCCTTCTTACAGCAACGTGATAATGCAGTCCCGCGCTGTAGATCCCCAAACATGCAGACTGACTATGAGCAGTGAGCTGCTGCATGCCCGCTAACTCCTGTGACTGAGAATTGGACTCGTACCATCCTGGTGATTGCTGACCGGGTGACTCATACGGAACCGGGTAATTCCTCCTGACGGCCTCCACCGCCAAACTGAGTCACGCTACGGCGGTCTTTCAGACTGTACCACATTCAGCACGACGAACTGTGAACGTAGGACCTCACTTAGGACAGCAAGGATACGCCGCCTTCGTTGGGAGCCGGATCCTCAACTCCTTCAGGACCACGCCAGCGACTTCACGCTCCACTCCCGTGGGCGCCACCGTGGGATTTCAAGCCTCTACAAACAGGAACCAGCGGACTGATAAGTTTGCTTGTTTCATGATCAGTTGTTCTTTTCTTTATCTCACTCCCCATACTCCGTGCTTAACCCAATATCTCCCTGCGTGGAGTATTCCCTGTAATAAATCTGTTAACTCTTGCTCTGCCTCCTGTCCATCACTGCATCCCAGAACCTGCTCGCAAGGACACGGAATTCTTGCCTGTTAGCAGTCTGGCACACATGGCTGAGTTGTTGTGCTACCTTTCCTGTGACCCTTGCGTTCTCAAAATTTTGGGTGACTGCCATTACTGGTTGGTGACACTTCTAGACCCATGCTACAAGGAGAACTTTCTATCTCTTATTCCCGAGGCAGACAGGTCTACTAAAATAGGGCAGTACCAGAAGGCCCATGTTGCGGAATTATTAAAGAAATTCCCATCTGAAAATGCTGGGGCAGAGGTCACAGTTCATTGGACAACCAAGGAGTACAGGCGAGAGAGAAACAACTCCAATCAAGCAGAGGCAGGGGAACAGTATCAAAGTTCTGGGAGAGTTTTCTCAGACCCTCCCATCGCACTGGCACTGAGGCGTGGGGTACTCTCACAAGGAGTGCAAAGTTTGGGAAGATGCTGAGGGAGTACCTTGCTGACCGTACCAACATCCTCCGTGATTCCTGTGGGCCTTATAATTATTGGGTATCCAAGCCAGACAAGTGGCATGAACTGGCTCTCTACACCTTGAAGGTCCTGGCCTGCCCTGCCACTAGCATTTTGTCACAACAGGTTTCTAGTACCGCTGGTGGAATTATAACTGATAAGTGCATCCGCCTGTCAACTGAAAATGCTGACAGGCTGACTCTTATAAAAATGAACAAGGGCTGGATTGAGCTAAACTTCTCAACACCACCGAATGATAGCAGCGTAAAATAAACTCAAATCCAGTGTCTTTTTTTAGGAGGTCTATTCCCATGCACCTCTTCACACTCACACATCGGTATACCCTTCCTGATTTTGGCTATTTGCTATTGTCCTCCTCCTTCTCCTCATCCTCCACCACCATATCACCATATCACAAGGGTAACCGTGGTCTGTGATGCAACACCCACATAATTTTTTTAAAGTATGTTTATGATGCCCGTAAAAAAAAATTGGTAAACAGTATGTTCACGTATACCCCCCAGAGGATCATGTTTGTCATCCCATATACTTAGTGCATGGGCATTACAAGTATAGGAGACCCGCTTCTTTCTAAAGGGAACATTTTTTATGAGACCATCCTCCACATCTCTTCCAAGGGGCATTGGAGTGCCTCCAAATTTTTGGCAGCCCTTGCATTCACTGCATAGGCAAACAGTATGGGAGACCCACTTCCTAATAATGGGAACACTATTTTATGAGGCCCTCCTCTTTGTCTCTTCAAAGGGGCATTAAATATAAACTATAGGACTATAGGAAAAAGGAGAGCGCAATAGGGTCTTATCTGGGTAGACTTTGAAAGAGGATAAGATAAATACACTCACCCTTTGTAGGAGAGATTTAGGCACGTAAATTCAATGGTCAGCCTGCTGCACGTCCAAGGGTCCACTCCGTGGCCGCCAAAACATCAGTTTAAAAAAAGAATATATTTATGGACTTCTCGTGCGCTGCTTGACAAAATATCACATTCAAATTATGTTGAAGGGTTTAACCATTTATTACCCAACGCGTTTCGAACTGTACAGCACTTCTTCCTCAGGGAATGACATATCAAATTAAGTAATCCCCCGAGGAAGAAGTGCTGTACACGTCGAAACTCGTTGGGTAATAAATGGTTAATCCCTTCAACATAATTTGGATGTGATATTTTGTCAACAGGCGCACGAGAAGTCCATAAATTTATTCCTTTTTCAAAGGGGCATTGGCGTGCCTCCAAATTTTTGACAGCCCTTGTATTCACTGCATAAGCAAACAGTATGGGAGACCCACTTCCTAATAATGGAAATACTGTTTTTGGGAGGCCCTCCTGTACGTCTCTTCAAAGGAGTATTGGGGTGCATCCAAATTTTGGGCAGGCCTGCCACTCGCTGCATATGCAATAACAGTACAGAAGCCCCACTGTTTAATCATGTGAACAACAAAGCGTAAGAATAGTGAGGGCCGAATGCTGGCCCTTTAAGAATAGTAAAGGTCGCCTGATGGCCCTATAAAAATAGGTTTTGTGACTTTCAGAGTCCCTCCTTCATAAATGAAACATGATGTGTCACACACCACATGGCCATATAAGGTTGCAAAATGTTAAAATGACATTTCCCAGTGAATGCATTTGTCTTGGTTGAAAGCAATGCTAAAGTTCAAAAACGCATCAGAAACGCTACGTGTGAACATAGCCCAAGTTGTAGAGGAGCATTTTTGCTTTTGGCTATTTATCTTGCCTTCACTGGCATAACTACCGGGGTAGCAGCTGAAGCGGTTGCTTTGGGGCCCGGCCTATATAGGGGTCCGGGGCCCCGGCTCTACATACTCTCCTGCATGTCTCTTGCAGCCCCCCCCTGCTTATTCCATCTTCTCAGCACTGTTCGTCCTGCTTTTAGCGGCCGCTCATTACATATGCGCATATGTAATGAGCGGCTCATTACATATGCGCATATGTAATGAGCGGCACCATGTGGACCCTGAAAGCAGGAAGAACAGCGCTGAGATGGAATAAGCAGCGGGGGCTGCAAGACACATGCTAGGAGAGGTGAGTATAATGGAGGGAGCCATATTCACCTGTCCCCGTTCCACCACTGCGCATCGCTCTGCCGTCTTGCTTCCTCTGGCAGGGACGTTCAGGTCAGAGGGCGCCATGATGTAGTTAGCAGGTGCCCTCTGCCTGAACAGTCACTGTGCAGGGCCAGCAACGCTGAGGAGCAGAAGCTGCAGCAGCAGAGAGGAGGTGAGTATATAGGTTTTTTTCTTTAATTGAGGCAGCGGCAGCAGCATTGTAAGGGGCCACTAATGACCGTGCAGCATTGTAAGGGGCCACTAATCACTGTGCAGCATTACAAGGGGCCACTAATCACTGTGCAGCATTACAAGGTGCCACCAATCACTGTGCAGCATTGTAAGGGGCCACTAATGACCGTGCAGCATTGTAAGGGGCCACTAATCACTGTGCAGCATTACCAGGGGCCAGTAATCACTGTGCAGCATTACAAGGGGCCACTAATCACTGTGCAGCATTACAAGGGGCCACTAATCACTGTGCAGCATTACAAGGGACGAATAATCACTGTGCAGCATTACAAGGGGCCACCAATCACTGTGCAGCATTACAAGGGGCCACTAATCACTGCAGCATTACAAGGGGCCACCAATCACTGTGCAGCATTACAAGGGGCCAATAATCACTGTGCAGCATTACAAGGGACCACTAATCACTGTGCAGCATTACAAGGGACCACCAATCACTGTGCAGCATTACAAGGGGCCACTAATCACTGTGCAGCATTACAAGGGGCCACTAATCACTGTGCAGCATTACAAGGGGCCACTAATCACTGCAGCATTACAAGGGGCCACTAATAACTGCAGCATTACAAGGGGCCACTAATCACTGCAGCATTACAAGGGGCCAATAATCACTGTGCAGCATTACAAGGGGCCACCAATCACTGTGCAGCATTACAAGGGGCCACTAATCACTGCAGCATTACAAGTGGCCACTAATCACTGTGCAGCATTATAAGGGGCCACTAATCATTGTGCAGCATTATAAGGGGCCACCAATCACTGCAGCATTACAAGGGGCCACTAATCACTGTGCAGCATTACAAGGGGCCACTAATCACTGTGCAGCATTACAAGGGGCCACTAATCACTGTGCAGCATTACAAGGGGCCACTAATCACTGTGCAGCATTACAAGGGGCCATTAATCACTGCAGCATTACAAGGGGCCAATAATCACTGTGCAGCATTACAAGGGGCCGCCAATCACTGTGCAGCATTACAAGGGGCCACTAATCACTGCAGCATTACAAGGGGCCACCAATCACTGTGCCTGCTGTGCGGAGCGAAGCACATATTGGACCCGCCTCCCTGCCTGCAGCCAGTGTATTGCTTCAGACTAGTTCAGTCCCACCCCTTCCCTGAGCACTCGCTGTCTATTAGCTCTTTGCAGAGCTGTCTGCCGCATGCACCTCTGGGAAATGTAGTTCCTGGAGGTCTGTTTGCGCGGAGGAAGGCAGGCAGCCCTCACTGTCTCAGCTTAATTAATGCCAGGCCAGCCACTCAGCCAACTCTAGTATGCATTATCGGTAAGAGGGTGCGTCTAGAAGGGGGAGCGTCTAGAAGGGGGTGTGTCTTGAAGGGGTTGTGTCTTTGAGGGGTTGTGTCTTTGAGGGGGCCCCGTTTTATAGTTTGCTATGGGGCCCAATCAGTTCTAGTTAAGCCGCTGCTTGCCTTATATACTGTACAAGTCATTACCCTGGAAGGGATGTTCCTTAACATATTTCACAGGAAAATCCATTTAGGCTTAATTTTTGTATGTTTTATTGTGAGTCTGTAAAAGTGGGGTAAGACTTTGACAACATTGTTCACAGCAGTGACTTGGGAGTCAGAAAAGCTTCCAGGGGTCTTCCCCATGCTGTTCCCATGTCATTTGAACACTGATCCCATTGATTTCCACAATTTCTAGTCCCTCTTCTCGAGTTTTCCCTTAGACTTACATTGGGCTCATTGCTCAGGTTGAGCATCCGAGCATTCCAATTTGCTCGACCCGAGCAATGAGCACCCCAGCATTTTAGTGCTTACCCATCACTAATTCAGACCGCTTTAAATTTTTCACTCTTTGTTTTATTGCAGCCATTTGGTAAATTCAAACAAGTTCATTTTTTTCTCATTAATGTAGACTCTGCACCCCATCTCGACTGGAAAAAAAAATAGAAATGTAGAAATTTTTGCAAAATTATTAAAAAGAAAAACTGAAATATCACATGGTCATAAGTATTCAGACCCTTTGCTCAGACTCTCATATTTAAGTCACATGCTATCCATTTCCTTGTGATCCTCCTTGAGATGGTTCTACTCCTTCATTGGAGTCCAGCTGTGTTTAATGAAACTGATTGTAGTTGATTTGTAAAGGCACACAGCTGTCTATAAGACTTCACAGCTCACAGTGCATGTCAGACCAAATGAGAGTCATGAGGTCAAAGGAACAGGCCAAAGAGCTCAAAGACAGAATTGTGGCGAGGCACAGATCTGGCCAAGGTTATAGAACAATTTCTGCAGTACTCAGGGTTCCTAAGAGCACAGTGGCCTCCATAATCCTTAAATGGAAGAATTTTGGGACCTGACCGATCAGCCAAGCTGGGAGAAGAGCCTTGGTGAGAGAGGTAAAGAACCCCAAGATCACTGTGGCTGAGCTCCACAGATGCAGTAGGGAGATGGGAGAAAGTTCCATAAAGTCAACAATCACTGCAGCCCTCCACCAGTCGGGCCTCTATGGCAGAGTGGCCTGAAGGAAGTCTCTAATCAGTGCCAGACATATGAAAGCTCTCATAGAGAGTTTGCTAAAAAACACATGAAGGACTCCCAGACTATGAGAAATAAGATTCTCTGGTCTGATTAGATGAAGATAAAATTATCACCAAATATTTCTAAGTGGTATGTGTGAAGAAAGAAAACCAGACACTGCTCATCACCTGCCCAATACAATCCCGACAGTGAAACATGGTGGTGGCAACATCATGCTATGGGGGTGTTTTTCAGCTGCAGGGACATAATGACTGGTTACAATTGAAGAAAACATGAATGCGGCCAAGTACAGAGAGATCCTGGATGAAAACCTCTTTCATAGTGATCTGGACCTCAGACTTGGCCGAAGGTTCACCTTCCAACAAGACAATGACCCTAAGTACACAGCTAAAATAACAAAGGAGTGGCTTCAGAACAACTCTGTGACCATTCTTGATTGGCCCAGCCAGAGCCCTGACCTAAACCCAATTGAGCATCTTTGGAGAGACTTGAAAATGGCTGTCCACCAACGTTCACCATCCAACCTGACGGAACTGGAGAGGATCTGCAAGGAAGAATGGCAGAGGATCTCTAAATCCAGGTGTGAAAAACTTTCTGCATCATTCCCAAAAAGACTTATGGCTGTACTAGCTCAAAAGGGTCCTTCTACTCAATACTGAGCAAAGGGTCTGGTACTTATGACCATGTGATATTTCACTTTTTTTTTAATAAATGTGCAAAAATTTATACCTTTATGGGGTTTTTTCAGTCAAGATGGGGTGCAGAGTGTACATAAATGAGAAAAAAAAAGAACTTTTTTGAATTTACCAAATGGCTGCAATGAAACAAAGAGTGAAAAATTTAAAGGGTTCTGAATACTTTCCGTGCGCACTGTAGCTGGGGGCTATCCTGACATTGCAAGTGATCGCTGTACTAATCTTGGTGATGTATTTATCGAGTGTTTCTGGTGCTGTATTTCTGTACTGAGACTTGATCTGGTGACGTAGTCATGTACTGACTGTAGTTCTGGAGATGTATTCATGTGCTGACAGTGGATTTGGTACTCATGTACTGACAGTGGTTCTGGTGATGTATTTATGTGCTGAGAATTGTTCTGGTAATGTAGTTAGTGGTTCTGGTGAATTATCAATGCATATTTTGCAATCTTTAATTTATTAGATATGATACACTACAGTGCATATATTCAGTTTTATTAGACTTTATTTAGCTCTTTTTCAGGTAGGCAATGGAGCGGATCCACCTGAAAAACATGTTGCGTGTGTAACAAGGTGGCACGGGGTGGTAGTTGCAGGCGTGTCTACTGCATCAGAGTCAGTCCACACCTCAGCCCCTTGCATATAAAGTGACAGTTCTAGTCCCAGCTTTGGGTCACAGGGGTTACTTCAGTTCTGCGGCTGTTTTCCATGACAGGACAGCATCCTACGGATGGACCACACTACACTCTATAGGGCTCAACAGTGGCAACTTGTATTTTAATAATGGAGATGCAGAATGAAACAAGAGACATACAATTCCTGCTCTATCCCTACTCACAGCAACAGCTGCAGCAGCATCAGAGTCCAGAGCTCCCAGTAAGTTCTCCAGAGCTAAAAGTCTCTAGTGAGGCACACAATCAGTCCCCGTGCTCTACAGTCCTGGCAGCCATGTCCCTGACAAGGACATGTGGCGCCCCCAGGGGTATGGTCGCCACAATGGCTTTGCCTTCCTCCAGGGGAGGGTAATGTCAGGCTTGGAAGCAGTGATGGGTCTCTCCAGCAGTTAACCTAATGCATGCAACACAGTTCTACTCCGGGCCAGCAGGGGGAACTCTGAACCAGGATTCTTGAGAGGGGTGTCCTCTGAGGGCCAGGAGGAAGAAGAGTCAGATAGTCTGCAGAGGGTGAAGTGTGCAGACGGGAGGTGCGAAGCTGAGAGGTTTAGCTGCAGAAGGCGAGCTCCCTCAGCTTGAGAGCGCACAGAACTGGAGCCTGGTCTCCACGGTGGTACGGATACTGACGGTCCTACCACAGATACCAGAGGAGTAGGAGGCTGTAATAGCCCTGCTCCCAGCAAAGACTTGGGACACAACAGCAATTTAATAGAGAGCCAGGACTCAGGAGAGGAGTCCCCGAGAGAGGCTACAGCTGTCTGTCATACAAGTATAGTTCTAGGAACATCTGAAGAGAGGAATTTCAGAGTAACTAAGTACTGGAGTGCTTCACACAACAAAGCGCTAGGAAGGAGACTGCACAGCCCTTCTGCTGAGAGAGAATCCTGATCTGCTTCCAGGCTAACCTGCTCCAATACCATCTGTAATCAGGACTCTGGACTGCATATACTCAGTAAAGGTACAGAAACTACAACCGCTGTGTCTTGTCTGTTCCCTACGCTTTCGGCACTGCTACATCCCCGTGCCAGCTACATCTACACTGCCCTGGGACTACAGCTTCACCTGTGGGGAGCTTTACCATCTAAGCTGCACATACCATCAGTCCCAGCGGATCTGTATGCAGCGTTGGCCTAACACCATATTTGCCAAACACCATGGGTGGCGTCACGAACTATTCTACCATTAACTATATCTCCCCATTGCTTTGGCGCCCAGGGCCACGGACCGGGTCACTGCTGCTGTGACACATCCCCCTGACACCGGTCCGGTACCGAGTACCCCACAGCCCTGGGAGGGCGACCTAATTTGGCGTCACGAACAGGATTACGGAGCCCGATATCCCCGGGTCCTGTGTGCCATAGACTGTGCTTGTGAACTGTGTGAATTTGGCGCCATTTGCCGCCATTGCCGCGCTGCTTGGTGCGCGTGGAAAGAAAGAGGCGGGCCTTCGTGGGCAGAGCCTGCCGCAGAGCGTGAAGAAGTGAAGTGCCGCGCGGGAAGAGAGGACAGCGCGTGAGAGGAGGAGGAGCTGAGGCCTACAGCCCGGAGCGTCGGGCCTGTGAAGCGGCCACCGGTGAGCTCACACAACCCCCAGCCCTTGCTAACGTTAACTAGGGGGGGGAGAAGTTGTCCGCGCCTCAAGCCAATGCAGCGGCGGACGCCGTTGCCAACCCCGCAGCACCGCAAGGAGGAGCATCCGCCACAGCGGTCCCCATAATGCCGCTATCCATGCCCTACATATCGGGAGCGGCCTGGCTACCGCAGTACTCGGGTGAGTCACATACCCTGAGTGAATTTAAAGAGAGACTGTGCAGCTTGTTTAAAGTTTACCCCCTGTCTGAAAGCAAGAAAGTGAATATCCTGTTTGGACAGCTAACGGGTGCAGCACTGAAGGAGGTGAAAGCCTGGCAGGTCACTGATAAAGAGACTGTTGCAAAGGTCCTGGCCAAGCTGAAGAGCACTTTTGACACCTGCACTGCAGCTGAAATCAAGATGAGGTTCTTTGGCTGTAAACAGAGGGCACAGGACAGTATCAGAGACTATGCTCTCAACCTGCAGGAGTCGCTGCGAGCAGTTAAACAAGTTGACCCTGACAGTGTAAAGGAAGAAGATCAACTGTTAAAGAAGCAGTTCATCGAAGGACTCCTGTCCACTACCCACAGAGGGCAGTTACGTATTCTAACCCTGCAAGATCCTTATCTGGACTTTGCTAATTTCAAGGACAGGGCTATCCGGGTACTACAGGAATCCTCTGACGGCCGTCCAGCGCCCCCTAGGCGCCCAGCGAACACCTACCATCAGGAAGCTACATCCTTTCCTTCCATCCCTGTGGAGGCTGATGCCCAGACCTTGGATAAAGATCCAATAGAGGAGCTGCGTCTTCAGGTCCAGGAGCTGACAAAAGGAATGACTGCACTCACCAGAACCATGCAGTCCCTGCAGGATTCCTCCAAAGAAAAGGTCCAGCTTGCTTCCAGTCCAGAGGATGTCCCGTGGCTCCGGAGGAGAAGAACCCCGCCACTTCGAGGAAGGAACAACGATCGCTACGACCAGAACGGACATCCCATCTGTCGGCGCTGCTACAAGGTAAGTCATCTGGCCTGGAACTGTCCTTTAAACGAGCAACCCCTGAAGCAAAGGGCCAACCCCCAGGAGTAGGTTCAGCAGGCCCAAAGAACTGGAGAGCCAAGTATGTGGGAGGGAGACCGATCCTTCCTGTGGTGATTGATGGCATCCCCATGAACGCTTTGCTGGACACTGTCTCCCAGGTGACCACTATGCCGTATATTTTGTACAAGAGGTACTGGGTTGATTCTGAACTCACCCGTAGCCCAACTGATGCACTAACAGTAGTTGCTAGTAATGGTCATACCTTGCCACAGATTGGATGCAAGGAAATTACTGTTAAAGTGGGCCGGGTGGAGCTAAAATCACAAGGTCTGATAATTGTTGATATTGATTGATGTGAATGTAATCCCATGATGATTCTTGGTACAAATGTAATTGAAAACTGTCTGTCCGAGGTTATTGTCTTGTTGCAACAGGTGGCTGAGACTGATGGTTCCGGAGAACAAAGAGTCCTGCAGAAGGAGATCCGAGCCCTGATGCAAAGGCAACACGTAGAACTCTCTGGCGGAGAGATTGGCAGCGTCAGAGTGAGTGATGCTTTTCCCATTGTAATACCCGCCAGATGTGAAATGTTGGTTTGGTGTCGGCCAGCCATAGGGCTCAGAGGGCAGGAATACCAGGCATTGGTAGAGCCAGTATAATCAGATAGCAGGCCCACTGTCCTGACAGCCAGAGGGGTGGTTGATGTACGAAAGGGGAGAGTACCTGTACGCCTTCTGAATTGTGGGGAGGAGGAAGCCACAATACCTCGGTACGCCACAGTTGCTAAACTGCTCACTGTTAATAACAACTCATTGCAGGCAGCAGAGCCTTTGGTCTCATCCGATCCGGTGGAGGACAATGGCCCTGTGAAGCAGCTAGAAGAGTGGTGCCAGCAACTGCAGGTGGGAACTGACTCTTCACCTTCATACCAGAGAAATGGGGTTTACAGAGTGACACAAGAGTATGAGCGGGTATTCAGCAAACACCCACTAGATTTTGGGCAGGGAAAAGGGGTCCAACATCATATCCCCAACAGGAGACCATCCACCCATAAAGGAGAGGTACAGACCTATACCCCCAACACAGTACCAATGTGCGAAGAGTATGTTGAAAGAGATGAAGGAAGCTGGGGTCATTATGGACAGTTGTAGCCCATGGGCAGCTCCAATAGTGTTTGTAAAGAAAAAGGATGGTACTATGAGAATGTGTGTTGATTACAGGAAAATAAACAGTATCACACTTAAAGATGCCTACCCATTGCCTAGAATTGAAAAGTCATTAGCTGCACTTCAAACTGCTAACTACTTTTCCACCTTGGATCTCACCAGTGGGTATTGGCAGGTTCCCGTAGCAGAGGCAGATGAGAAAACCGCATTTACCACTCCAATGGGTCTCTGTGTGTTCAATTATATGCCATTTGGGCTCTGCACTGCTCCAGGAACATTTCAATGGCTGATGGAGTGTTGCCTGGGACACATGAACTTTGAAACAGTCTTGTTGTAGCTGGATGATGTCATTGTTTTCTCCAAGACCTATGAAGAGCATCTGGAACACCTGGCCAAAGTGTTTGAAGCTTTGTCCAATTTTGGCCTGAAGGTGAAGACTTCCAAATGCCACCTCCTGAATCCTAAGGTACAGTACCTTGGTCACGTGGTCAGTGCAGAAGGCGTGGCACCAGATCCTGACAAGGTCACCGTCATCCGGGACTGGATGAAGCCCAGCAACCTCCATGAGGTATGCCAATTCCTTGGACTGGTAGGCTACTACCGGAGATTAATCAAAGGCTTTACTGAAATAGCCACCCCGATGCAAAACCTTCTGGTGGGGCAGTCCAAGAAAGGCAAGCAGAAGAATTCCACATTTGAATGGACTGAAGAGTTGGAGAGGTCTTTCACCAGATTGAAGATGGCTCTCACCGGTGACGACGTTCTGGCCTATCCAGATTATGACAAACCCTTTGTGCTCTACACGGATGGCAGCAACATGGGATTAGGAGCAGTACTGTCGCAGGTACAGAATGGAAAAGAGAGAGTGATCTCCTACGCCAGCAGGAAGCTGTGTCCCACTGAGAGGAACCCGGATAATTACAGTTCTTTCAAGCTGGAGTTCCTTGCCATAGTCTGGGCTGTCACCGAAAGGTTCAAGCATAACCTAGCTTCTGCCAAGTTTACAATCTTCACGGACAACAATCCATTGACCCACTTGGACACTGTCAAGCTAGGAGCACTGGAGCAGCGATGGATGGCTCGGTTATCCAATTATGAGTTTACCATCAAGTACCGGCAGGGCACAAGAATGCCAATGCTGATGCGCTATCCATGATGCCTAATCTGCCAGATGCAGGAGAAGACCCAGAGGCTCTGGAAGAGATAGAGTTGCCTCCATTTCACCGGCCACTGGCGGCCCAACGTGCTCAAGGAGTGAGAAACAGGCGGCCTGGCTTGAAGGAAGTCACTCTGAATCCGTTGCCCCATCATGATTGGGCAGAAGCGCAAGATAACGACCCTGCAGTCCGCCTGGTGAAAGAGCTGCTGACAAAAGCTGACTCATGCCCAGAGTTGAATGCTCCTGAAGAAACTCATCAGTTGTGGAAGGAAGAGGTCAGCTGTTCATTTATGAAGGGAAGCTGTGTCGGAGGAGTATCAATGCCCGCACACATGAGCTGGTCTGGCAGGTGGTGGTCCCAAAGAGAGATGCATCAATGGTGCTAGGAGCATACCAAAATGGAGCTGGACACTTTGGATGGAAGAAGTTGGAAACATTGCTCCGAGAGAGGTTCTCCTGGACTGGCATGCGGAAGGCCATTGAGAGGTGGTGCTGGGAGTGTGGACAGTGTAACATGCGCAGAAAGGATCGAGACAGCCAATCCCTTACAGCCAATCATCACCAAACAGCCCCTGGAGTTGGTAGCCCTGGACCATGTGAAGCTGGTTCCAAGCCGGTCAGGCTATCTCTATGCCCTTACCATTGTGGACCACTATTCAAGATTCCTGGTGGTTTTGCCCGTCAAAGATCTAACGGCCAGGACAGCGGCCAGAGCCTTCCAACAGCACTTCTGTAGGCCACATGGGTATCCTGAAAGGGTGCTGACAGACCAAGGTCCAGCTTTCGAGGCAGAAGTGTTCCATGAGTTCTGCAACTTGTATGGTTGTAAGAAGATCCGGACAACACCTTATCACCCACAGACCAACGGTATGTGCGAGAAGATGAACCAGGTAGTGATCGATTTACTGAAGATATTGCCCTTGGAGGAGAGAAATCTGTGGCCAGAAAAGTTGCCAGATCTGGTAGATCTCTACAACCATATCCCAGTGAACTCCACCAACTGTACTCCAGCGTACCTGATGAGAGCAAGGCCTGGTAAGCTGCCTATTGACTTGGACATGGGAGTCCTGAGGCCTGAAGTAACGTCACCAGATGCTGACTGGGACAAGGAGAGGCAGCAGCAGTACAGAAGGGTACAGGAGTGTGTGGAGAAGAGTCTGGCTGAGGCAAGGCAGAAGCATGAGAGACTTTATAACCAAAATGCACCTGCTGTTCCTTTTTCGCCGGGAGAACAAGTTCTCAAGAGAAAATGAAGACTGCATAAGCTGGATGATCAATGGGAAGAGGAGCCCTATACAATTCTGCCCTCGAACTTTGTTAATGCCAAAGTATGCCAGGTTAGCAAAGATGGAGGGGAGACCTCAGCAGCGGTATCCAGGGATCACTTGAAGTTATGCCCTGACCAGTTGAAAGAAAAAGCGGGAGGATCAGATAACATCCCACCTACAGAGGAAGAAAAGACAGTCAGTACCGTGCTGGGAGAGTTCCCTGCGTATTGGACTAGAGTTAATGATGCAATCGTGGTGCCGCTGTTGTTATTTCCCCAAGTAGAAGCACAGAAGAACAGGACTCAAGAAGACCTTGAAGATCGAGAAAATCAGGCAACAGAGGCCACACCAGCAGTGGAGCCAGAGAACCCTCGCCCTGCCAGTGGTGAACCTGTTGTACCCATGGTGAGTCTAAGAGTCCATAGGAGAATGCTACCTAGATTGCCTAGACTAGGGTTACGCAGTTCCACTCGCACCACACAAGGCATACTACCAGTTAGATACCGTATATAAAGTAAAGTAAAATGTGAATATTGAAATTGAATGTAAATATGTAACTGTTTTTCAAGTTTTGTGCCTACAGGTGACCTGTAAGAGTTCCCTTTGGTTTGTTTTATGGACACTGAACCACAGGACTTGTGTGTGGTGAAAAACTTTTACCATTTGCCCAGGGATGGACCATGGACATTGATGCTGGACTTCTCATCATAGGACCATTTTTGAGCTCTTGGTTTTTGTACATTTTTCTCTTTTTCAAATCTTGTACAATTATTGTTGTTTAAATGTTTATATGTTGTTTTTCATGTTTTTGTTCAGCCCAGGAGTGCTGACTTTCACTAGGGGGGAATGTGGCGCCCCCAGAGGTATGGTCGCCACACTGGCTTTGCCTTCCTCCCGGGGAGGGTAATGCCAGGCTTGGAGCAGTGCTGAGCAAACAACCTTTAGTGAAGAGGAAGCTGAGGCTTTCTGGTCAGAGCCCTGGCAGGACTGCCTGAGGCAGGATGTGCGTCCCCTCTGGGACAGAAGGGACACCCGTCTGGGGAAAGTATGTGTCTGGGTCGCCCTCCCAGGGCTGTGGGGTACTCGGTACCGGGCCGGTGTCAGGGGGATGTGTCACAGCAGCAGTGACCCGGTCCGTGGCCCTGGGCGCCCAAGCAATGGGGAGATGTAGTTAATGGTAGGATAGTTTGTGACGCCACCCGTGGTGTTTGGCAAATATGGTGTTAGGCCAATGCTGCATACAGATCCGCTGGGACTGATGGTATGTGCAGCTTAGATGGTAAAGCTCCCCACAGGTGGAGCTGTAGTCCCAGGGCAGTGTAGATGTAACTGGCACGGGGATGTAGCAGTGCCGAAAGCGTAGGGAACAGACAAGACACAGCGGTTGTAGTTTCTGTACCTTTACTGAGTATATGCAGTCCAGAGTCCTAATTACAAATGGTATTGGAGCAGGTTAGCCTGGAAGCAGATCAGGATTCTCTCTCAGCAGAAGGGCTGTGCAGTCTCCTTCCTAGCGCTTTGTAGTGTGAAGCACTCCAGTGCTTAGTTACTCTGAAATGCCTCTCTTCCGATGTTCCTAGAACTATACTTGTATGACAGACAGCTGTAGCCTCTCTTGGGGACTCCTCTCCTGAGTCCTGGCTCACTAGTCAATTGCTGTTGTGTCCCAAGTCTTTGCTGGGAGCAGGGCATTTACAGCCTCCTACTCCTCTGGTATCTGTGGTAGGACCGTCAGTATCCATACCACCGTGGAGACCAGGCTCCAGTTCTGTGCTCTCTCAAGCTGAGGGAGCTCGCCTTCTGCAGCTCAACCTCTCAGCTTCGCACCTCCCATCTGCACACTTCACCCTCCGCAGACTATCTGACCTTTCTCCCTCCTGGCCCTCAGAGGACACTCCTCTCCAGAATCCTGGTTCAGAGTTCCCCCTGCTGGCCCGGAGTGGAACTGTGTTGCATGCATTATGTTAACTGCTGGAGAGACCCATCACTGCTTCCAAGCCGTGATTTACCTTCCCCTGGAGGAAGGCAAAGCCAGTGTGGAGACCATACCCCTGAGGGCACCACATTCCCCCCTAGTGCAAGTCAGCACTCCTGGGCTGAACAAAAACATGAAAAACAACATATAAACATTTAAACAACAATAATTGTACAAGATTTGAAAAAGAGAAAAATGTACAAAAACCAAGAGCTCAAAAATGGTCCTATGATGATAAGTCCAGCATCAATGTCCATGGTCCATCCCTGGGCAAATGGTGAAAGTTTTTGACCAAACACACAAGTCCTGTGGTTCAGTGTCCATAAAACAAACCAAAGAGAACTCTTACAGGTCACCTATAGGTACAAAACTTGGAAAACAGTTACATATTTGCAAACGCAATTTCAACATTTACATTACTTTATATACGGTATCTAACTGGTAGTATGCCTTGTGTGGTGCGGGTAGATCTGCGTAAGACTGGTGCAGTGGGTAATGTACTGGATACACTACTGGGTGTTCCACATGGCACAGGGATTCTAGATTGTGTAGTAACTCTTGGACTCACCATGGGCATAACAGGTTCACCGCTGGCAGGGCGAGGGTTCTCTGGCTCCACTGCTGGTGTGGCCCCTGTTGCCTGATTTTCTCGATCTTCAAGGTCTTCTTGAGTCCTACTCTCCTGTGCTTCTACTTGGGGAAATAACAACACCGGCAACACGATTGCATCATTAACTCTAGTCCAATTCGCAGGGTACTCTCCCAGCACGGTACTGACTGTCTTTTCTTCCTCTGTAGGTGGGATGTTATCTGATCCTCCCGCTTTTTCTTTCAACTGATCAGGGCATAACTTCAAGTGATCCCTGGATACCACTGCTGAGGTCTCTCCTCCATCTTTGCTAACAAGGCATACTTTGGCATTATCAAAGTTCGAGGGCAGAATTGTATAGGGCTCCTCTTCCCATTGATCATCCAGCTTATGCAGTCTTCTTTTTCTCTTGAGAACTTGTTCTCCCGGTGAAAAAGGAACAGCAGGTGCATTTTGGTTATAAAGTCTCTCCTGCTTCTGCCTTGCCTGAGCCAGACTCTTCTCCATACACTCCTGTACCCTTCTATACGGCTGCCGCCTCTCCTTGTCCCAGTCAGTATCTGGTGACGTTACTTCAGGCCTCAGGACTCCCATGTCCAAGTCAATAGGCAGCTTACCAGGCCTTGCTCTCATCAGGTACGCTGGAGTACAGTTGGTGGAGTTCACTGGGATATGGTTGTAGAGATCTATCAGATCGGGTAACTTTTCTGGCCACAGATTTCTCTCCTCCAAGGGCAATGTCTTCAGTAAATCAATCACTACCTGGTTCATCTTCTCGCACATGCCGTTGGTCTGTGGGTGATAAGGTGTTGTCCAGATCTTCTTACAACCATACAAGTTGCAGGACTCATGGAACACTTCTGCCTCGAAAGCTGGACCTTGATCTGTAAGTACTCTTTCAGGATACCCATGTGGCCTACAGAAGTGCTGTTGGACGGCTCTGGCCGCTGTCCTGGCCGTTAGATCTTTGACGGGCACAACCACCAGGAATCTTGAATAGTGGTCCACAATGGTAAGGGCATAGAGGTAGCCTGACCGGCTTGGAACCAGCTTCACATGGTCCAGGGCTACCAACTCCAGGGGCTGTTTGGTGATGATTGGCTGTAAGGGAGCTCTCTGGCTGTCTCGATCCTTTCTGCACAGGTTACTCTGTCCGCCCTCCCAGCACCACCTCTCAATGGCCTTCCGCATGCCAGTCCAGGAGAACCTCTCTCGGAGCAATATTTCCAACTTCTTCCATCCAAAGTGTCCAGCTCCATTGTGGTATGCTCCTAGGACCATTGATGCATCTCTCTTTGGGACCACCACCTGCCAGACCAGTTCATGTGTGCGGGCATTGATACTCCTCTGACACAGCTTCCCTTCATAAATGAACAGCCGACCTCTTTCCTTCCACAACTGATGAGTTTCTTCAGGAGCATTCAACTCTGGGCGTGAGTCGCATTGTGTCAGCAGCTCTTTCACCAGGCGGACTGCAGGGTCGTTATCTTGCGCTTCTGCCCAATCATGATGGGGCAACGGATTCAGAGTGACTTCCTTCAAGCCAGGCCGCCTGTTTCTCACTCCTTGAGCACGTTGGGCCGCCAGTGGCCGGTGGAAGGGAGGCAACTCTATCTCTTCCAGAGCCTCAGGGTCTTCTCCTGCATCCTGGATTAGGCATCCTGGATAGCGCATCAGCATTGGCATTCTTGTGCCCTGCCCGGTACTTGATGGTAAACTCATAATTGGATAACCGAGCCATCCATCACTGCTCCAGTGCTCCTATCTTGGCAGTGTCCAAGTGGGTCAACGGGTTGTTGTCCGTGAAGATAGTAAATTTGGCCGAGGCTAGGTAATGCTTGAACCTTTCGGTGACAGCCCAGACCATGGCTAGGAACTCCAGCTTGAAAGAACTGTAATTATCAGGGTTCCTCTCAGTGGGACGCAGCTTCCTGCTGGCGTAGGAGATCACTCTCTCTTTTCCATTCTGTACCTGCGACAGTACTGCTCCTAATCCCACATTGCTGGCATCCGTGTACAGCACAAAGGATTTGTCATAATCTAGGTAGGCCAGAACTTCGTCACCTGTGAGAGCCATCTTCAATCTGGTGGAAGACCTCTCCAACTCTTCAGTCCATTCAAATGTGGAATTCTTCTGCTTGCCTTTCTTGGACTGCCCCCCCAGAAGGTTTTGCATCGGGGTGGCTATTTCAGTAAAGCCTTTGATGAATCTCCGGTAGTAGCCTACCAGTCCAAGGAATTGGCGTACCTCATGGAGGTTGCTGGGCTTCGACCAGTCCCGGATGACCGTGACCTTGTCAGGATCTGGTGCCACACCTTCTGCACTGACCACATGACCGAGGTACTGTACCTTAGGCTTCAGGAGGTGGCATTTGGAAGGCTTCACCTTCAGGCCAAAATTGGACAAAGCTTCAAATACTTCAGCCAGGTGTTCCAGATATTCTTCATAGGTCTTGGAGAAAACAATGACATCATCCAGGTACAACAGGACCGTCTCAAAGTTCATGTGTCCGAGGCAACACTCCATCAGCCGCTGAAATGTTCCTGGAGCAGTGCAGAGTCCAAAGGGCATATAATTGAACTCACAGAGACCCATTGGAGTAGTAAATGCTGTTTTCTCCTTATCTGCTTCTGCCACGGGAACCTGCCAATACCCACTGGTGAGATCCAAGGTGGAAAAGTAGTTAGCAGTTTTAAGTGCTGCTAATGACTCTTCAATTCTAGGCAATGGGTAGGCATCTTTATGTGTGATACTGTTTATTTTCCTGTAATCAACACACATTCTCATAGTACCATCCTTTTTCTTTGCAAACACTATTGGAGCTGCCCATGGGCTACAACTGTCCCTAATGACCCCAGCTTCCTTCATCCCTTTCAGCATACTCTTAGCACATTGGTACTGTGTTGGGGGTATAGGTCTGTACCTCTCCTTTATGGGTGGATGGTCTCCAGTGGGGATATGATGTTGCACCCCTTTTGCCTGCCCAAAATATAGTGGGTGTTTGCTGAATACCCGCTCATACTCTTGTGTCACTCTGTAAACCCCATTTCTCTGGTATGAAGGTGTAGAGTCAGTTCCCACCTGCAGTTGCTGGCACCACTCTTCTAGCTGCTTCACAGGGCCATTGTCCTCCACCGTATCGGATGAGACCAAAGGCTCTGCTGCCTGCAATGAGTTGTTATTAACAGTGAGCAGAAGGCGTACAGGTACTCTCCCTTTTCGTACATCAACCACCCCTCTGGCTGTCAGGACAGTGGGCCTGCTATCTGAATATATTGGCTCTACCAATGCCTGGTAATCCTGCCCTCTGAGCCCTATGGCTGCCCGACACCAAACCAACATTACACATCTGGGGGGTATTACAATGGGAAAAACATAACGCACTCTGACGCTGCCAATCTCCCCACCAGAGAGTTCTACCTGTTGCCTTTGCATCAGGGCTCGTATTTCCTTCTGCAGGACTCGTTGTTCACTGGAACCATCAGTCTCTGCCACCTGTTGCAACAACACAATAACCTCGGACAGACAGTTTTCAATTACATTTGTACCAAGAGTCATCATGGGATTACATTCACGTCGATCAATATCCACAACTATCAGACCTTGTGATTTTAGCTCTACCCGTCCCACTTTAACAGTAATTTCCTTGCATCCAATCTGTGGCAAGGTATGACCATTACTAGCAACTACTGTTAGTTCATCAGTTGGGCCACGGGTAAGTTCAGAATCAGCCCAGTACCTCTTGTACAAAATATACGGCATAGTGGTCACCTGGGAGCCAGTGTCCAGCAAAGCGTTCATGGGGATGCCATCAATCACCACAGGAAGGATCGGCCTCCCTCCCACATACTTGGCTCTCCAGTTCTTTGGGCCTGCTGATCCTACTCCTGGGGGTTGGCCTTTTGCCCCAGGGGTTGCTCGTTTAAAGGACAGTACCTGGCCAGATCACCTGCCTTGTAGCAGCGCCGACAGATGGGACATCCGTTCTGGTCGTAGCGATCATTGTTCCTTCCTCGAAGTGGCGGGGTTCTCCCCCTCCGGAGCCACGGGACATCCTCTGGACTGGAAGCAACTGGACCTTTTCTTTGGAGGAATCCTGCAGGCACTGCACGGTTCTGGTGAGTGCAGCCATCCCTTTGGTCAGCTCCTGGACTTGAAGACACAGCTCCTCAGCTGGATCTTTATCCAGAGTCTGTGCATCAGCCTCCACAGGGACGGAAGGAAAAGATGTTGCTTCCTGATGGTAGTTGATCGCTGGGCGCCTAGGGGGCGCTGGACGGCTGTCAGTGTATTCCTGCAGTACCCAGATAGCCCTGTCCTTGAAATTAGCAAAGTTCAGATCAGGGTCTTGCAGGGTTAAAATACGTAACTGCCCTCTGTGGGTACTGGACAGGAGCCCTTCAATGAACTGTTCCTTTAACAGTTGATCTTCTTCCTTAACACTGTCAGGGTCAATTTGTTTAACTGCTCGCAGCGCCTCCTGCAGGTTGAGAGCATAGTCTCTGATACTGTCCTGTGCCCTCTGTTTACAGCCAAAGAACCTCATCTTGATTTCAGCTGCAGTGCGGGTGTCAAAAGTGCTCTTCAGCTTGGCCAGGACCTTTGCAACGGTCTCTTCATCAGTGTCCTGCCAGGCTTTCACCTCCCTCAGTGCTGCACCCGTTAGCTGTCCAATCAGGATATACACTTTCTGGCTTTCAGACAGGGGGTAAACTTTAAACAAGCTGCACAGTCTCTCTTTAAATTCACTCAGGGTATTTGACTCACCCGAGTACTGCGGTAGCCAGGCCGCTCCCAGTATGTAGGGCATGGATAGTGGCATTATGGGGACCGCTGCGGCAGGTGCTCCTCCAGGCGGTACCGCGGGGTTGGCAGCGGCGTCCGCCGCTGCATTGGCTTGTGGCGCAGACATTCTCTCACCCCCTAGTTAACGTTAGCCAGGGCCAGGGGTTGCGGGAGCTCACCGGCGGCCGCTTCACAGGCCCGACGCTCCGGGCTGTAGGTCTCAGCTCCTCCTCCTCTGGCGCGCTGTCCTCTCTTTCCTCGTGGCATTTCTCTTCTTCGCGCTTTGCGGCAGGCTCCACCCACAAAGGCCGCCCCTTTTTCTTCTCGAGCGCCAAGCAGCACGGCAATGGCGGCAAATGGCACCAAATTCACACAGTTCACAAACACAGTCTATGGCACACAGGACCCAGGGATACCAGGCTCCGTAATCCTGTTCGTGATGCCAAATTGGGTCACCCTCCCAGGGCTGTGGGGTACTTGGTACCGGGTTGGTGTCAGGGGGATGTGTCACAGCAGCGGTGACCCGGTCCGTGGCCCTGGGCGCCCAAGCAATGGGGAGATGTAGTTAATGGTAGGATAGTTCGTGACGCCACCCGTGGTGTTTGGCAAATATGGTGTTAGGCCAACGCTGCATACAGATCCGCTGGGACTGATGGTATGTGCAGCTTAGATGGTAAAGCTCCCCACAGGTGGAGCTGTAGTCCCAGGGCAGTGTAGATGTAGCTGGCACGGGGATGTAGCAGTGCCGAAAGCGTAGGGAACAGACAAGACACAGCGGTTGTAGTTTCTGTACCTTTACTGAGTATATGCAGTCCAGAGTCCTGATTACAGATGGTATTGGAGCAGGTTAGCCTGGAAGCAGATCAGGATTCTCTCTCAGCAGAAGGGCTGTGCAGTCTCCTTCCTAGCGCTTTGTAGTGTGAAGCACTCCAGTACTTAGTTACTCTGAAATGCCTCTCTTCCGATGTTCCTAGAACTATACTTGTATGACAGACAGCTTTAGCCTCTCTCGGGGACTACTCTCCTGAGTCCTGGCTCACTAGTCAATTGCTGTTGTGTCCCAAGTCTTTGCTGGGAGCAGGGCATTTACAGCCTCCTACTCCTCTGGTATCTGTGTTAGGACCGTCAGTATCCGTACCACCGTGGAGACCAGGCTCCAGTTCTGTGCACTCTCAAGCTGAGGGAGCTCGCCTTCTGCAGCTCAACCTCTCAGCTTCGCACCTCCCGTCTGCACACTTCACCCTCCACAGACTATCTGACCTTTCTCCCTCCTGGCCCTCAGAGGACACTCCTCTCCAGAATCCTGGTTCAGAGTTCCCCCTGCTGGCCCAGAGTGGAACTGTGTTGCATGCATTAGGTTAACTGCTGGAGAGACCCATCACTGCTTCCAAGCCTGGCATTACCCTCCCCTGGAGGAAGGCAAAGCCAGTGTGGCGACCATACTCTGTGGGCGCCACATAAATGTAAGGAGGTGATGGAGAACCTCATTGCTTCCCCTTGCCTAGGTGCTGGTCCCATGCACTTTATGCAGTACCCGAATGGTTCACCTACCTGTATGTTAGCATAGTAATGTTTTGCTGTTGTTTAGTAATGTGTAATGCTATGTACCACGTATGCCTTAATGTTATCCCCTTGTGTTTTACGCTGTTAAAGCCACATGGATCTCTTACTCATTGCTTTAGAATTGTGTCTACTGTAACTGTCTAGTTCCAGTCTCCAGATCCTGAACTTTCTTACCCACACTGTTCTCATTCATCTCCAGTTGTTTCCTACAACATTTTGCTATCTCTAAAAACATCTATTACCACTTGCTGTTCCTGCTCGTGCTCCTTCAGCCACTAGTTTCCAGCAGTGTTTCTCCTGTATCATAGCACCATAATACATTACATTATACACACGTTACTTATACATATAAAACCACATGACAGTATTCACCTAGCACGTACATAGCACGTGAAGACAACAGTGTCTTCAGGGGCAGAAACAGGATAAGACAGTCCACATCCCTACATGGGTACCATGCAAAGCTTCGTACGTGTTAGGCGTCAGGTTTCTGCATCTGCTCTGCAGGAATCCAGAGCCTCACATTCTGCGGTCTCCTGCTATCTATCTACCGCAGAGGAGATTGCTTTGCAGCAGATTGCTTCAGAGACTAAGTCCCTCTGTTCTCCTACTGGGCATGCTCACGAGACGATCTCCAATTGGAGATCGGGAGTCATGTGCCCAGGTCCTGCTCCAGATCTCATTGGTCCATCTCGGAGATCTGGTTGCTTCCGGAAGGTCCCGGCTATAAAAAGCGTGCATGACCGCTCGGCCATGCACTAGTATAGACGCTAGTTGCTACTGTGTGAATGATGATGGATGTATGAACCTGCGAATGACTCATTAAGATCCCCTCCCTCTGATATTACGAATGTGTACAGGGACTTAGCTTAGAGTCAGCACCAGCGCGTGGCAAGCTTCAAGCCACTACAGCATCATCCACAGTGCTAGCGTCTGACATTGCGCCTGCTTCCTTGCTTTGTCGACTAGCGGCAGTGTCCTACGCCGCGCTGCAGTTGCAGCCCTCTTTGGCTTCCGCAGTAGCGACGCCGCACGCATGGTAGGTCTAGACGGGCGCAGCTCCTCTGTCTTGGGTCCTGCTCCTGTGACCAGATACCGTGTGTGCATTTACCTGAGACCTGTGACACTAACAGGCCCAGCCTTTTGTGTTTACCTCTGCTGACATCTCTGTGAGCAAACAGTGATTGCTTACCACACTGGTGTGACGTTCAACCCGCATGCGCATTTCTTTCATTGTCCATGCACTCAAGCAATCAGTGAGTGGAAAGGTGCACCTCACAACAGATGCATGGTCCAGTAGACATGGCCAGGGCCGTTACGTGTCCATCACTGTGCACTGGGTTAATGTGGTGGATGCAGGGTCCACAGGGGACAGCGGCTGTGGGACAGTGCTGCCTAGCCCACGGTATAGGAAACAGTTGGCTGTAGGCGTTCGACCCTCCTCCTCCAGAAGCAAAAGCTCATCCACAGAGTGCAGTCGCACGAGCACTCCATCCACAGCTGCCAGTGTTGCACACGAAGTGTCCCACTATCGAACAGCTAGTGGTAAGCGTCAGCAGGCTGTGTTGAAGATGATGTGTTTGGGTGGCAACAGACACACCGCGGAGGTACTGGCCGTCTACTTTCAACGACAAACTGAGTCATGGCTGGGCAGTCTACATCTTGAGGCAGGCAAGGTAGTTAGTGATAACGGCCGAAATTTTGTGGCAGCCATAGCCCTTTCAAAACTCAGACACATACCTTGCTCACACCTTGAACCTGGTGGTGCAGTGCTTCCTGTTATGAATGGGTCACCGAGGAGGAACCACAAAAGCTAAGTCCCAGAAAACCAGAGAGGTTGGTAACTATGCAGATTGCTGATTCCTGATCCTAACACACAACTAACAGTAGCAGTGGAGCGTTCCTACGTTGTTCCTAGATGCCTCATCACCGCCGGAGGTCTACATGAACCTAAAGCAATAAAAGGGAAAACTAACTGCCCCAGAGCAGACCCCAAAGGAAAAGACAGCCCCCACACATGTATTGACGGTGAAGCAAGATGAAAACACAAACACAGGCAGGAAAATAGGCTGAGCAAATGATGGGGCCCGACTAATTAGAAAGGACAGAAAAGGAAAGCCACTGTCTGCAATCTGCCAAAAAACCCTACCAAAATAATGTCCAACACGTCTGATAGCAAAATTAACCCTGAAGTCACAAGACTTCTCCCACTATATCAGCACTCTGAAATATTCTGAAACAAAGCAAAAAGAGGCCAATCTAATATGGGACAAAAAGGCAAATTGGCAAATACAGATAAATAGGAGTGGAAGTTCAGCATAGCCCCCAGCAGGGGCAAGCTGACCACACAAGAAACTGAATTGACCAACAAGCGCAAGTGTGAACTTTAGCAAAAACAAACTTAACTTAAGAAGACTGGAAGAGAGATGAAGTCCAAGACCTGAGAAGCAGACTGAATCACCAGCGCCAGGATAGGGCGTTGGCTGTCTTATATCCAGTCTGATACTCCAGAGATCCAATCATTATCTTCCTCATCAGGTGGCAGATCACTACCACTTAAACCAACCTCACTACCTCCTGTCACCACCAGAGGGAGAACGGAAGGAGAACTCTCAACTGGTGGAGCAGAAAATGAGCTCATAACAGCTTCCTCAATAATTATCCCGAGTTAACACCCCTGCTCCATAAGGTGCAAAGACTGTGCTCGCACAACCGCCGGTCCCCCGTACACTCCAGTCGTATGCAGAAGCTGCAGCGATTGCTCCACCTTCCCAAGCACCACCTAATTATCGACGTTGCAACAAGGTGGAACTCCACCCTGCACATGGTTCAGAGGCTGTGGGAACAGAGGCAGGCTGTAATTCAATTGTGGGAGGATACATGGGCAGGCAGTTTGCAGTCAGACATGGAGTTGTCTGGTGTGCAGTGGTCGAAGCTGAAAGACCTCTGTAAAGTCCTTCAGTGTTTTGAGGAATGCACACGGCTGGTAAGCGCAGACGACGCCATCATAAGCATGAGCATCCCACTTATGCGTCTGCTCATGCAAACTTCGATGCACATTAAGGAGCAGGCGTCTGCAGCCGAGGAGGAAGAGGAGGAGGGAAGCCTTAATAATAATAATAATAATAATAATAATCTTTATTTTTAAATAGAGCTAACATATTCCGCAGCGCTTTACATTTTGCACACATTATTATCACTGTTCCCGATGAGGCTCACAATCTAAATTCCCTATCAGTATGTCTTTGGAAGCCTTGATGACAGTCAGCCATTGTCTGCTCAGGGAAGTCTCGTGGATGAGGTGGAGGAAGAGGAGGAAGAGGAGGAGGATGATGGAGATGATTATTTTGGGGAGGAGGATGCTTCTCAGGGGGCAAGAAAAAATGTTGGCATGGCATGGTCAGGTACAGGGTTTGTGCATGACTGGAGGGATGTGGATTTGCCAGAAAGTGCTCCTCCACCCAGCACTCGCTGTGCATCATTGACACCTGGAACATTGGCCCACATGTCTGATTATGCCTTGCAGATCCTATAAAGGGACCCCCGCATTGCCAAAATGATGAACGATGGATCCACGCTATAAAGGCAAATTCCAAAACATCATGCCACAGGAGAACCTAGAGCTAATATTGGCAAACAAACAAGCAACTCTGGTAAACCATTTGTTTGAGGCATTTCCAGCACACAGCAGTGGTGATGTTTTTCCAACAGCCGTAGGGGGCAACATGGAAGAGGTGTTCGTGGTGCACACAGCCAAAGTTGCGTTGGACACAGGGGTTTCATGACCATGTTGTGGACTGATCATTCAAGTACCGCTCACATGACTGGTAATACTGCATCGATCGAAAGTGACAGGAGACAGCAGTTGTCAACTATGGTAACAAAGTACTTCTCCTCCCATATCGAGGTTCTCCCTCACCGGTCATTCCCCTTGACTATTGGGCCAGTAAACTTGACACCTGGCCATGAGCAGTGTCAAAAACTGGTGGAAAGCTTGGCAAGGCGCTTGAAAGCTGTGATTAAAAATCATGGTTATTTCACAAAATATTGATTTATGAACTCTTCCCGAGTTAAAACATTAGTATTGTTATTTCTAAATGACTGTGAACATGTTTTCTTAGCATTATTTGAGGTTTGCAAGCACTTCATTTTTTTGTTATTTTGACCATTTCTCATTTTCTGAAAATAAATACAAGTTTTAGCGCTTGGAAATTCGAAGACATGTCAGTAGTTTATAGAATAAAAGAGCAATTTACATTTTACTCAAAAATATACCTATAAAGAGAAAAATCAGGCAAACTGAAAATTTTGCAGCGGTCTCTTAATTTTTGCCAGAGCTGTATATATCTATAAATATATATATATATATAGTCACACACACATACATATATTGCATAGTTTCCTTTATTATGTATATTTCCATCCCTTATTGTACAGTGCCCTCTTGTTATGTACAGCATCGTCCCTTACATATTGGATTATATACTGTAGAGCCCTGTTTAATATTACACACCTTCCTGTCTTGTTAGCTGTATAATGCAATGATGGCTGATGGAGCATAGGAAAGTTTCTTTTCTGGTTATCGGCTTCTGCATTAGCAGTCATTTTACAGTATATCCAAGAAGAGATGGGTCTATGTAATAAAAGTGGGTGCTGTGAATAACAAAAATAACAAAAATACACAATGTAAAAGACAGCATTGTACATAACAGCATAGGAAGCTATATAATGAGGGACGGCATCATATAAAACTAGAGAGGATGGTACATAATAAGGGATGGTGTTATACATAATAATAGAGGAAACTATGTAACTGTGTTAGACATAGTATGCAATATTATCGTCTTCCTTCACCTCCCCTGTTCCTAAATCCATTATAAATCGACCTTCCTCCCATCCAAATACCCACACCCCTCATTATCCTCCTCCCCCTGCATCCCATTATTGTCCTCTCCTCCACCCCCATCATTGCCCTCTTCACCACCTCCAACATTGCGTTCTCCCCCACCACCCCATTATTGCCCATTCCACCACCTCCATCATTGCCTTCTCCCCTACCACCCCATCATTGCCCATTCCACCATTGTCCTTTCCACCACACCATCCCCATCATTGCCCAATCCACCACCTTCATCATTTTCTCCTCCCGTACCATCCCCATTATTGCCCTTTCCACCACGACCTTCATTGTCCTTTCCACAACCACCATCATTGCCTTTTCCCCACCACCCCCGTCATTGCCCTTTCCACCACCTCCATCATTGCCTTCTCCCCTACCACCCCATCATTGCCCATTCCACCATTGTCCTTTCCACCACACCATCCCCATCATTGCCCAATTCACCACCTTTATCATTTTCTCCTCCCCTACCATCCCCATTATTGCCCTTTCCACCACGACCATCATTGTCCTTTCCACAACCGCCATCATTGCCTTTTCCCCACCACCTCCATCATTTCTTTCTCCCCCACCATCCCCATCATTGCCCTCTCCATCACCCCCTCATTGCCTTCTCCCCCACCACCCCATCATTGCCCTTTCCACCACCTCTGATTGCCTTCTTCCCCACCACCCCAGCATTGTCCTTTCCACCACTTCCATCATTGCTTTCTCCCCCACCACTCCCATCATTGCCCTTAAAACCACATCCATCATTGCTTTCTCGCCCACCATCCCATCATTGCCCTCTCCATTACCCCATCACTGCCTTCTCCCCCACCACCCCCCTCATTACCCATTCCACCACCTCCATCATTTCCTCATCCCCAGCAAACCCATCATTGTCCTTTCCACTGCCACCATCATTTCCTCCACCCCAACCATCCCCATCATTGCCCTTTCCACCATCATTGTGTTTTCACCAACCCATCACTGCCCATTCCACCCCTCCATCATTTCCTCCTCCCCACCACCCTCATTATTGCCCTTACCACCACCCCCATCATTGTACTTTCCACCACCTCCATCATTGCTTTCTCCCCCACCACCCCCATCATTGCCCTCTCCATCACCCCCATCATTGCCTTCTCCCCGTCACCCCATCATTGCCCTCTCCTCAGCTACACACACACAGACACACACAGCACCATTCAACTCTCTGCACGTTCCCCTGCAGCGCTACACACGCACGCACACACACCACCACCACTCATCTGTATACACACACACAGCACCTCTCAGCATGCTCTCCTGCAGCCACAACATCACCGACACTGGCAGCTGCCTCTCACTGGCTCAGCAGCCTACAGATTGCTGCAGCTCTGCTCCACTGTCATTTTCTCTTGCAGGCAGTGGAGCTGCAGGGATCTCTCCCTGCCGACCGCACATGAGGGCAATCTGGCCAGGGTCCCCCCGGTGCCTCGGGGCTGGATAAACAGGCCAGATTGCCCTCATTATTAGCCCCCCTCCACTTCCAGGCCCCGGTTGCACATGCGGGATCTCTGCAATGAACGCTGAAATCTGAAGAATGGACATTATCTAGGGAGAGGGAGGGCGCACACTTTCATACATGGCAGAGCAGTCACTGTGCACACTTGTTTAGGAAGATTCAATACAATATGGAGCTGCTGCTACCCCTATCTGTTCTAACTAGTCAGGAAACTTAGCAGACCGGGTTAACCCCTTTCTGACGTTAGACGTATTATCCCATCCATGTGCTCCGGGCCAATTTGACCATGGACGGGATAGTACATCATAACAATCAGCCGCACACACGAAGGGTGTGCGGCCGATCACGGCTGGGTGTTTGCTGATTCTCACAGCTGATACCCGGCACTAAGTGCCAGGAGCGGTCACGGACTGCTCCCGGCACTTTAACCATGGGATACTGCGATCGAACACGCATCATGCCGCGGGGTCCCGATCGCTCTCATGGCAAGGCAATGTCATCTTGGCAAAATCCGGGTTACCAGAGGTGAGAAACATCCTGTCATGCACAGTGCATGTCAGGAAGTCTCTCAGGTCAGTGTGCACAGATGCTGCTTCATCTGCATGCAATAGAAGTGATCAGCCTGCAAAAAACGAGTGTTCCTTAGTGGGACTAAGGCCGGGGTCACACTAGCGATTAAAACGGACGAATGCAATGCGATAAAAAATCGCATTGCATTCGAACCCATGTTATTCAATGGTGCTGCTCACATCATGCGATTTTTTATCGGATCCGATCGTCGGACCGAGACAATCGCAGCATGCTGCGATTGTCACCGATTTTCGGATCGGATTCGACAATGCAAGTCTATGGATGCGATAAAAAATCGCATGGAAAATGCACAACACGTGTGACTTGCGATTAAATCGCAAGACTTCTCCTGGGCAACAGGAAAGAGCAGGAGGCATGGCCAGGAAGCTTGGGTATGTAAATTTCTCAAGCAGCATAAAAAAAAAACAGGAAGAACGCCTCCACGGAGTCCTCCATCATGTCCACGCCAGTGAATGTGGAAATGCTGATAGTTCTGGTCCAGGAGAGGCCAGAACTATGGGACCAGAGAGATCCCCACTATGCTGACCGCAGACGCAGGGAGACAGCGTGGACAGGAATCTGTGGCCAGATGTTCCCTCGATATGCGGCAAGACCTCGGGAGGAGCGGGACCAAATGAGTAAGTGAAAGAATGTGTTCACATAATCAAATCCCCTAATCTTATCTGCACAATGTAAGTGCCAATAAGTGTCGTCATTGCTCAGATATCAGTAATTAATGACTTCGCCTTTTTTTTTGTTGGACCATATTTACTACATCTACATTCCAAATCCCTGACTGGTGGCAGCATGAAGATTTTGCGTTAAAAAAAGTTTGATTTATTTAGCTAATTGTTCTGCCACCAAATGCAGTGATCTTCTATTTTTTTGGGCCCGTATCTTGGCCACTATATATACAGTCATGGCCAAAAGTATTGACACCCCTGCAATTCTGTCAGATAATATTCAGTTTCTTCCTGAAAATGATTGCAAACACAAATTCTTTGGTATTATTATCTTCATTTAATTTGTCTTAAATGAAAAAACACAAAAGAGAATAAAGCAAAAAGCAAAACATTGATCATTTCACACAAAACTCCAAAAATGGGCCGGACAAAAGTATTGGCACCCTCAGCCTAATACTTGGTTGCACAACCTTTAGCCAAAATAACTGCAACCAACTGCTTCCGGTAACCATCAATGAGTTTCTTACAATGCTCTGCTGGAATTTTAGACCATTCTTCTTTGGCAAACTGCTCCAGGTCCCTGATATTTGAAGGGTGCCTTCTCCAAACTGCCATTTTTAGATCTCTCCACAGGTGTTCTATGGGATTCAGGTCTGGACTCATTGCTGGCCACCTTAGAAGTCTCCAGTGCTTTCTCTCAAACCATTTTCTAGTGCTTTTTGAATTGTGTTTTGGGTTATTGTCCTGCTGGAAGACCCATGACCTCTGAGGTAGACCCAGCTTTCTCACACTGGGCCCTATATTATGCTGCAAAATTTGTTGGTAGTCTTCTGACTTCATAATGCCAAGCACACGGTCAAGCAGTCCAGTGCCAGAGGCAGAAAAGCAACCCCAAAACATCAGGGAACCTCCGCCATGTTTGACTGTAGGGACCGTGTACTTTTCTTTGAATGCCTCTTTTTTCTCCTGTAAACTCTATGTTGATGCTTTTGCCCTAAAAGCTCTACTTTTGTCTCATCTGACCAGAGAACATTCTTCCAAAACGTTTTAGGCTTTTTCAGGTAAGTTTTGGCAAACTCCAGCCTGGCTTTTTTATATCTCGGGGTAAGAAGTGGAGTCTTCCTGGGTCTCCAACCATAAAGTCCCTTTTCATTCAGATGCCGACGGATAGTACGGGTTGACACCGTTGTACCCTCGGACTGCAGGGCAGCTTGAACTTGTTTGGATGTTAGTGGAGGTTCTTTATCCAACATCCGCACAATCTTGCATTGAAATCTCTTGTCAATTTTTCTTTTCCGTCCACATCTAGGGAGGTTAGCCACAGTGCCATGGGCTTTAAACTTCTTGATGACACTGCGCACGGTAGACACAGGAACATTAAGGTCTTTGGAGATGGACTTGTAGCCTTGATATTGCTCATGCTTCGTCACAATTTGGTTTCTCAAGTCCTCAGACAGTTCTTTGGTCTTCTTTCTTTTCTCCATGCTCAATGTGGTACACACAAGGACACAGGACAGAGGTTGAGTCAACTTTAATCCATGTCAACTGGCTGCAAGTGTGATTTAGTTATTGCCAACACCTGTTAGGTGCCACAGGTAAGTTATAGGTGCTGTTAATTACACAAATTAGAGAAGCATCACATGATTTTTCGAACAGTGCCAATACTTTTGTCCACCCTCTTTTTTATGTTTGGTGTGGAATTATATCCAATTTGGCTTTAGGACAATTCTTTTTGTGTTTTTTCATTTAAGACAAATTAAATGAAGATAATAATACCAAAGAATTTGTGTTTGCAATCATTTTCAGGAAGAAACGGAGTATTATCTGACAGAATTGCAGGGGTGTCAATACTTTTGGCCATGACTGTATCTAGTGTTTTTGTAATAAAAACATCATAGATGTTCGCATTATTGCCACAGGATTTTTTAAATTTGGTTAGCAAATATGTTGTTTCGAAGGTCCTTTGTAGTAGGCCTCAACCTTTTTTGTTATTTTGGATTGGTGTGGAGTCAACAGGAATATAAATCATATCTTTTGTAAAATGTGTGCCTAAGCATAGGTTAACCCTTGATACCATAGCCATATGTGTGTTGTAACTAAATCCTGTGTTTTTGTTAACATTGTAGTGAATGATGTGACAAGGTGTTGGCACAGCTGCAGGGACACATATAGGAGGGAGAGACAGCTGAGGTCCCATAGTGGAGTAGCCGGAACCGCCAAGAGGAAATACCTCTATTACGACTGCCTACATTTCCTGGCTCCTGTGATGGAGCTGAGACCGTAAGTACATGGTTTAATGTAGTACTTTGTATATTCTGTAAGCACAATTTACTTGATGTGATTTTTACCATTGTAGCACTGAGTCAAACCTCACAGAGAGGGAGACGGGTTCCGACTCTCAGGTGCTGAATGATCCTGAGTCGGATGTTGCTGCAGGCTCCGGCCCATCTTCTGGACTTCCCAGAGCAACACCACCACCAAGATCACCACCACCAGAATCAGCTTGCCAGCCAGCACAGCCTGATGACCGGGGCAACAGTAGCAGCCCCACCATGCCACTGGAGACCTCGCCACAGCCTTCTGCCCTACCACGACGAGGCAGGCGCAGGAGAGAAGGAGCAGCTTCGGGAACAAGGATGCAGGTTGACCGAGGTGTATTGGACTACTTGTCGACAGCTGCTCATGACGATGGGGAGGAGGCATATGGGCGCAGTCTGGCACAGTATTTGAGGGCAATTCCCCGTGGGTACAGGCTGCATACGAGAGGGGCTCTCCAAATCGTTTTGGATGCCAGCACACCACCCAATAATCCCCGCAGTGTCTTTCAGTTTCTTGAAAGGTGGCAGCTGTCAGAGGAGAATCAGATTGATAGGCTGGTTGGACTTGATGTGACAAGTCAACCATCCTTGGAACCTGTTCCTCCTCCTCCTCCTCCATGGGTGGCAACACCTCCGCCTCAGCCTGCACACATCCCCAATGTGGCTCCACAGGTCCAATATATGGGCCAGGGCGCACATGCCCAATATGGCCACTTTAACTTACCCAATGTTGGTGGTTGGCCCCAACATGGGTATGTTAGACATGCACATATTGGGGGATATGGGCAATTTGGGCAGCCCTACCAGGACTACCCACAACAATTTCAAAATTACCCCTACCAAAACCCACAAATAGATCATGCCAGGATGCAACAGATGGCACAGCCACCTGCCAGTGCACAGGGGGACAGAGATGTGGCCCAGCAACCAAGGCCAAATGTCCAAACAGGCCCCCCACCTTCACCACCCCCAACCTACCATGACTTGTAGGTTTTCCTTTTTACCTTGTTGTTAGGTTTGGTGTATTGTCCATGATGTTTTTTGTTTTCCTTGACGTGTTTAATCCTAATGTGCTGATAACATTAGACCAAAGGCAACTACTATGGTTATTTGCTACGGCAATAACCCAAAAAAAACAAGTAATAAACTTGTTTACATTCACTATGTGTGTCTGTTCATGTATGTACATGTTCTGTAATGTGTTAGATAGATATAGTAACAAGTACTGGTAAAAAATAAATTAACACACAAAGGTAAAGCAAAAAATCTTTATGAGAACACAACACTAACAAACCACTACATAGATAAGGCATCATCTTGCCATGGAGTTGCACCCTGAGGTGTTCCGAAATAATTTGTCAACACATCACGGACTTTGAATCCGGAAATTGGACAACGGGGTGGGTTTACATGTGTCCTTGGCCTAGACACATTAGCAGATTCCACTTCAGCATCATCATATGAGGGGCAGTCATGTATTCTTGTGAAGTTATGTAGGACAACACAGGCTTTAATAACTTCATTGACATTAGCTTCACTCAGCTGAATTGCGGACTGTAGGACCCTCCATTTGGCGGTAAGAATGCCAAAGGCACACTCCACCAGTCGCCGAGCACGTGATAGGCGATAGTTAAATATTCTACGCCGGTGGTCAAGGGTTCGTCGTGGATATGGCTTCATGACATGTCTGCTCAATGGGAACGCCGCATCTGCTACAATAACATAAGGCACCGGTTCCAGATTTGAGTTGGGAAGCTGACGTGGTAGTGGTAGGTCAAGCTCATTATTACGCAGCCGCCGACCCATAATGGAAGAATTGAAGACTCTGGACTCTCCAGTTCTTCCATAGGCCCCAATATCTACAATTATAAACCTGTAGTGAGTGTCAACCAAAGCCAACAATACTACAGAAAAATATTGTTTATAATTATAGAATTGGGACCCTGAGTGCGGCGGCTTACGCACACGGATGTGCTTCCCATCTAGGGCTCCAATACATTGTGGAAACTGGCACGTGTCCTCAAATCCACGGGAGATACGCAACCAGTCAGGCATTTTGGGCTCTGGCATTACCACATGATGGAGTCTGGTCCAGATTTCGGAGCATGTAGAACGTACAATGCCAGAGATTGTTGATTTCCCAATTAAAAATTCTAAATGCAGACCAGCATATGAAAGGCCAGTTGAAAGGAAGCTAAAAAAAAAGGAAAAAAAAAAAAAAATGAGGACACAGCCAAACAAACAACAGATACAGTTTCAAACACATTTAAAGTGGAGGAACTCTAAAGTAGGCATGATGAAGATTACATTACATGCCATGGCTTGGTTCCGAAAGCCACAAGCATAAAATTTTTGTTGGGAAATGTTTTGGAAATAAATCTAGATAATAGGGCAATACGAAATAAGATTAAAGGTGTGTTAAATAAATATGCAGCTTCACACATCATCAACATATTGGTTTGAGACATACCGTAAGGTGAGGAGTAGACGCTCCTCAGCAGAAATAGCTTTGCGCATCCTCGTGTCCTGAAACGTGAACCCAGGGCGCACAATCTCCAGCACAATATCAAAGGTCGCAAGGCTCATCCGACAATATTGATAGAACTTCTCCGGATGGCTAAGCAGAGATGTATAGAGACGGTGGAAATGTCCTTTAGATATCCTTCGGAGCAAAAGGGGATGGACCCACATTCGCCTACGCCTCCTCGGATCCACAATCACAGGGTAT